>NC_086452.1:428712329-429312329 GCF_028390025.1 Pseudophryne corroboree | reverse complement strand
GCTGTATTCCCAGCAGGTGATAATCAAGGTACCCCTCCTGCAACAGGAAAAGGGATACTATTCCACACTATTGTGGTACCGAAGCCGGACGGCTCGGTAAGACCAATTTTAAATCTAAAATCCTTGAACACTTACATACAAAGGTTCAAATTCAAGATGGAGTCACTCAGAGCAGTGATTGCAAACCTGGAAGAAGGGGACTATATGGTCTCTCTGGACATCAAAGATGCTTACCTACATGTCCCAATTTACCCTTCTCCAAGGGTACCTCAGGTTTGTGGTACAGAACTGTCACTATCAGTTTCAGACGCTGCCGTTTGGATTGTCCACGGCACCCCGGGTCTTTACCAAGGTAATGGCCGAAATGATGATACTCCTTCGAAAGAAGGGAGTTTTAGTTATCCCTTACTTGGACGATCTCCTGATAAGGGCAAGATCCAGGGAACAGTTGGAAGTCGGGGTAGCACTATCTCAGATAGTGCTGCGGCAGCACGGTTGGAGTCTCAATATTCCAAAATCGCAGCTGATCCCGTCGACACGCCTTCTATTCCTAGGGATGATCCTGGACACAGTCCAGAAAAAGGTGTTTAATCCCGGAGGAGAAAGCCAGGGAGTTATCCGAACTAGTCAGAAACCTCCTAAAACCAGGCCAAGTGTCAGTGCATCAGTGCACAAGGGTCCTGGGAAAAATGGTGGCTTCCTATGAAGCAATTCCATTCGGCAGATTCCACGCAAGAACTTTCCAGTGGGACCTGCTGGACAAATGGTCCGGATCGCATCTTCAGATGCATCAGCGGATAACCCTGTCACCAAAGACAAGGCTGTCTCTCCTGTGGTGGTTGCAGAGTGCTCATCTTCTAGAGGGCCGCAGATTCGGCATTCAGGACTGGGTCCTGGTGACCACGGATGCGAGGCTGCGGAGCAGTCACACAGGGAAGAAATTTTCAGGGCTTGTGGTCAAGCCTGGAGACATCACTTCACATAAATATTTTGAAGCTAAGGGCCATTTACAATGCCCTAAGCCAAGCAAGACCTCTGCTTCAAGGTCAGCCGGTGCTGATCCTGTCGGACAACATCACGGCAGTCGCCCACGTAAACATACAGGGCGGCACAAGAAGCAGGAGGGCAATGGCAGAAGCTGCAAGGATTTTTCGCTGGGCGGAAAATCATGTGATAGCACTGTCAGCAGTGTTCATTCCGGGAGTGGACAACTGGGAAGCAGACTTCCTCAGCAGGCACGACCTCTACCCGGGAGAGTGGGGACTTCACCCAGAAGTCTTCCACATGATTGTAAACCATTGGGATAAACCAAAGGTGGACATGATGGCGTCCCGCCTAAACAAAAAATTGGACAGGTATTGCGCCAGGTCAAGGGACCCTCAGGCAATAGCTGTGGACGCTCTGGTAACACCGTGGGTGTACCAGTCAGTGTATGTGTTCCCTCCTCTTCCTCTCATACTAAAAGTACTGAGAATTATAAGACGGAGGGGAGTAAGAACTATACTCGTGGCTCCGGATTGGCCAAGAAGGACTTGGTACCCGGAACTTCAAGAGATGCTCACGGAGGACCCGTGGCCTCTACCTCTAAGAAGGGACCTGCTCCAGCAAGGACCCTGTCTATTCCAAGACTTACCGCGGCTGCGTTTGACGGCAGGGCGGTGGAACGCCGGATCCTGAAGGAAAAAGGCATTCCGGATGAAGTCATCCCTACCCTGGTCAAGCCAGGAAGGATGTAACCGCAAAGCATTATCACCGCATTTGGCGAAAATATGTTGCGTGGTGCGAGGCCAGTAAGGCCCCGATGGAGGAATTTCAACTAGGTCGATTCCTGCATTTCCTGTAAACAGGAGTGTCTATGGGCCTAAAATTGGGGTCCATTAAGGTTCAAATTTCGGCCCTGTCAATTTTCTTCCAGAAAGAACTAGCTTCACTACCTGAAGTTCAGACGTCTGTAAAAGGGGTACTGCATATACAGCCTCCTTTTGTGCCTCCAGTGGCACCTTGGGATCTCAAGGTAGTTTTGGGGTTCCTAAAGTCACATTGGTTTGAACCACTTGAATCTGTGGAGTTAAAATATCTCACATGGAAAGTGGTCATGTTGTTGGCCCTGGCCTCGGCCAGGCACGTGTCAGAATTGGGGGCTTTATCCTGTAAAAGCCCTTATCTGATCTTCCATTCAGACAGGGCGGAATTGAGGACTCGTCCTCATTTTCTCCCTAAGGTGGTTTCAGTGTTTCATCTGAACCAACCTATTGTGGTACCTGCGGCTACTAGTGACTTGGAGGACTCCAAGTTGTTGGACGTAGTCAGGGCCTTGAAAATATATGTTTCCAGGACGGCTGGAGTCAGGAAATCTGACTCGCTGTTTATCCTGTATGCACCCAACAAGCTGGGTGCTCCTGCTTCTAAGCAGACTATTGCTCGTTGGATTTGTAGTACAATTCAGCTTGCACATTCTGTGGCAGGCCTGCCACAGCCAAAATCTGTAAAAGCCCATTCCACAAGGAAGGTGGGCTCATCTTGGGCGGCTGCCCGAGGGGTCTCGGCGTTACAACTTTGCCGAGCAGCTACTTGGTCAGGGGCAAACACGTTTGCTAAATTCTACAAATTTGATACCCTGGCTGAGGAGGACCTGGAGTTCTCTCATTCGGTGCTGCAGAGTCATCCGCACTCTCCCGCCCGTTTGGGAGCTTTGGTATAATCCCCATGGTCCTTACGGAGTTCCCAGCATCCACTAGGACGTCAGAGAAAATAAGAATTTACTTACCGATAATTCTATTTCTCATAGTCCGTAGTGGATGCTGGGCGCCCATCCCAAGTGCGGATTGTCTGCAATACTTGTACATAGTTATTGTTACAAAAATCGGGTTATTATTGTTGTGAGCCATCTTTTCAGAGGCTCCTCTGTTATCATGCTGTTAACTGGGTTCAGATCACAGGTTGTACGGTGTGATTGGTGTGGCTGGTATGAGTCTTACCCGGGATTCAAAATCCTTCCTTATTGTGTACGCTCGTCCGGGCACAGTATCCTAACTGAGGCTTGGAGGAGGGTCATAGGGGGAGGAGCCAGTGCACACCAGCTTTACTTTTGTGCCCAGTCTCCTGCGGAGCCGCTAATCCCCATGGTCCTTACGGAGTTCCCAGCATCCACTACGGACTATGAGAAATAGAATTATCGGTAAGTAAATTCTTATTATTATAAGCATATGTTTTATATTCATGACCCCCTTTTGCAGGTTCCTGATGCAGCCACTGTCGCTTTAGTCCCCCGACTGAGCAAGCATATACACCCGGAGAACCATGATTATATCCCAGGAGAGAGTGAGTCATTATATTTGTATTAAAAGACTTTAATCTAAAATGAACACATTCAGGATTCATCACGTTGAATATCAGTCGACTCCTTCCCACTATACATCCCAGGCTCCTCCTTCCCACTATACATCCCAGGCTCCTCCTTCCCACTATACATCCCAGGCTCCTCCTTCCCACTATACATCCCAGGCTCCTCCTTCCCACTATACATCCCAGGCTCCTCCTTCCCACTATACATCCCAAGCTCCTCCTTCCCACTATACATCCCAGGCTCCTCCTTACCACTATATATCCCAGGCTTCTCCTTCCCACTATACATCCCAGGCTCCTCCTTCCCACTATACATCCCAGGCTCCTCCTTACAACTATATATCCCAGGCTTCTCCTTCCTATTAGTAAGTCCAGGCTCCTACTTCCCACTATACATCCCAGGCTCCTCCTTCCCACTATACATCCCAGGCTCCTCCTTCCCACTATACATCCCAGGCTCCTCCTTCCCACTATATATCCCAGGCTCCTCCTTCCCACTATAGATCCCAGGCTCCTCCTTCCCACTATACATCCCAGGCTCCTCCTTCCCACTATACATCCCGGGCTCCTCCTTCCCACTATATATCCCAGGCTTTTCCTTCCCACTATAGATCCCAGGCTCCTCCTTCCCACTATACATCCCAGGCTCCTCCTTCCCACTATATATCCCAGGCTCCTCCTTCCCACTATACATCCCAGGCTCCTCCTTCCCACTATACATCCCAGGCTCCTCCTTCCCACTATACATCCCAGGCTCCTCCTTCCCACTATACATCCCAGGCTCCTCCTTCCCACTATACATCCCAGGCTCCTCCTTCCCACTATACATCCCAGGCTCCTCCTTCCTATTAGTAAGTCCAGGCTCATCCTTCCCACTACACATCCCAGGCTCCTCCTTCCCACTATACATCCCAGGCTCCTCCTTCCTATTAGTAAGTCCAGGCTCATCCTTCCCACTATACATCCCAGGCTCCTCCTTCCCACTATACATCCCAGGCTCCTCCTTCCCACTATATATCCCAAGCTCCTCCTTCCCACTATATATCCCAGGCTCCTCCTTCCCACTATACATCCCAGGCTCCTCCTTCCTATTAGTAAGTCCAGGCTCATCCTTCCCATGGGTCAATCCAGTTTCCATTAATTATTTTTCCATCATCCCATAAGTCTGAGTTTTATCTTTGCATAAATCATTTTTCCCGATGTATTTGGTCTGTCATGTTGCATTGTTTTTACAGAGACCCCAATGTTGGAGGATGCTGACGAGGGTGGGATAAAACTTTGGCACCTTGTTAAACCAACAGAAGAGCCAGAGCTACCCAAGCACAGGAGAGGGAGCTTACGTGACAGGGAGAGAGCGAAAGCCATCCCAGAAATCTACTTGACACGTCTGCTGTCTATGAAGGTGAGAGAGGGCTCTGCAAATGTACTTGCAACCTCAAGATCCTACAATGCACCACAGTCAGTGTCTCGTTGGCTGAACTATCACAAGTCCCAGGTCCATTTCTGCAGCCGGGAGGCATTCAAGTTGCCGACTGCCGAGATCCCGGCGGTCAGGATACTGACACTGGAATCCCTACACTCAGTGAAATACTGGCTGTCGCAGCCCTGATCGCTGCCTGGAATTCCCACTCAGGCTGTGGTCCACACCACCACCCAAGGGGGAATATATCCCTGTGGCAACCAGAAGGTCGCCACCAGGCCCGAAGCGTGGTGGGACACCGTCGGTATTCCGGCTGTCGGGATCCCGGCGTCAGTCTTCTGACCGCCGGGATCTCAACAGCCGAGATATCATACTGAATCCCTCTAATTTAGGAGTCCAGATTATCAATAAAACAATGTGGTGGCTTTTGTCCATTTTACCCAGCACATTATAACAGTGGTTGATTTTATTTCCATATAGGGCACACTCCAGAAGTTTGTGGATGACCTGTTCCAGGTGATACTTAGCACGAGTCGTCCTGTGCCCCTCGCCGTCAAGTATTTCTTTGACTTGCTGGATGACCAAGCTGCACACCATGGCATCACTGACCCTGAGACCATACACATCTGGAAAACCAACAGGTGCGGCAGCTCTTCCAGCACGGTCTGAAAACAGATATTAGGAGTTATTAATCAAAGCGTCTGTCATTTTTCAAAAACAGCCTGTAAGATGAGAGTAAGAAGCTGATTGGTTGGTGCTTTATTTTTCGCCACTTTGGAGGAGATAGACTAAGCCGTGGAGACTGATATAGTGGGGAGAGGTGCACCACCAACCAATCAGCACCTGTTATTTTTCAAACACAGCCTGTAGCATGTAGCTGAGTGGCTGGTACTTTTATCTCTTTCCGCTTTATAACATTCAAAGGCTTAGTGCATCTCCCCCTTTTGTCTCCTTCAATGCTTTGATAAATTGACAGCATAAAACGGTGCAGCAGCAAATGTCCTGCATAATATTCTGCATTTGTATCCTTCATTTCCTGAAAACGTGGCGTAGTTCACCCATCACATACACACAGTGGTGACAGCCATGTTTTGGGGGGGCTGTAGTGCAGATTCCCAGTGCCAAAGGATCATTAATATTTTGTTGATTAGCTCACAACATTACTATTTCCGCTGTGTGTACTGTAGGTGACCAGAGCTCTCTGAAGCGCATATATTAGCTCACCTCACTAAGGGGCGGGATGTACTAAACTGAAAATGCGGTAAACCCCCCTTTTACCGCATTTTCCGAATGTACTAACCACCGGCCGCCAGGACCGCTCAGCGGAGGGTTTCAACAGCCTTTGCTGGCTATACACCATAGAAGCCTATGGGTTTCTCTCCGCAGTGCTGGTGATCCCTCCCAGCATGCCCTGCGTCCGCCCTCATCACTCTGCGCATGCGCAGACTGACTCCCGGGGCTGAAACCCGGAAGTCAGGCAGCCGCCGGGGATTGCGAAGGACAGCTCTTATCGGGAGAGCTGTCTTTCGCAATGCTAATCGCACATGTGAGTACATATGCGATTAACATCGTGACGAATGGTGGCGATGGGCAGCGATGTCTCTTAGTCCATCCCGCCCCTAGTAACATAAATACTGTCTATATCTGATGTTTGTTATATGAAATGCTAACTTTGTACCACTAGTGTTTGTAGGGCCTTATTCAGGTTTGTTAGCAAACCAAAAAAGCCCACTAATGGGCAAAACCACGGGGGTCATTCCGAGTTGTTCGCTCGCAAGCTACTTTTAGCAGCTTTGCACACGCTAAGCCGCCGCCTACTGGGAGTGAATCTTAGCTTATCAAAATTGCGAACGAAAGATTAGCAAAATAGCGAATAGACACTTCTTAGCAGTTTCTGAGTAGCTCCACACTTACTCGTCATCTGCGATCAGTTCAGTGCTTGTCGTTCCTGGTTTGACGTCACAAACACACCCAGCGTTCGCCCAGACACTCCCCCGTTTCTCCAGCCACTCCCGCCTTTTTCCCAGAAACGGTAGCGTTTTTTCGCACACACCCATAAAACGGCCTGTTTCCGCCCAGAAACACCCACTTCCTGCCAATCACATTACGATCACCAGAACGAAGAAAAAACCTCGTAATGCCGTGAGTAAAATACCTAACTGCATAGCAAATTTACTTGGCGCAGTCGCACTGCGGACATTGCGCATGCGCATTAGCGACTAATCGCTCCGTTGCGAGAAAAAAATACAGAGCGAACAACTCGGAATGACCCCCCATGTGCACTGCAGGGGGGGCAGATATAACATGTGCAGAGAGCGTTATATTTGGGTGGGATGTGTTCAAACTGAAATCTAAATTGCAGTGTAAAAATAAAGCAGCCAGTATTTACCCTGAACAGAAACGAAATAACCCACCCAAATCTAACTCTCTCTGCACATGTTACATCTGCCCCACCTGCAGTGCACATGGCTTTGCTCATTAGTGTGCTTTTTTGGCTTGCTAACCAGTCTGAATAACCTTCCTAGTATGCAAATTAGATGGCTGGTGACAGATTTATGAGTATATTCAGAAAGCCCTGTACTTTAGATATAGGATAGTAAATACACCCACTTTAGCATTATAAGCAATAATTGACACTGATCCATGAGAGTCACCTCACACATTACTCCGATGCAAGGTGTCATTGTATTTTTTGTCTGCTCAGTCTGCCTTTAAGGTTCTGGATCAACATAATCAAAAACCCCCAGTTTGTGTTTGATGTGCAGACGTCGGACAATGCGGACGCTGTGCTGTCGGTCATCGCTCAGACCTTCATGGACTCTTGCACCCTTGCTGATCACAAGCTGGGGCGGGTAAGTCACAGGTCTCCCAGATTGATAAAGTACTTCTTTGTATGAGAGTCTGCTGCTCTGACAAACAGAGATGAATATTATGAAAATGGTCTGTCACACATTCTAACACTGTATACTCTACTTACTATATACATTAGGGCTGGCCAAACCAGTCCTCGAGATCTACCAACAGGTCACATTTTCCAGACCTCCTAGCTGGTGCACAGGTGTAGGCATTACTAATTAAGATGTGCTGCATTCATTCCTAACTGACAATTCTACAGGTCTCCAGGAGGCCTGGAAAACATGAACTGTTGGTAGATCTCGAGGACCGGTTTGGCCAGCCCTGATATACATCTTCTTTAAATACCAGTATAGCTATAATTCAGTATTAATACTTTCTTTCTCAATGTTACTTAAACCTATTGCTCCGTCTTTTAAAATAATATCCCCTTTTTATAAACAGAGCTTATTTTTGCCTTCCTTTTCTGTCAGTGTTATACATGGCCAATTCTGCAGAGAGAATTTTATTGGCATTTATTAACGTCCTTGAGAACAGCCATACTGTTTTTTTGTCTATTAAATTATAACCACAGACTAATGTAATAAGGCCTCCGGTGAACCGCTCGCTTGGACTTGCATATCAATACATCACGTCACTGCTCCTGTCACATGCAGCCCTGTCCTCACTTACACATCAGTCATCTCCTGATGTACCTGTGCTGCTAGGGGACCCTGCTCCTCCCACTATATAAATATCCTCCCGTGACTTCCCGCTGCCTCCATTCCCCTCCTCCTATCATGTCACTGCCCCTGTCACATGCAGCCCTGAACTCACTAACACATTACTCATATCCTGATATACTCTGTGCTGCTGGGGGACCCTGCTCCTCCCACTATATAAATATCCTCCTGTGACTTCCTGCTGCCTACATTCCTCTCCCCACATAATGGCACTGCCCCTGTCACATGCAGCCTTGTCCTCACTTACAAATCAGTCATCTCCAGATATACTCTGTGCAGAAGGGGGACCCTGCTCCTTCCACTATATAACTCTCAGTCTGTGGCTTCCTGCTGCCTCCATTCCCGTCCTCCTATCATGTCACTGCCCCTGTCACATGCAGCCCTGAACTCACTAACACATTACTCATGTCCTGATATACTCTGTACTGCTGGGGGATAATGCTCCTTCCACTTCTGCTGGGGAAATGTCTACTTGTCATTTTGTCCAAGCATATCTCAAAACTGAAGACAACCCTGAAAAGCAGGGGTAGAAGACTGATCATATAAATGTTATCTGAACCTACTAAAACACACTTTGACCCTCAACCATAACCCGTCTATCTCCAACCACTGCCACTAAGAGACCTCTATGAATCCAGGCACCAAAATGAACAGACTCCATAGGGGAAGTGGTTCTTTTCTGCTGTCATATTCAGTGTTATGGGTAATCGGCTGTTATAATAATAATATATAAAGAGATGCCCCCAATCCACTATATAACAATTGTTCAAAACTAGGTAATGGTCTCTTCTTCAGTCTATGACAACAGTCTGCCATTTAGCAGTGCTGATTTGGAGTTCTCTGTAGACACGTGGAACAGTCTTACGTTAGCGGGACAGTAGGCGCAGTCTCATTGCAGTCTCATTTTCCTTTGCAGGATTCTCCCATAAACAAGTTGCTGTACGCCAGAGACATCCCGCGCTACAAGCAAATGGTGGAGAAGTGAGTCTGAAACCCGGGGTCCATCATTCAGTGCTGTTGTGTCTGTGACGGAATTTGCGGAGTTATAATCTTTATCCTCCTTCTCCTTATGTAGATATTATGCTGATATCCGACAGACTATATCGGCCAGCGACCAGGAAATGAATTCGGCTTTAGCGGAGCTGTCCAGGGTATTAAACTGTCCATTGCATGCCACCCGGAATCCCATTCTACTGTTCATATAAATATTATAGACATTCTGGTTAGACAGACAGATTGCTGCATTGTGTTATGCATGGACGAATACGGGGGAAACCAGTGTCGCTAAGAGTCCACAAACACACAGGGCGAGATTCAGTTGTGGTGCGCACCGGCAGCCACTAGATGGCGCCCAACGGAGCAGTTCATTTGTTGCTCCGTTCGGGCACGATGGCTGCTGGCTCTTGCAGTTCAGCTGGCAGCCCACCATGAGTGACGAGCTGAAATGCGCAAAAAGTGACCCGTTTGGGGCACCTAAACTGCACTTTTCACAATTGCACCAACTTTGATTGGTTTAGCTGCTTTATGTGGCTAAACCCGACCTTTATGGGTGCGATCAGTGTGAAAATGAAAAAACTTTTAATTGCGTCCGCGATTTCCCGTCACTTTAGACGTGAGATCAGGGGCGCAAAATAATTTAATATCGCCCATCAACATGATGCACAACAGGAGTTTGGTGATAAATCAATCGCAATAAGAAGTAATAAATATTTTGTTTTATGACGTAAGAGCAGGAGTAAGTATAGCATGTCTGATTGTAATTTATTTTTTCATTCATTGTTCTTGAATATTTGGCATGGCAAACATTAAAACATATGAGACCATAGGGTGTCAACACGTCAAGTCCCCCAGTACTCAGCATCTCTATCAACGTTCCAACCTGGTACATACCTAGGGGTCAAGTCGACTAAATGTGCAGGGGGCTAGTTACCATTGCAGTTGCATGAGAACGCCACCAATGGGCCCACGACTTGCCTCCTTCTTGTGGCCTGATGTTGCCCTGCTAGTTCAGCGGTGCAGTAAGTGCGGCATATAGCTGGCATTTATCACATGTAATTGAATAAGTCCTATAGAGTAGCTTAGAATGTCTGCCACAGAACATTGTCATAAACCATCCCAAGAGCAGATGGGTGATTAAAGGCGGGTGTGGTATGTTAGGTAGATTAGACTTAGGTCGACAGTAAGTAGGTCGACCACTATTGGTCGACAGTAAGTAGATCGACATGGTTTCTAGGTCGACATGAGGTTTTTACTTTTTTTGAATGACCGGGATCCCCAATTAGTGCACCGTGTCCCCTAGCATGGCACGCTTCGTGCCTCACTCCTCGGCCGCTGCGCTCGGCACAGGTTACCGCTCCCAATTGTAGTTCACGTGGATCGTAAAGTATGAAAAAGAAATAAAAAATTTAAAAAAATTAAAAACTCTTGTCCACCTAGAGTCCCTGTCGACCTAGAAACCATGTCGACCTACTTACTGTTGACCAATAGTGGTCGACCTACACAGTGTTGACCTACTTACTGTCGACCTAACGACCGGATCCCATTAAAGGTACAGTGTGTGTGTGTGTGTGAGAGATCACAGGCAAGACCAGGTGTGTTACACTTTCACAATCAGTATCTGAGCAATGGTCACACTGGGCAGCATTACACATAACGTACTACCGGACAACCGTAGTAATAGTGTTATGCATGTCTCTAAAAAAAATGATGAGGTCCTAATGGATCTCTCATCTAATTGGCTACTGGTGAGTTATGCTCACCATGTCATGAACTCTGCCTCAGTGTGGAGGCAGCCATTTTGTTGCCTGAAGGGATGATTATAAGATTTCCACCTATCAAATCACTGCGAGTAAATTCTTACGAAAAGCAGTTCAGCACCCAAAATGGTTGTTTGTGTTTGTAGAGGATTGGTACACATTAAAGCCACAGGCGGAGGCATGTTAACACATTAGAGACTGTACAAAGAACGGCAACTAAAATGGTGCATGGCCTACATCACAAAACATACCTGGAAAGACTAAAAGAAAATTACCTCACAAAAAGGGTAGTGTATAAGTGGAATAGGCTCCCATCAGAGGTGGTAGAGACTAATAGAGTAGAGCAAATTAAACATGCCTGGGATAGGCATAAAGATATCCTTAAGGCCCATACACACTAGCCGATTTTGAGCTCAAACTTGTCCAGTGTGTATAGCCGGTGAGCGCTGATGCATACACGCTGGGCATGCCCGGTGTGTATGCACCTTTACAAAGACCTAAGGATCAAATAAGGTTTGCGTTATCAATGGTTAAAAAAACATAGGCCCTCATTCCGAGTTGATCGGTCGCAAGGCGAATTTAGCAGAGTTACACACGCTAAGCCGCCGCCTACTGGGAGTGAATCTTAGCTTCTTAAAATTGCGACCGATGTATTCGCAATATTGCGATTACTAACTACTTAGCAGTTTCTGAGTAGCTCCAGACTTACTCTGCCTGTGCGATCATTTCAGTGCTTGTCGTTCCTGGTTGACGTCACAAACACACCCAGCGTTCGCCCAGGCACTCCCACCGTTTCCCCGGCCACTCCTGCGTTTTTTCCGGAAACGGTAGCGTTTTCAGCCACACGCCCCTGAAACGCCGTGTTTCCGCCCAGTAACACCCATTTCCTGTCAATCACATTACGATCGCCGGAGCGAAGAAAAAGCCATGAGTAAAAATACTTTCTTCATAGTAAAGTTACTTGGCGCAGTCGCAGTGCGAACATTGCGCATGCGTACTAAGCGGATTTTCACTGCGATGCGATGAAAAATACAGAGCGAACAACTCGGAATGAGGGCCATAGATGGGCCAAGTGGTTCTTATCTGCTGTCACATTCTATGTTTCATGTGATACAATGATCTCCAATCAACGAATTCTTGAAATATATATTTTATTTCTTTTTTAGAATTGCTCAGGTGAACTTAATTCCTTGGTGGCCCTCCATGAACTCTACAAGTATATTAATAAGTATTATGATCAGGTGAGTCACTGTAAATATGTTACATGTGGTTTAGATAGAATTAGTTGACAATTCCTTTAGCAATAAAACATACAGTAGAGACTAAACAATGCAACTTAAATATGTATATATGTGCAATATGTATGTTAGATGCACACTCAGGGTGGGTGTTCCCATCCCAGAAACTCCCCTCTGTGATTGAATCTCACTCCGTCGTAGAGTCGTGAATCCTGATTGGGCGAGAGGAGAGGAGACAGTGACAGAGGCTGCGCTCACCCAACCAGTGTTCCTAACAGAGTAATTATGGAGTGCCCCAGTATGTGGGAGTTTGGGGGTCCAGAAACTCCTCATCAGCCCCCTTCTTCATCACCTCCTGTGGCCATCAAAGCTGAGACACCTTATATTTCTGTCACTAATACTATATGAAGCAGACTGTGGAGAAGTTTCAATCCTTTGGGGTATATTCAATTAGCAGCGATAACGGACTTTTCGCGTGAAAAAACGGACTTTTCCCGCAAAATGCAATTACAGCCTATTCAATTTTCCTGGAACATTTATCGGTGATCATTTTTTCACTAATTTCACTTCACCTGCTCTGAGCAGGTGAAAAGTTGGGAAAAGTCACTATTTTAAGGTAAAAATGTTTGGATATGGTACAGAACTCCTGGGACACCCCTCTTAATGACTAATTAGGCACGTTGAGGTTTTTAATTATTTTTAATTGGCCAATAATTACATGTCATTTTTGGGGTGAAAAAGTACAAAGTGATGGAAATTGGGGTTCAAGGTATGGGACAGGTATATTGGGGTGCTTTATGAGTGGGACAGGTGTTTTTAGGCTTGCAGATGGGAGTAATCGGTCTGTTTCCACTTTTTTTTAAAGTACCCTAAAAAGACCCAAATATATACTTATACCCATTTTCATGTACCCCAAATTTAATGAGAGCATTTATTTTGCTCAAAAAAACTTGCTTTCTCTCATTTTTTTGCATTTTTTAAAAAATTAATATAACAGCCATTTCACACAATTTAAGTCCCCAAAAACGCTCTAATGTGATCTCTAACACACTTCTCTTCAGTTTTCCTATGTTAGTTTAGCATTTTTTGGGGTACAGGCTGATTTCCCCATTTTCACCTGCACTGTTCACTGCAAGAATTTTCACGTGAAACCCGTTTAGAATTAAATAGGTCGAAAAACGGAGCATTTTCGCGGCAATTTTCACTCGATTGGCGCGAAAAATTGCAGCGAATTTGCGGATAATTGAATACCCTAGTTTGAGAGAGGAGAAGTTGCCCATCGCAACCAATCGCAGTCTGTCTACTGTCTGGCACAGTCTGTGGAATGACAGATGCTCATTGGTCCTTTAGGCAACTACTCCTCTTTCTCGCTCTCCAAGGCTTGATGCAGCTCCTATATGCGGATATCACAGGGACATGGTCCTCGTCATGTGATGCCCATGCCTCTTCCACTTCTAAGCTTCTGGAAACCTACTGTGTGTATATATACAGTAATAGTTTTGAACTCGGAACGAGTCCAGGTCCAACCCTTCCCCCGTCCCACTATACATACCCTGTGATGGATTCTTCTCTCCTGGGGCGAGAAGTAGCAAACCTACAAATGCGACTCAACTTCTGAAAATACAGTTGCCAGAGGATTGGCAGCTTATCTCGTATGCTCCAAGCCCCTTTATTCTGATAGATTTCGGGGCTTGATGGGCAAAGCCTGTGGGCTTCTTATTGCACTTCCCCACTGAGAGGGATCCAATCGGATGTCTCCTGGCACCCCCCGCGGTGTGCAAGTCATTGGATGCATGCGCAGATAGGACGCCGGCTCATAAACCCAGAAGTCCTGACATCACAAAGGACAGCTCTTACTGCAAGAGTTGTCCTTTGTGCTGATGTGCCTGTGGCGATTGGCGGGATGCATCGCACAATGTGGTGATTGACGCATCCCGTCCCTGGTTTGTCATGTCTGTGTAGCCTACAGCAGGAGCTTTTGGGGACACCTGCCATTGCGCATGACAGAGGCATTACAGCCATCTTGGATTACATATATATCATACCTGGCAATTGCCCCACTGTTGGCAGGACAATCCCATTTTTCTGGGACTGTCCATCCATATCACCCGCAGACTGCAGTGGGGGGAATGGGAGCACTGTCATCACTGCTCCCGTGAAGAAGGAGGGACCGGCTTGTCGACACATGGTAAGTATAATCTGGGTGAAGGATGTGCAGTCCGAAGCCCCCCTATGCTGCAGACATGTACAGTTTATATGACCTGTGCATGGCATGCCTTACATCAATGTGGTCACTAGGTGGAGCCTGTGTGTTATATTCTGAGTGATGTGTTAACTAGAGGGCGGATGTACTACCTTGGTGAGAGATAAACAGAGCCGGCCCTAACCAATATGATGCCCCAGGCAAGATTTTGGCTGGTGCCCCCTACCACAGCCGCTAGCTCTGCAGGAGATGACTGGCATGAGTCAGTTGGCAGCTCTGCTAACGTTGGGCGCCTTTTGTTTATGAAAATGCATCTTATTTGCATTACTATGTGGCTAGGATGCACAAGCAGCTTCTGCTGATTAAAATGATATGCAGCATGCCTATATTCTGTGTGTGACTGCGGCTGTATCTGCATATGAAATGCTACATTACAGTGATTTCCAGGAATACACTGCAACGTAGCATTTCGTATGCAGATACAGCCGCAGTCACACACACAGAATATAGGCATGCCGCATATCATTTTAATCAGCAGAAGCTGCTGGTGCCCCTAAGCATACCAAATGCCCTAGCATTTGCCTAGTTTGCCTATGCCTAAGGCCGGCCCTGGAGATAAAGCATTAGCCAATCAGCTCCGGACTTTCGTTTTTCAAACCCAGCCTGTAAGATGGCAGTTAGGAGCTGGTTGGCTGGTACTTTATCTCACTCCACTTTATCACTCTCCAGAACTTAGTACATGTCCCCCTAAGACTGGAAACATGCAGAAAATAGTTTTCTCTGTGATGCGTAATATTTCCTGTATGTTATACTGAATGTTTGTTACAGTGTCAATCGCGTACAATTGTTTCTTATGTCACATATATATTGTGCTTTCTGCGTGCCAGGCTGTAGTCTCATCGCTTTTATACAGGTCACAGATATACAAATGGATGACTAATAATGTAATATTGTATAGTACGTGTTTTGTCACTCCTTGTTATACACAATTTCCCTAATAATCACAGAAGTGATGACATCAGAGCTAACCAATTATTATCAATGGGGACCGGCCCCTCTGTTTACACAGATACTGCTTATACATACAGGGTTAATGCAGTAATGAGCGCAGAACGGACATTATTACACCAGCATTGCTGGAGCAGCATATGTGCATCACTTGTGTATTACAGTATAGTCTGCACAGACCTCGTCACTTTGCATCTACAGTATTCTATATTTAGTACATACATGCCTCGTGTGCTGACATGTCACTTCTGCCTGTTTCATCTGATCTCCCAAGAGCTGCCATTGCGGCTGTGAGCCATTAGGTGGCACCAGGGAGCTGATGACGTCTGGCTATGCAGACAGATTTATATGAATGTCTTGGGAACAGAGGCGTAACTAGGGTTTTTGGAGCTCAGGGCAAGATCAATAATGGCGCCCCCCCCCACCCAAAAAAAATATTTTTTCTTAATAAAATAAATTAATAAAATGATAATGAAAAAAAAAATACAAAAGGAAAGTATGTGCAGACGCCACCGGTGTCACTGCATATAAAGATGTCAGGGTGTGTATGTATGTGTATGTAGGTGCAGTGGTCGAAGTTGAATTTTTGAAGGTGGAATGAAAGAGTGCAGATAGCAATTATGCGCGCGCCAAAGGCGCGCGCGCTCCGGAAAAGGGGCGTGGTCACTCAAAAGGGGCGTGTCCTTCAGTATAGTAGGACCCCTTATACTATCTAGTACTGGTGCCCCTTTCACATTATAGCACACGGTATGAGCCGAAATTCACATTATAGCACACAGTATGAGCCGAAATTCACATTGCCCCACACGGCATGAGCCGAAATTCACATTATAGCACACAGTATGAGCCGAAATTCACATTGCCCCACACGGCATGAGCCGAAATTCACATTATAGCACACAGTATGAGCCGAAATTCACATTACCCCACATGGTATGAGCCAAAATTCACATTATAGCACACGGTATGAGCCGAAATTCACATTATAGCACACGGTATGAGCCAAAATTCACATTACTCCACATGGTATGAGCCAAAATTCACATTTCCCCACATGGTATGAGCAGAAATTCACATTTCCCCACATGGTATGAGCAGAAATTCACATTACAGCACACGGTATGAGCCGAAATTCACATTACAGCACACGGAATGAGCCAAAATTCACATTACCCCACATAGTATGAGCCGAAATTCACATTATAGCACACGGTATTAGCCAAAATTCACGTTACAGGACATGATATGAGCCAAAATTCCCATTATAGAGTTAGGGGATCCTACCCCCAGAATTAACATGGCCTGTGGGGCACTATGATGAGGGGAGCCCACCCCCTTAATAGACTAATTGCAGAGTTTAGCAGCGGAAGGGCTGCAGCGGTTTCTCACCCCAAGCTGCGGCGCTTCTGCCACCTCCGACACTCCACATCTTCGGCACCACCCGGGATGCAGAGCACCGCACCGGGTATGCACCCTTTTCAGTGTGGCCTGCTGCGCTCCGAAGGGGTTCTTGTTTCATGCTGCAGGATCCCGATGTGCGCCTTCCTCCCCGCTGTTACTGTCACGGTAAGCATTAGTATCGTTTACCGCAGAGGCCATTTTCTGAGGCATATGTGTTAAACCTCAGGAACTGAGATGCCCTTCTCACCATATAGCTGTGTGGCCGAGCCGGGCGGGGGGACAGCCAGCAGCAGCATGCCGGATATCAGCTGCAGAGGGTGCGGGCTGTACATACTTGGGGCAGCTGGATATTCAACAGTGCTGAAAGCCTCCGGAGCCCGCACCCCCGGAGCTGCAGTACACCGGCAGAGGACACCCATCCCCCGAACCCTGCGTAGCCCAAAGCCGGAGATCAGCAGCATGTTGAACGCGGAAGCAGAAGCTGCTTATTGCCGGTCAGCATGCTGCTGATCTCCGGCTTTGGGCTCCGCATGTGCATTACAGCCCCCACCCTCGGCTGCTGATATCTGGCATGCTGCCCCTGCTGCTATCTTTCCACCCGCCCGGCTCGCCCACCCAGCTGGATGGTGAGTAAGAAGGGCATCTCAGTGCCTGTGGTTTAATACATATCTCTCTTCGGTAAATGGCCATTAGTACATCCCACACACACTGATTACACACACACAGACTGGCCACCCCCAAATCCTACACACACCCACTCAGACTACACACACACACACACATTCTCATACTTTCCTCTCCCCCACACACACACTGGACTGCAAAAATTTACACACACTGACACTGTTCCACACACACACAATTAACACACACTCACACTGTCCCACACACACAATTAACACACACGCACACTGTCCCACACACCAGTGGCGTGCGGTGAGGTCAGTGGCGTGCGGTGAGGCACTACAGCCATAATGTCCGCCGAATCCTGTCGATGAACCCTACCGCCACCGAGCCAATGCCCGCCACTGCCTCTGAGCCGATGCCACCACCAATGGCTTACAAACTCGCCCACCATCAACTGACCAAGCCCTCCGCCACTAATTTGCAACTCAGTCCAAAGTTGCCAATGCCCGCTGCATGCCTGCTCATCATACTTGTGATGTTGTATTGTACATTTTTATAGAAAAAAATAATAATCAGTGTTTGGGACTGGGAAGGGAGTGGGAGGAGGACATGAATGCAATTTTGTTGTCCAGGGTTTCCATTAACTTAATGGAGAAGGGTCTGAATGGGTTAAAAATGTAAAAAAAAACTGTATGAGTTCCCCCTCCTAAGTATAACCAGCCTCGGGCTCTTTGAGCCGGTCCTGGTTGTTTAAATACTGGGAAAAAATTGGACAGGGGTTCCCCGTATTTAGACAACCAGCATCGGGCTCTTAGTCCGGTCCTGGTTCCAAAAATACGGGGGACAAAAGATGTAGGGGTCCCCCCGTATTTTTAAAACCAGCACCGGGCTCCACTAGCCAGGGACATAATGCCACAGCCGGGGGACACATTTATGTAGGTCCCTGCGGCCGTGGCATTACCCCCCCAACTAGTCACCACTGGCCGGGGGTTCCCTGGAGGAGTGGGGACCCCTTAAATCAAGGGGTCACCCCCCCTCCAGGCACCCAAGGGCCAGGGGTGAAGCCCGAGGCTGTCCCCCCCATCCGTGGGCTGTGGATGGGAGGCTGATAGCCATGTAAGTAAAAAAAGAATATTGTTTTTTGTTGTGGAACTACAAGGCCCAGAAAGCCTCCCCCGCTTGCTGGTACTTGGAGAACCTCAAGTACCAACATGCAGGGAAATAACGGGCCCGCCGGTACCTGTAGTTCTACAACAGAAAAAATACCCAAATAAAAACACAACTCACACACCGTGACAGTAAAAATGTATTAAAGCACACTGACACACTCACACATACTTACCTATATCCCACGCCGGTCACGTCCACTTGTCCAGTAGAATCCAATAGGGGAATCTGTAAAAATGAGAGACAGATTACTTACCTACATCCCACGCCGGTCACGTCCACTTGTCCAGTAGAATCCAATAGGGGAATCTGTAAAAATGAGAGACAGATTACTTACCTACATCCCACGCCAGTCACGTCCACTTGTCCAGTAGAATCCAGTAGGGGAATCTGTAAAAATGAGAGACAGATTACTTACCTACATCCCACGCCGGTCACGTCCACTTGTCCAGTAGAATTCAATAGGGGTACCTGTAAAAATGAGAGACAGATTACTTACCTACATCCCACGCCGGTCACGTCCACTTGTCCAGTAGAATTCAATAGGGGTACCTGTAAAAATGAGAGACAGATTACTTACCTACATCCCACGCTGGTCACGTCCACTTGTCCAGTAGAATCCAGTAGGGGAATCTGTAAAAATGAGAGACAGATTACTTACCTACATCCCACGCCGGTCACGTCCACTTGTCCAGTAGAATCCAATAGGGGTACCTGTAAAAATGAGAGACAGATTACTTACCTACATCCCACGCTGGTCACGTCCACTTGTCCAGTAGAATTCAATAGGGGTACCTGTAAAAATGAGAGACAGATTACTTACCTACATCCCACGCTGGTCACGTCCACTTGTCCAGTAGAATCCAATAGGGGTACCTGTAAAAATGAGAGACAGATTACTTACCTACATCCCACGCTGGTCACGTCCACTTGTCCAGTAGAATCCAGTAGGGGAATCTGTAAAAATGAGAGACAGATTACTTACCTACATCCCACGCCGGTCACGTCCACTTGTCCAGTAGAATTCAATAGGGGTACCTGTAAAAATGAGAGACAGATTACTTACCTACATCCCACGCTGGTCACGTCCACTTGTCCAGTAGAACCCAGTAGGGGAATCTGTAAAAATGAGAGAGAGATTACTTACCTACATCCCACGCCGATCACGTCCACTTGTCCAGTAGAATCCAATAGCGTTACCTGTAAAAATGAGAGACAGATTACTTACCTACATCCCACGCTGGTCACGTCCACTTGTCCAGTAGAATTCAATAGGGGTACCTGTAAAAATGAGAGACAGATTACTTACCTACATCCCACGCTGGTCACGTCCACTTGTCCAGTAGAACCCAGTAGGGGAATCTGTAAAAATGAGAGAGAGATTACTTACCTACATCCCACGCCGATCACGTCCACTTGTCCAGTAGAATCCAATAGGGCAGGGGTTCTCAAACTCGGTCCTCAGGACCCCACACAGTGCATGTTTTGCAGGTAACCCAGCAGGTGCACAGGTGTATTAATTACTCACTGACACATTTTAAAAGGTCCACAGGTGGAGCTAATTATTTAACTTGTGATTCTGTGAGGAGACCTGCAAAACATGCACTGTGTGGGGTCCTGAGGACCGAGTTTGAGAACCTGTGCAATAGGGGAATCTGTAAAATGAGAGACAGATTACTTACCTACATCCCACGCCGATCACGTCCACTTGTCCAGTAGAATCCAATAGCGTTACCTGTAAAAATGAGAGACAGATTACTTACCTACATCCCACGCCGGTCACGTCCACTTGTCCAGTAGAATCCAATAGGGGAATCTGTAAAAATGAGAGACAGATTACTTACCTACATCCCACGCTGGTCACGTCCACTTGTCCAGTAGAATCCAATAGGGGTACCTGTGAAAATGAGAGAGAGATTACTTACCTACATCCCACGCTGATCACGTCCACTTGTCCAGTAGAATCCAATAGGGGTACCTGTAAAAATGAGAGACAGATTACTTACCTACATCCCACGCCGGTCACGTCCACTTGTCCAGTAGAATTCAATAGGGGTACCTGTAAAAATTAAAATGATACTTACAAACTGCAATCCACATGAGGAGGAGAGAGAGAGAGAGAGAGAGAGAGGGGGGGGGAAGAGACTAACCTGCTGCTGCTGCCGGGGAGACCGGCACACACTGCAGGGCCACGTCGGGAGGACGGAGCCGGCGGAGGAGGGGGAGAGCCGCACACCGCCGCTCCTGTCAGCGGCAGCGGAGGAGGATGGGGCGCACACTACAGACGCCAATAACCGCCGGGACAATTAACACACACACACAATTAACCCACGCACACTGTCCCACACACAATTAACACACACGCACGCACACTGTCCCACACACACAAATATCACACACGCACACTGTCCCACACACAATTAACAAACACGCACTGTCCCACACACACACAATTAACACACTCACACTGTCCCACACACACACACACACACTTAACACACGCACACTGTCCCACACACACACAATTAACACACACGCACACTGTCCCACACGCACACAATTGATACACACGCACACTGTCCCACACACACACAATTAACACACACGCACACTGTCCCACACACACACAATTAACACACACTCAAACTGTCCCACACACACACACAATTAACACACTCACACTGTCCCACACACACACACACACAATTAACACACTCACACTGTCCCACACATACACAATTAACACACGCACACTGTCCCACACATACACAATTAACACACGCACACTGTCCCACACACACACAATTAACACGCACTCAAAACTGTCCCACACACACAATTAACACACTCACACTGTCACACACACACAATTAACAAACACGCACTGTCCCACACACACAATTAACACACTCACACACACACACACACAATTAACACACACACACTGTCCCACACACACACAATTAACACACGCACACTGTCCCACACACACACACAGTCACACACACACACAATTTACACACACTCAAACTGTCCCACACACACAATTAACACACTCACACACTGTCCCACACACAATGTCACACGCACACTGTCCGACACACACACACTTAACACACACACACACACACACACACACACAAAATGTCCCGCACCCCCTTCCCGCTCACCAGCACTTACTGCTGTTCAGGGCAGGGGCCGCACGCCCCCCCGAGGTCGCGCACGCGCATGCGCGCACCTCCGCGATCGCGATCGTGTACACACAGACACTTTTGCAGGGGGGAGTAGGGGGAGGCTCCTGGCTGCCGCTGCCTGTCTATTGTGACAGGCACAGCAGCCGGGGAGACAGGGAAAGCGCCGCGGGTAGCGCCGGCGGAATCCCTGAAGCATGGGGCGAGTGGGCCGTGCAGGTGCCGGTGGCGCCCCCCTCTGTTGGGGCTGCCCTGGCGCCCAGGGCACGTGCCCTGCTCGCCCCGTGCTAGATACGCCTCTGCTTGGGAATGAAAGGATTCTGCCCAGTTTCTCTTATCACACCATGGGGCAGATGTATTAACCTGGAGAAGGCATAAGGAAGTGATAAACCAGTGATATGTGCAAGGTGATAAAGGCACTAGCCAATCAGATACTAACTGTTAATTTACATATTGGAGTTGATTGGCTGGTGCCTTTATCACCTTGCACATATCACTGGTTTATCACTTCCTTATGCCTTCTCCAGGTTAATACATCTGCCCCCATGTTACCAGCCATTCTACCACACTGCATTTATCTCTGACCCACACGCTGGAAGCGTTACCAGTGTCCGCACAATGCTGATGTCTCATACATGATTACTTCTTTGCAGTGAGTGTCAGTGCATTCACCATACTGACATCTCTGTGACTCCTAGCCTCTCCCTACACATCCTCCAGACCTCCAAGCTTTAATGCAGACAGGCGCAAGGATAATTGTATTACATTGGGAGCTTCTTTGTTGGCTCTGGCTCTTGTAATAGCTATTGAAACGTTTAAACACGGTATGCAGCATACCGCTCGTCAGGATTCCGGCTGTTACAATACCGACGCCGGGATACCAACTGGCTTACCATACCGCCGCCGTAGGTGATTCCCCCTCTATGGGTGTCCACGGTTTCAGGATACTGACCATAGCTCCGCCCCCCACACCCATGGAACCACGCCCCTGGGTCCTGATTGGCCTGCAACTCACTAAACACTAAAGGAGGAGTAACCATCGGTGGGTGAAACCATTGATGGTTTCCTGGCAAATGGTTTCACACCACTGAAGTTAATGACAGTTAGAAGCTGGTTAGTTGGGACTTTTTCGCTAGAAGGTTTCATAAGTCTCCCCCTAATTACATCTTGGGAACACATCAAAGCCAGGATCCTGAATAATAACCCCTGTGTTTCCTATTCTGCAGATTATTACAGCACTGGAA
Organism: Pseudophryne corroboree; assembly: GCF_028390025.1. Taxonomy (NCBI): domain Eukaryota; kingdom Metazoa; phylum Chordata; class Amphibia; order Anura; family Myobatrachidae; genus Pseudophryne; species Pseudophryne corroboree. Next base: position 429,289,154 of record NC_086452.1, on the reverse strand, counting down.
GAGGACTCGACAGCCCAGAAGATGCAGCTGGGGTATAGGCTGCAGCAGATTGCAGCCGCCGTGGAAAACAAAGTCACCGACTTGTGACCAGCAAACATGGATGGGCTACCTGCTCCTGAGCATGACCAGTTCCTCGTCCAAAACTCCCTGAAAGATTTTTATAAAATCGCAGACACTTTAACATCTGCCTCTGAGATGGAGCCAGCCTCACGTGGCTTATTGTCACATTCCTGAATGACAAGTCAGCTCGGCTCCAGGGTACGCGCTGGAGGCAGTCATTGAATATTTTTTTTATATGGATTTTTTTGTTACACTATGAACTTTGATAAACAAGATTTTTATCCCAGAATGGGGTCCTCTTGTAGTCCTGCCCGCTACAAAAAGAAAAGCAGGATATTTTATCGCTCCATGTGCCAAGTCCATCACCTCTTATAGCGGGGGGGACAAAAGAATGCAGCCAGACAGAGTCTCTTATTTCTGTTCTGGACTGAAAGCGCGTTTTAATCACTAGCCTTCTGAGAACGGACTGGTGAACTTGCTGGTGAAGCAACGTGTTCCGATCCTGATGATTTCATGAAGTCGCTGACACCAGGATTACAGTCCTAGCAGCTGTCTCTGCTGCTGTAGATTGTATGAGCGAATGGAACAATTTAACTCTTTAGAGTCCTTATCAACAGACATCTCCTTCAATATAGCATTAGAACATATGACTAACTTAAGATCTAAACAGTTCAATTTTAGCGGTTCATTCCTGCTTCTTATCCAAGTTTCAGTTACAAGTTTTTACTTTTTTGGTTTTTATACACAGCTGTAAAGCTACTTGTACAAGAGGAGTATCATTTTATTATTTTATAGTTGCCATATTTTTATTTGCCTTTGAGAACTGCTCGTCTATTCCGAAAGGGGGAAGTCTTCCCTTTTTTTTTTTCCGGAGTTGTAACTAGCCGCCCACATTTCATCTGCTACACATTGAGCCGCTTGTATCAAATACTGTAAAGGAGCAGATGTCCTTTATGAGAGCATGAAGAAGATTCTCGTCGCATTTGGTTGGACTGTAGATGGTACACCCCTGCACTAAAGAATTATAGATGCATATTTATTAGTTTGATTGAGAACTTTTAACTTAGAACTGGTCTCAGAATATTCCTTTTCTCTTAGAGAGACACAAAACTGCTCCGTAGGGTTCCGCGTCTTGTGGCGATTTGCTGCTTTGAAAATGGATGTGTAAATACAGTAGTTATGAAAGAAGATATTTAAATACTAAAGGAGGATTGTAATTTATTTTTTAAGACAGCACATCATCCTGGGATACTCACACATCTCTGTTTCATTCTTTCTGTTTTTATTTTTATTACTAGTCTTTGTTATGGTTTCATGCATTCCTGCCTACAATTCCCAGCTTTCACTTGTGCTGCCTTTCTTAAATAATTAGAACTTGTGGTTAACATAATATAAATACAGAAATAAAACTTGAAATTGAATCATATGAGATCCTAATAATGTGTTAGATGATGTTCAGAAAGCTACAAATCTGTGAAGTGATCAATTGTTTGCATCAAGCGAATGTAAAACACAACACACTCAAAAAAAAAAAATACGTCTAACAAGAAAAGAAAAAAACATAGTTCTTACACAAAATACTCAATAAACTTTAATATGTTCTAAAAGCTTGTCTGCAGATTGATTTTTCTTTTATTGTTTTATTTAAAAAAATATATATATATTTGGTGACCGGTTGACCGTACTCCTCCAGGCGGTACAGATTTGTATAGTTACTCTTCCTTGTGGAACCTGAGTGTCTTACTTTGCCACTCCTGGTGTATAGAGATTCCACTTCACCGTCAGTAGCCACCTATAACGTTATGGACGGGTAATTCACTGCCACCACCAGGCTTCAACGTTGACATCTGGAGCTGCTTGTTTCCCCTTGCCTTCTACCACTGGTACCTGGAACATCTTTCTTCTGGTTATACAGTATGTAGTCACCCTGCTGCATGAATACATACTGGTCATGTACTGTTTACGTGAGTGGTGAGTTTAGTACAGCAGTAGAAAATTTCTAGGGTTCGCACCGCAATGATAGATGTTGGGGTTGGGAACGGGATCCGGACAGTGAGGATGGTGTCAGACAGAATGCCGACACTTTTTAGTAAGTATGCTAACACTCCCTCCCTCTAGTGCCTAACCTCCCCTCCGCAGCCTAACCCTCTAGTGCCTAACCTCCGCAGCCTAACCCTCTAGCGCCTAACCTCCCCTCCGCAGCTTAACCCTCCCTCTAGTGCCTAACCTCCCCTCCGCAGCTTCACCCTCCCTCTAGTGCCTAACCTCCCCTCCGCAGCCTAACCCTCCCTCTAGTGCCTAACCTCCCCTCCGCAGCCCAACCCTCCCTCTAGTGCCTAACCTCCCTTCCGCAGCCCAACCCTCCCTCTAGTGCCTAACCTCCCCTCCGCAGCTTCACCCTCCCTCTAGTGCCTGACCTCCCCTCCGCAGCTTCACCCTCCCTCTAGTGCCTGACCTCCCCTCCGCAGCTTCACCCTCCCTCTAGTGCCTGACCTCCCTCTAGTGCCTAACCTCCCCTCCGCAGCCCAACCCTCCCACTAGTGCCTAACCTCCCCTCCGCAGCCCAACCCTCCCACTAGTGCCTAACCTCCCTTCCGCAGCCTAACCCTCCCTCTAGTGCCTAACCTCCCCTCCGCAGCCTAACCCTCCCTCTAGTGCCTAACCTCCCCTCCGCAGCCTAACCCTCCCTCTAGTGCCTAACCTCCCCTCCGCAGCTTCACCCTCCCTCTAGTGCCTAACCTCCCCTCCGCAGCCTAACCCTTCCTCTAGTGCCTAACCTCCCCTCCGCAGCCCAACCCTCCCTCTAGTGCCTAACCTCCCCTCCGCAGCTTCACCCTCCCTCTAGTGCCTGACCTCCCCTCCGCAGCTTCACCCTCCCTCTAGTGCCTGACCTCCCCTCCGCAGCCTAACCCTCCCTAACCTCCCCTCCGCAGCCCAAACCTCCCACTAGTGCCAAACCTCACCTCCGCAGCTTCACCCTCCCTCTAGTGCCTAACCTCCCCTCCGCAGCCTAACCCTCCCTCTAGTGCCTAACCTCCCCTCCGCAGCCCAACCCTCCCTCTAGTGCCTAACCTCCCCTCCGCAGCTTCACCCTCCCTCTAGTGCCTGACCTCCCCTCCGCAGCCTAACCCTCCCTAACCTCCCCTCCGCAGCCCAACCCTCCCACTAGTGCCAAACCTCCCCTCCGCAGCTTCACCCTCCCTCTAGTGCCTAACCTCCCCTCCGCAGCCTAACCCTCCCTCTAGTGCCTAACCTCCCCTCCGCAGCCCAACCCTCCCTCTAGTGCCTAACCTCCCCTCCGCAGCTTCACCCTCCCTCTAGTGCCTAACCTCCGCAGCCTAACCCTCTAGCGCCTAACTTCCCCTCCGCAGCTTCACCCTTACTCTAGTGCCTGACCTCCCCTCCGCAGCTTCACCCTCCCTCTAGTGCCTGACCTCCCCTCCGCAGCTTCACCCTCCCTCTAGTGCCTGACCTTCCCTCCGCAGCCTAACCCTCCCTCTAGTGCCAAACCTCCCCTCCGCAGCCCAACCCTCCCACTAGTCCCTAACCTCCCCTCCGCAGCCTAACCCTCCCTCTAGTGCCTAACCTCCCCTCCGCAGCTTCACCCTCCCTCTAGTGCCTAACCTCCGCTCCGCAGCCTAACCCTCCCTCTAGTGCCTAACCTCCCCTCCGCAGCCCAACCCTCCCTCTAGTGCCTAACCTCCCCTCCGCAGCTTCACCCTCCCTCTAGTGCCTGACCTCCCCTCCGCAGCTTCACCCTCCCTCTAGTGCCTGACCTCCCCTCCGCAGCCTAACCCTCCCTAACCTCCCCTCCGCAGCCCAACCCTCCCACTAGTGCCAAACCTCCCCTCCGCAGCTTCACCCTCCCTCTAGTGCCTAACCTCCCCTCCGCAGCCTAACCCTCCCTCTAGTGCCTAACCTCCCCTCCGCAGCCCAACCCTCCCTCTAGTGCCTAACCTCCCCTCCGCAGCTTCACCCTCCCTCTAGTGCCTAACCTCCGCAGCCTAACCCTCTAGCGCCTAACTTCCCCTCCGCAGCTTCACCCTTACTCTAGTGCCTGACCTCCCCTCCGCAGCTTCACCCTCCCTCTAGTGCCTGACCTCCCCTCCGCAGCTTCACCCTCCCTCTAGTGCCTGACCTTCCCTCCGCAGCTTAACCCTCCCTCTAGTGCCTAACCTCCCCTCCGCAGCCCAACCCTCCCACTAGTGCCTAACCTCCCCTCCGCAGCCTAACCCTCCCTCTAGTGCCTAACCTCCCCTCCGCAGCTTCACCCTCCCTCTAGTGCCTAACCTCCGCTCCGCAGCCTAACCTCCCTTCCTCAGCTTCACCCTCCCTCTAGCGCCTAACCTCCCCTCCGCAGCTTCACCCTCCCTCTAGTGCCTAACCTCCCCTCCGCAGCCTAACCCTCCCTAACCTCCCCTCCGCAGCCTAACCCTCCCTCTAGTGCCTAACCTTCCCTCTAGTGCCTAACCTCCCCTCCGCAGCCTAACTCTCTAGTGCCTAACCTCCGCAGCCTAACCCTCTAGCGCCTAACTTCCCCTCCGCAGCTTCACCCTCCCTCTAGTGCCTAACCTCCCCTCCGCAGCCTAACCCTCCCTAACCTCCCCTCCGCAGCCTAACCCTCCCTCTAGTGCCTAACCTTCCCTCTAGTGCCTAACCTCCCCTCCGCAGCCTAACTCTCTAGTGCCTAACCTCCGCAGCCTAACCCTCTAGCGCCTAACTTCCCCTCCGCAGCTTCACCCTCCCTCTAGTGCCTGACCTCCCCGCAGCTTCAACCTCCCTCTAGTGCCTGACCTCCCCTCCGCAGCCTAACCCTCCCTCTAGTGCCTAACCTCCCCTCCGCAGCCCAACCCTCCACATCTACGATCAGTCACACTGACATGTGGGGGGACGCCCAGCACAGGGATAGCCCGCCCTGCATGTTAGTCCCTGCCCCGTCGCACAAGTACAAAAGCATTGCGTCAATGCTTTTGTACTGTAGGAGTAGCTCCCGGCCAGCGCAGCTCCTGCGCGCTGGCAGGGAGCTACTTGTTGCTGCCCGATCGCGGTGGCTGCGTGTGATGTCACGCAGCCACCGTGGCCCGCCCCCACCAACTGTCTGGGCCTGCGTTGCCCGGACCACGCCCCCTAAATGGAGGCCAAGCACCTCTGACCCGCTCCCTCCCGCCCAGCGACCGCCTCTGCCTGTCAATCAAGCAGAGGCGATTGCAGGACTATGACAGCTGTCTGCCATGCGCCGGCGCATGCACAGTTCAGACCTGATCGCTGCTGTGTAAAAACGCACAGCACAGAACAGGTCTGAATCGGTCCCCTTGTTTGCACATCTGCCGTTCCTTGTGAATGGACGCACGTCTGAGACTCCCACAAACATAAGTACGCAGAGTACCACAATTACACTATGTCACCACTGTTATAGGGGCTGAATACTACAATCAGCTGGTGCATTTACCATCCAGGTGCCCAGTGCCTGCACTACAACACCCAGAGATACCCTAAAGTTAGCATGTCCTGTTACAGTTTTAGTGTCAGGACCGACTGATTTTGTGAATCCGTTAACCTTGGACCAACCGAAGAGAGGATGAAGAAAGTTCCGTTTAATATATTTATTAGAAAGCTACAATTCCAGTAAGGAGTTAAATGACAATTATTAGACACCATATATAAGCTGACGTACTGCAATGAATGGCATGAAGATAAGCAGGATCTGTATTAAAGATGCATTGAAGAAATGTTAGTATGAATGAGATAAAACGTGCCTGAAGATTCAGGAAGAATTGTCCAATATGAAGCAATCATTGATGCCAAACTGTAAAGAAGTGTTAACTGGATATTGTAGACATAGATGAATCACTGTGAAGACTTGTTACTGACACTTAAAGGCTGAACTGGAGAACTGTGAAGAATTGTCTTTGAATGATGCAAAAACATAGATACAATACTGAAAGGAATACTTGCTGGTTGTGAAGATTATACTTGAAACACTGTGAAGAGCTGCAGCAGAAGACAACGGTGAAGAATGGGTTAACTGAGAGATGAGTAAACGAGGACCAGGATTAAGTATAAACTTCCACAGGCTTTGTGATTATAGCAGGCAGTCACTGAATGAACAGGGTAACCTCTCACGGGACTCCGAGAATCCACTTGTTGCCACTTGGAGAGCGATTGACTGACAGCACAGCAGGGAGCTGGAGGAACCCTTGCGGTGAAGGCTGCAGGCAGACCTCTGGGAGCGGAGGCCCACTGGAATCACACAGAAATCCACAAGGAGAGCACAGAGCTAGGGTACAGAATAACTACAACAAAGCACTGGCCAAGAGTGAAATAATTCCAGCCTACTTATAGGCAGCACAGGATTGGCTAACACTAACCCACAGGTGCTGCATTTGGCCTTCAACATGGCCACCTCCTATACTGCAGACACACAGAGGCGCTTCCGGCCATTAGGTCCCTGCACTCCCGACTCCCAGAACCTGCATCACCTCTGCCACCGATCCCGCCGCGCCCCCACATGGCCACACAGCACCGCGCCGGCAACGGACGGAGGTATCCAGTCTTTAGGTCGACCACTGCAGGTCAACAGCAAGTAGGTCGACACTGACTAAAAGTCAACACATGACTAGGTTGACAGCTATGGAAGGTCAACATGGTCAAGGTCAACAACGTTTTTTTTGGGGGGGGGTTTCAGGACCTTTTCATACCTCCTGTATCCAAGTGGGCATAGAGTTGGTTATAAACCTCAGTGCCCGAAGTGTGGCGAGTGAAGCGAGCCCAGTGAGGGGATGTACTTCAACTGTCGGTGGTCCCAGATGGAAATTCGGGTCAAGAAACCCAAAAAAGTTGCCCAAAAAACTGTGTCAACCTTTTGTGTGTTGACCTTGCCCGTGTCGACCTAATGACAATGTCGACCTTCCATAGCTGTTGACCTAGTCATGTGTTGACCTTGAATCAGTTGACCTGCTTACTATCGACCTTCAGTGGTCGACCTAGTTAGTGTCGACCTAGACAGGGTCTACCCAATGATCCACACCCAGTTTTAGAATACCTTAATAGCATGCTGAATACCCGTGCTGTAGATTTAAAGCCGCAGTAATTTAAATGGCAAAACTCATAGATAGGTACATACATCTACTATATAAAAGCAAAATCTCCTTCTGTCTTTCTGTACAAATCCACAGTTTACAAGCGAAGATCGTGACATTTTACATACGAGCGTATTAAAACACGGTGGAGGCAACTAAAACAATTAGAAATCCCTAGCACCCCTAGGGGGGGAAACAGCAGCACAGAGTATATCAGAAGACAGCATAACTCCGGAATTGCTGGAGCAATGTACTCAAAAATTGGTACACTTCGGCCTTACAATCTGCCAACAAACACTGTTGGGGAAGATACCCCTAGGGGTGAGGCAGCAGCACTGAGTATTTCAGCAGACAGCATAACTCTGGAATGCTTGCAGCAATTTACAACAAACTTGGTACACATGTGACTTTCACTCTGGAAACAAACACTGTGGGGGTCAGACACCCCTAGCACCCCTAGGGGTAGGACACCAGCACAGAGTATGTCAGCAGACAGCATAACTGTGGAAGACCTGGAGCAATTTACACCAATCTTGGTACACATTTGACTTACAATCTGGGAACAAACTCTGTGGGGGTTTGACACCCCTAGCACCCCTAGGGGTGGGACAGCAGCACAGAGTATTTCAGGATACAACATAACTCCCGAATACCTGGACCAATTTACAACAAACTTGGTACACATATGACTTACACGCTGGGAACAAATACTGTGGGGGTTAGACACCCCTAACACCCTAGGGGTGAGGCAGCAGCACAGAGTTTTACAGCAGCCAGCATAACTCTGGAATGCCTGGAGCAATTAACACCAAACTTCCTACACATATGACTTACACTCTGGGAACAAACACTGTGGGGGTAACACGCCACTAGCACCCCTAGGGGTGGGCCAGCAGCACAGACTATATGAGGACATGCATGATATGTTAGTGATGACAGGGCTGCATGTGACAGGGGCAGTAGCATGATGTGAGGAGGGGAATACAGGTAGCACAAACCCACACACTGACAGTTATATAGTGGAAGTAACACGGTCCCCCAGCAGCACAGAGTATATCAGGAGATACATAATGTGCTATGCTATATAAGAAACTAAAAAAAATATATAATTTCACTGGGGCACTCACATGAGGTCAGGAGGAGAATGGAGGCAGCAGGAAGCCACAGACTGAGAGTTGTATAGTGGGAAGAGCAGGGTCCCTTGGGGGACCAAAAAGGTGTCCGGCAACTACACAAAGTGCATCAGGGAAGCAAGATATGCCTATATACTAGATCTCCAACCAACGTAAATTAACTATCATTCTAATTTACCATCCTCATCCCGTAGCGAAGCACGGGTATTCAGCTATCTACAATGTTAAGGTCCATACACACTGAGCGCTTTTCCCCCCTGCCCAGCGATGTCAGTGGGGGTGAGCGACTTTCCATAGCAGGACGCTATGGAAAGCCGCTCAGCCCGGCGTTCATCTACTGGTAATACCAGTAGATGAACGGCGGCCGCCAGCGATGAAGCATGAGCGTGCTCATCGCTTGTCCACACACACTGGGCGGCTTTGAGCTGAAAGCAGCTCAACACACCAAAAGTGACCTGCTTTCAGCTCAGAATCGCCCAGTGTGTATGGGCCTTTATTAATACTGTGGGTTTAAGATTTAAACTTATTTATGTAAACAGACATTCTTAAAATCCCGGGCAACGCTGGGTACTCCAGCTAGTACATACATAAAATAGATAATTTTTCCACCAAGAAAATTCAGCACCAACATTTACAGTGAAGATGTTCAAGTTTATTAGAAATATAAAGATGATCTGTAGTTATGCCCCTATGAGATGAACTAATGTATATTAAGGATGTGGAGATAGCAGCTTCTTCACTTGTCTTGCAGTATGAAAAGACACAATTCCACAATCAGTAACACACAGAGCCGGCCCTAGGCATAAGCAAACTAGGCAAATGCCTAGGGCATTTGATATGCCTAGGGGCATCAGCAGCTTCTGCTGATTAAAATGATATGCGGCATGCCTATATTCTGTGTGTAGCATTTCATATGCAGATACAGCCACAGTCTCACACAGTATATAGGCATGCTGCATATCATTTTAATCATCAGAAGCTGATTGTGCCTCCTAGCCACATAGCAATGCAAATAAGATGAATTTTCTTAAAAAAAGACACCTGACGTTAGCATTGAGGCAAGATGTATGAGGACACATCTGTATCCAAGCAGAGGCAGAGGTCACAGTGTTAGCGGCCGTGTGAGTGTTGTGTGTGAGTGGGTTGGTTGTGCAGTAGTGTTTGGCATATGTGTAAGGGGCATTATGTGTGTCATGTGTAAAAAGACATTAATAATGTACAGCAAATGTGTAAGGGGCACTGTGTGTGTCATTACGTGTATAAGGGCATTAATAATATGCGGCATATGTGTAAGGGACATTATGTGTGTCATTATGTGTATAAGGGCCTTAATAATGTGTGGCATATGTGTAAGGGACATTACGTGTATAAGGGCATTAATAAAGGTTGTCATAATTTGTAAGGCGCATTATGTTTATAAGGACATTAATAATGTGTGTCATATGTGCAAGGGGCATAATGTTAGGATCTCCTGCTCTGTGCTGCCACGTCGCCATGGCAACCGGGAGGCAAGTGTTAGCGAAGTAACCTGAGCGCAGCTGATACTCCGGTCCGGGTTTTTACTGTGTAGTGGTTACAGGCTCTGTGCACGGCAGGGAATCCGGCGCTGGTTTTGTGCTCACAGTCTGTGAGGTCTGAGTGGGGCGTGGACAGCACCTGCTATATAAACCATCCTCTCAGGCTAGGCAAATGCTGCTGAATCTTTGTTTGTTAGTCAGTTCCAGAGAGTTAGCTAGTACTGTGTGACTTTGTATTTACTTGTTGCTTACTGCAAATAGGCCTTGGGATCCGGTACTTCATTCTGCCAATCCGGACCTAGCAGTAAGACTGGAGTCAGTTGTTTAACCTGCTGGGGTTCTTTTGCTATTCTGTGAACCCAGCAGGTTTGCGGCTGTACTCTCAGACCTGCTTGCTTAATCCTCCCTCACTGTGCAGGGCGTCCAGGTGTCAGTTTAGTGGCAGTAAGCTGAACCTGTGCCCTGCAAGTGGGGGTTAGGATTGTGGATACTCTCCTTGTGTCTATATTTCTATCTCTGACCAAGGAGTTTATTCCCACACCCGTTGGTAACCCTTTGGGGTTTTTTCTGTTGCTCTTAGCAACATCATTTCGGGTGCTCCACATGTTAAATCACTACATCTCGCTTCATTGTCCACTCTATTCCATCTGAGCATTCCTGACACTAGGGAGACACCCAGTTCCTGAGCCTTTGGGCTTCTCCGTTCACTTTGTGTTTATTAGTTATTCCATCACCTCTTGTGTATGTTATGTTATACTGTCTGTGAGTTCGTTTGTTTTGCATCCCTCTCTGTTCATACACCGTTCATACTCCTGTTAGCACTGGTGTGCGTAACATATTCAGCAGCCCTACTCCTGTTGAAATTTTGTGGGAATATGGAGCATACCCCTCAAAATACTTTGCAACAGGTGGTCGATCAGGTGCAGATCCTGACTCGGCAATTTAATGAGATGTCCATTAAAATGAACACCCCGCAGGCCGCTAGCGGAGCTCCCACAGCAGCAGCGGCAAGTTCAGGGGTTAAGGAGCCGAAAGTAAATCTCCCGGATCGTTTTTCTGGAGATCGCTCGCAGTTCTTTTGTTTCAAGGAGAGCTGTAAGCTATATTTCAGGCTTAGGCCCCAGTCTTCTGGGTCGGAGATTCAGCGGGTGGGCATGGTGATTTCCTTGCTACAAGGAGACCCACAGGTCTGGGCATATGGGTTGCAGCCTGACTGTCCGTCGCTTAAAAGTGTTGATTTTTTTTTTACGGCACTGGGCATTTTGTATGATGACCCTGACAAGATGGCTTCAGCCGAGGCTCAGATTACGGTCCTTAAGCAAGGGCGACGGCCAGCTGAGGTTTATAGTACGGAGTTTCGGAGGTTGGCTCATGATACCCAGTGGAATGACCCAGCCCTGAGAAACCAGTACCGAAGGGGCCTTTCTGACCAGATAAAGGACCAAATGGTACAATATCCCTCGCCTGATAGCTTAGATCAGCTCATGCAGTTATCCATCCGGGTGGATAGACGGCTGAGAGAGCGTAGGCTTGAAAGGGAGACCGCAGTTTCCTTTTTTCCCAAGGGAACCTCAGACTATGAGGAATATTCCGAGGAGCCTATGCAGATTGGGGCTACCCGCCTCTCCTCGCGTGAGAAGACGCGGAGGAGACAGCAGGGTTTGTGTTTGTACTGTGGGAATAAAGGTCATGTTGTAGTATCATGCCCAGAAAAGCCGGAAAACTTCAGGGCCTGAGGGTGATGGGAAATATCCTGTCAGGCCAGAAGTCAGAATTTCCCAAAGAGACTTTTCTCATTCCGGTGACTTTGGAGATCCTTGGCCAAACTGTCAAGACTGAGGCCTTTGTTGACAGTGGGGCGATGGGGTTTTCATGGACCGTCAATTCGCCCTGGAACACTCTGTTCCCTCAGTACCTTTGGCATCAGAGATTGAGATCTGTGGGTTAAACGGGGAACCATTGTCACAGGGTAAAATTACCTCCTGCACCAGCCAAATTCCTTTGTTTATTGGAGCCACACACTCTGAAAAATTGTCTTTCTATGTGACTGTCTGTTCTTTTGCCCCATTGGTTTTGGGGTTACCCTGGTTAAGGGCCCATAACCCTCAATTTGACTGGGTCTCGGGGGAGATTCTTAGTTGGGGTAGTGATTGTTTCAGGAGTTGCTTGAGCCTTCCAGTCAGGCTCTCGCAGCTAAGTTTGCCAGGATTGCCAGGATGTTATGCAGATTTTGCGGATGTGTTCTCCAAAAAAGTTGCAGAGGTACTACCTCCCCATCGCCCCTATGACTGTGCCATTGATTTGTTGCTGGATGCTAAGCTTCCCAAGACCAGGTTGTACTCCCTGTCATGTCCTGAGACTCAGGCTATGGCAAAGTACATTCAGGAAACTTGGCTAAGGGATTCATCAGGCCCTCACAGTCCCCAGTTGGGTCGGGGTTCTTCTTCGTGGGTAAAAAGGTTGGTTCGTTGCGACCCTGCATCGACTTCAGGGAATTGAACCGTATCACGATTAAAAACTCGTACCCACTGCCTCTCATTTCGGTTTTGTTTGACCAGCTTCGTACTGCCACCATTTTTTCTAAGATTGACCTACGCGGTGCTTACAATCTAATCCGAATAAGAGAGGGGGATGAATGGAAGACTGCCTTTAATACCCACTCAGGGCATTATGAATATTTGGTGATGCCTTTTGGGCTCTCTAATGCCCCGGCAGTCTTCCAGGAATTCATGAACGATGTGCTCAGGGAATATTTGGATAGATTCTTAGTTGTTTATCTAGATGACATCCTAATCTTCTCCCATTCCCTGGAGGAACATCGGAAGCATGTACGCTTAGTCCTCCAGAAACTCAGAGACCACCAGCTTGGGGCGAAGCTGGAGAAGTGCGAATTTGAAGTCCAGCAAATCGCATTTCTAGGGTATATTATCTCCTCAGAAGGTTTCCAAATGGAGGGTTCTAAGGTACAGGCAGTCCTGGATTGGGTGCAGCCCACTAGTTTGAAGGCGCTTCAGCGTTTTCTGGGCTTTGCAAATTTTTATAGACGATTTATCGCTGGATTTTCGTCTATAGTGGCCCCCTTGGTGGCACTCACTAAGAAAGGGGTGGATGTTGCTCACTGGTCTTGTGAGGCCAAAGCGGCCTTTGCCCGTCTCAAAAGGGCATTTGTCTCGGCCAAGGTGCTGCGACACCCAGATCCAGAGCGTCCTTTTGTGGTAGAAGTGGATGCCTCTGAGATAGGTATTGGGGCAGTGCTCTCTCAGATGGGGGTGTCTGATAATCGCCTTCATCCCTGTGCTTACTTTTCCCGTAAATTTTCGTCTGCCGAGATGAATTATGATGTGGGTAACCGGGAATTGTTGGCTATAAAGGATGCACTCGGGGAGTGGAGACACTGGCTTGAGGGGGCTAAGTTTGTGGTCTCAATTCTCACCGACCATAAGAATCTGGCGTATTTAGAGTCAGCGAAGCGGCTCAATGCCAGGCAGGCATGATGGGCTTTGTTTTTTGCTCGCTTTAATTTTTTGATAACATATCACCCTGGGTCAAAAAACATCAAGGCTGATGCGCTCTCGCGGAGTTTTGCTCCAGTCCAAGAGACCACCGAGGAGCCATTGCCCATTGTGTCCCCATCATGTATTAAAGTGGGCATTACCCAGGACCTCTTGTCATTAGTCCTTAGAGCACAGGAGCAGGCTCCTCCAGACCTTCCGGTAGGTCTCTTGTTTGTGCCTCCTAGGTTAAGACAGCGAGTGTTCCTGGAATTCCATGCCAAGAGGTCGGCAGGGCAGCCGGGTATTGCCAGAACTCGGGAGTTGCTGTCTAGGGCGGTGTGGTGGCCCTCGGTGGCTAGGGATGTGGATCAGTGGGTTCGGTCATGTGACGTTTGTGCCCGAAATAAAACTCCTAGAGGGGTTCCTGTCGGCCCATTACATCCACTCTCTATTCCATCTAAGCCATGGACCCACATTTCCATGGATTTTGTGGTGGACTTGCCCAAATCCTCGGGGATGACAGCCATTTGGGTTGTCGTGGACAGGTTCTCGAAGATGGCGCATTTCGTTCCACTGGTTGGGTTGCCATCGGCCAGACGCCTGTCTGAGTTATTTATGCAGCATGTTGTGCGCCTCCACGGGTTGCCACTTGATGTGGTTTCTGACCGTGGATCCCAGTTTGTGGCCAAATTCTGGAGGGCATTTTGTTCTGATCTCCAGATTTCTGTGAGCTTGTCGTCAGGCTACCATCCACAGTCTAATGGGCAGACTGAGAGGGTGAACCAGTCCTTGGAGCAGTTCCTCAGGTGTTATGTCTCCAAGTGTCAGACTGACTGGGTTGCTCATCTGCCCATGGCGGAGTTTGCCTATAACAATGCGGCTCACTCTGCTACAGGGATCTCTCCCTTCCTTTGTGTGTATGGGCATCATCCTAAGGCCAATTCTTTTGACCCCCTGGATTCCACGCCTGGTGGTTCCTCTGTGGTTTCGGCCCTTAGGGGTATTTGGAGGAAAGTGAAGAAAGCCCTTGTGTCTGTGTCATTAGTGACCAAAAGGGTTTTTGATAAGCGGAGAAGACCCTGCAGCTTCAAATTAGGAGACTTCGTCTGGTTGTCCACCAAGAATTTGAAGTTGAGACAGTCATCTCATAAGTTAGGTCCCCGGTTCATCGGCCCTTATAAGATCACCAGGGTTATCAATCCGGTGGCATTTCAGTTAGATCTGCCCCGTTCATTGGGTATCAATAAAACATTTAATTGTTCCCTTTTAAAACTGGCGGTTAGTAATCCTTCTGCCAGTGGAAGACCTTCTCCTATTCTGATACGGGGTCAGAGGGAGTTTGTGGTTGAAAGGGTTCTTGACTCTAAGATGGTTCGGGGTCGGCTGTCATTTTTGGTGCACTGGAAGGGGTATGGCCCAGAGGAGCGGTCGTGGGTGCGCAGTTGTGATCTTCATGCCCCCAGACTGATACGCTCTTTTTTCTCGCAGTTCCCCGATAAACCCGGTGGTAGGGGTTCTTTGACCTCTCGTCAGAGGGGGGGTACTGTTAGGATCTCCTGCTCTGTGCTGCCACGTCGCCATGGCAACCGGGAGGCAAGTGTTAGCGAAGTAACCTGAGCGCAGCTGATACTCCGGTCCGGGTTTTTACTGTGCAGTGGTTACAGGCTCTGTGCACGGCAGGGAATCCGGCGCTGGTTTTGTGCTCACAGTCTGTGAGGTCTGAGTGGGGCGTGGACTGCACCTGCTATATAAACCATCCTCTCAGGCTAGGCAAATGCTGCTGAATCTTTGTTTGTTAGTCAGTTCCAGAGAGTTAGCTAGTACTGTGTGACTTTGTATTTACTTGTTGCTTACTGCAAATAGGCCTTGGGATTCGGTACTTCATTCTGCCAATCCGGACCTAGCAGTAAGACTGGAGTCAGTTGTTTAACCTGCTGGGGTTCTTTTGCTATTCTGTGAACCCAGCAGGTTTGCGGCTGTACTCTCAGACCTGCCTGCTTAATCCTCCCTCACTGTGCAGGGCGTCCAGGTGTCAGTTTAGTGGCAGTAAGCTGAACCTGTGCCCTGCAAGTGGGGGTTAGGATTGTGGATACTCTCCTTGGGGTAAATTTACTAAGATTCGTATTTTCCCGTTTCAGGTCAAAGTTCAATCACGAATGACATCGAAAGTGTAAAACTGCAACTTTTTGAATTTGTTACGATGGATTTACTAAGCTGTCGTATTCGGGTTTTTCTTTTCTTCCGATGTCGATGTCATTCGTGTTTTTTTTGTGTTTTTTACGGCAGTGATTAGCAAAACACTGCCGACTTTTTTACAATTAATCTCGGCCGGATCTGTGTGATCCGTGCTGGGGTTCTATTTTTTTTTTTTTTTTAATTAAACACTGTAAAATTTAAAAAAAAAATTGCGTGGGGTCCCCCCTCCTAAGCATAACCAGCCTCGGGCTCTTTGAGCCGATCCTGGTTGCCGAAATATGGGGGGAAAAATGACAGGGGTTCCCCCATATTTAAGCAACCAGCATCGGGCTCTGCGCCTGGTCCTGGTCCCAAAAATACGGGGGACAAAAAGAGTAGGGGTCCCCCGTATTTTTAAAACCAGCACCGGGCTCCACTAGCTGGACAGATAATGCCACAGCCGGGGGTCACTTTTATATAGTGCCCTGCGGCCGTGGCATCAAAAATCCAACTAGTCACTCCTGGCCGGGGTACCCTGGGGGAGTGGGGACCCCTTCAATCAAGGGGTCCCCCCCCCCCCAGCCACCCAAGGGCCAGGGGTGAAGCCCGAGGCTGTCCCCCCCCCATCCAATGGGCTGCGGATGGGGAGGCTGATAGCCTTTGTTGTAAAAGAAAAGATATTGTTTTTAGTAGCAGTACTACAAGGCCCAGCAAGCCTCCCCCGCATGCTGGTACTTGGAGAACCACAAGTACCAGCATGCGACGGAAAAACGGGCCCGCTGGTACCTGTAGTACTACTACTAAAAAAATACCCAAAAAAAGACAACACACACACACCGTGAAAGTATAATTTTATTACATACATACACACATACATACATACTTACCTTAAGTTCCCACGCAGGTCGGTCCTCTTCTCCAGTAGAATCCAAGGGGTACCTGTTGAAGAAATTATACTCACGAGATCCAGGGGTCCAGGCTCCTCTGGAAATCCAGGGGTAATCCACGTACTTGAAAAAAATAACAAAACGGTGTCCCGACCACGAACTGAAAGGGGACCCATGTTTGCACATGGGTCACCTTTCCACGAATGCCAGAAACCCACTTTGACTTCTGTCTAAGTGGGTTTCTTCAGCCAATCAGGGAGCGCCACGTTGTAGCACTCTCCTGATCAGCTGTGTGCTCCTGTCCTCACTGACAGGCAGCACACGGCAGTGTTACAATGTAGCGCCTATGCGCTACATTGTAACCAATGATGGGAACTTTCTGCCCTGCGGTTGACCTAAAGTGACGTCACCGCTGAGCAGAAAGTTCCCAGCATTGGTTACAATGTAGCGCATAGGCGCTACATTGTAACACTGCCGTGTGCTGCCTGTCAGTGAGGACAGGAGCACACAGCTGATCAGGAGAGTGCTACAACGTGGCGCTCCCTGATTGGCTGAAGAAACCCACTTAGACAGAAGTCAAAGTGGGTTTCTGGCATTCGTGGAAAGGTGACCCATGTGCAAACATGGGTCCCCTTTCAGTTCGTGGTCGGGACACCGTTTTGTTATTTTTTTCAAGTACGTGGATTACCCCTGGATTTCCAGAGGAGCCTGGACCCCTGGATCTCGTGAGTATAATTTCTTCAACAGGTACCCCTTGGATTCTACTGGAGAAGAGGACCGACCTGCGTGGGAACTTAAGGTAAATATGTATGTATGTGTGTATGTATGTATGTAATAAAATTATACTTTCACGGTGTGTGTGTCTTGTCTTTTTTTGGGTATTTTTTTAGTAGTAGTACTACAGGTACCAGCGGGCCCGTTTTTCCGTCGCATGCTGGTACTTGTGGTTCTCCAAGTACCGGCATGCGGGGGAGGCTTGCTGGGCCTTGTAGTACTGCTACTAAAAACAATATCTTTTCTTTTACAACAAAGGCTATCAGCCTCCCCATCCGCAGCCCATTGGATGGGGGGGGACAGCCTCGGGCTTCACCCCTGGCCCTTGGGTGGCTGGGGGGGGGGGACCCCTTGATTGAAGGGGTCCCCACTCCCCCAGGGTACCCCGGCCAGGAGTGACTAGTTGGATTTTTGATGCCACGGCCGCAGGGCACTATATAAAAGTGACCCCCGGCTGTGGCATTATCTGTCCAGCTAGTGGAGCCCGGTGCTGGTTTTAAAAATACGGGGGACCCCTACTCTTTTTGTCCCCCGTATTTTTGGGACCAGGACCAGGCGCAGAGCCCGATGCTGGTTGCTTAAATATGGGGGAACCCCTGTCATTTTTTTCCCCATATTTCGGCAACCAGGATCGGCTCAAAGAGCCCGAGGCTGGTTATGCTTAGGAGGGGGGACCCCACGCAATTTTTTTTGAAAAAATAAGCACTTTCCCACCCCTTCCCACTGATATACATGCACGGATCTCATGGATCCGTGCATGCCTATCCAATCACGAATAAAAAAAAAAGGTCTGTTTTTTTTTAGCACTTTTTTACGAGTTGTAATTTTTCACGGCAGTGTTTGTTTTTTTTTTGCTTTGCACTTCTTAGTAAATGACCGAGATTCATACTTAAACAGCCGCGTTTTGACCGATGGTGTATTCATTCGTAATTTTTTACTTGGACTTGCAAAAAATTACGAATGCCCTCATCTCTGCCGTGATTAGTGTTTAGTAAATTACCGAGATGACACTTTGATGAAAAAACGGCATCTCGGTCAAAATCGGGAGCTTAGTAAATTTCCCCCCTTGTGTCTATATTTCTATCTCTGACCAAGGAGTTTATTCCCACACCCGTTGGTAACCCTTTGGGGGTTTTTCTGTTGCTCTTAGCAACATCATTTCGGGTGCTCCACATGTTAAATCACTACATCTCGCTTCATTGTCCGCTCTATTCCATCTGAGCATTCCTGACACTAGGGAGACACCCAGTTCCTGAGCCTTTGGGCTTCTCCGTTCACTTTGTGTTTATTAGTTATTCCATCACCTCTTGTGTATGTTATGTTATACTGTCTGTGAGTTCGTTTGTTTTGCATCCCTCCCTGTTCATACACCGGTATTCTCCTGTTAGCACTGGTGTGCGTAACACATAACTGTGTGGTAGTATATGTATAAATGTATTACTAATGTGTGGCATTATATGTATAAGGTGCTCTACTGTTTGGCGTAATGTATAGAAAGGGCAATATGGTGTGGTATAATGTGAATAAGGAGCAATTCAGTGTGGTGTAATGTGAATAAGGGGCTCTACTGTGAGGAGTAATGTATATAAGTTATAGTGGAACTACTATGTGATGTAACGTGAATTAGGGACACTATCGCATGATCAAATGTGAATAAAGGTGCAGTACTGTGTGGCGTAATTTGAATTGGGGGTACTATTGTGTGGCCATGCCCCTTGCCAGGAAATACACACACTTTTTTGGACTGTGCACCGAATGTGCACACTGTTCCTATTTAAAATATAGGGGGTAGGAAAACTTAAAATAAGGACTGCTATGGGTGAGGGGTGATGGTGCTAGGAAAGGGCTGTACTGTCAGAGGTGGAACTAGTGGTGGTGCTAGGGAGGACCAGCTAAAATCTTGCCTAGGGCATCATATTGGTTAGGGCCGGCTCTGGTAACACAATTTCCTTTGATTAATAACTTTATGGAGGGAGGGGTGACAATATAGTGACACTGGAACTTTTATTGAAGGATAATTCCTCATTGGCATGCTGGAGAATGCTGATTTCTACTCAGCAGCATATTGGGGGTCATTCTGACCTGATGGCTCGCTGCAGTTTTTCGTAGCGCAGCGTTCAGGTCAGAACTGCTCCAGCGCCGCAGTGATTGACAGGCAGAAACAGTCGCTGGGCAGGAGGGGGGCGGCACGGCGGCGTTTGGCCGCCGTTTTGTGGGTGTAGTCCGCCCAACGCAGGCGTGGCCGGACCGTGCAGGGGCGGGCCGCGGCGGCTGCGTGACGTCACGCAGCCGCTTCGACCCGGGCAGCGACGAGTAGCTCCCGGCCAGCACGCAAAAGCTTCGCTGGCCTGGAGCTACTCCTGCGATGGGGCAGGGACTGACATGCGGGGCGGGCTAGCCCTGTGCTGGGCGTCCCCCCGCATGTCTGTGTTACTGATTGTAGCTACGATCAAGTCGGAATCACCCCCATTGTTGTTCATCTGCCAAAAGAAAATAAAGAAGTAAATGATCGTATCAGTAAAATGAACACAACGAGACTACAAAGAGCTATGCAGACTGATTTGCAAACAACTCTGGGAAAAAAAAACATAGAAAGTTAGATTGTACAGTATATAACATAATCAGGTCTATACAAAATGAGAACCTACAATCATTTCCATGTATCACATCATCTGCAGAGGGGGCCTAATCTGTTAGTACGCAATGGCCGATGTTCATGCAACAGAGCGATTATTGGCAGACTGCGCAAGTGCTGCGATCACAATGCATATGCATCAAGGTGCCGCTGCAATCCCACTCGCAATGATGATTTCATGGAGAAATGTTTGACAGGAACTGACCGTTTGGAGGTGTTGACTGGGAGTGGTTGGAAAAATCCAGGCATGTCATGGCCATTTTTGTGGCGTGTATTTGCCATCAGCTGCAAGCTTGCATCGCTACTGCTGTGTGCAGTCTGCATAGCTATAGGTAGGGCCGGTGATAGGGTGTTCGGCACCTCCCTGCAAACTATAAATTTGCGCCCTCCCATATTTTACAAAGGGATAGCGTGCTGCAAAAAAGGGGTGTGGTCTCACAAGGAAGGGACGTGGCCACACAATAGTACCCCCATTTCAAATTACGCCACACAGTAGTACAATCTTATTCACATTACCCTGCACATAGTAGTGCTGTTTATACACATAATGTCCCCAGTAGAGGCACCGATTATACACATAATAGCCCTTGTAGTAGTGCCGGTTATACACATAATAGCCCTTGTAGTAGTGCCGGTTATACACATAATAGCCCTTGTAGTAGCGCCGGGTATATGCATAATAGCCCCTGTAGTAGGCGCTAGAGATGAGCGGGTTCGGTTTTACTCGGTTTTACTCGGTTCTCAAAACGGCATCTAATTGGCTCACGGATGTCACGTGTTTTGGATAGCCAATAAGATTCGGTTTTGAGAACCGAGTAAAACCGAGTAAAACCGAATCCGCTCATCTCTAGAGTAGCGCCAGTTATACGCATAATAGCCCCTG
This sequence comes from Pseudophryne corroboree, assembly GCF_028390025.1. NCBI lineage: Eukaryota > Metazoa > Chordata > Amphibia > Anura > Myobatrachidae > Pseudophryne > Pseudophryne corroboree. The sequence continues at coordinate 429,268,517 of NC_086452.1, read as the reverse complement.
TAGTAGCGCCGGTTATACGCATAATAGACCACGTAGTAGTGCCGGTTATACGCATAATAGCCCCTGTAGTAGCACCAGTTATATGCATAATAGCCCCTGTAGTGGCGCCGGTTATATGCATAATAGACCACGTAGTAGTGCCGGTTATACGCATAATAGCCCCTGTAGTAGCGGCAGTTATACGCATAATAGCCCCTGTAGTAGCGGCGGGTATACGCATAATAGCCCCTGTAGTAGCGCCGGGTATATGCATAATAGCCACTGTAGTAGCGCCAGTTATGCGCATAATAACCCCTGTAGTAGCACCAGTTATGCGCATATTAGCCCCTGTAGTAGCGCTGGTTATACGCATAATAGACCACGTAGTAGTGCCGGTTATACGCATAATAGCCCCTGTAGTAGCACCAGTGATATGCATAATAGCCCCTGTAGTAGTGCCAGTTATACGCATAATAGCCCCTGTAGTAGCGCTGGTTATACGCATAATAGACCACATAGTAGTGCCTATACGCATGATAGCCCCTGTAGTAGCGCCGGTTATACGCATGATAGCCCCTGTAGTAGCGCTGGTTATACGCATGATAGCCCCTGTAGTAGCGCCGGTTATATGCGTGAAAACCCCTGTAGTCGTGCCGGTTAGTAATTACCCCCAATAGCCCATGTAGTAGCGCCAGTTATATGCATAATAGCCCCTGTAGTAGCGCCAGTTATATGCATAATAGCCCCTGTAGTAGCGCCGGTTATACAGAAAATAGCCCCTTTTAGTAGCGCCGGTTATATGCATAATAGCCCCTGTAGTAGTGCCAGTTATACGCATAATAGCCCCTGTAGTAGCGCCGGTTATACGCATAATAGACCACGTAGTAGTGCCGGTTATACGCATAATAGCCCCTGTAGTAGCACCAGTTATATGCATAATAGCACCTGTAGTGGCGCCAGTTATACGCATAATATCCCCTGTAGTAGCACTGGTTATACGCATAATAGACCACATAGTAGTGCCTATACGCAGGATAGCCCCTGTAAAGCGCCAGTTATACGCATAATAGCCCCTGTAGTAGCGCTGGTTATACGCATAATAGACCACATAGTAGTGCCTATACGCATGATAGCCCCTGTACTAGCGCCGGTTATACGCATGAAAGCCCCTGTAGTCGCGCCGGTTATACACATAATAGCCCCTGTAGTAGCGCCGGTTATACGCATGATAGCCCCTGTAGTAGCGCCGGTTATTCGCATGATAGCCCCTGTAGTAGCGCCGGTTGTAGTGCCGGTTATACGCATAATAGCTCATGTAGTGGGGCCAGTTATATGCATAATAGACCCTGTAGTAGCGCCGGTTATACGCATAATAGCTCATGTAGTGGGGCCAGTTATATGCATAATAGCCCCTGTAGTAGGGTCGGTTATACACATAATAGCCCCTGTAGTAGCGCCGGTTATACACATAATAGCCCCTGTAGTAGCGCCGGTTATATCCATAATAGTCCATGTAGTAGCGCCAGTTATATATAATGCCTTAAGAAGTGCAATTTATTTACAAATTATGTCCCCCCACCACACACAAACACACAAATAGATACACACAGACCCTCCAACATGACCCGCCCCACTAGGTACAAAATGCTCTGTTTCTGGACTTCCCTCTTAATTTATGATTTCCATCACCTGTGTTGAACTAGTTAAATGACAAGAAAGCTGTTTCTTCACAGGTGATGGCAATAATAAATTAAGAGGGAAGTCCAGAAACAGAGCATTTTGTACCTAGTGGGGCGGGTCATGTTGGAGGGTATGTACACACACACATATACACACACATACTGTACATACACACACACTTTCTCACTCACTCTTCTTCAACATACAGCAGTTTCTGTCCTCCTGCAACCTGGTCCCGTGTAGCTCCGCCCCTTGGTGATGTTTGGCTCCACCCGGTTGCAGTGTAGCTCCACCCCTCTGCACCATGTAGCCCCGCCTCTTTCCCGGCCAGATCACGGCCAGAATCTGTAGGGGGGTAGGGGGAAGCTTCAAGCTGCCGGCGCCGCTACCTGTCAAACGGTGTGACAGGCACAGCAGCAGCAGCAGGGATCCAGGCACAGCACAGGGATGCAGAGCAGGGAGAGCGCCTCTCCAGCCTGGTGCCTACCTGCTTTGCATCCCTTCGCTGAGCGGGTAGTGCCGGGCCTGGCTATAGGTCTACCTTTAACATTGATGTTCCTCTTTTCTTTTTGCGTATAGGCTGCACTTGTGTATGCAATTGCGAATGAGTTGGTGATGGCTCCAGTGGGTTTCCCTTTTCATTCCTGGGTGGCAGCTTCACTTGCTAACATTAGCTGCTCCGTAGCCTAGAAAATTGCAATTGTATCGCATCAGTGTACAAACATGAATTAGAGTTACATTAAAAAAGGTAGGAATCATGGGCAGGTTCTCCCAATATGTGTAACACATATGGCTGGCTGCTATTGTGCTGTGATATTCAAAGCACCAGCCTGTGGGGGAGATGTGCTAAGCCTTGGAGAAAGATAAAGTACCAGCCAATCAGCTCCTAAGCTATTTGGTTGGCAGTTTATCTCTCTCCGCTTTATCACTCTTCAAGACTTAGTACATATGCCCCTAAATAAAGCTTATTATATACATGGGATAAGGACCAGGGGTCTGGGACTCAGGATCGACAGCAAAAAGGTCGACAAACATTAGGTCGACCAAAAGGTCGACATGGAAAAAGGTCGACGTGATTTTTTTTTGTCGTTTTCTTCGTAGAGTGACCGGGAACCCCAATTAGTGCACCCCGTCCCCTCGCATGGCTCGCTTCGCTCGCCATGCTTCGGGCATGGTGCCTTCGCTCCACTACCGCTTCGCTCGGCACAGATTACCGTTCCAATCGTAGTCCACATGGATCGTTAAGTATGAAAAGGTTCCAAAAAAGAAAAAAATTGTGAAAGACTCATGTCGACCTTTTTCCATGTCGACCTTGTTCCTGTCGACCTTTTGTCCATGTCGACCTAAGGTTTGTCGACCAATTGGCGTCGACCTAAGGTTTGTCGACCTTTTTGCTGTCGATCTGGAGTCCGGATACCAGGACCAGCACCATGTCCACTTAGGGAATTAAATCCGGCCAATTGCTGGTGTTTGCTGCCTTGAAAGAAGAAGACAAATCCAGAAAATCTTCAAAAGAGTCCAAATGTAAGCAAGTCTAATTACTGCTAATAACATAACGCCATGGGTAGATGGAATATTCAGCATTAGTAGAGCATGTTTAATCCATAGGAAAATCAATTTCCAAACATGTTTAAGCCAATGGAAATTGGTGACTAATATCACGTGCGATATATTCAAAGTCATTTTTTGCTTATATTATGCCACCAATTCTCCGCTGAATGTCCAGGAAGCAGCAAATTTTCAGATATGCCTTTTCATTTTCACATTATTTGATTTTTGACGAGACCCCAGTGATTCGATCCCTTGGGTGTGGGTGCCAGTAATTAGATCAATAAAAGTTTTCTGATGGTTCATCGTAAAGTGAGTGAGGTTTAAGCAGGGGTATTTTTGAAATATTTCAATATGCTTCCCATTCGTCGGACATGATGGTAGTACCAGGGGCAACGTGATGATGAATGATGGCACCAGGGGTGTAGCCATAACTTTGTGGGCCCCATAGCAACATTTTGAAGGGGCCCCTGTCCCACTGCAGCAGTTGTTGCTTTTATGCCTCATAATAGTTCCCTAGTTCATTTTCTAAACCATAGTAGTGAATTAATGTTATGGCCCATAGTATTATCCTAGTTTATTTTATGAATTATAATAGTGCCCTAGTTCATTTTATGAACCATAGTAATGCCTTAGTTAATGTTACATCCCATAGTAGGGCTGTCATTTATTTTATGAACCATCGTAGTGCCCTAGTTCATATTATGTCACATAGTAGGGCAGCCAGTACACATTATGCCACACAGTATCCCCAATTCACATTGAGACATAAGCCAAACAACCAAGGCCCAACCACAGGATTTACGTAATTTTTATATCAAGCGGGAGCATGGTTTCCATTGAGTAATCGGACTCTGTATCTGCGATGTCCCTCAACAACGTCTTGTTGATTTTAAATGAACTGCCTTGGACCACCCATCGGTTGGACTTCATTCTATGCCCAATTGCAAACCTCATGCAAATAATTGCGCCAATCCACCAATGTTTGATTAGTGAGATGACCAATCAGAGTTTGTCCCAAAGATCCTTTGACCAAAGGTAATTGATCGTCAAGCCATCCTTGGTTTTAATTTTAGTATGCAATTTTCTGTCTCTGCATACTGTAGCAAAGAATGACTGAAGTTCCTTGTCATGTCGCTGCTTTTACATGACCATTTATGACTGTGTTTTTTACAGAACTGTGGTGGTTACACTTTCAACAATGTATGACACAGTAGGTTGTGACAATTGCACAGTTATTGACCATTGAAGCGTAAATCGTACCTTGACAACCCACAGTTCCATCGCACAAACTCCCTGTTGTGGTTGAACATCTTCAGGCCAACTTATCAACCCATTGTTCAGTACAAATTCCGTGACTTCGACTTCAGTGACTGTTTCTGCACAAAAGTCGTGTAAAGAGAGTTCTCTTCCTTGAAACGCCAGTTTGAAAACGGCTGCTCTCCCTCTTCTACTACTCGTCACTGTAATAAAATTCCACCGTATTCCAGCCATGACCAACTGCCACTTATCTTCCAACTGTCATTTGCCCTTACCACTAACCTGACCCTGCTCATATGACATGCTCTTGACCCCTTTTCTCTTACTTGCCTATGTCATGTAATTTGCTCCCTGCGGTGTTGACATGCTTTACTAATACTAGAGTAATATACCAGGAAAGCTATTTCAGTGTCGGCAAAAATATAGAAAGAAATGGTTGAATTCTAATTTGTTTTCTTTCTTCTTTTTTTGTGTGGAAATTCTGGGCCTAATTCAGACCTGATCGCTGTGCTGCTAATATTGTTGTCCTGCGATCAGATAGTCGCCGCCCGAGGGGAGTGCATATTCGCCAGACAAATGTGCGATCGCACGTGTACACCGAGCTGCTAAAAATCCCTCAGTCAGCGGACAGCTGCAAATCCGTTTGCATCGCTCTCACCAGTGAATGGTTTTTACCAGTGTGTGCAGTCTGTGCGCAACCCAGGACTTAGGGGGACATGTACTAAGCAGTGATAAAAGTGGAGAAGTGAGCCAGTGGAGAAGTTGCCCATGGCAACCAATCAGCATTGACGTAACATTTATCATTTGCATACTTTAAAAATATACATAGCAGCTGATTGGTTGCCATGACTGCTTAGTACATGTCCCCCGTACTCCTACAGTGCGATCTGAACGGGCTGATCGGAGCCGGAGGTGACGTCACACATCCTCCCTGAAAACGCTTGGGCGCGCCTGCGTTTTCCCTGACACTCCCAAAACACGGTCAGTTAACACCCCCAAATGGCCTCTTCCTGTCAATCAGCATGCAAATGGCTGTGCGATTAGAATTTTTGCACCAGCCTGTCGCTGACCGGCGATGCCTGTTCTTTGCCGATGCGCATGTGCATTGTGGTGCATACGCATGCACAGTTAATCGCTGATTGCCCGCTGTGCGAAAATACCCAGCAGCGATCAGATTTGAATCACCCCCTATGTAAGAAATGCTATAGAAATAATCACATAATATTGAAATGCTAACAATTGGTTTACCTACTTATGTCAAAGTCTAACTTTTTTTAATTAATATGCTCTAAGGTATATAAAGGTCCATGGGGGTCATTCTGAGTTGATCGTAGCTGTGCTAAATTTAGCACAACTACGATCATTCACACTGACATGCGGGGGGACGCCCGGCACAGGACTAGTCCGCCCCGCATGTCAGTGCCCCCCACCCCCTCCCCGCAGAATTGCAAAGGCATCGCACAGCGGCGATGCCTTTGCACTTCAAGAGTAGCTCCCGACCAGCGCAGCTTTAGCGTGCTGGTCGGGAGCTACTCGTCGCTCCCCGGCCTGTAGCGGCTGCGTGTGACGTCACGCAGCCGCCACGGATCGCCCCCCAATGGTCCGGCCATGCCCCCTAAATGGCGGCTTAACGCCGCTGTCCAGCCACCTCCCACCCAGCGACCGCCTCTGCTTCAGAGGCGATCGCTAGGCAACGACGACTGCCATGCGCCGGCACACTGCGACGTCGGCGCATGCACAGTTCCGACCCAATCGCTGCACTGCGAGAAACTGCAGCGAGCGATCGGGTCGGAATGTCCCCACCATGTACTAAGTGGAAAAAAGGGGGAAAAACAGTAAAGACAGAGAAAATCCCTGTACATACCGCTTCTCAGTATGTACTAAAGTGCTAACAGCAGGCTACAATATCGGCATTGCACCTGGGTCACTTACCCCTGACATAAGTACCTATTCCTGCGATATGCCTCTGCAATGGCAGTGGAACACCCACAACAACACACCAAATCGCACCCAAATTACCTGAATTTTGCCCCAAAATTGTATACTTTTGTTCACAGTCCCATATCAAAATAAGTGATCTTGGGGTAACTGCGGGTGAACCCCAAAAGTGTTAGGGACTTGCTCGATAGAGGTGACCTCGACGCGGTGAGCAAGCCCGTATCATTGGCCAATTATATGCTAACAACCTCTTAGTATATTATATACTTTAATTTATAGTAATGATTGTATAGTGCATCTGCACCCATTTCTTCCCCTGTATTACCATAAAATCTCAGCAGATAGCACCTTTCATTACAACCACTAGGGTGTGCAGTCTAGACCCATTTCCTCTGTATAGTCTATACTATGGCCCTCATTCCGAGTTGATCGGTCGCAAGGCGAATTTAGCAGAGTTACACACGCTAAGCCGCCGCCTACTGGGAGTGTATCTTAGCATCTTAAAATTGCGACCGATGTATTCGCAATATTGCGAGCACAAACTACTTAGCAGTTTTAGAGTAGCTCCAGACTTACTCTGCCTGTGCGATCAGTTCAGTGCTTGTCGTTCCTGGTTTGACGTCACAAACACACCCAGCGTTCGCCCAACCACTCCCCCGTTTCTCCGGCCACTCCTGCGTTTTTTTCGGAAACGGTAGCGTTTTCAGCCACACGCCCATAAAACGCCGTGTTTCCGCCCAGTAACACCCATTTCCTGTCAATCACATTACGTTCGCCGGAGCGATGAGAAAGCCGTGAGTAAAAATACTTTCTTCATAGCAAAGATACTTGGCGCAGTCGCAGTGCGAATATTGCGCATGCGCACTAAGCGGAATTTCACTGCGATGCGATGAAAAATACCGAGCGAACGACTCGGAATGAGGGCCTATGTGTATAAATACACACCTGAAGTCTGAGATTACTTCATTCTGACTAGCACCCCTCCCCCACCTACCAAACTGATTTTAAGCAGGGACCTACATCTGACTGCACATCAATGATTCAGGCGTAATACAAAGTAAGTCCTATTATTTTCATACAGTGTCAGTCTATTTGGGGGTAAGCATTGGGACGTGGGGTCCCCTGAACTGTTCTGTCTGGGCCACTCCAGGGCATCACACCCTAACACTTATAGTCACTATTTTTTCACTACCTCCTAAGTGTGTCATTTTATCCATGTATTTTTTTCACCCACTTTATATCTAATTTTAAAACACTTTCTACACTCCGTAACTACCTATGCTTCTCTTATACTTTATTACACCTCACGATTTTCCACTAGTGTGATGCCTTGGGGGGGTTCATGGCTGGGCTGATTTGGGGGTGCCCTGCATCCCAGTGTGAACCCCAAAAGTGTTAGGGACTTGCTCGATAGAGGTGACCTCGACGCGGTGAGCAAGCCCGTATCATTGGCCAATTATATGCTAACAACCTCTTAGTATATTATATACTGTAATTTATAGTAATGATTGTATAGTGCATCTGCACCCATTTCTTCCCCTGTATTCAGGGCCGTTTCTAGACAATTTGGCTCCCAGTGCGAGATTTCAAAATGCGCCCCCCCCCCCCCCCCATTGGTATAAAAAAAATTGCGTGCCCCCCCCCCCCCCCCCCCCCATATAGCCAGAAAAAAAGCATGCGCTCCCGACAAGGCTGTGTGGCCTGATTAAAATGGGCGTGGTCTCATTTCAGTGGGCGCGGCCTCGTCTGATATCACACCCACCACTGGGGGAAAAAATAAAAATGAAAAAGTCCCCTTTTTACACATTACACCAGGCAAGTGTCCCCATATTACACAGTGCGGCAGGCAGGTGTCCCCATTTTACAAAGTGCGGCAGGCAGGTGTCCACATTTAACAAAGTGCGGCAGGCAGGTGTCCCCATTTAACAAAGTGCGGCAGGCAGGTGTCCCCATTTAACAAAGTGCGGCAGGCAGGTGTCCCCATTTTACACAGTACGGTAAGCAGATATCCCCATTTTACACTGTACGCAGGCAGGTGTCCCCATTTTACACAGTACGCAGGCACGTGCCCCCATTTTACACAGTACGCAGGCACGTGCCCCCATTTTACACAGTACGCAGGCACGTGCCCCCATTTTACACAGTGCGGCAGGTATCCCCATTTTACACAGTACGCAGGCATGTGTCCCCATTTTACACAGTACGCAGGCACGTGCCCCCATTTTACACAGTACGCAGGCACGTGCCCCCATTTTACACAGTACGCAGGCACGTGCCCCCATTTTACACAGTACGCAGGCACGTGCCCCCATTTTACACAGTGCGGCAGGTATCCCCATTTTACACAGTACGCAGGCATGTGTCCCCATTTTACACAGTGCGGTAGATATCCCCATTTTACACAGTGCGGTAGGTATCCCCATTTTATACAGTGCGGCAGGTGCCCCCATTTTACACAGTGCGGCAGGTGCCCCCATTTTATACAGTGCGGCAGGTATCCCCATTTTATACAGTGCGGCAGGTATCCCCATTTTACACAGTGCGGCAGGTATCCCCATTTTATACAGTGCGGCAGGTGCCCCCATTTTACACAGTGCGGCAGGTGCCCCCATTTTACACAGTGCGGCAGGTGCCCCCATTTTACACAGTGCGGCAGGTGCCCCCATTTTACACAGTGCGGCAGGTGCCCCCATTTTACACAGTGCGGCAGGTGCCCCCATTTTACACAGTGCGGCAGGTATCACCATTTTACACAGTGCGGCAGGTATCACCATTTTACACAGTGCGGCAGGTGTCAAGTGGGGAGAGAGAGAGAGAGAAAGAGAATACTTACAACTTGCCGCCGGCCGGCCGCCTCCTCCGTCGATGGTTATCTTCTCCAGTCCTCTCCTCACTCTCTCTTCCACCCGAGCGCTCCTGCTCGGGGGGCGGGGCTTCGCGGAATGACGCGTTTGCGTCGTGACGTCACGACGCAAACGCGTCATTCCGCGAAGCCCCGCCCCCCGAGCAGGAGCGCTCGGGGGGAGAGAGAGGGAGGAGAGGAGTAGTCACGAAGTGCCGCGGCGGGCGCCCCGTGCGGTTGCACGGCTCGCCCGCCGCTAGAAACGGCACTGCCTGTATTACCATAAAATCTCAGCAGATAGCACCTTTCATTACAACCACTAGGGTGTGCAGTCTATACCCATTTCCTCGGTAACTGCGGCATAGCCATCGTCGCCAGCAGTCTACAAAATATTGTTTAGGAATATACAAAACAAGTGTTATGGAAACAAACAGTTTGGTAGAAATGTGAGTCAGTCATTGGCAAATGCAGGGGGGGGGTTTCAGTTGCCCTGAAACCCCCCATCACCACAGCATGGATAGTAGCCACTATATGCAGTATAACGGGCAGATTGGAGTTACTGCACATGCCCAGTAGCGGCAGATTTTCCTACCAAGTCTGCCGCGTGTGTCTGTAGATCTGAGCATTCAGTCATCGCACCAGAGACAGAATCTGGTAAATTACTGACAGTGATCATTGGGCATGCGTATGTCTGATGTACTGTATTACATACACTGCACTGTGTTTGGGGCAGACTATATCCTGTTACATGATAATTATGCATCCCTCATGGGCTGGCTACAATCTCTAAAAAATCAAACATTTGGAAACCCCCCTCCAGAAATCCTACGTTTGCCCCTGACCATAATGTACAGTATCTGTGAGGGCTGAATTTGGTTCGCCTTCCCTATTTGTTAAAGGATACTCACTGACATTAAAGAGTTAACTCCTACAGAAAAATCAAACGTCAAACTATTTATAAACTATTTCTGGAATTGAACAAAAACACCATGCATAATATATAGAGCAGTTTGCGTACCTGCTAACATTGGGCCTAATTCAGATCTGATCACAGCAGCAAATTTGTTAGCAAATGGGCAAAAAGGCTGCGATCGCTTGTGCAGCCCTGCTATGCTAAAAATGTTTTGTGTAAAACAAGTCTAGCCCTAGACATACGTACCTGGTGCGATGATTTCAGCGATGCAGGTCCTGGAATTGACGTCAGACATCCGCCCTCCAAACGCCTTGACATGCCTGCGTTCGCCGAACCACTTCCAGAAAACGGTCAGTTGACGCTCCGGAATGCCTTCCTGCTGTCAATCTTCGTATGTGTCATCATTGCTTGCCGGGCAACGGCACGCCTGCGCAATTCAGCTGCCGTGCATGCGCAATTCTGACCTGATCGCACGGCTGCGAAGAAGTGCAGAGTGCGATCGGGTCAGAATGACCCCCCCATGTGCAGTGCAGGTGGGGCAGCTGTAACATTTGCAGAAAGATTTGGGTGGGTTATTTTGTTTCTGTGCAGGGTAAATACTGGCTGCTTTATTTTTACACTGCAATTTAGATTTCAGTTTGAACACACCCCACCCAAATCTAACTCTCTCTGCACATGTTACATCTGCCCCTCCTGCAGTGCAGCATGGTTTTGCCCATTTGCTAACAAATTTGCTGCTGCGATCAGGTCTGAATTAGGCCCATTGTGCAGTCAGCACTTTACACCCAAGGGGGGGGGGGGTTCTAGTGAGAAGGCGTGTAGCTTCATGGTACACCTCTGTTTCGTCACTCTTGGGCCTACCCCACAATCCTGAAATGTTGAGCTGCCCCAGACTCTCTCTGCAATTTCCCTTGCACGATGTTCACTACATCTATCCGGAATCCCACCAGCCAGCAATGCCACCAGCCGGAATCCCGACAATACAGGACTATTCCCAATCGTGGGTGTCCACAACACCCATAGAGTGGGAATAGATCCTGTGGCGAGCACTCATCCAACTGCCGGCATTTTCGCGGGCGGGATGCTGCTGTCGGGATATGGACAGCTGGCATCCCGCCCACTGGTAAATCATATGTGTTCTGTTCAGCATGCCAGCGATCGGGATGCTGACAGTCAAAAATCCCAGCGCCGGAATACCGACACGCAGTCGAAATGCCGGTACCTGAACTCCAACATAAGTTGAAATGATGATGATGTAAGGGCATCCTGATTGTAAGTATACCAGGGACTCTTAGATTTAGACTTCTGGGGGGAGGTTAGGTTTAAGCACCACCTGGGAGTGTTAAGCTGCAGGGAAGGGAGGGTTAGGTTTAGGCTGTGGAATAGACTGCAGGGAAGGGAGGGTTAGGCTGCGTGGAAGGGAGGGTTAGGTTTAGGCTGTGGGATAGACTGCAGGGAAGGGAGGGTTAGGCTGTGTGGAAGGGAGGGTTAGGTTTAGGCTGCGGGATAGACTGCAGGGAAGGGTTAGGCTGCGTGGAAGGGAGAGTTAGGTTTAGGCTGTGGGATAGACTGCAGGGAAGGGAGGGTTAGGCTGTGTGGAAGGGAGGGTTAGGTTTAGGCTGTGGGATAGACTGCAGGGAAGGGAGGGTTAGGCTGCAGGGAAGGGAGGGTTAGGTTTAGGCCGTGGGATAGACTGCAGGGAAGGGAGGGATAGGCTGCGTGGAAGGGAGGGTTAGGTTTAGGCTGCGGGATAGACTGCAGGGAAGGGTTAGGCTGCGTGGAAGGGAGAGTTAGGTTTAGGCTGTGGGATAGACTGAAGGGAAGGGAGGGTTAGGCTGCGTGGAAGGGAGGGTTAGGTTTAGGCTGTGGGATAGACTGCAGGGAAGGGAGGGTTAGGCTGCAGGGAAGGGAGGTTTAGGTTTAGGCTGTGGGATAGACTGCAGGGAAGGGAGGGTTAGGCTGCGTGGAAGGGAGGTGTAGGTTTAGGCTGTGGGATAGACTGCAGGGAAGGGAGGGTTAGGCTGCGTGGAAGAGAGGGTTAGGTTTGGCTGCGGTATAGACTGCAGGGAAGGGAGGGTTAAGCTGCGTGGAAGGGAGGTTTAGGTTTACGCTGTGGGATAGACTGCAGGGAAGGGAGGGTTATGTTTAGGCTGCGGTATAGACTGCAGGGAAGGGAGGGTTAGGCTGCGTGGAAGGGAGGGTTAGGTTTGGCTGCGGTATAGACTGCAGGGAAGGGAGGGTTAAGCTGCGTGGAAGGGAGGTTTAGGTTTAGGCTGTGGGATAGACTGCAGGGAAGGGAGGGTTAAGCTGCGTGGAAGGGAGGGTTAGGTTTAGGCTGCGGGATAGACTGCAGGGAAGGGAGCGTTAGGCTGCGTGGAAGGGAGGGTTAGGTTAAGGCTGCGGGATAGACTGCAGGGAAGGGAGGGTTAGGCTGCGTGGAAGGGAGGGTTAGGCTTAGGCACCACCTGGGAGGGTTAGAGCAGGGGTGTATCTAGGGGTCTGAGTACTGCTGGCAAAGTAAGGAACTGGCACCAAAAGGACACAGAGGGGGGGTTACAGGTAGGCTGAGGTCTCGGGACACTGAGAGAGAATTACAGAGAGGGTGCGAGTAGGGACAATGAGGGTGAATTACAGGAGTGTGCGGGCAGGGACACTGAGGGGGAATTACAGGAGGGTGTGGGCAGGGACACTGAGGGGGGAGTCACAGGCAGGGACGTGCAGTCAGGGGAGGCAGTGCCTCCCCAGTCATTAATGAGTAAAATAATACAAAGAAGATACTTATGACACATAAGTATCTTCTTTATTATTTTACCTATCATTATATATGTTCAAATCACTTTGGGAGGCACCGATCGTGGTGCCTCCCGTAGTGATTAGGAAAAGTATGGGGAGCGGGGGGCGGGCACAGGCGGGCCCTAGCAATGGGCTGGAAAAGCCCATTGAAATAACATGGGAAAGCGGCACCATTAGTGGTGCCGCTTTCCTACAGGGACGTGCTTTCAACCTATGAAAGCACGTCCCTGTGAGTGAGGCCACAGTGATTGGCCAGCGGATCCGTCACTGGATCCGCTGTCAATCACTGTATGGGGCGGCATCGGTACCTGCGGAGGTGCGGCGGCGGAGGTACGGGAAGCGGCGGGCTGGGCGGCGGAGGTACGGGATGCGGAGGTACGGGATGCGGAGAGGCGGGCGGCGGTAGCGGCGGCGGTAGCAGAGTTTTGGCAGCGGAAGCGGTACCCATTTCAAAAATGGCGCCTCAGCGTCATTTTTGAAATTCAAGATGGCCGCCGCGAGCCAATCATGGCTCGCCGCGTCATCGCCCCGCCCCCTCCCTCTGACTTATATAAGTCAGCGCGAGGCAGCGGCTGTCAGTCCGACGGCGGAGGAGGAGCGGAGAAGAGCTCCTGAAGACGCCGTGGAAGTCCTGGATGGGCGGCGGCTATGCAAAAGAGCTTAGCAGCCGCCGCCCACCAGGTGAAGATGCTGGAAGTCCTGGGAAGGCGGCGGCCATGCAAAAGAGCTTAAAGGCCGCCGCCTCCCAGGTGAAGACGTCGTGGAAGTCCTGGATGGGCGGCGGCTATGCAAAAGAGCTTAGCAGCCGCCGCCCACCAGGTGAAGACGCCGGAGGAAGATCCCAGAAGCCCTGGGGAGGTGGCGCCCTCCCAGGTGAAGACGCCGGAAGCCCTGGGAAGGCGGCGGCCATGCAAAAGAGCTTAAAGGTAGCCGCCCCCAGGTGAAGACCCAGTTTAATAAAGAATTTTTTAAAGAATGTGTTGTGTTTTTTTTTTATATTTTCTTTACAGGTGGACTACAGGTGCCAGCGGGCCCTTTATGTCCGGGCATGCTGGCACTTGTGGTTCTCCAAGTGCCAGCATGCTGGGGCAGGCTTGCTGGGACCTGTAGGCCACCTGTAAAGAACAATATTACTATTCTTTGCAGGTGGACTACAGGTGCCAGCGGGCCCTTTATGTTCGGGCATGCTGGCACTTGTGGTTCTCCAAGTGCCAGCATGCTGGGGCAGGCTTGCTGGGATCTGTAGGCCACCTGTAAAGAACAGAACATACAATGAACCCCGCACCCACCGCCACCAGGGGTGCGGGGCATAGCACTGGGCTATCAGCCCAGTGCTGGTTGTTGCTCGGGAGGGGGGACCCCATTTTGATTTTTTGGGGACCCCACTTTCCGAGGAATTCCAGCCCTGGGCTGACTGGTTTGGGGGGTGTTTAATGGCATGGCAGGGGGACCCCACACTGAGTGTCTCCCCTGCTATGGCATTATCCCCCCTGGCTGGTTCTGCCTGGTGCTGGTTTTAGTGGTGTGGGGGGAATGCACTTTTTTTTTTTTTTTTTTGGGGGGGGGGGGGGGGCGAGTTTAGCTGCAGTGCCTCCCCAGGCCCTGACCTCACCGCACGTCACTGGTCACAGGGAGGCTGAGGTAAGGGAGACTAAGAATAAATTACAGGGAGGGTTCCGGTAGGGAAAATGAGAGGGAGAGGCGTCAGATAGGCTGAGGTCAAGGACAGTGAGGGGCAATTACAGGGAGGGTGCGGGAAGGGACACTGAGGGGGAATTACAGGAGTGTGAGGGCAGGGACACTGAGGGGGGAGTCACAAGGAGGCTGAGGTCAGGAACACAGGGAGAATTACAGGGAGGGTGCAGGCGGGGACACTGAGGAGAAATTATGAGGAGGGTGCGGGCAGGAACAGTGAGATGAAATTATGGGAGGGTGCAGGCAGGGAGACTGAGGGGGAATTATGAGGAGTGTTCAGGCAGGGACAGTGAGAGGGAATTACGGTTAGGGTGCGGGCAGGGACACTGAGGGGGAATTACAGGGATGGGTGCAGATATGGACACTGAGGGGGAATTACGGTTAGGGTGCGGGCAGGGATACTGAGAGGGAATTATGGGAAGGGTGCAGGCAGGGACACTGAGAGGGAATTACAGGAGTGTATGGGCAGGGTCACTGAGGCGGCAGTTACAGGGAGGGTGCGGGCAGGAACACTGAGGGGATATATGCACACATACATACAGTTAAAATCCCCTCTCTACGTGTGGTGGCACTACATTTCCCAGTAAATCCAGTTGACAGGGTGTGCTGGGACTTATAGTCTCAACACAGCCGGACAGGCAGTCACTGGTCTAGATACCTCTCCATACAGAGCTCTTTGTAAGCTGTGATCCAGTTTGCCAGGATGGACCATGCAGTGCAGTTACGGTACCACAGAAAATGTACAGGTGTGCTCACGCTGCACTGCTGACTGGTGCTGATTGTAGTGGCTGCTGTTTGGTGACAGATCGCGTGGGACCAATGAGAAGGGGAGCGGATGAGGAAGAGGAGGTGCCTCGCCCCTCCCCATACCTGAAAGTGCCCCGCACCCCGGCTATATTCACCATCATTGTGACTGTAGTCACAGAGAGTGTCAGAGTGCAATACGTTTCTGAGAGTCCGGCAGTGGATAAGCACTGCTAGGGGATGTACTCAGTGAGAACTACTATGTCATTATACTCTCTGGTGCGGGTGGCACTGACGAGCGGCGCCCCCCTCCCCCCCCCCTTGGCAGGCGCCACTGGCAAGTGCCATCCTGGCCAATAGGAAGATACACCCCTGGGTTAGAGTTAGGCTGTGGGGGAGGGAGCGTTAGAGGGTTGGTGGAGAAGGTAAGTATAATTACCTGACCCATGTCGGGATCTTCTCCATCAGGATGCCGCCGTCATATGAACGTCGGCATCCCGAACGCCGGTAAAAGGTATCACACCCTTATACAGCAAAATATATGCTTAGAGTAAGTGCTTTTTCCCATAGTTGGAAGCTAAAAAATAATAACTTTGCACCTTGGCAAAACCACATTGCCCTGCATGTGCGGCAATGTACATTGATTCAGGTTTGGAGTGGCGTGTCCTAGTTCAAACCTAAATTGCAGCATAAAAACCAAGCTGACCAGTATTTGTGTGCTGCATGCAAGAGCAGCCAGTATTTACCCTGCATGTAAAAAATAAATAAAAAATAGCGAAAATAAATGTGTATTTGCAGTGCAGCATAGTTACTCCTTTGTTTTGCTTTGTTCCCTAAGTCATGTGTGCTTAAAGACAGGGGCGTTGACTGTGCTCCAAGATCTACAATCCCCTGCCTGCTGCCAGCACAGTGCAACCTCACCCAGGCTTTTGCAGCCAGTGCCCTGGCATTGAGCTCGGAGCATGCGCAGTGAAGAGCAGCTTTCAGCACCCTGGAGAGCAACCGCAGACTGCGCCCTCAGCACCGGAGTGAGGAGAAAGAGATCCCAGCGTCTGATCCACCTCCATGGGTGGCTCTGAGATGATCTAGTTCCTGGGGCCACACAGCAGAGACACAGCTGCCATCATGCAGAGGGTGTGAAGCAGGGACGCCAAGCTCAGCCTGCTGTACCAGCTGCAGCACCAGGAGCCCACTACCCATCACATACTGGCACAGCAAGAGCTATGATGCCAGGAGGGCCCTCATCATGCCCCCCAGTGTGTGTGCAGGGGGGAGAGCACTGGTGACAGAGCTGTGCCACCCACAGAGCCGCTTGCACAGACAAAAGGCAACTTGCAGTGCATTGTTATTTGCAGAACAATAACTGATCTGTCACAGCTTCAAGGCAGAGACGAGAGGACAACGCCCCCTACAGAGCCAGCACAAAGCTGCATCCTCCAGCAAGGGTAGAGGGACATTGTAATGGTGAGATACTGGTGATTTTATTGTGTGGGAGCTCTACCTGCAGATTGCATCCCTCAGCAAGGTCAACACCTCAGATACACAGCCCATTAATATTGCATTGCACTCAGCATCCAAGCCTATCAGCCATGCATGCTTATGGCTACATAGAGCACAATGGGAGCGGAAGGGTTAAATCCATTCAATCCAAGCATATTTTTCTCTAAACATAATACACATCTAAAATTAATTGCATTTGAGGCTGTGATAAACGTTTACATTTTATAGCATATAGGGGTTCAATGCTGTTATATTACCCTGTTTATACCTTTCCTTACAAGATGTGTATTTATTCTATTGTTCTATGGTTTTCTTGTTTCTTATGTTTTGGGTTGGCTTGATTTTATTTCTTATTTATTAGAAACTGTAAATAATGTATTCCTGAGATTATGTGGTATTGTGTTGAGTTGTGTGACTTCATATAGTACAACGCTGATTGACAGCCAAAGAGGTTCTGCAGCCGTCTCTGTATGCCATGCCATTTAGACTCCAGTGGTCACATGGAAATAACACAATTTTTATTTAGTTGAATTGTCGTTTGTTTGTCGGTGACGGGGTTCGTTAATGTTGAATGTGATGAAGATGCCGCATCTCATCAGATAGGTAACTAAGCCTTGGGTGTACATAAAGTGGAGATAGATAAAGTAGCAGCCAATCAGCCCCTACCTGCCATGTTACAGGCTGGTTTTAAAAAATGACATTAGGAGCTGCCTGGCTGGTACTTTATCTCCATCCAAAGCTTAGTAAATAACCCCAGTGTCTTTGGACAATCGCACTGTAGTCGGAAGTCATCAGAATTGACAGCCAGTGTATCACTTGTGTGTATGTAACTCTGAGAGCCTGAGTGGTGTTTTACACGAATGCTGGAGAACATCTGAAGTTTGGAAATGTTATCATTACATTTAAAATGTCCTTTGTTTTATTATAATGCACTAGTTAGAATAGAAATACTACTCTTTCATATATTTTCCCATAGTAAGGCTTATGGGCCTTACTGTGCTCAAATGTGCTCTAACCATAACAATCCCTAAAGCGTAGATTCACCATTCCACAATACCACCAACGATCGGTGCTTTGACAAACTGCACAATAGTAAATTTACTCCTAAGACTGTTCTTTTTCTTGCAGCACGGTTTAGAGCAGTGATGGGCCACAGGTGGCCATATGGCCACAGGCAGCACTCTGAGCCGTCACTTGCGGCCCCCAGCTCTGTCATTATACTTGTTATAGTCTGTCCAGGTTCACAGTACTTTCTTGCTTTATTCCCAAGTCAGAATAGGATCTTAAGGAGGAGATTTACTAAGCAGTGATAAAAGTGGAGGTAAGCCAGGGGAGAAGCTGCCCAGGGCAACCAATCAGCTTTGACGTAACATTTATAATTTGCATACTATAAAAGTTTGCAGAGCAGCTGATTGGTTGCCACTGGCTAACTTCTCCACTTTTATCACTGCTCAGTACGTGTCCCCCTAAGTCCCTATGTATGTGCAAATAATGATCAATTGTTACATCCCAGAGAGAGCTTTAGGAAATATATCTATTACCTATCACAAAAGGTTTAGGAATCCTCATCAACCTCTATGTCTCCACCCAGCTCCTGACTGGTATCACATACTATATGTCATATAATGGCACAATACATTACAGAGCCACATACTATATGTCATATAATGGCACAATACATTACAGAGCCACATACTATATGTCATATAATGGCACAATACATTACAGAGCCACATATGATGTGACAGGTCAGTGTATACAAGAACAAGTTATGAGATTACAGCTTTGGTCATTATGATACAGAGAGATGGTAGTCCGGCATAAAGAAGATTACCCAATTCTACATAAATCCATATAATGACTTTGTGCTAATAAGAAATAGGGAAATGGAGCCCTGACGAGTTCCCAGTATACCAGCACCACGCTGACGAGTTCCCAGTATACCAGCAGCACCGCGCTGACGAGTTCCCAGTATACCAGCACCGCACTGACGAGTTCCCAGTATACCAGCAGCACAGCACTGACGTGTTCCCAGTATACCAGCACCGCGCTGACGAGTTCCCAGTATACCAGCAGCACCGCGCTGACGAGTTCCCAGTATACCAGCACCGCGCTGACGAGTTCCCAGTATACCGGCAGCACCGCGCTGACGAGTTCCCAGTATACCAGCACCGCGCTGACGAGTTCCCAGTATACCAGCACCGCGCTGACGAGTTCCCAGTATACCAGCAGCACCACGCTGACGAGTTCCCAGTATACCAGCACCGCGCTGACGAGTTCCCAGTATACCAGCAGCACCGCGCTGACGTGTTCCTAGTATACCAGCATCACGCTGCCGAGTTCCCAGTATATGAGCACCGCGCTGACGAGTTCCCAGTGTACCAGCACCGCGCTGATGAATTCCCAGTATACCAGCACCGCGCTGACAAGTTCCCAGTATACCAGCATCGCACTGACGAGTTCCCAGTATACCAGCACCGCGCTGACGAGTTCCCAGTATACCAGATCAGCACTGACGAGTTCCCAGTATACCAGCACCATGCTGATGAGTCCCAGTATACCAGCATCGCACTGACGAATTCCCAGTATACCAGGTCAGCACTGACAAGTTCCCAGTATACCAGCACCGCAGTGACGAGTTTCCAGTAAACCAGATCAGCACTGACGAGTTCCCAGTATACCAGCACCGCACTGACGAGTTCCCAGTATACCAGATCAGCACTGACGAGTTCCCAGTATACCAGCACCGCACTGACGAGTTCCCAGTATACCAGATCAGCACTGACGAGTTCCCAGTATACCAGCACCACATTGATGAGTTCCCAATATACCAGATCAGCACTTACGAGTTCCCAGTATACCAGCACCATGCTGACGAGTCCCAGTATACCAGCAGCACCGGGCTGACGAGTCCCAGTATACCAGCACAGCACTGACGTGTTCCCAGTATACCAGCACCGCGCTGACGAGTTCCCAGTATACCAGCAGCACCGCGCTGACGAGTTCCCAGTATACCAGCACCGCGCTGACGAGTTCCCAGTATACCAGCACCGCGCTGACGAGTTCCCAGTATACCAGCAGCACCGCGCTGACGAGTTCCCAGTATACCAGCACCGCGCTGACGAGTTCCCAGTATACCAGCAGCACCGCGCTGACGTGTTCCTAGTATACCAGCATCACGCTGCCGAGTTCCCAGTATATGAGCACCGCGCTGACGAGTTCCCAGTGTACCAGCACCGCGCTGATGAATTCCCAGTATACCAGCACCGCGCTGACAAGTTCCCAGTATACCAGCATCGCACTGACGAGTTCCCAGTATACCAGCACCGCGCTGACGAGTTCCCAGTATACCAGATCAGCACTGACGAGTTCCCAGTATACCAGCACCATGCTGATGAGTCCCAGTATACCAGCATCGCACTGACGAATTCCCAGTATACCAGGTCAGCACTGACAAGTTCCCAGTATACCAGCACCGCAGTGACGAGTTTCCAGTAAACCAGATCAGCACTGACGAGTTCCCAGTATACCAGCACCGCACTGACGAGTTCCCAGTATACCAGATCAGCACTGACGAGTTCCCAGTATACCAGCACCGCACTGACGAGTTCCCAGTATACCAGATCAGCACTGACGAGTTCCCAGTATACCAGCACCACACTGATGAGTTCCCAATATACCAGATCAGCACTTACGAGTTCCCAGTATACCAGCACCATGCTGACGAGTCCCAGTATACCAGCAGCACCGGGCTGACGAGTCCCAGTATACCAGCATCGCACTGACGAATTCCCAGTAAACCAGATCAGCACTGACGAGTTCCCAGTATACCAGCACCGCAATGACGAGTTTCCAGTAAACCAGATCAGCACTGACGAGTTCCCAGTATACCAGCACCACACTGATGAGTTCCCAGTATACCAGATCAGCACTGACGAGTTCCCAGTATACCAGCACCACACTGACGAGTTCCCAATATACCAGATCAGCACTGACGAGTTCCCAGTATACCAGCACCGCAATGACGAGTTTCCAGTAAACCAGATCAGCACTGACGAGTTCCCAGTATACCAGCACCGCACTGACGAGTTCCCAGTATACCAGATCAGCCCTGACGAGTTCCCAGTATACCAGCACCACACTGATGAGTTCCCAATATACCAGATCAGCACTTACGAGTTCCCAGTATACCAGCACCATGCTGACGAGTCCCAGTATACCAGCAGCACCGGGCTGACGAGTCCCAGTATACCAGCATCGCACTGACGAATTCCCAGTAAACCAGATCAGCACTGACGAGTTCCCAGTATACCAGCACCATGCTGACGAGTCCCAGTATACCAGCAGCACCGGGCTGACGAGTTCCCAGTATACCAGCACCACACTGATGAGTTCCCAGTATACTAGATCAGCACTGACGACAGAGGCAGAACTCTGGGAGGCAACGGTCATCTGCCACCGGGCTCCTGCTTTGAAGGGGGCACCTCTCCTCTCATTCTATGACACCATTGAATTAAGTTAATTGATAGCTGTTGCTGTCTTTTCAGTGGACGACTTCCTCACTGGTCCCTGCACTTTACAAATCACACCCTCTTTATTATACTGAATATACACATTTTACAAGTGTCACACCCAGGATTAGAAACCACTACCTATTGCACTGGAAGCAGACACCATACTGATGAAGCTATTTGCTCCTGTATAGGAAATATATAGGAGTACAGGAGAATTTTAACCATGTGAAGATACTTCTCTGATAATTACACGTAACTTCATATAGTTAGAATTGTCATGCTTCCTATACAGGAGCAAATATCTCTATCAGTAAAGTGTCTGCTGTCAGGTCATGGGTTCTAATCCTGGGTATGACTGCTAAGAAATGTGTGATTTAAAATAAAAGACAATTAAATGTATAAATACAGTATATAATTTTTTTTCAGAACACTCCATATACACACACACACACACACACACACACACACACACACACACACACACGCACACACACACGCACGCACATATACACACGCACATATACATACATATATTTATCTTAATATAGGAAATAGGGGGCACCAATTTTTATCTTGACTCCGGGCCACTGTGACGAACTTACGCCATTGACTGACGAGTTCCCAGTATACTAGCCGTGCTGATGAATATTTTCCCTATTGCCACTTCCAAAACCTTCAGTGCATATTCTGTATTGCCCCAGTAACGCCTCTGCTGCTCAGCCAATGGGAGGTCATTGTTTACAACCTTTCTTTCCAACAAAAACAGAGAGCGCAAGGAAGGACCAGAATGTATAACAGAACAGCCACCATAACCTTCTTGTATCTTCTTTCAATGTTAGATGTTGCTGTATGGAGAGCTCTCCTCATGAGATAGATGGGTTTCTACATCAGCTCCTTGTCCCGAAGTCCCTGCACCAAGACCCAGGTGCGACATTACCAAGTGGCCCCAAGCTACAACTACAAATGGACAGACATCCACTATGAGGCCAGCAGGGGCAACGTGGAGAAGCTGCGTGTATTACTGACCACATCAGGTGTGTAAGCTAGTGTAACTCGGTCCCTGGGCTTCTCTTTATGATGGCGATTAGGGCCATATAATACCGGCCTGGATGGTACTTGCCACTCAGCTGAGCATGTTTGTAATTTTCCCTGGGGTGCACTTACCCCTAGTTACACTACTGATGGCAGTCATCAATTGTTGGAACTAATCAAGCAGTCAAAATAATAAGATGCAGTTATACAAGTTTAATAAACTATAGTTGTTGCCACATGCACAGTGCTGCTGTAAAAATTGATCTGTAGAGTGCTGACAAAAGCATATACTATGTCATCTCCTCTGCACACTGCATGGATGTCATGCAGCATGTTCTATCTGCACAACATGCTCTCCTTCCTTCCTTCCTTCCTTCCTTCCTTCCTTCCTTCAGGCTGCGCTTTTCAGGGTAAGTATTTTTAGACTGTCAGTGACCATAAGTCATGTGGGGAGTTACAGTGAGTGGGGGCATGTGGGGTGAGCCAGTGAGTAGAGCAAATGTGGGGAGTGCACTGCTTTCTGAGCATGTGTAGAGTTACAGTGAGTGGGGGCATATGGAGAGAGCCAGTGAGTAGGGTACATGTGAGGTGAGCACTGCTTTCTGAGTATGTGTAGGGTTACAGTGAGTGGAGGTAAGTGACGTGTACCAGTGAGTAGGGTACATGTGGGAGTGCACTGGTTTATGAGCATGTGTAGTTACAGTGAGTGGGGGTATGTGTGGTGTGCCATTGAGTAGGGCACTTGTGGGGAGTGTATTTGGTTTATGAGCATGTGTAGGGTTACAGTGAGTTGAGTCATGTGGGTGTGCCAGTGAGTAGGGCACTTGTGGGGAGTGCACTGGTTCATGAGCATGTGGGGAGTTACAGTGAGTTGGGGCATGTGTGGTGAGCCAGTGAGAAGGGTACATGTGGGGAGTGCACTGGTTTATGAGCATGTGTAGTTATAGTGAGTGGAGGTATGTGGGGAATATCAGTGAGTAGGGTACATGTGTGGAGTGCACTGGTTTATGAGCATGTGTAGGGTTACAGTGAGTGGAGGTAGGTGGGGAATGTCAGTGAGTAGGATACATGTGTGGAGTGCACTGGTTTATGAGCATGTGTAGGGTTACAGTGAGTATAGGTATGTGGGGAATGTCAGTGAGTAGGATACATATGTGGAGTGCACTGGTTTATGAGCATGTGTAGTTATAGTGAGTGGAGGTATGTGGGGAATGTCAGTGAGTAGGGTACATGTGGGGAGTGCACTGGTTTATGAGCATGTGTATAATCACAGTGAGTGGGGGCATGTGGGGTGTGCCAGTGAGTAGGGCAAATGTGGGGAGTGCACTGCTTTCTGAGTATGTGTAGGGTTACAGTGAGTGGAGGTAAGTGGGATGTGCCAGTGAGTAGGATACATATGTGGAGTGCACTGGTTTATGAGCATGTGTAGTTACAGTGAGTGGAGGTATGTGGGGAATATCAGTGAGTAGGATACATATGTGGAGTGCACTGGTTTATGAGCATGTGTAGTTATAGTGAGTGGAGGTATGTGGGGAATGTCAGTGAGTAGGGTACATGTGGGGAGTGCACTGGTTTATGAGCATGTGTAGGGTTACAGTGAGTAGAGGTATGTGGGGAATATCAGTGAGTAGGGTACATGTGTGGAGTGCACTGGTTTATGAGCATGTGTAGGGTTACAGTGAGTGGAGGTAGGTGGGGAATGTCAGTGAGTAGGATACATGTGTGGAGTGCACTGGTTTATGAGCATGTGTAGGGTTACAGTGAGTGGAGGTATGTGGGGAATGTCAGTGAGTAGGATACATATGTGGAGTGCACTGGTTTATGAGCATGTGTAGTTATAGTGAGTGGAGGTATGTGGGGAATGTCAGTGAGTAGGGTACATGTGGAGAGTGCACTGGTTTATGAGCATGTGTAGTTACAGTGAGTGGAGGTATGTGGGGAATGTCAGTGAGTAGGGTACATGTGTGGAGTGCACTGGTTTATGAGCATGTGTAGGGTTACAGTGAGTGGAGGTATGTGGGGAATGTCAGTGAGTAGGATACATGTGGGGAGTGCACTGGTTTATGAGCATGTGTAGTTATAGTGAGTGGAGGTATGTGGGGAATGTCAGTGAGTAGGATACATGTGTGGAGTGCACTGGTTTATGAGCATGTGTAGGGTTACAGTGAGTGGAGGTATGTGGGGAATGTCAGTGAGTAGGGTACATGTGGGGAGTACACTGGTTTATGAGCATGTGTAGTTATAGTGAGTGGAGGTATGTGGGGAATGTCAGTGAGCAGGGTACATGTGGGGAGTGCACTGGTTTATGAGCATGTGTAGGGTTATAGTGAGTGGAGGTATGTGGGGAATGTCAGTGAGTAGGGTACATGTGGGGAGTGCACTGGTTTATGAGCATGTGTAGTTACAGTGAGTGGAGGTATGTGGGGAATGTCAGTGAGTAGGATACATGTGGGGAGTGCACTGGTTTATGAGCATGTGTAGTTACAGTGAGTGGAGGTATGTGGGGAATGTCAGTGAGTAGGGTACATGTGGGGAGTGCACTGGTTTATGAGCATGTGTAGTTACAGTGAGTGGAGGTATGTGGGGAATGTCAGTGAGTAGGGTACATGTGTGGACTGCACTGGTTTATGAGCATGTGTAGGGTTACAGTGAGTGGAGGTATGTGGGGAATGTCTGTGAGTAGGATACATATGTGGAGTGCACTGGTTTATGAGCATGTGTAGGGTTACAGTGAGTGGAGGTATGTGGGGAATGTCAGTGAGTAATATACATATGTGGAGTGCACTGTTTATGAGCATGTGTAGGGTTACAGTGAGTGGAGGTATGTGGGGAATGTCAGTGAGTAGGGTACATGTGTGGAGTGCACTGGTTTATGAGCATGTATAGGGTTACAGTGAGTGGAGGTATGTGGGGAATGTCAGTGAGTAGGGTACATGTGTGGAGTGCACTGGTTTATGAGCATGTGTAGGGTTACAGTGAGTGGAGGTATGTGGGGAATGTCAGTGAGTAGGGTACATGTGGGGAGTACACTGGTTTATGAGCATGTGTAGTTATAGTGAGTGGAGGTATGTGGGGAATGTCAGTGAGTAGGGTACATGTGGGGAGTGCACTGGTTTATGAGCATGTGTAGTTACTGTGAGTGGAGGTATGTGGGGAATGTCAGTGAGTAGGGTACATGTGTGGAGTGCACTGGTTTATGAGCATGTGTAGGGTTACAGTGAGTGGAGGTATGTGGGGAATGTCAGTGAGTAGGATACATATGTGGAGTGCACTGGTTTATGAGCATGTGTAGTTATAGTGAGTGGAGGTATGTGGGGAATGTCAGTGAGTAGGGTACATGTGGGGAGTGCACTGGTTTATGAGCATGTGTAGTTACAGTGAGTGGAGGTATGTGGGGAATGTCAGTGAGTAGGGTACATGTGGGGAGTGCACTGGTTTATGAGCATGTGTAGGGTTACAGTGAGTGGAGGTATGTGGGGAATGTCAGTGAGTAGGGTACATGTGGGGAGTGCACTGGTTTATGAGCATGTGTAGTTACAGTGAGTGGAGGTATGTGGGGAATGTCAGTGAGTAGGGTACATGTGGGGAGTGCACTGGTTTATGAGCATGTGTAGTTATAGTGAGTGGAGGTATGTGGGGAATGTCAGTGAGTAGGGTACATGTGGGGAGTGCACTGGTTTATGAGCATGTGTTGGATTACAGTGAGTGGAGGTACTGTATGTGGGGAATGTCAGTGAGTAGGATACATATGTGGAGTGCACTGGTTTATGAGCATGTGTAGTTATAGTGAGTGGAGGTATGTGGGGAATGTCAGTGAGTAGGATACATGTGGGGAGTGCACTGGTTTATGAGCATGTGTAGGATTACAGTGAGTGGAGGTACTGTATGTGGGGAATGTCAGTGAGTAGGGTACATGTGTGGAGTGCACTGGTTTATGAGCATGTGTAGTTACAGTGAGTGGAGGTATGTGGGGAATATCAGTGAGTAGGGTACATGTGTGGAGTGCACTGGCTTATGAGCATTTGTAGGGTTACAGTGAGTGGAGGTATGTGGGGAATGTCAGTGAGTAGGATACATGTGGGAAGTGCACTGGTTTATGAGCATGTGTAGTTATAGTGAGTGGAGGTATGTGGGGAATGTCAGTGAGTAGGGTACATGTGGGGAGTGCACTGGTGTATGAGCATGTGTAGTTACAGTGAGTGGAGGTATGTGGGGAATGTCAGTGAGTAGGGTACATGTGGGGAGTGCACTGGTTTATGAGCATGTGTAGGGTTACAGTGAGTGGAGGTATGTGGGGAATGTCAGTGAGCAGGGTACATGTGGGGAGTGCACTGGTTTATGAGCATGTGTAGTTACAGTGAGTGGAGGTATGTGGGGAATGTCAGTGAGTAGGGTACATGTGGGGAGTGCACTGGTTTATGAGCATGTGTAGTTATAGTGAGTGGAGGTATGTGGGGAATGTCAGTGAGTAGGGTACATGTGGGGAGTGCACTGGTTTATGAGCATGTGTAGGATTACAGTGAGTGGAGGTACTGTATGTGGGGAATGTCAGTGAGTAGGATACATATGTGGAGTGCACTGGTTTATGAGCATGTGTAGTTATAGTGAGTGGAGGTATGTGGGGAATGTCAGTGAGTAGGATACATGTGGGGAGTGCACTGGTTTGAGCATGTGTAGGATTACAGTGAGTGGAGGTACTGTATGTGGGGAATGTCAGTGAGTAGGGTACATGTGTGGAGTGCACTGGTTTATGAGCATGTGTAGTTACAGTGAGTGGAGGTATGTGGGGAATATCAGTGAGTAGGGTACATGTGTGGAGTGCACTGGTTTATGAGCATTTGTAGGGTTACAGTGAGTGGAGGTATGTGGGGAATGTCAGTGAGTAGGATACATATGTGGAGCGCACTGGTTTATGAGCATGTGTAGGGTTACAGTGAGTGGAGGTATGTGGGGAATGTCAGTGAGTAGGATACATGTGGGGAGTGCACTGGTTTATGAGCATGTGTAGTTATAGTGAGTGGAGGTATGTGGGGAATGTCAGTGAGTAGGGTACATGTGGGGAGTGCACTGGTTTATGAGCATGTGTAGTTACAGTGAGTGGAGGTATGTGGGGAATGTCAGTGAGTAGGATACATGTGGGGAGTGCACTGGTTTATGAGCATGTGTAGTTACAGTGAGTGGAGGTATGTGGGGAATGTCAGTGAGTAGGGTACATGTGTGGAGTGCACTGGTTTATGAGCATGTGTAGGGTTACAGTGAGTGGAGGTATGTGGGGAATGTCAGTGAGTAGGGTACATGTGGGGAGTGCACTGGTTTATGAGCATGTGTAGTTATAGTGAGTGGAGGTATGTGGGGAATGTCAGTGAGTAGGATACATGTGGGGAGTGCACTGGTTTATGAGCATGTGTAGGGTTACAGTGAGTGGAGGTATGTGGGGAATGTCAGTGAGTAGGGTACATGTGGGGAGTGCACTGGTTTATGAGCATGTGTAGTTATAGTGAGTGGAGGTATGTGGGGAATGTCAGTGAGTAGGGTACATGTGGGGAGTGCACTGGTTTATGAGCATGTGTAGTTATAGTGAGTGGAGGTATGTGGGGAATGTCAGTGAGTAGGGTACATGTGGGGAGTGCACTGGTTTATGAGCATGTGTAGGGTTACAGTGAGTGGAGGTATGTGGGGAATGTCAGTGAGTAGGGTACATGTGGGGAGTGCACTGGTTTATGAGCATGTGTAGTTATAGTGAGTGGAGGTATGTGGGGAATGTCAGTGAGTAGGATACATGTGGGGAGTGCACTGGTTTATGAGCATGTGTAGGATTACAGTGAGTGGAGGTACTGTATGTGGGGAATGTCAGTGAGTAGGATACATATGTGGAGTGCACTGGTTTATGAGCATGTGTAGAGTTACAGTGAGTGGAGGTATGTGGGGAATGTCAGTGAGTAGGATACATGTGTGGAGTGCACTGGTTTATGAGCATGTGTAGGGTTACAGTGAGTGGAGGTATGTGGGGAATGTCAGTGAGTAGGATACATATGTGGAGCGCACTGGTTTATGAGCATGTGTAGGGTTACAGTGAGTGGAGGTATGTGGGGAATGTCAGTGAGTAGGGTACATGTGGGAGTGCACTGGTTTATGAGCATGTGTAGGGTTACAGTGAGTGGAGGTATGTGGGGAATGTCAGTGAGTAGGGTACATGTGGGGAGTGCACTGGTTTATGAGCATGTGTAGGGTTACAGTGAGTGGAGGTATGTGGGGAATGTCAGTGAGTAGGGTACATGTGGGGAGTACACTGGTTTATGAGCATGTGTAGTTATAGTGAGTGGAGGTATGTGGGGAATGTCAGTGAGTAGGATACATGTGGGGAGTGCACTGGTTTATGAGCATGTGTAGTTACAGTGAGTGGAGGTATGTGGGGAATGTCAGTGAGTAGGGTACATGTGTGGAGTGCACTGGTTTATGAGCATGTGTAGGGTTACAGTGAGTGGAGGTATGTGGGGAATGTCAGTGAGTAGGATACATATGTGGAGTGCACTGGTTTATGAGCATGTGTAGGGTTACAGTGAGTGGAGGTAAATGGGGAATGTCAGTGAGTAGGGTACATGTGGGGAGTGCACTGGTTTATGAGCATGTGTAGTTATAGTGAGTGGAGGTATGTGGGGAATGTCAGTGAGTAGGGTACATGTGGGGAGTGCACTGGTTTATGAGCATGTGTAGTTATAGTGAGTGGAGGTATGTGGGGAATGTCAGTGAGTAGGGTACATGTGGGGAGTGCACTGGTTTATGAGCATGTGTAGGGTTACAGTGAGTAGAGGTATGTGGGGAATATCAGTGAGTAGGGTACATGTGTGGAGTGCACTGGTTTATGAGCATGTGTAGTGTTACAGTGAGTGGAGGTAGGTGGGGAATGTCAGTGAGTAGGGTACATATGTGGAGTGCACTGGTTTATGAGCATGTGTAGTTATAGTGAGTGGAGGTATGTGGGGAATGTCAGTGAGTAGGGTACATGTGGGGAGTGCACTGGTTTATGAGCATGTGTAGGGTTACAGTGAGTAGAGGTATGTGGGGAATATCAGTGAGTAGGGTACATGTGTGGAGTGCACTGGTTTATGAGCATGTGTAGGGTTACAGTGAGTAGAGGTATGTGGGGAATATCAGTGAGTAGGGTACATGTGTGGAGTGCACTGGTTTATGAGCATGTGTAGGGTTACAGTGAGTGGAGGTAGGTGGGGAATGTCAGTGAGTAGGGTACATGTGTGGAGTGCACTGGTTTATGAGCATGTGTAGGGTTACAGTGAG
The DNA here is from genome assembly GCF_028390025.1 of Pseudophryne corroboree. NCBI lineage: Eukaryota > Metazoa > Chordata > Amphibia > Anura > Myobatrachidae > Pseudophryne > Pseudophryne corroboree. Next base: position 429,238,783 of record NC_086452.1, on the reverse strand, counting down.
TGGGGGTATGTGGGGAATATCAGTGAGTAGGATACATATGTGGAGTGCACTGGTTTATGAGCATGTGCAGTTATAGTGAGTGGAGGTATGTGGGGAATGTCAGTGAGTAGGGTACATGTGGGGAGTGCACTGGTTTATGAGCATGTGTAGGGTTACAGTGAGTAGAGGTATGTGGGGAATATGGAATATCAGTGAGTAGGGTACATGTGTGGAGTGCACTGGTTTATGAGCATGTGTAGGGTTACAGTGAGTGGAGGTAGGTGGGGAATGTCAGTGAGTAGGATACATGTGTGGAGTGCATTGGTTTATGAGCATGTGTAGGGTTACAGTGAGTGAAGGTATGTGGGGAATGTCAGTGAGTAGGGTACATGTGGGGAGTGCACTGGTTTATGAGCATGTGTAGTTATAGTGAGTGGAGGTATGTGGGGAATGTCAGTGAGTAGGGTACATGTGTGGAGTGCACTGGTTTATGAGCATGTGTAGGGTTACAGTGAGTGGAGGTATGTGGGGAATGTCAGTGAGTAGGATACATATGTGGAGTGCACTGGTTTATGAGCATGTGTAGTTATAGTGAGTGGAGGTATGTGGGGAATGTCAGTGAGTAGGGTACATGTGGGGAGTGCACTGGTTTATGAGCATGTGTATAATCACAGTGAGTGGGGGCATGTGGGGTGTGCCAGTGAGTAGGGCAAATGTGGGGAGTGCACTGCTTTCTGAGTATGTGTAGGGTTACAGTGAGTGGAGGTAAGTGGGATGTGCCAGTGAGTAGGATACATATGTGGAGTGCACTGGTTTATGAGCATGTGTAGTTACAGTGAGTGGAGGTATGTGGGGAATATCAGTGAGTAGGATACATATGTGGAGTGCACTGGTTTATGAGCATGTGTAGTTATAGTGAGTGGAGGTATGTGGGGAATGTCAGTGAGTAGGGTACATGTGGGGAGTGCACTGGTTTATGAGCATGTGTAGGGTTACAGTGAGTAGAGGTATGTGGGGAATATCAGTGAGTAGGGTACATGTGTGGAGTGCACTGGTTTATGAGCATGTGTAGGGTTACAGTGAGTGGAGGTAGGTGGGGAATGTCAGTGAGTAGGATACATGTGTGGAGTGCACTGGTTTATGAGCATGTGTAGGGTTACAGTGAGTGGAGGTATGTGGGGAATGTCAGTGAGTAGGATACATATGTGGAGTGCACTGGTTTATAAGCATGTGTAGTTATAGTGAGTGGAGGTATGTGGGGAATGTCAGTGAGTAGGGTACATGTGGGGAGTGCACTGGTTTATGAGCATGTGTAGTTATAGTGAGTGGAGGTATGTGGGGAATGTCAGTGAGTAGGGTACATGTGTGGAGTGCACTGGTTTATGAGCATGTGTAGGGTTACAGTGAGTGGAGGTATGTGGGGAATGTCAGTGAGTAGGATACATGTGGGGAGTGCACTGGTTTATGAGCATGTGTAGTTATAGTGAGTGGAGGTATGTGGGGAATGTCAGTAAGTAGGATACATGTGTGGAGTGCACTGGTTTATGAGCATGTGTAGGGTTACAGTGAGTGGAGGTATGTGGGGAATGTCAGTGAGTAGGGTACATGTGGGGAGTACACTGGTTTATGAGCATGTGTAGTTATAGTGAGTGGAGGTATGTGGGGAATGTCAGTGAGTAGGGTACATGTGGGGAGTGCACTGGTTTACGAGCATGTGTAGGGTTATAGTGAGTGGAGGTATGTGGGGAATGTCAGTGAGTAGGATACATGTGGGGAGTGCACTGGTTTATGAGCATGTGTAGTTACAGTGAGTGGAGGTATGTGGGGAATGTCAGTGAGTAGGGTACATGTGGGAGTGCACTGGTTTATGAGCATGTGTAGTTACAGTGAGTGGAGGTATGTGGGGAATGTCAGTGAGTAGGGTACATGTGTGGAGTGCACTGGTTTATGAGCATGTGTAGGGTTACAGTGAGTGGAGGTATGTGGGGAATGTCAGTGAATAGGATACATATGTGGAGTGCACTGGTTTATGAGCATGTGTAGGGTTACAGTGAGTGGAGGTATGTGGGGAATGTCAGTGAGTAGTGTACATGTGTGGAGTGCACTGGTTTATGAGCATGTATAGGGTTACAGTGAGTGGAGGTATGTGGGGAATGTCAATGAGTAGGGTACATGTGTGGAGTGCACTGGTTTATGAGCATGTGTAGGGTTACAGTGAGTGGAGGTATGTGGGGAATGTCAGTGAGTAGGGTACATGTGAGGAGTACACTGGTTTATGAGCATGTGTAGTTATAGTGAGTGGAGGTATGTGGGGAATGTCAGTGAGTAGGGTACATGTGGGGAGTGCACTGGTTTATGAGCATGTGTAGTTACTGTGAGTGGAGGTATGTGGGGAATGTCAGTGAGTAGGGTACATGTGTGGAGTGCACTGGTTTATGAGCATGTGTAGGGTTACAGTGAGTGGAGGTATGTGGGGAATGTCAGTGAGTAGGATACATATGTGGAGTGCACTGGTTTATGAGCATGTGTAGTTATAGTGAGTGGAGGTATGTGGGGAATGTCAGTGAGTAGGGTACATGTGGGGAGTGCACTGGTTTATGAGCATGTGTAGTTACAGTGAGTGGAGGTATGTGGGGAATGTCAGTGAGTAGGGTACATGTGGGGAGTGCACTGGTTTATGAGCATGTGTATGGTTACAGTGAGTGGAGGTATGTGGGGAATGTCAGTGAGTAGGGTACATGTGGGGAGTGCACTGGTTTATGAGCATGTGTAGTTACAGTGAGTGGAGGTATGTGGGGAATGTCAGTGAGTAGGGTACATGTGGGGAGTGCACTGGTTTATGAGCATGTGTAGTTATAGTGAGTGGAGGTATGTGGGGAATGTCAGTGAGTAGGGTACATGTGGGGAGTGCACTGGTTTATGAGCATGTGTAGGGTTACAGTGAGTGGAGGTATGTGGGGAATGTCAGTGAGTAGGATACATATGTGGAGTGCACTGGTTTATGAGCATGTGTAGGGTTACAGTGAGTGGAGGTAAGTGGGGAATGTCAGTGAGTAGGGTACATGTGGGGAGTGCACTGGTTTATGAGCATGTGTAGTTATAGTGAGTGGAGGTATGTGGGGAATGTCAGTGAGTAGGGTACATGTGGGGAGTGCACTGGTTTATGAGCATGTGTAGTTATAGTGAGTGGAGGTATGTGGGGAATGTCAGTGAGTAGGGTACATGTGGGGAGTGCACTGGTTTATGAGCATGTGTAGTTATAGTGAGTGGAGGTATGTGGGGAATGTCAGTGAGTAGGGTACATGTGGGGAGTGCACTGGTTTATGAGCATGTGTAGGGTTACAGTGAGTGGAGGTATGTGGGGAATGTCAGTGAGTAGGGTACATGTGGGGAGTGCACTGGTTTATGAGCATGTGTAGGGTTACAGTGAGTGGAGGTATATGGGGAATGTCAGTGAGTAGGGTACATGTGGGGAGTGCACTGGTTTATGAGCATGTGTAGGATTACAGTGAGTGGAGGTACTGTATGTGGGGAATGTCAGTGAGTAGGGTACATGTGGGGAGTGCACTGGTTTATGAGCATGTGTAGTTACAGTGAGTGGAGGTATGTGGGGAATGTCAGTGAGTTGGGTACATGTGTGGAGTGCACTGGTTTATGAGCATGTGTAGGGTTACAGTGAGTGGAGGTATGTGGGGAATGTCAGTGAGTAGGATACATGTGGGGAGTGCACTGGTTTATGAGCATGTGTAGTTATAGTGAGTGGAGGTATGTGGGGAATGTCAGTGAGTAGGATACATGTGTGGAGTGCACTGGTTTATGAGCATGTGTAGGGTTACAGTGAGTGGAGGTATGTGGGGAATGTCAGTGAGTAGGGTACATGTGGGGAGTACACTGGTTTATGAGCATGTGTAGTTATAGTGAGTGGAGGTATGTGGGGAATGTCAGTGAGTAGGGTACATGTGGGGAGTGCACTGGTTTACGAGCATGTGTAGGGTTATAGTGAGTGGAGGTATGTGGGGAATGTCAGTGAGTAGGATACATGTGGGGAGTGCACTGGTTTATGAGCATGTGTAGTTACAGTGAGTGGAGGTATGTGGGGAATGTCAGTGAGTAGGGTACATGTGTGGAGTGCACTGGTTTATGAGCATGTGTAGGGTTACAGTGAGTGGAGGTATGTGGGGAATGTCAGTGAGTAGGATACATATGTGGAGTGCACTGGTTTATGAGCATGTGTAGTTATAGTGAGTGGAGGTATGTGGGGAATGTCAGTGAGTAGGGTACATGTGGGGAGTGCACTGGTTTATGAGCATGTGTATAATCACAGTGAGTGGGGGCATGTGGGGTGTGCCAGTGAGTAGGGCAAATGTGGGGAGTGCACTGCTTTCTGAGTATGTGTAGGGTTACAGTGAGTGGAGGTAAGTGGGATGTGCCAGTGAGTAGGATACATATGTGGAGTGCACTGGTTTATGAGCATGTGTAGTTACAGTGAGTGGAGGTATGTGGGGAATGTCAGTGAGTAGGGTACATGTGTGGAGTGCACTGGTTTATGAGCATGTGTAGGGTTACAGTGAGTGGAGGTATGTGGGGAATGTCAGTGAGTAGGATACATATGTGGAGTGCACTGTTTATGAGCATGTGTAGGGTTACAGTGAGTGGAGGTATGTGGGGAATGTCAGTGAGTAGGGTACATGTGTGGAGTGCACTGGTTTATGAGCATGTATAGGGTTACAGTGAGTGGAGGTATGTGGGGAATGTCAGTGAGTAGGGTACATGTGTGGAGTGCACTGGTTTATGAGCATGTGTAGGGTTACAGTGAGTGGAGGTATGTGGGGAATGTCAGTGAGTAGGGTACATGTGAGGAGTACACTGGTTTATGAGCATGTGTAGTTATAGTGAGTGGAGGTATGTGGGGAATGTCAGTGAGTAGGGTACATGTGGGGAGTGCACTGGTTTATGAGCATGTGTAGTTACTGTGAGTGGAGGTATGTGGGGAATGTCAGTGAGTAGGGTACATGTGTGGAGTGCACTGGTTTATGAGCATGTGTAGGGTTACAGTGAGTGGAGGTATGTGGGGAATGTCAGTGAGTAGGATACATATGTGGAATGCACTGGTTTATGAGCATGTGTAGTTATAGTGAGTGGAGGTATGTGGGGAATGTCAGTGAGTAGGGTACATGTGGGGAGTGCACTGGTTTATGAGCATGTGTAGTTACAGTGAGTGGAGGTATGTGGGGAATGTCAGTGAGTAGGGTACATGTGGGAAGTGCACTGGTTTATGAGCATGTGTAGGGTTACAGTGAGTGGAGGTATGTGGGGAATGTCAGTGAGTAGGGTACATGTGGGGAGTGCACTGGTTTATGAGCATGTGTAGTTACAGTGAGTGGAGGTATGTGGGGAATGTCAGTGAGTAGGGTACATGTGGGGAGTGCACTGGTTTATGAGCATGTGTAGTTATAGTGAGTGGAGGTATGTGGGGAATGTCAGTGAGTAGGGTACATGTGGGGAGTGCACTGGTTTATGAGCATGTGTAGGGTTACAGTGAGTGGAGGTATGTGGGGAATGTCAGTGAGTAGGATACATATGTGGAGTGCACTGGTTTATGAGCATGTGTAGGGTTACAGTGAGTGGAGGTAAGTGGGGAATGTCAGTGAGTAGGGTACATGTGGGGAGTGCACTGGTTTATGAGCATGTGTAGTTATAGTGAGTGGAGGTATGTGGGGAATGTCAGTGAGTAGGGTACATGTGGGGAGTGCACTGGTTTATGAGCATGTGTAGTTATAGTGAGTGGAGGTATGTGGGGAATGTCAGTGAGTAGGGTACATGTGGGGAGTGCACTGGTTTATGAGCATGTGTAGTTATAGTGAGTGGAGGTATGTGGGGAATGTCAGTGAGTAGGGTACATGTGGGGAGTGCACTGGTTTATGAGCATGTGTAGGGTTACAGTGAGTGGAGGTATGTGGGGAATGTCAGTGAGTAGGGTACATGTGTGGAGTGCACTGGTTTATGAGCATGTGTAGGGTTACAGTGAGTGGAGGTATGTGGGGAATGTCAGTGAGTAGGATACATGTGGGGAGTGCACTGGTTTATGAGCATGTGTAGTTATAGTGAGTGGAGGTATGTGGGGAATGTCAGTGAGTAGGATACATGTGTGGAGTGCACTGGTTTATGAGCATGTGTAGGGTTACAGTGAGTGGAGGTATGTGGGGAATGTCAGTGAGTAGGGTACATGTGGGGAGTACACTGGTTTATGAGCATGTGTAGTTATAGTGAGTGGAGGTATGTGGGGAATGTCAGTGAGTAGGGTACATGTGGGGAGTGCACTGGTTTATGAGCATGTGTAGGGTTATAGTGAGTGGAGGTATGTGGGGAATGTCAGTGAGTAGGGTACATGTGGGGAGTGCACTGGTTTATGAGCATGTGTAGTTACAGTGAGTGGAGGTATGTGGGGAATGTCAGTGAGTAGGATACATGTGGGGAGTGCACTGGTTTATGAGCATGTGTAGTTACAGTGAGTGGAGGTATGTGGGGAATGTCAGTGAGTAGGGTACATGTGGGGAGTGCACTGGTTTATGAGCATGTGTAGTTACAGTGAGTGGAGGTATGTGGGGAATGTCAGTGAGTAGGGTACATGTGTGGAGTGCACTGGTTTATGAGCATGTGTAGGGTTACAGTGAGTGGAGGTATGTGGGGAATGTCTGTGAGTAGGATACATATGTGGAGTGCACTGGTTTATGAGCATGTGTAGGGTTACAGTGTGTGGAGGTATGTGGGGAATGTCAGTGAGTAGGATACATATGTGGAGTGCACTGTTTATGAGCATGTGTAGGGTTACAGTGAGTGGAGGTATGTGGGGAATGTCAGTGAGTAGGGTACATGTGTGGAGTGCACTGGTTTATGAGCATGTATAGGGTTACAGTGAGTGGAGGTATGTGGGGAATGTCAGTGAGTAGGGTACATGTGTGGAGTGCACTGGTTTATGAGCATGTGTAGGGTTACAGTGAGTGGAGGTATGTGGGGAATGTCAGTGAGTAGGGTACATGTGGGGAGTACACTGGTTTATGAGCATGTGTAGTTATAGTGAGTGGAGGTATGTGGGGAATGTCAGTGAGTAGGGTACATGTGGGGAGTGCACTGGTTTATGAGCATGTGTAGTTACTTTGAGTGGAGGTATGTGGGGAATGTCAGTGAGTAGGGTACATGTGTGGAGTGCACTGGTTTATGAGCATGTGTAGGGTAACAGTGAGTGGAGGTATGTGGGGAATGTCAGTGAGTAGGATACATATGTGGAGTGCACTGGTTTATGAGCATGTGTAGTTATAGTGAGTGGAGGTATGTGGGGAATGTCAGTGAGTAGGGTACATGTGGGGAGTGCACTGGTTTATGAGCATGTGTAGTTACAGTGAGTGGAGGTATGTGGGGAATGTCAGTGAGTAGGGTACATGTGGGGAGTGCACTGGTTTATGAGCATGTGTAGGGTTACAGTGAGTGGAGGTATGTGGGGAATGTCAGTGAGTAGGGTACATGTGGGGAGTGCACTGGTTTATGAGCATGTGTAGTTACAGTGAGTGGAGGTATGTGGGGAATGTCAGTGAGTAGGGTACATGTGGGGAGTGCACTGGTTTATGAGCATGTGTAGTTATAGTGAGTGGAGGTATGTGGGGAATGTCAGTGAGTAGGGTACATGTGGGGAGTGCACTGGTTTATGAGCATGTGTTGGATTACAGTGAGTGGAGGTACTGTATGTGGGGAATGTCAGTGAGTAGGATACATATGTGGAGTGCACTGGTTTATGAGCATGTGTAGTTATAGTGAGTGGAGGTATGTGGGGAATGTCAGTGAGTAGGATACATGTGGGGAGTGCACTGGTTTATGAGCATGTGTAGGATTACAGTGAGTGGAGGTACTGTATGTGGGGAATGTCAGTGAGTAGGGTACATGTGTGGAGTGCACTGGTTTATGAGCATGTGTAGTTACAGTGAGTGGAGGTATGTGGGGAATATCAGTGAGTAGGGTACATGTGTGGAGTGCACTGGTTTATGAGCATTTGTAGGGTTACAGTGAGTGGAGGTATGTGGGGAATGTCAGTGAGTAGGATACATGTGGGGAGTGCACTGGTTTATGAGCATGTGTAGTTATAGTGAGTGGAGGTATGTGGGGAATGTCAGTGAGTAGGGTACATGTGGGGAGTGCACTGGTGTATGAGCATGTGTAGTTACAGTGAGTGGAGGTATGTGGGGAATGTCAGTGAGTAGGGTACATGTGGGGAGTGCACTGGTTTATGAGCATGTGTAGGGTTACAGTGAGTGGAGGTATGTGGGGAATGTCAGTGAGTAGGGTACATGTGGGGAGTGCACTGGTTTATGAGCATGTGTAGTTACAGTGAGTGGAGGTATGTGGGGAATGTCAGTGAGTAGGGTACATGTGGGGAGTGCACTGGTTTATGAGCATGTGTAGTTATAGTGAGTGGAGGTATGTGGGGAATGTCAGTGAGTAGGGTACAAGTGGGGAGTGCACTGGTTTATGAGCATGTGTAGGATTACAGTGAGTGGAGGTACTGTATGTGGGGAATGTCAGTGAGTAGGATACATATGTGGAGTGCACTGGTTTATGAGCATGTGTAGTTATAGTGAGTGGAGGTATGTGGGGAATGTCAGTGAGTAGGATACATGTGGGGAGTGCACTGGTTTATGAGCATGTGTAGGATTACAGTGAGTGGAGGTACTGTATGTGGGGAATGTCAGTGAGTAGGGTACATGTGTGGAGTGCACTGGTTTATGAGCATGTGTAGTTACAGTGAGTGGAGGTATGTGGGGAATGTCAGTGAGTAGGGTACATGTGGGGAGTGCACTGGTTTATGAGCATGTGTAGTTATAGTGAGTGGAGGTATGTGGGGAATGTCAGTGAGTAGGGTACATGTGGGGAGTGCACTGGTTTATGAGCATGTGTTGGATTACAGTGAGTGGAGGTACTGTATGTGGGGAATGTCAGTGAGTAGGATACATATGTGGAGTGCACTGGTTTATGAGCATGTGTAGTTATAGTGAGTGGAGGTATGTGGGGAATGTCAGTGAGTAGGATACATGTGGGGAGTGCACTGGTTTATGAGCATGTGTAGGATTACAGTGAGTGGAGGTACTGTATGTGGGGAATGTCAGTGAGTAGGGTACATGTGTGGAGTGCACTGGTTTATGAGCATGTGTAGTTACAGTGAGTGGAGGTATGTGGGGAATATCAGTGAGTAGGGTACATGTGTGGAGTGCACTGGTTTATGAGCATTTGTAGGGTTACAGTGAGTGGAGGTATGTGGGGAATGTCAGTGAGTAGGATACATGTGGGGAGTGCACTGGTTTATGAGCATGTGTAGTTATAGTGAGTGGAGGTATGTGGGGAATGTCAGTGAGTAGGGTACATGTGGGGAGTGCACTGGTGTATGAGCATGTGTAGTTACAGTGAGTGGAGGTATGTGGGGAATGTCAGTGAGTAGGGTACATGTGGGGAGTGCACTGGTTTATGAGCATGTGTAGGGTTACAGTGAGTGGAGGTATGTGGGGAATGTCAGTGAGTAGGGTACATGTGGGGAGTGCACTGGTTTATGAGCATGTGTAGTTACAGTGAGTGGAGGTATGTGGGGAATGTCAGTGAGTAGGGTACATGTGGGGAGTGCACTGGTTTATGAGCATGTGTAGTTATAGTGAGTGGAGGTATGTGGGGAATGTCAGTGAGTAGGGTACATGTGGGGAGTGCACTGGTTTATGAGCATGTGTAGGATTACAGTGAGTGGAGGTACTGTATGTGGGGAATGTCAGTGAGTAGGATACATATGTGGAGTGCACTGGTTTATGAGCATGTGTAGTTATAGTGAGTGGAGGTATGTGGGGAATGTCAGTGAGTAGGATACATGTGGGGAGTGCACTGGTTTATGAGCATGTGTAGTTATAGTGAGTGGAGGTATGTGGGGAATGTCAGTGAGTAGGGTACATGTGGGGAGTGCACTGGTTTATGAGCATGTGTAGTTACAGTGAGTGGAGGTATGTGGGGAATGTCAGTGAGTAGGATACATGTGGGGAGTGCACTGGTTTATGAGCATGTGTAGTTACAGTGAGTGGAGGTATGTGGGGAATGTCAGTGAGTAGGGTACATGTGTGGAGTGCACTGGTTTATGAGCATGTGTAGGGTTACAGTGAGTGGAGGTATGTGGGGAATGTCAGTGAGTAGGATACATATGTGGAGTGCACTGGTTTATAAGCATGTGTAGTTATAGTGAGTGGAGGTATGTGGGGAATGTCAGTGAGTAGGGTACATGTGGGGAGTGCACTGGTTTATGAGCATGTGTAGTTACAGTGAGTGGAGGTATGTGGGGAATGTCAGTGAGTAGGGTACATGTGTGGAGTGCACTGGTTTATGAGCATGTGTAGGGTTACAGTGAGTGGAGGTATGTGGGGAATGTCAGTGAGTAGGATACATGTGGGGAGTGCACTGGTTTATGAGCATGTGTAGTTATAGTGAGTGGAGGTATGTGGGGAATGTCAGTGAGTAGGATACATGTGGGGAGTGCACTGGTTTATGAGCATGTGTAGGGTTACAGTGAGTGGAGGTATGTGGGGAATGTCAGTGAGTAGGGTACATGTGGGGAGTGCACTGGTTTATGAGCATGTGTAGTTATAGTGAGTGGAGGTATGTGGGGAATGTCAGTGAGTAGGGTACATGTGGGGAGTGCACTGGTTTATGAGCATGTGTAGTTATAGTGAGTGGAGGTATGTGGGGAATGTCAGTGAGTAGGGTACATGTGGGGAGTGCACTGGTTTATGAGCATGTGTAGGGTTACAGTGAGTGGAGGTATGTGGGGAATGTCAGTGAGTAGGGTACATGTGGGGAGTGCACTGGTTTATGAGCATGTGTAGTTATAGTGAGTGGAGGTATGTGGGGAATGTCAGTGAGTAGGATACATGTGGGGAGTGCACTGGTTTATGAGCATGTGTAGGATTACAGTGAGTGGAGGTACTGTATGTGGGGAATGTCAGTGAGTAGGATACATATGTGGAGTGCACTGGTTTATGAGCATGTGTAGAGTTACAGTGAGTGGAGGTATGTGGGGAATGTCAGTGAGTAGGATACATGTGTGGAGTGCACTGGTTTATGAGCATGTGTAGGGTTACAGTGAGTGGAGGTATGTGGGGAATGTCAGTGAGTAGGATACATATGTGGAGCGCACTGGTTTATGAGCATGTGTAGGGTTACAGTGAGTGGAGGTATGTGGGGAATGTCAGTGAGTAGGGTACATGTGGGAGTGCACTGGTTTATGAGCATGTGTAGGGTTACAGTGAGTGGAGGTATGTGGGGAATGTCAGTGAGTAGGGTACATGTGGGGAGTGCACTGGTTTATGAGCATGTGTAGGGTTACAGTGAGTGGAGGTATGTGGGGAATGTCAGTGAGTAGGGTACATGTGGGGAGTACACTGGTTTATGAGCATGTGTAGTTATAGTGAGTGGAGGTATGTGGGGAATGTCAGTGAGTAGGATACATGTGGGGAGTGCACTGGTTTATGAGCATGTGTAGTTACAGTGAGTGGAGGTATGTGGGGAATGTCAGTGAGTAGGGTACATGTGTGGAGTGCACTGGTTTATGAGCATGTGTAGGGTTACAGTGAGTGGAGGTAAGTGGGGAATGTCAGTGAGTAGGGTACATGTGGGGAGTGCACTGGTTTATGAGCATGTGTAGTTATAGTGAGTGGAGGTATGTGGGGAATGTCAGTGAGTAGGGTACATGTGGGGAGTGCACTGGTTTATGAGCATGTGTAGTTATAGTGAGTGGAGGTATGTGGGGAATGTCAGTGAGTAGGGTACATGTGGGGAGTGCACTGGTTTATGAGCATGTGTAGGGTTACAGTGAGTAGAGGTATGTGGGGAATATCAGTGAGTAGGGTACATGTGTGGAGTGCACTGGTTTATGAGCATGTGTAGTGTTACAGTGAGTGGAGGTAGGTGGGGAATGTCAGTGAGTAGGGTACATATGTGGAGTGCACTGGTTTATGAGCATGTGTAGTTATAGTGAGTGGAGGTATGTGGGGAATGTCAGTGAGTAGGGTACATGTGGGGAGTGCACTGGTTTATGAGCATGTGTAGGGTTACAGTGAGTAGAGGTATGTGGGGAATATCAGTGAGTAGGGTACATGTGTGGAGTGCACTGGTTTATGAGCATGTGTAGGGTTACAGTGAGTAGAGGTATGTGGGGAATATCAGTGAGTAGGGTACATGTGTGGAGTGCACTGGTTTATGAGCATGTGTAGGGTTACAGTGAGTGGAGGTAGGTGGGGAATGTCAGTGAGTAGGGTACATGTGTGGAGTGCACTGGTTTATGAGCATGTGTAGGGTTACAGTGAGTGGGGGTATGTGGGGAATATCAGTGAGTAGGATACATATGTGGAGTGCACTGGTTTATGAGCATGTGTAGTTATAGTGAGTGGAGGTATGTGGGGAATGTCAGTGAGTAGGGTACATGTGGGGAGTGCACTGGTTTATGAGCATGTGTAGGGTTACAGTGAGTAGAGGTATGTGGGGAATATCAGTGAGTAGGGTACATGTGTGGAGTGCACTGGTTTATGAGCATGTGTAGGGTTACAGTGAGTGGAGGTAGGTGGGGAATGTCAGTGAGTAGGATACATGTGTGGAGTGCACTGGTTTATGAGCATGTGTAGGGTTACAGTGAGTGAAGGTATGTGGGGAATGTCAGTGAGTAGGGTACATGTGGGGAGTGCACTGGTTTATGAGCATGTGTAGTTATAGTGAGTGGAGGTATGTGGGGAATGTCAGTGAGTAGGGTACATGTGTGGAGTGCACTGGTTTATGAGCATGTGTAGGGTTACAGTGAGTGGAGGTATGTGGGGAATGTCAGTGAGTAGGATACATATGTGGAGTGCACTGGTTTATGAGCATGTGTAGTTATAGTGAGTGGAGGTATGTGGGGAATGTCAGTGAGTAGGGTACATGTGGGGAGTGCACTGGTTTATGAGCATGTGTATAATCACAGTGAGTGGGGGCATGTGGGGTGTGCCAGTGAGTAGGGCAAATGTGGGGAGTGCACTGCTTTCTGAGTATGTGTAGGGTTACAGTGAGTGGAGGTAAGTGGGATGTGCCAGTGAGTAGGATACATATGTGGAGTGCACTGGTTTATGAGCATGTGTAGTTACAGTGAGTGGAGGTATGTGGGGAATATCAGTGAGTAGGATACATATGTGGAGTGCACTGGTTTATGAGCATGTGTAGTTATAGTGAGTGGAGGTATGTGGGGAATGTCAGTGAGTAGGGTACATGTGGGGAGTGCACTGGTTTATGAGCATGTGTAGGGTTACAGTGAGTAGAGGTATGTGGGGAATATCAGTGAGTAGGGTACATGTGTGGAGTGCACTGGTTTATGAGCATGTGTAGGGTTACAGTGAGTGGACGTAGGTGGGGAATGTCAGTGAGTAGGATACATGTGTGGAGTGCACTGGTTTATGAGCATGTGTAGGGTTACAGTGAGTGGAGGTATGTGGGGAATGTCAGTGAGTAGGATACATATGTGGAGTGCACTGGTTTATAAGCATGTGTAGTTATAGTGAGTGGAGGTATGTGGGGAATGTCAGTGAGTAGGGTACATGTGGGGAGTGCACTGGTTTATGAGCATGTGTAGTTACAGTGAGTGGAGGTATGTGGGGAATGTCAGTGAGTAGGGTACATGTGTGGAGTGCACTGGTTTATGAGCATGTGTAGGGTTACAGTGAGTGGAGGTATGTGGGGAATGTCAGTGAGTAGGATACATGTGGGGAGTGCACTGGTTTATGAGCATGTGTAGTTATAGTGAGTGGAGGTATGTGGGGAATGTCAGTGAGTAGGATACATGTGTGGAGTGCACTGGTTTATGAGCATGTGTAGGGTTACAGTGAGTGGAGGTATTTGGGGAATGTCAGTGAGTAGGGTACATGTGGGGAGTACACTGGTTTATGAGCATGTGTAGTTATAGTGAGTGGAGGTATGTGGGGAATGTCAGTGAGTAGGGTACATGTGGGGAGTGCACTGGTTTACGAGCATGTGTAGGGTTATAGTGAGTGGAGGTATGTGGGGAATGTCAGTGAGTAGGATACATGTGGGGAGTGCACTGGTTTATGAGCATGTGTAGTTACAGTGAGTGGAGGTATGTGGGGAATGTCAGTGAGTAGGGTACATGTGGGAGTGCACTGGTTTATGAGCATGTGTAGTTACAGTGAGTGGAGGTATGTGGGGAATGTCAGTGAGTAGGGTACATGTGTGGAGTGCACTGGTTTATGAGCATGTGTAGGGTTACAGTGAGTGGAGGTATGTGGGGAATGTCAGTGAGTAGGATACATATGTGGAGTGCACTGGTTTATGAGCATGTGTAGGGTTACAGTGAGTGGAGGTATGTGGGGAATGTCAGTGAGTAGGATACATATGTGGAGTGCACTGTTTATGAGCATGTGTAGGGTTACAGTGAGTGGAGGTATGTGGGGAATGTCAGTGAGTAGGGTACATGTGTGGAGTGCACTGGTTTATGAGCATGTATAGGGTTACAGTGAGTGGAGGTATGTGGGGAATGTCAGTGAGTAGGGTACATGTGTGGAGTGCACTGGTTTATGAGCATGTGTAGGGTTACAGTGAGTGGAGGTATGTGGGGAATGTCAGTGAGTAGGGTACATGTGAGGAGTACACTGGTTTATGAGCATGTGTAGTTATAGTGAGTGGAGGTATGTGGGGAATGTCAGTGAGTAGGGTACATGTGGGGAGTGCACTGGTTTATGAGCATGTGTAGTTACTGTGAGTGGAGGTATGTGGGGAATGTCAGTGAGTAGGGTACATGTGTGGAGTGCACTGGTTTATGAGCATGTGTAGGGTTACAGTGAGTGGAGGTATGTGGGGAATGTCAGTGAGTAGGATACATATGTGGAGTGCACTGGTTTATGAGCATGTGTAGTTATAGTGAGTGGAGGTATGTGGGGAATGTCAGTGAGTAGGGTACATGTGGGGAGTGCACTGGTTTATGAGCATGTGTAGTTACAGTGAGTGGAGGTATGTGGGGAATGTCAGTGAGTAGGGTACATGTGGGGAGTGCACTGGTTTATGAGCATGTGTAGTTATAGTGAGTGGAGGTATGTGGGGAATGTCAGTGAGTAGGATACATATGTGGAGTGCACTGGTTTATGAGCATGTGTAGGGTTACAGTGAGTGGAGGTATGTGGGGAATGTCAGTGAGTAGGATACATATGTGGAGTGCACTGGTTTATGAGCATGTGTAGGGTTACAGTGAGTGGAGGTATGTGGGGAATGTCAGTGAGTAGGGTACATGTGGGGAGTGCACTGGTTTATGAGCATGTGTAGTTATAGTGAGTGGAGGTATGTGGGGAATGTCAGTGAGTAGGATACATGTGGGGAGTGCACTGGTTTATGAGCATGTGTAGGATTACAGTGAGTGGAGGTACTGTATGTGGGGAATGTCAATGAGTAGGATACATATGTGGAGTGCACTGGTTTATGAGCATGTGTAGAGTTACAGTGAGTGGAGGTATGTGGGGAATGTCAGTGAGTAGGATACATGTGTGGAGTGCACTGGTTTATGAGCATGTGTAGGGTTACAGGGAGTGGAGGTATGTGGGGAATGTCAGTGAGTAGGATACATATGTGGAGCGCACTGGTTTATGAGCATGTGTAGGGTTACAGTGAGTGGAGGTATGTGGGGAATGTCAGTGAGTAGGGTACATGTGGGAGTGCACTGGTTTATGAGCATGTGTAGGGTTACAGTGAGTGGAGGTATGTGGGGAATGTCAGTGAGTAGGGTACATGTGGGGAGTGCACTGGTTTATGAGCATGTGTAGGGTTACAGTGAGTGGAGGTATGTGGGGAATGTCAGTGAGTAGGGTACATGTGGGGAGTACACTGGTTTATGAGCATGTGTAGTTATAGTGAGTGGAGGTATGTGGGGAATGTCAGTGAGTAGGATACATGTGGGGAGTGCACTGGTTTATGAGCATGTGTAGTTACAGTGAGTGGAGGTATGTGGGGAATGTCAGTGAGTAGGGTACATGTGTGGAGTGCACTGGTTTATGAGCATGTGTAGGGTTACAGTGAGTGGAGGTATGTGGGGAATGTCAGTGAGTAGGATACATATGTGGAGTGCACTGGTTTATGAGCATGTGTAGGGTTACAGTGAGTGGAGGTAAGTGGGGAATGTCAGTGAGTAGGGTACATGTGGGGAGTGCACTGGTTTATGAGCATGTGTAGTTATAGTGAGTGGAGGTATGTGGGGAATGTCAGTGAGTAGGGTACATGTGGGGAGTGCACTGGTTTATGAGCATGTGTAGTTATAGTGAGTGGAGGTATGTGGGGAATGTCAGTGAGTAGGGTACATGTGGGGAGTGCACTGGTTTATGAGCATGTGTAGGGTTACAGTGAGTAGAGGTATGTGGGGAATATCAGTGAGTAGGGTACATGTGTGGAGTGCACTGGTTTATGAGCATGTGTAGTGTTACAGTGAGTGGAGGTAGGTGGGGAATGTCAGTGAGTAGGGTACATATGTGGAGTGCACTGGTTTATGAGCATGTGTAGTTATAGTGAGTGGAGGTATGTGGGGAATGTCAGTGAGTAGGGTACATGTGGGGAGTGCACTGGTTTATGAGCATGTGTAGGGTTACAGTGAGTAGAGGTATGTGGGGAATATCAGTGAGTAGGGTACATGTGTGGAGTGCACTGGTTTATGAGCATGTGTAGGGTTACAGTGAGTAGAGGTATGTGGGGAATATCAGTGAGTAGGGTACATGTGTGGAGTGCACTGGTTTATGAGCATGTGTAGGGTTACAGTGAGTGGAGGTAGGTGGGGAATGTCAGTGAGTAGGGTACATGTGTGGAGTGCACTGGTTTATGAGCATGTGTAGGGTTACAGTGAGTGGGGGTATGTGGGGAATATCAGTGAGTAGGATACATATGTGGAGTGCACTGGTTTATGAGCATGTGTAGTTATAGTGAGTGGAGGTATGTGGGGAATGTCAGTGAGTAGGGTACATGTGGGGAGTGCACTGGTTTATGAGCATGTGTAGGGTTACAGTGAGTAGAGGTATGTGGGGAATATCAGTGAGTAGGGTACATGTGTGGAGTGCACTGGTTTATGAGCATGTGTAGGGTTACAGTGAGTGGAGGTAGGTGGGGAATGTCAGTGAGTAGGATACATGTGTGGAGTGCACTGGTTTATGAGCATGTGTAGGGTTACAGTGAGTGAAGGTATGTGGGGAATGTCAGTGAGTAGGGTACATGTGGGGAGTGCACTGGTTTATGAGCATGTGTAGTTATAGTGAGTGGAGGTATGTGGGGAATGTCAGTGAGTAGGATACATGTGGGGAGTGCACTGGTTTATGAGCATGTGTAGTTACAGTGAGTGGAGGTATGTGGGGAATGTCAGTGAGTAGGGTACATGTGTGGAGTGCACTGGTTTATGAG
Source organism: Pseudophryne corroboree (assembly GCF_028390025.1). NCBI lineage: Eukaryota > Metazoa > Chordata > Amphibia > Anura > Myobatrachidae > Pseudophryne > Pseudophryne corroboree. Next base: position 429,221,326 of record NC_086452.1, on the reverse strand, counting down.
CATGTGTAGGGTTACAGTGAGTGGAGGTATGTGGGGAATGTCAGTGAGTAGGATACATATGTGGAGTGCACTGGCTTATGAGCATGTGTAGGGTTACAGTGAGTGGAGGTAAGTGGGGAATGTCAGTGAGTAGGGTACATGTGGGGAGTGCACTGGTTTATGAGCATGTGTAGTTATAGTGAGTGGAGGTATGTGGGGAATGTCAGTGAGTAGGGTACATGTGGGGAGTGCACTGGTTTATGAGCATGTGTAGTTATAGTGAGTGGAGGTATGTGGGGAATGTCAGTGAGTAGGGTACATGTGGGGAGTGCACTGGTTTATGAGCATGTGTAGGGTTACAGTGAGTAGAGGTATGTGGGGAATATCAGTGAGTAGGGTACATGTGTGGAGTGCACTGGTTTATGAGCATGTGTAGTGTTACAGTGAGTGGAGGTAGGTGGGGAATGTCAGTGAGTAGGGTACATATGTGGAGTGCACTGGTTTATGAGCATGTGTAGTTATAGTGAGTGGAGGTATGTGGGGAATGTCAGTGAGTAGGGTACATGTGGGGAGTGCACTGGTTTATGAGCATGTGTAGGGTTACAGTGAGTAGAGGTATGTGGGGAATATCAGTGAGTAGGGTACATGTGTGGAGTGCACTGGTTTATGAGCATGTGTAGGGTTACAGTGAGTAGAGGTATGTGGGGAATATCAGTGAGTAGGGTACATGTGTGGAGTGCACTGGTTTATGAGCATGTGTAGGGTTACAGTGAGTGGAGGTAGGTGGGGAATGTCAGTGAGTAGGGTACATGTGTGGAGTGCACTGGTTTATGAGCATGTGTAGGGTTACAGTGAGTGGGGGTATGTGGGGAATATCAGTGAGTAGGATACATATGTGGAGTGCACTGGTTTATGAGCATGTGTAGTTATAGTGAGTGGAGGTATGTGGGGAATGTCAGTGAGTAGGGTACATGTGGGGAGTGCACTGGTTTATGAGCATGTGTAGGGTTACAGTGAGTAGAGGTATGTGGGGAATATCAGTGAGTAGGGTACATGTGTGGAGTGCACTGGTTTATGAGCATGTGTAGGGTTACAGTGAGTGGAGGTAGGTGGGGAATGTCAGTGAGTAGGATACATGTGTGGAGTGCACTGGTTTATGAGCATGTGTAGGGTTACAGTGAGTGAAGGTATGTGGGGAATGTCAGTGAGTAGGGTACATGTGGGGAGTGCACTGGTTTATGAGCATGTGTAGTTATAGTGAGTGGAGGTATGTGGGGAATGTCAGTGAGTAGGGTACATGTGTGGAGTGCACTGGTTTATGAGCATGTGTAGGGTTACAGTGAGTGGAGGTATGTGGGGAATGTCAGTGAGTAGGATACATATGTGGAGTGCACTGGTTTATGAGCATGTGTAGTTATAGTGAGTGGAGGTATGTGGGGAATGTCAGTGAGTAGGGTACATGTGGGGAGTGCACTGGTTTATGAGCATGTGTATAATCACAGTGAGTGGGGGCATGTGGGGTGTGCCAGTGAGTAGGGCAAATGTGGGGAGTGCACTGCTTTCTGAGTATGTGTAGGGTTACAGTGAGTGGAGGTAAGTGGGATGTGCCAGTGAGTAGGATACATATGTGGAGTGCACTGGTTTATGAGCATGTGTAGTTACAGTGAGTGGAGGTATGTGGGAAATATCAGTGAGTAGGATACATATGTGGAGTGCACTGGTTTATGAGCATGTGTAGTTATAGTGAGTGGAGGTATGTGGGGAATGTCAGTGAGTAGGGTACATGTGGGGAGTGCACTGGTTTATGAGCATGTGTAGGGTTACAGTGAGTAGAGGTATGTGGGGAATATCAGTGAGTAGGGTACATGTGTGGAGTGCACTGGTTTATGAGCATGTGTAGGGTTACAGTGAGTGGAGGTAGGTGGGGAATGTCAGTGAGTAGGATACATGTGTGGAGTGCACTGGTTTATGAGCATGTGTAGGGTTACAGTGAGTGGAGGTATGTGGGGAATGTCAGTGAGTAGGATACATGTGGGGAGTGCACTGGTTTATGAGCATGTGTAGTTACAGTGAGTGGAGGTATGTGGGGAATGTCAGTGAGTAGGGTACATGTGTGGAGTGCACTGGTTTATGAGCATGTGTAGGGTTACAGTGAGTGGAGGTATGTGGGGAATGTCAGTGAGTAGGATACATGTGGGGAGTGCACTGGTTTATGAGCATGTGTAGTTATAGTGAGTGGAGGTATGTGGGGAATGTCAGTGAGTAGGATACATGTGTGGAGTGTACTGGTTTATGAGCATGTGTAGGGTTACAGTGAGTGGAGGTATGTGGGGAATGTCAGTGAGTAGGGTACATGTGGGGAGTACACTGGTTTATGAGCATGTGTAGTTATAGTGAGTGGAGGTATGTGGGGAATGTCAGTGAGTAGGGTACATGTGGGGAGTGCACTGGTTTACGAGCATGTGTAGGGTTATAGTGAGTGGAGGTATGTGGGGAATGTCAGTGAGTAGGATACATGTGGGGAGTGCACTGGTTTATGAGCATGTGTAGTTACAGTGAGTGGAGGTATGTGGGGAATGTCAGTGAGTAGGGTACATGTGGGAGTGCACTGGTTTATGAGCATGTGTAGTTACAGTGAGTGGAGGTATGTGGGGAATGTCAGTGAGTAGGGTACATGTGTGGAGTGCACTGGTTTATGAGCATGTGTAGGGTTACAGTGAGTGGAGGTATGTGGGGAATGTCAGTGAGTAGGATACATATGTGGAGTGCACTGGTTTATGAGCATGTGTAGGGTTACAGTGAGTGGAGGTATGTGGGGAATGTCAGTGAGTAGGATACATATGTGGAGTGCACTGTTTATGAGCATGTGTAGGGTTACAGTGAGTGGAGGTATGTGGGGAATGTCAGTGAGTAGGGTACATGTGTGGAGTGCACTGGTTTATGAGCATGTATAGGGTTACAGTGAGTGGAGGTATGTGGGGAATGTCAGTGAGTAGGGTACATGTGTGGAGTGCACTGGTTTATGAGCATGTGTAGGGTTACAGTGAGTGGAGGTATGTGGGGAATGTCAGTGAGTAGGGTACATGTGAGGAGTACACTGGTTTATGAGCATGTGTAGTTATAGTGAGTGGAGGTATGTGGGGAATGTCAGTGAGTAGGGTACATGTGGGGAGTGCACTGGTTTATGAACATGTGTAGTTACTGTGAGTGGAGGTATGTGGGGAATGTCAGTGAGTAGGGTACATGTGTGGAGTGCACTGGTTTATGAGCATGTGTAGGGTTACAGTGAGTGGAGGTATGTGGGGAATGTCAGTGAGTAGGATACATATGTGGAGTGCACTGGTTTATGAGCATGTGTAGTTATAGTGAGTGGAGGTATGTGGGGAATGTCAGTGAGTAGGGTACATGTGGGGAGTGCACTGGTTTATGAGCATGTGTAGTTACAGTGAGTGGAGGTATGTGGGGAATGTCAGTGAGTAGGGTACATGTGGGGAGTGCACTGGTTTATGAGCATGTGTAGGGTTACAGTGAGTGGAGGTATGTGGGGAATGTCAGTGAGTAGGGTACATGTGGGGAGTGCACTGGTTTATGAGCATGTGTAGTTACAGTGAGTGGAGGTATGTGGGGAATGTCAGTGAGTAGGGTACATGTGGGGAGTGCACTGGTTTATGAGCATGTGTAGTTATAGTGAGTGGAGGTATGTGGGGAATGTCAGTGAGTAGGGTACATGTGGGGAGTGCACTGGTTTATGAGCATGTGTAGGGTTACAGTGAGTGGAGGTATGTGGGGAATGTCAGTGAGTAGGATACATATGTGGAGTGCACTGGTTTATGAGCATGTGTAGGGTTACAGTGAGTGGAGGTAAGTGGGGAATGTCAGTGAGTAGGGTACATGTGGGGAGTGCACTGGTTTATGAGCATGTGTAGTTATAGTGAGTGGAGGTATGTGGGGAATGTCAGTGAGTAGGGTACATGTGGGGAGTGCACTGGTTTATGAGCATGTGTAGTTATAGTGAGTGGAGGTATGTGGGGAATGTCAGTGAGTAGGGTACATGTGGGGAGTGCACTGGTTTATGAGCATGTGTAGTTATAGTGAGTGGAGGTATGTGGGGAATGTCAGTGAGTAGGGTACATGTGGGGAGTGCACTGGTTTATGAGCATGTGTAGTTACAGTGAGTGGAGGTATGTGGGGAATGTCAGTGAGTAGGGTACATGTGGGGAGTGCACTGGTTTATGAGCATGTGTAGGGTTACAGTGAGTGGAGGTATATGGGGAATGTCAGTGAGTAGGGTACATGTGTGGAGTGCACTGGTTTATGAGCATGTGTAGGATTACAGTGAGTGGAGGTACTGTATGTGGGGAATGTCAGTGAGTAGGGTACATGTGGGGAGTGCACTGGTTTATGAGCATGTGTAGTTACAGTGAGTGGAGGTATGTGGGGAATGTCAGTGAGTAGGGTACATGTGTGGAGTGCACTGGTTTATGAGCATGTGTAGGGTTACAGTGAGTGGAGGTATGTGGGGAATGTCAGTGAGTAGGATACATGTGGGGAGTGCACTGGTTTATGAGCATGTGTAGTTATAGTGAGTGGAGGTATGTGGGGAATGTCAGTGAGTAGGGTACATGTGGGGAGTGCACTGGTTTACGAGCATGTGTAGGGTTATAGTGAGTGGAGGTATGTGGGGAATGTCAGTGAGTAGGATACATGTGGGGAGTGCACTGGTTTATGAGCATGTGTAGTTGCAGTGAGTGGAGGTATGTGGGGAATGTCAGTGAGTAGGGTACATGTGGGGAGTGCACTGGTTTATAAGCATGTGTAGTTACAGTGAGTGGAGGTATGTGGGGAATGTCAGTGAGTAGGGTACATGTGTGGAGTGCACTGGTTTATGAGCATGTGTAGGGTTACAGTGAGTGGAGGTATGTGGGGAATGTCAGTGAGTAGGATACATATGTGGAGTGCACTGGTTTATGAGCATGTGTAGGGTTACAGTGAGTGGAGGTATGTGGGGAATGTCAGTGAGTAGGATACATATGTGGAGTGCACTGTTTATGAGCATGTGTAGGGTTACAGTGAGTGGAGGTATGTGGGGAATGTCAGTGAGTAGGGTACATGTGTGGAGTGCACTGGTTTATGAGCATGTATAGGGTTACAGTGAGTGGAGGTATGTGGGGAATGTCAGTGAGTAGGGTACATGTGTGGAGTGCACTGGTTTATGAGCATGTGTAGGGTTACAGTGAGTGGAGGTATGTGGGGAATGTCAGTGAGTAGGGTACATGTGAGGAGTACACTGGTTTATGAGCATGTGTAGTTATAGTGAGTGGAGGTATGTGGGGAATGTCAGTGAGTAGGGTACATGTGGGGAGTGCACTGGTTTATGAGCATGTGTAGTTACTGTGAGTGGAGGTATGTGGGGAATGTCAGTGAGTAGGGTACATGTGTGGAGTGCACTGGTTTATGAGCATGTGTAGGGTTACAGTGAGTGGAGGTATGTGGGGAATGTCAGTGAGTAGGATACATATGTGGAGTGCACTGGTTTATGAGCATGTGTAGTTATAGTGAGTGGAGGTATGTGGGGAATGTCAGTGAGTAGGGTACATGTGGGGAGTGCACTGGTTTATGAGCATGTGTAGTTACAGTGAGTGGAGGTATGTGGGGAATGTCAGTGAGTAGGGTACATGTGGGGAGTGCACTGGTTTATGAGCATGTGTAGGGTTACAGTGAGTGGAGGTATGTGGGGAATGTCAGTGAGTAGGGTACATGTGGGGAGTGCACTGGTTTATGAGCATGTGTAGTTACAGTGAGTGGAGGTATGTGGGGAATGTCAGTGAGTAGGGTACATGTGGGGAGTGCACTGGTTTATGAGCATGTGTAGTTATAGTGAGTGGAGGTATGTGGGGAATGTCAGTGAGTAGGGTACATGTGGGGAGTGCACTGGTTTATGAGCATGTGTAGGGTTACAGTGAGTGGAGGTATGTGGGGAATGTCAGTGAGTAGGATACATATGTGGAGTGCACTGGTTTATGAGCATGTGTAGGGTTACAGTGAGTGGAGGTAAGTGGGGAATGTCAGTGAGTAGGGTACATGTGGGGAGTGCACTGGTTTATGAGCATGTGTAGTTATAGTGAGTGGAGGTATGTGGGGAATGTCAGTGAGTAGGGTACATGTGGGGAGTGCACTGGTTTATGAGCATGTGTAGTTATAGTGAGTGGAGGTATGTGGGGAATGTCAGTGAGTAGGGTACATGTGGGGAGTGCACTGGTTTATGAGCATGTGTAGTTATAGTGAGTGGAGGTATGTGGGGAATGTCAGTGAGTAGGGTACATGTGGGGAGTGCACTGGTTTATGAGCATGTGTAGGGTTACAGTGAGTGGAGGTATGTGGGGAATGTCAGTGAGTAGGGTACATGTGGGGAGTGCACTGGTTTATGAGCATGTGTAGGGTTACAGTGAGTGGAGGTATATGGGGAATGTCAGTGAGTAGGGTACATGTGGGGAGTGCACTGGTTTATGAGCATGTGTAGGATTACAGTGAGTGGAGGTACTGTATGTGGGGAATGTCAGTGAGTAGGGTACATGTGGGGAGTGCACTGGTTTATGAGCATGTGTAGGGTTACAGTGAGTGGAGGTATGTGGGGAATGTCAGTGAGTAGGGTACATGTGGGGAGTGCACTGGTTTATGAGCATGTGTAGTTATAGTGAGTGGAAGTATGTGGGGAATGTCAGTGAGTAGGTTACATGTGGGGAGTGCACTGGTTTATGAGCATGTGTAGGGTTACAGTGAGTGGAGGTATGTGGGGAATGTCAGTGAGTAGGATACATATGTGGAGTGCACTGGTTTATGAGCATGTGTAGTTATAGTGAGTGGAGGTATGTGGGGAATGTCAGTGAGTAGGATACATGTGGGGAGTGCACTGGTTTATGAGCATGTGTAGGATTACAGTGAGTGGAGGTACTGTATGTGGGGAATGTCAGTGAGTAGGGTACATGTGTGGAGTGCACTGGTTTATGAGCATGTGTAGGGTTACAGTGAGTAGAGGTATGTGGGGAATGTCAGTGAGTAGGGTACATGTGTGGAGTGCACTGGTTTATGAGCATGTGTAGGGTTACAGTGAGTGGATGTATGTGGGGAATGTCAGTGAGTAGGATACATATGTGGAGTGCACTGGTTTATGAGCATGTGTAGGGTTACAGTGAGTGGAGGTATGTGGGGAATGTCAGTGAGTAGGATACATATGTGGAGTGCACTGGTTTATGAGCATGTGTAGTTATAGTGAGTGGAGGTATGTGGGGAATGTCAGTGAGTAGGGTACATGTGTGGAGTGCACTGGTTTATGAGCATGTGTAGGGTTACAGTGAGTGGAGGTAGGTGGGGAATGTCAGTGAGTAGGATACATGAGTGGAGTGCACTGGTTTATGAGCATGTGTAGGGTTACAGTGAGTGAAGGTATGTGGGGAATGTCAGTGAGTAGGGTACATGTGGGGAGTGCACTGGTTTATGAGCATGTGTAGTTATAGTGAGTGGAGGTATGTGGGGAATGTCAGTGAGTAGGGTACATGTGTGGAGTGCACTGGTTTATGAGCATGTGTAGGGTTACAGTGAGTGGAGGTATGTGGGGAATGTCAGTGAGTAGGATACATATGTGGAGTGCACTGGTTTATGAGCATGTGTAGTTATAGTGAGTGGAGGTATGTGGGGAATGTCAGTGAGTAGGGTACATGTGGGGAGTGCACTGGTTTATGAGCATGTGTATAATCACAGTGAGTGGGGGCATGTGGGGTGTGCCAGTGAGTAGGGCAAATGTGGGGAGTGCACTGCTTTCTGAGTATGTGTAGGGTTACAGTGAGTGGAGGTAAGTGGGATGTGCCAGTGAGTAGGATACATATGTGGAGTGCACTGGTTTATGAGCATGTGTAGTTACAGTGAGTGGAGGTATGTGGGGAATATCAGTGAGTAGGATACATATGTGGAGTGCACTGGTTTATGAGCATGTGTAGTTATAGTGAGTGGAGGTATGTGGGGAATGTCAGTGAGTAGGGTACATGTGGGGAGTGCACTGGTTTATGAGCATGTGTAGGGTTACAGTGAGTAGAGGTATGTGGGGAATATCAGTGAGTAGGGTACATGTGTGGAGTGCACTGGTTTATGAGCATGTGTAGGGTTACAGTGAGTGGAGGTAGGTGGGGAATGTCAGTGAGTAGGATACATGTGTGGAGTGCACTGGTTTATGAGCATGTGTAGGGTTACAGTGAGTGGAGGTATGTGGGGAATGTCAGTGAGTAGGATACATATGTGGAGTGCACTGGTTTATAAGCATGTGTAGTTATAGTGAGTGGAGGTATGTGGGGAATGTCAGTGAGTAGGGTACATGTGGGGAGTGCACTGGATTATGAGCATGTGTAGTTACAGTGAGTGGAGGTATGTGGGGAATGTCAGTGAGTAGGGTACATGTGTGGAGTGCACTGGTTTATGAGCATGTGTAGGGTTACAGTGAGTGGAGGTATGTGGGGAATGTCAGTGAGTAGGATACATGTGGGGAGTGCACTGGTTTATGAGCATGTGTAGTTATAGTGAGTGGAGGTATGTGGGGAATGTCAGTGAGTAGGATACATGTGTGGAGTGCACTGGTTTATGAGCATGTGTAGGGTTACAGTGAGTGGAGGTATTTGGGGAATGTCAGTGAGTAGGGTACATGTGGGGAGTACACTGGTTTATGAGCATGTGTAGTTATAGTGAGTGGAGGTATGTGGGGAATGTCAGTGAGTAGGGTACATGTGGGGAGTGCACTGGTTTACGAGCATGTGTAGGGTTATAGTGAGTGGAGGTATGTGGGGAATGTCAGTGAGTAGGATACATGTGGGGAGTGCACTGGTTTATGAGCATGTGTAGTTACAGTGAGTGGAGGTATGTGGGGAATGTCAGTGAGTAGGGTACATGTGGGAGTGCACTGGTTTATGAGCATGTGTAGTTACAGTGAGTGGAGGTATGTGGGGAATGTCAGTGAGTAGGGTACATGTGTGGAGTGCACTGGTTTATGAGCATGTGTAGGGTTACAGTGAGTGGAGGTATGTGGGGAATGTCAGTGAGTAGGATACATATGTGGAGTGCACTGGTTTATGAGCATGTGTAGGGTTACAGTGAGTGGAGGTATGTGGGGAATGTCAGTGAGTAGGATACATATGTGGAGTGCACTGTTTATGAGCATGTGTAGGGTTACAGTGAGTGGAGGTATGTGGGGAATGTCAGTGAGTAGGGTACATGTGTGGAGTGCACTGGTTTATGAGCATGTGTAGGGTTACAGTGAGTGGAGGTATGTGGGGAATGTCAGTGAGTAGGGTACATGTGAGGAGTACACTGGTTTATGAGCATGTGTAGTTATAGTGAGTGGAGGTATGTGGGGAATGTCAGTGAGTAGGGTACATGTGGGGAGTGCACTGGTTTATGAGCATGTGTAGTTACTGTGAATGGAGGTATGTGGGGAATGTCAGTGAGTAGGGTACATGTGTGGAGTGCACTGGTTTATGAGCATGTGTAGGGTTACAGTGAGTGGAGGTATGTGGGGAATGTCAGTGAGTAGGATACATATGTGGAGTGCACTGGTTTATGAGCATGTGTAGTTATAGTGAGTGGAGGTATGTGGGGAATGTCAGTGAGTAGGGTACATGTGGGGAGTGCACTGGTTTATGAGCATGTGTAGTTACAGTGAGTGGAGGTATGTGGGGAATGTCAGTGAGTAGGGTACATGTGGGGAGTGCACTGGTTTATGAGCATGTGTAGGGTTACAGTGAGTGGAGGTATGTGGGGAATGTCAGTGAGTAGGGTACATGTGGGGAGTGCACTGGTTTATGAGCATGTGTAGTTACAGTGAGTGGAGGTATGTGGGGAATGTCAGTGAGTAGGGTACATGTGGGGAGTGCACTGGTTTATGAGCATGTGTAGGGTTACAGTGAGTGGAGGTATGTGGGGAATGTCAGTGAGTAGGGTACATGTGGGGAGTGCACTGGTTTATGAGCATGTGTAGTTATAGTGAGTGGAGGTATGTGGGGAATGTCAGTGAGTAGGATACATGTGGGGAGTGCACTGGTTTATGAGCATGTGTAGGATTACAGTGAGTGGAGGTACTGTATGAGGGGAATGTCAGTGAGTAGGATACATATGTGGAGTGCACTGGTTTATGAGCATGTGTAGAGTTACAGTGAGTGGAGGTATGTGGGGAATGTCAGTGAGTAGGATACATGTGTGGAGTGCACTGGTTTATGAGCATGTGTAGGGTTACAGTGAGTGGAGGTATGTGGGGAATGTCAGTGAGTAGGATACATATGTGGAGCGCACTGGTTTATGAGCATGTGTAGGGTTACAGTGAGTGGAGGTATGTGGGGAATGTCAGTGAGTAGGGTACATGTGGGAGTGCACTGGTTTATGAGCATGTGTAGGGTTACAGTGAGTGGAGGTATGTGGGGAATGTCAGTGAGTAGGGTACGTGTGGGGAGTGCACTGGTTTATGAGCATGTGTAGGGTTACAGTGAGTGGAGGTATGTGGGGAATGTCAGTGAGTAGGGTACATGTGGGGAGTACACTGGTTTATGAGCATGTGTAGTTATAGTGAGTGGAGGTATGTGGGGAATGTCAGTGAGTAGGATACATGTGGGGAGTGCACTGGTTTATGAGCATGTGTAGTTACAGTGAGTGGAGGTATGTGGGGAATGTCAGTGAGTAGGGTACATGTGTGGAGTGCCCTGGTTTATGAGCATGTGTAGGGTTACAGTGAGTGGAGGTATGTGGGGAATGTCAGTGAGTAGGATACATATGTGGAGTGCACTGGTTTATGAGCATGTGTAGGGTTACAGTGAGTGGAGGTAAGTGGGGAATGTCAGTGAGTAGGGTACATGTGGGGAGTGCACTGGTTTATGAGCATGTGTAGTTATAGTGAGTGGAGGTATGTGGGGAATGTCAGTGAGTAGGGTACATGTGGGGAGTGCACTGGTTTATGAGCATGTGTAGTTATAGTGAGTGGAGGTATGTGGGGAATGTCAGTGAGTAGGGTACATGTGGGGAGTGCACTGGTTTATGAGCATGTGTAGGTTTACAGTGAGTAGAGGTATGTGGGGAATATCAGTGAGTAGGGTACATGTGTGGAGTGCACTGGTTTATGAGCATGTGTAGTGTTACAGTGAGTGGAGGTAGGTGGGGAATGTCAGTGAGTAGGGTACATATGTGGAGTGCACTGGTTTATGAGCATGTGTAGTTATAGTGAGTGGAGGTATGTGGGGAATGTCAGTGAGTAGGGTACATGTGGGGAGTGCACTGGTTTATGAGCATGTGTAGGGTTACAGTGAGTAGAGGTATGTGGGGAATATCAGTGAGTAGGGTACATGTGTGGAGTGCACTGGTTTATGAGCCTGTGTAGGGTTACAGTGAGTAGAGGTATGTGGGGAATATCAGTGAGTAGGGTACATGTGTGGAGTGCACTGGTTTATGAGCATGTGTAGGGTTACAGTGAGTGGAGGTAGGTGGGGAATGTCAGTGAGTAGGGTACATGTGTGGAGTGCACTGGTTTATGAGCATGTGTAGGGTTACAGTGAGTGGGGGTATGTGGGGAATATCAGTGAGTAGGATACATATGTGGAGTGCACTGGTTTATGAGCATGTGTAGTTATAGTGAGTGGAGGTATGTGGGGAATGTCAGTGAGTAGGGTACATGTGGGGAGTGCACTGGTTTATGAGCATGTGTAGGGTTACAGTGAGTAGAGGTATGTGGGGAATATCAGTGAGTAGGGTACATGTGTGGAGTGCACTGGTTTATGAGCATGTGTAGGGTTACAGTGAGTGGAGGTAGGTGGGGAATGTCAGTGAGTAGGATACATGTGTGGAGTGCACTGGTTTATGAGCATGTGTAGGGTTACAGTGAGTGAAGGTATGTGGGGAATGTCAGTGAGTAGGGTACATGTGGGGAGTGCACTGGTTTATGAGCATGTGTAGTTATAGTGAGTGGAGGTATGTGGGGAATGTCAGTGAGTAGGGTACATGTGTGGAGTGCACTGGTTTATGAGCATGTGTAGGGTTACAGTGAGTGGAGGTATGTGGGGAATGTCAGTGAGTAGGATACATATGTGGAGTGCACTGGTTTATGAGCATGTGTAGTTATAGTGAGTGGAGGTATGTGGGGAATGTCAGTGAGTAGGGTACATGTGGGGAGTGCACTGGTTTATGAGCATGTGTATAATCACAGTGAGTGGGGGCATGTGGGGTGTGCCAGTGAGTAGGGCAAATGTGGGGAGTGCACTGCTTTCTGAGTATGTGTAGGGTTACAGTGAGTGGAGGTAAGTGGGATGTGCCAGTGAGTAGGATACATATGTGGAGTGCACTGGTTTATGAGCATGTGTAGTTACAGTGAGTGGAGGTATGTGGGGAATATCAGTGAGTAGGATACATATGTGGAGTGCACTGGTTTATGAGCATGTGTAGTTATAGTGAGTGGAGGTATGTGGGGAATGTCAGTGAGTAGGGTACATGTGGGGAGTGCACTGGTTTATGAGCATGTGTAGGGTTACAGTGAGTAGAGGTATGTGGGGAATATCAGTGAGTAGGGTACATGTGTGGAGTGCACTGGTTTATGAGCATGTGTAGGGTTACAGTGAGTAGAGGTATGTGGGGAATATCAGTGAGTAGGGTACATGTGTGGAGTGCACTGGTTTATGAGCATGTGTAGGGTTACAGTGAGTGGAGGTAGGTGGGGAATGTCAGTGAGTAGGGTACATGTGTGGAGTGCACTGGTTTATGAGCATGTGTAGGGTTACAGTGAGTAGAGGTATGTGGGGAATATCAGTGAGTAGGGTACATGTGTGGAGTGCACTGGTTTATGAGCATGTGTAGGGTTACAGTGAGTAGAGGTATGTGGGGAATATCAGTGAGTAGGGTACATGTGTGGAGTGCACTGGTTTATGAGCATGTGTAGGGTTACAGTCAGTGGAGGTATGTGGGGAATGTCAGTGAGTAGGGTACATGTGGGGAGTGCACTGGTTTATGAGCATGTGTAGGGTTACAGTGAGTAGAGGTATGTGGGGAATATCAGTGAGTAGGGTACATGTGTGGAGTGCACTGGTTTATGAGCATGTGTAGGGTTACAGTGAGTAGAGGTATGTGGGGAATATCAGTGAGTAGGGTACATGTGTGGAGTGCACTGGTTTATGAGCATGTGTAGGGTTACAGTGAGTGGAGGTAGGTGGGGAATGTCAGTGAGTAGGGTACATGTGTGGAGTGCACTGGTTTATGAGCATGTGTAGGGTTACAGTGAGTGGGGGTATGTGGGGAATATCAGTGAGTAGGATACATATGTGGAGTGCACTGGTTTATGAGCATGTGTAGTTATAGTGAGTGGAGGTATGTGGGGAATGTCAGTGAGTAGGGTACATGTGGGGAGTGCACTGGTTTATGAGCATGTGTAGGGTTACAGTGAGTAGAGGTATGTGGGGAATATCAGTGAGTAGGGTACATGTGTGGAGTGCACTGGTTTATGAGCATGTGTAGGGTTACAGTGAGTGGAGGTAGGTGGGGAATGTCAGTGAGTAGGATACATGTGTGGAGTGCACTGGTTTATGAGCATGTGTAGGGTTACAGTGAGTGAAGGTATGTGGGGAATGTCAGTGAGTAGGGTACATGTGGGGAGTGCACTGGTTTATGAGCATGTGTAGTTATAGTGAGTGGAGGTATGTGGGGAATGTCAGTGAGTAGGGTACATGTGTGGAGTGCACTGGTTTATGAGCATGTGTAGGGTTACAGTGAGTGGAGGTATGTGGGGAATGTCAGTGAGTAGGATACATATGTGGAGTGCACTGGTTTATGAGCATGTGTAGTTATAGTGAGTGGAGGTATGTGGGGAATGTCAGTGAGTAGGGTACATGTGGGGAGTGCACTGGTTTATGAGCATGTGTATAATCACAGTGAGTGGGGGCATGTGGGGTGTGCCAGTGAGTAGGGCAAATGTGGGGAGTGCACTGCTTTCTGAGTATGTGTAGGGTTACAGTGAGTGGAGGTAAGTGGGATGTGCCAGTGAGTAGGATACATATGTGGAGTGCACTGGTTTATGAGCATGTGTAGTTACAGTGAGTGGAGGTATGTGGGGAATATCAGTGAGTAGGATACATATGTGGAGTGCACTGGTTTATGAGCATGTGTAGTTATAGTGAGTGGAGGTATGTGGGGAATGTCAGTGAGTAGGGTACATGTGGGGAGTGCACTGGTTTATGAGCATGTGTAGGGTTACAGTGAGTAGAGGTATGTGGGGAATATCAGTGAGTAGGGTACATGTGTGGAGTGCACTGGTTTATGAGCATGTGTAGGGTTACAGTGAGTGGAGGTAGGTGGGGAATGTCAGTGAGTAGGATACATGTGTGGAGTGCACTGGTTTATGAGCATGTGTAGGGTTACAGTGAGTGGAGGTATGTGGGGAATGTCAGTGAGTAGGATACATGTGGGGAGTGCACTGGTTTATGAGCATGTGTAGTTACAGTGAGTGGAGGTATGTGGGGAATGTCAGTGAGTAGGGTACATGTGTGGAGTGCACTGGTTTATGAGCATGTGTAGGGTTACAGTGAGTGGAGGTATGTGGGGAATGTCAGTGAGTAGGATACATGTGGGGAGTGCACTGGTTTATGAGCATGTGTAGTTATAGTGAGTGGAGGTATGTGGGGAATGTCAGTGAGTAGGATACATGTGTGGAGTGCACTGGTTTATGAGCATGTGTAGGGTTACAGTGAGTGGAGGTATGTGGGGAATGTCAGTGAGTAGGGTACATGTGGGGAGTACACTGGTTTATGAGCATGTGTAGTTATAGTGAGTGGAGGTATGTGGGGAATGTCAGTGAGTAGGGTACATGTGGGGAGTGCACTGGTTTACGAGCATGTGTAGGGTTATAGTGAGTGGAGGTATGTGGGGAATGTCAGTGAGTAGGATACATGTGGGGAGTGCACTGGTTTATGAGCATGTGTAATTACAGTGAGTGGAGGTATGTGGGGAATGTCAGTGAGTAGGGTACATGTGGGAGTGCACTGGTTTATGAGCATGTGTAGTTACAGTGAGTGGAGGTATGTGGGGAATGTCAGTGAGTAGGGTACATGTGTGGAGTGCACTGGTTTATGAGCATGTGTAGGGTTACAGTGAGTGGAGGTATGTGGGGAATGTCAGTGAGTAGGATACATATGTGGAGTGCACTGGTTTATGAGCATGTGTAGGGTTACAGTGAGTGGAGGTATGTGGGGAATGTCAGTGAGTAGGATACATATGTGGAGTGCACTGTTTATGAGCATGTGTAGGGTTACAGTGAGTGGAGGTATGTGGGGAATGTCAGTGAGTAGGGTACATGTGTGGAGTGCACTGGTTTATGAGCATGTATAGGGTTACAGTGAGTGGAGGTATGTGGGGAATGTCAGTGAGTAGGGTACATGTGTGGAGTGCACTGGTTTATGAGCATGTGTAGGGTTACAGTGAGTGGAGGTATGTGGGGAATGTCAGTGAGTAGGGTACATGTGAGGAGTACACTGGTTTATGAGCATGTGTAGTTATAGTGAGTGGAGGTATGTGGGGAATGTCAGTGAGTAGGGTACATGTGGGGAGTGCACTGGTTTATGAACATGTGTAGTTACTGTGAGTGGAGGTATGTGGGGAATGTCAGTGAGTAGGGTACATGTGTGGAGTGCACTGGTTTATGAGCATGTGTAGGGTTACAGTGAGTGGAGGTATGTGGGGAATGTCAGTGAGTAGGATACATATGTGGAGTGCACTGGTTTATGAGCATGTGTAGTTATAGTGAGTGGAGGTATGTGGGGAATGTCAGTGAGTAGGGTACATGTGGGGAGTGCACTGGTTTATGAGCATGTGTAGTTACAGTGAGTGGAGGTATGTGGGGAATGTCAGTGAGTAGGGTACATGTGGGGAGTGCACTGGTTTATGAGCATGTGTAGGGTTACAGTGAGTGGAGGTATGTGGGGAATGTCAGTGAGTAGGGTACATGTGGGGAGTGCACTGGTTTATGAGCATGTGTAGTTACAGTGAGTGGAGGTATGTGGGGAATGTCAGTGAGTAGGGTACATGTGGGGAGTGCACTGGTTTATGAGCATGTGTAGTTATAGTGAGTGGAGGTATGTGGGGAATGTCAGTGAGTAGGGTACATGTGGGGAGTGCACTGGTTTATGAGCATGTGTAGGGTTACAGTGAGTGGAGGTATGTGGGGAATGTCAGTGAGTAGGATACATATGTGGAGTGCACTGGTTTATGAGCATGTGTAGGGTTACAGTGAGTGGAGGTAAGTGGGGAATGTCAGTGAGTAGGGTACATGTGGGGAGTGCACTGGTTTATGAGCATGTGTAGTTATAGTGAGTGGAGGTATGTGGGGAATGTCAGTGAGTAGGGTACATGTGGGGAGTGCACTGGTTTATGAGCATGTGTAGTTATAGTGAGTGGAGGTATGTGGGGAATGTCAGTGAGTAGGGTACATGTGGGGAGTGCACTGGTTTATGAGCATGTGTAGTTATAGTGAGTGGAGGTATGTGGGGAATGTCAGTGAGTAGGGTACATGTGGGGAGTGCACTGGTTTATGAGCATGTGTAGTTACAGTGAGTGGAGGTATGTGGGGAATGTCAGTGAGTAGGGTACATGTGGGGAGTGCACTGGTTTATGAGCATGTGTAGGGTTACAGTGAGTGGAGGTATATGGGGAATGTCAGTGAGTAGGGTACATGTGTGGAGTGCACTGGTTTATGAGCATGTGTAGGATTACAGTGATTGGAGGTACTGTATGTGGGGAATGTCAGTGAGTAGGGTACATGTGGGGAGTGCACTGGTTTATGAGCATGTGTAGTTACAGTGAGTGGAGGTATGTGGGGAATGTCAGTGAGTAGGGTACATGTGTGGAGTGCACTGGTTTATGAGCATGTGTAGGGTTACAGTGAGTGGAGGTATGTGGAGAATGTCAGTGAGTAGGATACATGTGGGGAGTGCACTGGTTTATGAGCATGTGTAGTTATATTGAGTGGAGGTATGTGGGGAATGTCAGTGAGTAGGGTACATGTGGGGAGTGCACTGGTTTACGAGCATGTGTAGGGTTATAGTGAGTGGAGGTATGTGGGGAATGTCAGTGAGTAGGATACATGTGGGGAGTGCACTGGTTTATGAGCATGTGTAGTTGCAGTGAGTGGAGGTATGTGGGGAATGTCAGTGAGTAGGGTACATGTGGGGAGTGCACTGGTTTATAAGCATGTGTAGTTACAGTGAGTGGAGGTATGTGGGGAATGTCAGTGAGTAGGGTACATGTGTGGAGTGCACTGGTTTATGAGCATGTGTAGGGTTACAGTGAGTGGAGGTATGTGGGGAATGTCAGTGAGTAGGATACATATGTGGAGTGCACTGGTTTATGAGCATGTGTAGGGTTACAGTGAGTGGAGGTATGTGGGGAATGTCAGTGAGTAGGATACATATGTGGAGTGCACTGTTTATGAGCATGTGTAGGGTTACAGTGAGTGGAGGTATGTGGGGAATGTCAGTGAGTAGGGTACATGTGTGGAGTGCACTGGTTTATGAGCATGTATAGGGTTACAGTGAGTGGAGGTATGTGGGGAATGTCAGTGAGTAGGGTACATGTGTGGAGTGCACTGGTTTATGAGCATGTGTAGGGTTACAGTGAGTGGAGGTATGTGGGGAATGTCAGTGAGTAGGGTACATGTGAGGAGTACACTGGTTTATGAGCATGTGTAGTTATAGTGAGTGGAGGTATGTGGGGAATGTCAGTGAGTAGGGTACATGTGGGGAGTGCACTGGTTTATGAGCATGTGTAGTTACTGTGAGTGGAGGTATGTGGGGAATGTCAGTGAGTAGGGTACATGTGTGGAGTGCACTGGTTTATGAGCATGTGTAGGGTTACAGTGAGTGGAGGTATGTGGGGAATGTCAGTGAGTAGGATACATATGTGGAGTGCACTGGTTTATGAGCATGTGTAGTTATAGTGAGTGGAGGTATGTGGGGAATGTCAGTGAGTAGGGTACATGTGGGGAGTGCACTGGTTTATGAGCATGTGTAGTTACAGTGAGTGGAGGTATGTGGGGAATGTCAGTGAGTAGGGTACATGTGGGGAGTGCACTGGTTTATGAGCATGTGTAGGGTTACAGTGAGTGGAGGTATGTGGGGAATGTCAGTGAGTAGGGTACATGTGGGGAGTGCACTGGTTTATGAGCATGTGTAGTTACAGTGAGTGGAGGTATGTGGGGAATGTCAGTGAGTAGGGTACATGTGGGGAGTGCACTGGTTTATGAGCATGTGTAGTTATAGTGAGTGGAGGTATGTGGGGAATGTCAGTGAGTAGGGTACATGTGGGGAGTGCACTGGTTTATGAGCATGTGTAGGGTTACAGTGAGTGGAGGTATGTGGGGAATGTCAGTGAGTAGGATACATATGTGGAGTGCACTGGTTTATGAGCATGTGTAGGGTTACAGTGAGTGGAGGTAAGTGGGGAATGTCAGTGAGTAGGGTACATGTGGGGAGTGCACTGGTTTATGAGCATGTGTAGTTATAGTGAGTGGAGGTATGTGGGGAATGTCAGTGAGTAGGGTACATGTGGGGAGTGCACTGGTTTATGAGCATGTGTAGTTATAGTGAGTGGAGGTATGTGGGGAATGTCAGTGAGTAGGGTACATGTGGGGAGTGCACTGGTTTATGAGCATGTGTAGTTATAGTGAGTGGAGGTATGTGGGGAATGTCAGTGAGTAGGGTACATGTGGGGAGTGCACTGGTTTATGAGCATGTGTAGGGTTACAGTGAGTGGAGGTATGTGGGGAATGTCAGTGAGTAGGGTACATGTGGGGAGTGCACTGGTTTATGAGCATGTGTAGGGTTACAGTGAGTGGAGGTATATGGGGAATGTCAGTGAGTAGGGTACATGTGGGGAGTGCACTGGTTTATGAGCATGTGTAGGATTACAGTGAGTGGAGGTACTGTATGTGGGGAATGTCAGTGAGTAGGGTACATGTGGGGAGTGCACTGGTTTATGAGCATGTGTAGGGTTACAGTGAGTGGAGGTATGTGGGGAATGTCAGTGAGTAGGGTACATGTGGGGAGTGCACTGGTTTATGAGCATGTGTAGTTATAGTGAGTGGAAGTATGTGGGGAATGTCAGTGAGTAGGTTACATGTGGGGAGTGCACTGGTTTATGAGCATGTGTAGGGTTACAGTGAGTGGAGGTATGTGGGGAATGTCAGTGAGTAGGATACATATGTGGAGTGCACTGGTTTATGAGCATGTGTAGTTATAGTGAGTGGAGGTATGTGGGGAATGTCAGTGAGTAGGATACATGTGGGGAGTGCACTGGTTTATGAGCATGTGTAGGATTACAGTGAGTGGAGGTACTGTATGTGGGGAATGTCAGTGAGTAGGGTACATGTGTGGAGTGCACTGGTTTATGAGCATGTGTAGGGTTACAGTGAGTAGAGGTATGTGGGGAATGTCAGTGAGTAGGGTACATGTGTGGAGTGCACTGGTTTATGAGCATTTGTAGGGTTACAGTGAGTGGAGGTATGTGGGGAATGTCAGTGAGTAGGATACATATGTGGAGCGCACTGGTTTATGAGCATGTGTAGGGTTACAGTGAGTGGGGGTATGTGGGGAATGTCAGTGAGTAGGGTACATGTAGGGAGTGCACTGGTTTATGAGCATGTGTAGTTACAGTGAGTGGAGGTATGTGGGGAATGTCAGTGAGTAGGGTACATGTGTGGAGTGCACTGGTTTATGAGCATGTGTAGGGTTACAGTGAGTGGATGTATGTGGGGAATGTCAGTGAGTAGGATACATGTGTGGAGTGCACTGGTTTATGAGCATGTGTAGGGTTACAGTGAGTGGAGGTATGTGGGGAATGTCAGTGAGTAGGATACATATGTGGAGTGCACTGGTTTATGAGCATGTGTAGTTATAGTGAGTGGAGGTATGTGGGGAATGTCAGTGAGTAGGGTACATGTGTGGAGTGCACTGGTTTATGAGCATGTGTAGGGTTACAGTGAGTGGAGGTAGGTGGGGAATGTCAGTGAGTAGGATACATGTGTGGAGTGCACTGGTTTATGAGCATGTGTAGGGTTACAGTGAGTGAAGGTATGTGGGGAATGTCAGTGAGTAGGGTACATGTGGGGAGTGCACTGGTTTATGAGCATGTGTAGTTATAGTGAGTGGAGGTATGTGGGGAATGTCAGTGAGTAGGGTACATGTGTGGAGTGCACTGGTTTATGAGCATGTGTAGGGTTACAGTGAGTGGAGGTATGTGGGGAATGTCAGTGAGTAGGATACATATGTGGAGTGCACTGGTTTATGAGCATGTGTAGTTATAGTGAGTGGAGGTATGTGGGGAATGTCAGTGAGTAGGGTACATGTGGGGAGTGCACTGGTTTATGAGCATGTGTATAATCACAGTGAGTGGGGGCATGTGGGGTGTGCCAGTGAGTAGGGCAAATGTGGGGAGTGCACTGCTTTCTGAGTATGTGTAGGGTTACAGTGAGTGGAGGTAAGTGGGATGTGCCAGTGAGTAGGATACATATGTGGAGTGCACTGGTTTATGAGCATGTGTAGTTACAGTGAGTGGAGGTATGTGGGGAATATCAGTGAGTAGGATACATATGTGGAGTGCACTGGTTTATGAGCATGTGTAGTTATAGTGAGTGGAGGTATGTGGGGAATGTCAGTGAGTAGGGTACATGTGGGGAGTGCACTGGTTTATGAGCATGTGTAGGGTTACAGTGAGTAGAGGTATGTGGGGAATATCAGTGAGTAGGGTACATGTGTGGAGTGCACTGGTTTATGAGCATGTGTAGGGTTACAGTGAGTGGAGGTAGGTGGGGAATGTCAGTGAGTAGGATACATGTGTGGAGTGCACTGGTTTATGAGCATGTGTAGGGTTACAGTGAGTGGAGGTATGTGGGGAATGTCAGTGAGTAGGATACATATGTGGAGTGCACTGGTTTATAAGCATGTGTAGTTATAGTGAGTGGAGGTATGTGGGGAATGTCAGTGAGTAGGGTACATGTGGGGAGTGCACTGGTTTATGAGCATGTGTAGTTACAGTGAGTGGAGGTATGTGGGGAATGTCAGTGAGTAGGGTACATGTGTGGAGTGCACTGGTTTATGAGCATGTGTAGGGTTACAGTGAGTGGAGGTATGTGGGGAATGTCAGTGAGTAGGATACATGTGGGGAGTGCACTGGTTTATGAGCATGTGTAGTTATAGTGAGTGGAGGTATGTGGGGAATGTCAGTGAGTAGGATACATGTGTGGAGTGCACTGGTTTATGAGCATGTGTAGGGTTACAGTGAGTGGAGGTATTTGGGGAATGTCAGTGAGTAGGGTACATGTGGGGAGTACACTGGTTTATGAGCATGTGTAGTTATAGTGAGTGGAGGTATGTGGGGAATGTCAGTGAGTAGGGTACATGTGGGGAGTGCACTGGTTTACGAGCATGTGTAGGGTTATAGTGAGTGGAGGTATGTGGGGAATGTCAGTGAGTAGGATACATGTGGGGAGTGCACTGGTTTATGAGCATGTGTAGTTACAGTGAGTGGAGGTATGTGGGGAATGTCAGTGAGTAGGGTACATGTGGGAGTGCACTGGTTTATGAGCATGTGTAGTTACAGTGAGTGGAGGTATGTGGGGAATGTCAGTGAGTAGGGTACATGTGTGGAGTGCACTGGTTTATGAGCATGTGTAGGGTTACAGTGAGTGGAGGTATGTGGGGAATGTCAGTGAGTAGGATACATATGTGGAGTGCACTGGTTTATGAGCATGTGTAGGGTTACAGTGAGTGGAGGTATGTGGGGAATGTCAGTGAGTAGGATACATATGTGGAGTGCACTGTTTATGAGCATGTGTAGGGTTACAGTGAGTGGAGGTATGTGGGGAATGTCAGTGAGTAGGGTACATGTGTGGAGTGCACTGGTTTATGAGCATGTATAGGGTTACAGTGAGTGGAGGTATGTGGGGAATGTCAGTGAGTAGGGTACATGTGTGGAGTGCACTGGTTTATGAGCATGTGTAGGGTTACAGTGAGTGGAGGTATGTGGGGAATGTCAGTGAGTAGGGTACATGTGAGGAGTACACTGGTTTATGAGCATGTGTAGTTATAGTGAGTGGAGGTATGTGGGGAATGTCAGTGAGTAGGGTACATGTGGGGAGTGCACTGGTTTATGAGCATGTGTAGTTACTGTGAATGGAGGTATGTGGGGAATGTCAGTGAGTAGGGTACATGTGTGGAGTGCACTGGTTTATGAGCATGTGTAGGGTTACAGTGAGTGGAGGTATGTGGGGAATGTCAGTGAGTAGGATACATATGTGGAGTGCACTGGTTTATGAGCATGTGTAGTTATAGTGAGTGGAGGTATGTGGGGAATGTCAGTGAGTAGGGTACATGTGGGGAGTGCACTGGTTTATGAGCATGTGTAGTTACAGTGAGTGGAGGTATGTGGGGAATGTCAGTGAGTAGGGTACATGTGGGGAGTGCACTGGTTTATGAGCATGTGTAGGGTTACAGTGAGTGGAGGTATGTGGGGAATGTCAGTGAGTAGGGTACATGTGGGGAGTGCACTGGTTTATGAGCATGTGTAGTTACAGTGAGTGGAGGTATGTGGGGAATGTCAGTGAGTAGGGTACATGTGGGGAGTGCACTGGTTTATGAGCATGTGTAGGGTTACAGTGAGTGGAGGTATGTGGGGAATGTCAGTGAGTAGGGTACATGTGGGGAGTGCACTGGTTTATGAGCATGTGTAGTTATAGTGAGTGGAGGTATGTGGGGAATGTCAGTGAGTAGGATACATGTGGGGAGTGCACTGGTTTATGAGCATGTGTAGGATTACAGTGAGTGGAGGTACTGTATGAGGGGAATGTCAGTGAGTAGGATACATATGTGGAGTGCACTGGTTTATGAGCATGTGTAGAGTTACAGTGAGTGGAGGTATGTGGGGAATGTCAGTGAGTAGGATACATGTGTGGAGTGCACTGGTTTATGAGCATGTGTAGGGTTACAGTGAGTGGAGGTATGTGGGGAATGTCAGTGAGTAGGATACATATGTGGAGCGCACTGGTTTATGAGCATGTGTAGGGTTACAGTGAGTGGAGGTATGTGGGGAATGTCAGTGAGTAGGGTACATGTGGGAGTGCACTGGTTTATGAGCATGTGTAGGGTTACAGTGAGTGGAGGTATGTGGGGAATGTCAGTGAGTAGGGTAGGTGTGGGGAGTGCACTGGTTTATGAGCATGTGTAGGGTTACAGTGAGTGGAGGTATGTGGGGAATGTCAGTGAGTAGGGTACATGTGGGGAGTACACTGGTTTATGAGCATGTGTAGTTATAGTGAGTGGAGGTATGTGGGGAATGTCAGTGAGTAGGATACATGTGGGGAGTGCACTGGTTTATGAGCATGTGTAGTTACAGTGAGTGGAGGTATGTGGGGAATGTCAGTGAGTAGGGTACATGTGTGGAGTGCCCTGGTTTATGAGCATGTGTAGGGTTACAGTGAGTGGAGGTATGTGGGGAATGTCAGTGAGTAGGATACATATGTGGAGTGCACTGGTTTATGAGCATGTGTAGGGTTACAGTGAGTGGAGGTAAGTGGGGAATGTCAGTGAGTAGGGTACATGTGGGGAGTGCACTGGTTTATGAGCATGTGTAGTTATAGTGAGTGGAGGTATGTGGGGAATGTCAGTGAGTAGGGTACATGTGGGGAGTGCACTGGTTTATGAGCATGTGTAGTTATAGTGAGTGGAGGTATGTGGGGAATGTCAGTGAGTAGGGTACATGTGGGGAGTGCACTGGTTTATGAGCATGTGTAGGTTTACAGTGAGTAGAGGTATGTGGGGAATATCAGTGAGTAGGGTACATGTGTGGAGTGCACTGGTTTATGAGCATGTGTAGTGTTACAGTGAGTGGAGGTAGGTGGGGAATGTCAGTGAGTAGGGTACATATGTGGAGTGCACTGGTTTATGAGCATGTGTAGTTATAGTGAGTGGAGGTATGTGGGGAATGTCAGTGAGTAGGGTACATGTGGGGAGTGCACTGGTTTATGAGCATGTGTAGGGTTACAGTGAGTAGAGGTATGTGGGGAATATCAGTGAGTAGGGTACATGTGTGGAGTGCACTGGTTTATGAGCCTGTGTAGGGTTACAGTGAGTAGAGGTATGTGGGGAATATCAGTGAGTAGGGTACATGTGTGGAGTGCACTGGTTTATGAGCATGTGTAGGGTTACAGTGAGTGGAGGTAGGTGGGGAATGTCAGTGAGTAGGGTACATGTGTGGAGTGCACTGGTTTATGAGCATGTGTAGGGTTACAGTGAGTGGGGGTATGTGGGGAATATCAGTGAGTAGGATACATATGTGGAGTGCACTGGTTTATGAGCATGTGTAGTTATAGTGAGTGGAGGTATGTGGGGAATGTCAGTGAGTAGGGTACATGTGGGGAGTGCACTGGTTTATGAGCATGTGTAGGGTTACAGTGAGTAGAGGTATGTGGGGAATATCAGTGAGTAGGGTACATGTGTGGAGTGCACTGGTTTATGAGCATGTGTAGGGTTACAGTGAGTGGAGGTAGGTGGGGAATGTCAGTGAGTAGGATACATGTGTGGAGTGCACTGGTTTATGAGCATGTGTAGGGTTACAGTGAGTGAAGGTATGTGGGGAATGTCAGTGAGTAGGGTACATGTGGGGAGTGCACTGGTTTATGAGCATGTGTAGTTATAGTGAGTGGAGGTATGTGGGGAATGTCAGTGAGTAGGGTACATGTGTGGAGTGCACTGGTTTATGAGCATGTGTAGGGTTACAGTGAGTGGAGGTATGTGGGGAATGTCAGTGAGTAGGATACATATGTGGAGTGCACTGGTTTATGAGCATGTGTAGTTATAGTGAGTGGAGGTATGTGGGGAATGTCAGTGAGTAGGGTACATGTGGGGAGTGCACTGGTTTATGAGCATGTGTATAATCACAGTGAGTGGGGGCATGTGGGGTGTGCCAGTGAGTAGGGCAAATGTGGGGAGTGCACTGCTTTCTGAGTATGTGTAGGGTTACAGTGAGTGGAGGTAAGTGGGATGTGCCAGTGAGTAGGATACATATGTGGAGTGCACTGGTTTATGAGCATGTGTAGTTACAGTGAGTGGAGGTATGTGGGGAATATCAGTGAGTAGGATACATATGTGGAGTGCACTGGTTTATGAGCATGTGTAGTTATAGTGAGTGGAGGTATGTGGGGAATGTCAGTGAGTAGGGTACATGTGGGGAGTGCACTGGTTTATGAGCATGTGTAGGGTTACAGTGAGTAGAGGTATGTGGGGAATATCAGTGAGTAGGGTACATGTGTGGAGTGCACTGGTTTATGAGCATGTGTAGGGTTACAGTGAGTGGAGGTAGGTGGGGAATGTCAGTGAGTAGGATACATGTGTGGAGTGCACTGGTTTATGAGCATGTGTAGGGTTACAGTGAGTGGAGGTATGTGGGGAATGTCAGTGAGTAGGATACATGTGGGGAGTGCACTGGTTTATGAGCATGTGTAGTTACAGTGAGTGGAGGTATGTGGGGAATGTCAGTGAGTAGGGTACATGTGTGGAGTGCACTGGTTTATGAGCATGTGTAGGGTTACAGTGAGTGGAGGTATGTGGGGAATGTCAGTGAGTAGGATACATGTGGGGAGTGCACTGGATTATGAGCATGTGTAGTTATAGTGAGTGGAGGTATGTGGGGAATGTCAGTGAGTAGGATACATGTGTGGAGTGCACTGGTTTATGAGCATGTGTAGGGTTACAGTGAGTGGAGGTATGTGGGGAATGTCAGTGAGTAGGGTACATGTGGGGAGTACACTGGTTTATGAGCATGTGTAGTTATAGTGAGTGGAGGTATGTGGGGAATGTCAGTGAGTAGGGTACATGTGGGGAGTGCACTGGTTTACGAGCATGTGTAGGGTTATAGTGAGTGGAGGTATGTGGGGAATGTCAGTGAGTAGGGTACATGTGTGGAGTGCACTGGTTTATGAGCATGTGTAGGGTTACAGTGAGTGGAGGTATGTGGGGAATGTCAGTGAGTAGGATACATATGTGGAGTGCACTGGTTTATGAGCATGTGTAGGGTTACAGTGAGTGGAGGTATGTGGGGAATGTCAGTGAGTAGGATACATATGTGGAGTGCACTGTTTATGAGCATGTGTAGGGTTACAGTGAGTGGAGGTATGTGGGGAATGTCAGTGAGTAGGGTACATGTGTGGAGTGCACTGGTTTATGAGCATGTGTAGGGTTACAGTGAGTGGAGGTATGTGGGGAATGTCAGTGAGTAGGGTACATGTGAGGAGTACACTGGTTTATGAGCATGTGTAGTTATAGTGAGTGGAGGTATGTGGGGAATGTCAGTGAGTAGGGTACATGTGGGGAGTGCACTGGTTTATGAACATGTGTAGTTACTGTGAGTGGAGGTATGTGGGGAATGTCAGTGAGTAGGGTACATGTGTGGAGTGCACTGGTTTATGAGCATGTGTAGGGTTACAGTGAGTGGAGGTATGTGGGGAATGTCAGTGAGTAGGATACATATGTGGAGTGCACTGGTTTATGAGCATGTGTAGTTATAGTGAGTGGAGGTATGTGGGGAATGTCAGTGAGTAGGGTACATGTGGGGAGTGCACTGGTTTATGAGCATGTGTAGTTACAGTGAGTGGAGGTATGTGGGGAATGTCAGTGAGTAGGGTACATGTGGGGAGTGCACTGGTTTATGAGCATGTGTAGGGTTACAGTGAGTGGAGGTATGTGGGGAATGTCAGTGAGTAGGGTACATGTGGGGAGTGCACTGGTTTATGAGCATGTGTAGTTACAGTGAGTGGAGGTATGTGGGGAATGTCAGTGAGTAGGGTACATGTGGGGAGTGCACTGGTTTATGAGCATGTGTAGTTATAGTGAGTGGAGGTATGTGGGGAATGTCAGTGAGTAGGGTACATGTGGGGAGTGCACTGGTTTATGAGCATGTGTAGGGTTACAGTGAGTGGAGGTATGTGGGGAATGTCAGTGAGTAGGATACATATGTGGAGTGCACTGGTTTATGAGCATGTGTAGGGTTACAGTGAGTGGAGGTAAGTGGGGAATGTCAGTGAGTAGGGTACATGTGGGGAGTGCACTGGTTTATGAGCATGTGTAGTTATAGTGAGTGGAGGTATGTGGGGAATGTCAGTGAGTAGGGTACATGTGGGGAGTGCACTGGTTTATGAGCATGTGTAGTTATAGTGAGTGGAGGTATGTGGGGAATGTCAGTGAGTAGGGTACATGTGGGGAGTGCACTGGTTTATGAGCATGTGTAGTTATAGTGAGTGGAGGTATGTGGGGAATGTCAGTGAGTAGGGTACATGTGGGGAGTGCACTGGTTTATGAGCATGTGTAGTTACAGTGAGTGGAGGTATGTGGGGAATGTCAGTGAGTAGGGTACATGTGGGGAGTGCACTGGTTTATGAGCATGTGTAGGGTTACAGTGAGTGGAGGTATATGGGGAATGTCAGTGAGTAGGGTACATGTGTGGAGTGCACTGGTTTATGAGCATGTGTAGGATTACAGTGAGTGGAGGTACTGTATGTGGGGAATGTCAGTGAGTAGGGTACATGTGGGGAGTGCACTGGTTTATGAGCATGTGTAGTTACAGTGAGTGGAGGTATGTGGGGAATGTCAGTGAGTAGGGTACATGTGTGGAGTGCACTGGTTTATGAGCATGTGTAGGGTTACAGTGAGTGGAGGTATGTGGGGAATGTCAGTGAGTAGGATACATGTGGGGAGTGCACTGGTTTATGAGCATGTGTAGTTATAGTGAGTGGAGGTATGTGGGGAATGTCAGTGAGTAGGATACATGTGTGGAGTGCACTGGTTTATGAGCATGTGTAGGGTTACAGTGAGTGGAGGTATGTGGGGAATGTCAGTGAGTAGGGTACATGTGGGGAGTACACTGGTTTATGAGCATGTGTAGTTATAGTGAGTGGAGGTATGTGGGGAATGTCAGTGAGTAGGGTACATGTGGGGAGTGCACTGGTTTACGAGCATGTGTAGGGTTATAGTGAGTGGAGGTATGTGGGGAATGTCAGTGAGTAGGATACATGTGGGGAGTGCACTGGTTTATGAGCATGTGTAGTTACAGTGAGTGGAGGTATGTGGGGAATGTCAGTGAGTAGGGTACATGTGGGGAGTGCACTGGTTTATAAGCATGTGTAGTTACAGTGAGTGGAGGTATGTGGGGAATGTCAGTGAGTAGGGTACATGTGTGGAGTGCACTGGTTTATGAGCATGTGTAGGGTTATAGTGAGTGGAGGTATGTGGGGAATGTCAGTGAGTAGGATACATATGTGGAGTGCACTGGTTTATGAGCATGTGTAGGGTTACAGTGAGTGGAGGTATGTGGGGAATGTCAGTGAGTTGGATACATATGTGGAGTGCACTGTTTATGAGCATGTGTAGGGTTACAGTGAGTGGAGGTATGTGGGGAATGTCAGTGAGTAGGGTACATGTGTGGAGTGCACTGGTTTATGAGCATGTATAGGGTTACAGTGAGTGGAGGTATGTGGGGAATGTCAGTGAGTAGGGTACATGTGTGGAGTGCACTGGTTTATGAGCATGTGTAGGGTTACAG
Organism: Pseudophryne corroboree; assembly: GCF_028390025.1. Classification (NCBI taxonomy): domain Eukaryota; kingdom Metazoa; phylum Chordata; class Amphibia; order Anura; family Myobatrachidae; genus Pseudophryne; species Pseudophryne corroboree. The sequence continues at coordinate 429,192,706 of NC_086452.1, read as the reverse complement.
TGAGTGGAGGTATGTGGGGAATGTCAGTGAGTAGGGTACATGTGAGGAGTACACTGGTTTATGAGCATGTGTAGTTATAGTGAGTGGAGGTATGTGGGGAATGTCAGTGAGTAGGGTACATGTGGGGAGTGCACTGGTTTATGAGCATGTGTAGTTACTGTGAGTGGAGGTATGTGGGGAATGTCAGTGAGTAGGGTACATGTGTGGAGTGCACTGGTTTATGAGCATGTGTAGGGTTACAGTGAGTGGAGGTATGTGGGGAATGTCAGTGAGTAGGATACATATGTGGAGTGCACTGGTTTATGAGCATGTGTAGTTATAGTGAGTGGAGGTATGTGGGGAATGTCAGTGAGTAGGGTACATGTGGGGAGTGCACTGGTTTATGAGCATGTGTAGTTACAGTGAGTGGAGGTATGTGGGGAATGTCAGTGAGTAGGGTACATGTGGGGAGTGCACTGGTTTATGAGCATGTGTAGTTATAGTGAGTGGAGGTATGTGGGGAATGTCAGTGAGTAGGGTACATGTGGGGAGTGCACTGGTTTATGAGCATGTGTAGGGTTACAGTGAGTGGAGGTATGTGGGGAATGTCAGTGAGTAGGATACATATGTGGAGTGCACTGGTTTATGAGCATGTGTAGGGTTACAGTGAGTGGAGGTAAGTGGGGAATGTCAGTGAGTAGGGTACATGTGGGGAGTGCACTGGTTTATGAGCATGTGTAGATATAGTGAGTGGAGGTATGTGGGGAATGTCAGTGAGTAGGGTACATGTGGGGAGTGCACTGGTTTATGAGCATGTGTAGTTATAGTGAGTGGAGGTATGTGGGGAATGTCAGTGAGTAGGGTACATGTGGGGAGTGCACTGGTTTATGAGCATGTGTAGTTATAGTGAGTGGAGGTATGTGGGGAATGTCAGTGAGTAGGGTACATGTGGGGAGTGCACTGGTTTATGAGCATGTGTAGGGTTACAGTGAGTGGAGGTATGTGGGGAATGTCAGTGAGTAGGGTACATGTGGGGAGTGCACTGGTTTATGAGCATGTGTAGGGTTACAGTGAGTGGAGGTATATGGGGAATGTCAGTGAGTAGGGTACATGTGGGGAGTGCACTGGTTTATGAGCATGTGTAGGATTACAGTGAGTGGAGGTACTGTATGTGGGGAATGTCAGTGAGTAGGGTACATGTGGGGAGTGCACTGGTTTATGAGCATGTGTAGGGTTACAGTGAGTGGAGGTATGTGGGGAATGTCAGTGAGTAGGGTACATGTGGGGAGTGCACTGGTTTATGAGCATGTGTAGTTATAGTGAGTGGAAGTATGTGGGGAATGTCAGTGAGTAGGTTACATGTGGGGAGTGCACTGGTTTATGAGCATGTGTAGGGTTACAGTGAGTGGAGGTATGTGGGGAATGTCAGTGAGTAGGATACATATGTGGAGTGCACTGGTTTATGAGCATGTGTAGTTATAGTGAGTGGAGGTATGTGGGGAATGTCAGTGAGTAGGATACATGTGGGGAGTGCACTGGTTTATGAGCATGTGTAGGATTACAGTGAGTGGAGGTACTGTATGTGGGGAATGTCAGTGAGTAGGGTACATGTGTGGAGTGCACTGGTTTATGAGCATGTGTAGGGTTACAGTGAGTAGAGGTATGTGGGGAATGTCAGTGAGTAGGGTACATGTGTGGAGTGCACTGGTTTATGAGCATTTGTAGGGTTACAGTGAGTGGAGGTATGTGGGGAATGTCAGTGAGTAGGATACATATGTGGAGCGCACTGGTTTATGAGCATGTGTAGGGTTACAGTGAGTGGGGGTATGTGGGGAATGTCAGTGAGTAGGGTACATGTAGGGAGTGCACTGGTTTATGAGCATGTGTAGTTACAGTGAGTGGAGGTATGTGGGGAATGTCAGTGAGTAGGGTACATGTGTGGAGTGCACTGGTTTATGAGCATGTGTAGGGTTACAGTGAGTGGATGTATGTGGGGAATGTCAGTGAGTAGGATACATATGTGGAGTGCACTGGTTTATGAGCATGTGTAGGGTTACAGTGAGTGGAGGTATGTTGGGAATGTCAGTGAGTAGGGTACATGTAGGGAGTGCACTGGTTTATGAGCATGTGTAGTTACAGTGAGTGGAGGTATGTGGGGAATGTCAGTGAGTAGGGTACATGTGTGGAGTGCACTGGTTTATGAGCATGTGTAGGGTTACAGTGAGTGGAGGTATGTGGGGAATGTCAGTGAGTAGGATACATATGTGGAGTGCACTGGTTTATGAGCATGTGTAGGGTTACAGTGAGTGGAGGTATGTGGGGAATGTCAGTGAGTAGGGTACATGTGTGGAGTGCACTGGTTTATGAGCATGTGTAGGGTTACAGTGAGTGGAGGTAAGTGGGGAATGTCAGTGAGTAGGGTACATGTGGGGAGTGCACTGGTTTATGAGAATGTGTAGTTACAGTGAGTGGAGGTATGTGGGGAATGTCAGTGAGTAGGATACATGTGGGAGTGCACTGGTTTATGAGCATGTGTAGGGTTACAGTGAGTGGAGGTATGTGGGGAATGTCAGTGAGTAGGGTACATGTGGGGAGTGCACTGGTTTATGAGCATGTGTAGTTATAGTGAGTGGAGGTATGTGGGGAATGTCAGTGAGTAGGGTACATGTGGGGAGTGCACTGGTTTATGAGCATGTGTAGGATTACAGTGAGTGGAGGTACTGTATGTGGGGAATGTCAGTGAGTAGGATACATATGTGGAGTGCACTGGTTTATGAGCATGTGTAGGGTTACAGTGAGTGGGGGTATGTGGGGAATGTCAGTGAGTAGGGTACATGTGGGGAGTGCACTGGTTTATGAGCATGTGTAGGGTTACAGTGAGTGGAGGTATGTGGGGAATGTCAGTGAGTAGGGTACATGTGGGGAGTGCACTGGTTTATGAGCATGTGTAGTTACAGTGAGTGGAGGTATGTGGGGAATGTCAGTGAGTAGGATACATATGTGGAGTGCACTGGTTTATGAGCATGTGTAGTTACAGTGAGTGGAGGTATGTGGGGAATGTCAGTGAGTAGGGTACATGTGTGGAGTGCACTGGTTTATGAGCATGTGTAGGATTACAGTGAGTGGAGGTACTGTATGTGGGGAATGTCAGTGAGTAGGGTACATGTGGGGAGTGCACTGGTTTATGAGCATGTGTAGGGTTACAGTGAGTGGAGGTATGTGGGGAATGTCAGTGAGTAGGATACATGTGGGGAGTGCACTGGTTTATGAGCATGTGTAGGGTTACAGTGAGTGGAGGTATGTGGGGAATGTCAGTGAGTAGGATACATGTGGGGAGTGCACTGGTTTATGAGCATGTGTAGGATTACAGTGAGTGGAGGTACTGTATGTGGGGAATGTCAGTGAGTAGGGTACATGTGGGGAGTGCACTGGTTTATGAGCATGTGTAGGGTTACAGTGAGTGGAGGTATGTGGGGAATGTCAGTGAGTAGGGTACATGTGGGGAGTGCACTGGTTTATGAGCATGTGTAGTTATAGTGAGTGGAGGTATGTGGGGAATGTCAGTGAGTAGGGTACATATGTGGAGTGCACTGGTTTATGAGCATGTGTAGTTACAGTGAGTGGAGGTATGTGGGGAATGTCAGTGAGTAGGGTACATGTGTGGAGTGCACTGGTTTATGAGCATGTGTAGGGTTACAGTGAGTGGAGGTATGTGGGGAATGTCAGTGAGTAGGATACATGTGGGGAGTGCACTGGTTTATGAGCATGTGTAGGGTTACAGTGAGTGGAGGTATGTGGGGAATGTCAGTGAGTAGGGTACATATGTGGAGTGCACTGGTTTATGAGCATGTGTAGGGTTACAGTGAGTGGAGGTATGTGGGGAATGTCAGTGAGTAGGGTACATGTGGGGAGTGTACTGGTTTATGAGCATGTGTAGGGTTACAGTGAGTGGAGGTAAGTGGGATGTGCCAGTGAGTAGGATACATGTGGGGAGTGCACTGGTTTATGAGCATGTGTAGGATTACAGTGAGTGGAGGTACTGTATGTGGGGAATGTCAGTGAGTAGGGTACATGTGGGGAGTGCACTGGTTTATGAGCATGTGTAGGGTTACAGTGAGTGGAGGTATGTGGGGAATGTCAGTGAGTAGGATACATGTGGGGAGTGCACTGGTTTATGAGCATGTGTAGGATTACAGTGAGTGGAGGTACTGTATGTGGGGAATGTCAGTGAGTAGGGTACATGTGGGGAGTGCACTGGTTTATGAGCATGTGTAGGATTACAGTGAGTGGAGGTACTGTATGTGGGGAATGTCAGTGAGTAGGGTACATGTGGGGAGTGCACTGGTTTATGAGCATGTGTAGGGTTACAGTGAGTGGAGGTATGTGGGGAATGTCAGTGAGTAGGGTACATGTGTGGAGTGCACTGGTTTATGAGCATGTGTAGGGTTACAGTGAGTGGAGGTATGTGGGGAATGTCAGTGAGTAGGGTACATGTGTGGAGTGCACTGGTTTATGAGCATGTTTAGTTATAGTGAGTGGAGGTATGTGGGGAATGTCAGTGAGTAGGATACATATGTGGAGCGCACTGGTTTATGAGCATGTGTAGGGTTACAGTGAGTGGAGGTATGTGGGGAATGTCAGTGGGTAGGGTACATGTGGGGAGTGCACTGGTTTATTGGCATGTTTAGTTACAGTGAGTTGAGTCATGTGGGTGTGCCAGGTATAGGTCGTTGGGCCGACACAACTTAGGTCGACTGTCATTAGGTCAACCACTATTGGTCGACATGCATTAGGTAGACAGGGTCACTAGGTCGACATGTACTAGGTCGACAGGTCAAAAGGTTGACATGAGTTGTTGTTTTTTACTGTTTTTTGGTGTAGTTTTCTTCGTAAAGTGACGGGGAACCTCAATTAGTGCACCGTATTTGCTCGCCATGCTTCAGGCAAGGTGTCTCACTCTGCTACCGCTGTGCTCGGCACAGGTTACCACTCCCAATTGTAGTCCACATGGATTGTAAAGAATGAAAAAGTTCAAAATTTGGAAAAAAAATTGAAAAACTCATGTCAAATTTTTGAACTGTCGACCTAGTACATGTGGACCTAATGACCATGTTGACCTAGTGACCCTGTCGACCTAATGCATGTTGACCAATAGTGGTCGACCTAATGACCGTATCCCAGTGTGCCAGTGAGAAGTGTACATGTGGGAGTGCACTGGTTTATGAGCATGTGTAGTTACAGTGAGTGGGGTGAGCCAGTGAGTAGGGCACTTGTGGGGAGTGCATTTGGTTTATGAGCCTGTGTAGGGTTACAATGAATTGAGTCATGTGGAGAGTGCCAGTGAGTAGGGTACACGTGTAGAGTGCACTGGTTTATGAGCATGTGTAGGGTTACAGTGAGTGGGGGCATGTGGGCTGAGCCAGTGAGTAGGATACATGTGGGGAGGGGGGGGGGGGGGGGGGCGGGGAGTTGTGTGGAGCGTTGCCTCACTGCTGGTCTTCAGGAGGAGGCGCTGCTGATTAAGAAGGGGGAGCTAGAAGAGGCCGAAGCCTGCATCTGCTAGCTATGTTATGTTGGGCACACCTCACCGTCGTCCAGCGGCGGCAGTTAGTGTCAGAGCGGGAGCTGAATGGCCGTGGGTGCTCTTCATTTTCTGTGGATGCTCGGGCCAAGGAGCACCCACGGAATCGGCGCCTATGCCTGTACATATATTCTGATGGTACCTAATATTTGCAGGTACCGCCTGAAAAGGATAAAACAAATAAGTTTTGTATACCCATAATGTGGAATTTTGCACAGGGGCTATCTGAATGTTTTCCAGGGATAATGTAAATTACCAATCCTCACCTGTATATTGATCGCTAAAAATGGTGTGTGTATTTTATTTGGGTCTTTTCAATGCTCCCTCTGCTGTATATTGGTAACTAGAATTCTATCTGTATCATATAGAATTCAAAGAATGCTTTGTTTTAATAGTAGTCACTAAATAGCAGACATCTCCTATATAATAGCCCGGATCTGTGACTCTGTGCCTGGCCGTAACGCTGGGCGGAGTCACAGATCTGGGCGGAGTCACAGATGGAGGAGAGGAGGCTGGATTCAGGGCAGGATCAGGAGATAGCGGCGCCGGCACGCTCCTCCTGGCTCCTGCACACGGCGGGTACTGGGGTGAGGGCTGTCACTCTCGGCCGCCAGGGCCCCTCCCTCACATGGATGCCGGCATGAGAGCAGCAGGAGCCGCCAGAGCGGTTTACATACCAGATCTGCTGCTGCGCCCCGCCACCTGCCCCTCCCCCAGGCGTCCGGCTCTGCTCAGGGAGTCAGTGGGGTACACAACTGTCAGTGCTGGTAGGTGAGGGGGAGGCGGCGGTATCCCCGTGCGGCCGACGCTGGGGTCTCTGTCCCCCTATTTGTCTCCATGATAAATGCGCGACATACGGCACGCACACCCACCTGCCGCCATTGCGCCTGCACAGCACATCAGGGGGGAGAGGAACAGAGAGGAGGGGGCTGCAGCACAGACCCCATGCACCATGCACCCAGCCACATGTTACTAACAGGCTCCCACGTCCTATGTTGGGATGGGAGCTGGTGACATAACTGCACTTAAGAGGTGACCACAATGAGAAATCCAAAATCAAACCCAAAAAAAATGTACAGGTGCTGTATAGACAGGCCAGCCTATGGAGCTCGCTCCCACGTGGCTACATGTATTGCTGGGCACACCAGTCCCATCACACACCCGCCCCTCCCCCACCTGCAGCTCTCCCGGACCCCCTCCCCCATCCACAGCACCCTCCCACCCGCCCCTACCCCAGCCGTGGCACCTCAAGACCCCTACCCCACCCGCGGCATCACCGCACCCACCCGCAGCGCCTATGGACCCCATCCATGGCACCCCCGCACCTTCCCCACCCGTGACGCCTCCAGACCCCCTACCCCACCCACGGCATCAGCACACCCGCTCCTCCACCACCCGCAGCACCTATGGACCTCATACCCTATCGGTGACACCCTCGCACCAGCCACTCCCCCACCTGCATCAACCCAACCCCTCCCCCACCCGCAGCACCTCCCGACCCCTATTCCACTCACTGCAACCCAGCACCCACACCTTCTCCACCCGCAGCCCCACCAGAACACCTCCCCCATCCACCACAGCACCTCACCCACCCGCGACACCACCGCCCCTCCCCCACCCGCAGCGCCTCTGGAACTTATCCACAGCCCCCACTCCCCACCCCTCCACCAACCGCAACACCTCCCCAACCCCTCCCCCATCCGCAGTACCCGCCCCTTCCTCACCCACAGCACCTCCAGACCCCGCCTCTATCCGCGCCCCACCCGCAGCCACTCATCCCTCCCCCACCCACTGCATCTATAGACCCCTTCCGCCGCACCCAGCAACTACCCCTCCCCCGCCCGCAGCACCTCTGGAACCCCTCACCCAAACGCACCCAAAAAAACAAAAATTTTTACAGATGCAGTATAGACAGGCCAGCCTATGGAGCTCACTCCCACGTGGCTAAATTTATTGCTGAGCACACCAGTCCCATCACACCCCCACCCCTCCCCCACCTCCAGCTCCCCCAGACCCCCTACCCCATCCACGGCACCCCCCCCTCCCCTAGCCGTGGCACCTCCAGACCCTTTACCGCACCCGCTCCTCCACCACCCGCAGTGCCTATGGACCCCATCCACGGCACCCGCCCCTCCACCATCCGCATCAACCCTGCCCCTCCCCCACCCGCCACACCTCCCGACCGTCTATTCCACTCGTGGCACCCCAGCACTCGCACCTTCCCCACCCGCAGCCCCACCAGAATCCCTCCCACATCCACCACAGCACCTCCACCTCACCCACCCGTAGCACCACCGGAACTCATCCACAGCCCCCACTCCCCCACCCCTCCCCCACCCACAGCACATCCGGAACCCCGCCTCCATCCGCAGCCACTCATCCCCCACCCACTGCATCTACAGACCCCTTCCGCGGCACCCCACAACTACTCCTCCCCCACCTGCAACACCTTTGGAACCCCTCACCCAACCGCACCCCTCCCTGCACCCGCCTCTCCCCCAAACGCACCCAAAAAAATTAAAAAAGTAAAGGTGCAGTATAGACAGGCTAGCCTATGGAGCTCACTTCCACGTGGCAAAATGTATTGCTGGCCAAAACAGTCCCGTCACACACCCGCCCCTCCCCCACCTGCAGCTCTCCCGGACCTCCTCCCCCATCCATAGCACCCCCGCACCCGCTCCTCCACCACCCACAGCACCTATGGACCCCCATCCACGGCACCCCCGCACCCGCCCCTCCCCCACCCGTGGTTCCTCCAGACCCCCTACCCCACCCGCGGCATCACCACACCCGCTCCTCCACCACCCGCAGCACCTATGGACCCCCTCCCCCATCCATGGCACCCCCGCACCCGTCCCTCCCCCAGTGCCTCCAGACCCCCTACCCAACCCGCGGCATCACCGCACCCGCTCCTTCACCACCCACAGCGCCTATGGACCCCATCCCCCCTTACCGACAACCCCGCACCTGCCACTACCCCACCCACAGCTCTCCCGGACCCCCTCCCCCATCCACAGCACCACCGCACCCGCTTCTCCACCACCCACAGCACCTATGGACCTCATCCAAGGCACCCCCGCACCCGCCCCATCCGCAGTGCCTCCAGACCCCCGACCCAACCCGCCGCATCACCGCACCCGCTCCTCCACCACCCGCAGCACGTATGGACCCCCTCCCCCATTTAGGGGGGTAATTCCAAGTTGATCGCAGCAGGAATTTAGTTAGCAATTGGGCAAAACCATGTGTACTGCAGGGGAGGCAGATTTAACATGTGCAGAGAGAGTTAGATTTGGGTGGGTTATTATGTTTCTGTGCAGGGTAAATACTGGCTGCTTTATTTTTACACTGCAAATTAGATTGCAGATTGAACACACCACACCCAAATCTAACTCTCTCTGCACATGTTATATCTGCCCCCCCTGCAGTGCACATGGTTTTGCCCAACTGCTAACAAAGTTCCTGCTGCGATCAACTCAGAATTACCCCCATGGTTTTGCCCAGTTGCTAACTAAGGGGGTCATTCCGAGTTGATCGCTCGCAAGCTGATTTTAGCAGATTTACTAACGCTAAGCCGCCGCCTACTGGGAGTGAATCTTAGCTTCTTAAAATTGCGAACGACGTATTCGCAATATTGCGATTACACACTTCTTAGCAGTTTCAGAGTAGCTTCAGACTTACTCGGCATCTGCGATCAGTTCAGTGCTTGTCGTTCCTGGTTTGACGTCACAAACACACCAAGCGTTCGCCCAGACACTCCCCCGTTTCTCCGGCCACTCCTGCGTTTTTTCCGGAAACGGTAGCGTTTTCCCGCACACACTCATAAAACGGCTAGTTTCCGCCCAGTAACACCCATTTCCTGTCAATCACATTACGATCACCAGAACGATGAAAAAGCCGTGAGTAAAAATCGTAACAGCATAGCAAATTTACTTGGCGCAGTCGCACTGCGGACATTGCGCATGCGCACTAAGCGGAAATTCGCTGCGATGCGAAGAAATTTACCGAGCGAACGACTCGGAATGACCCCCTAAATACCTGCTGTGATCAACTTGGAATTACCCCCCAGGTTGGGTAAATTGACAACACATTCACAAATTTGATATTTAACCTGTTGACAACAAGAATATAGAGTGTAAGCTCCACTGCGGCAGGGACTGATGTGAATGGCCAAATATTCTCTGTAAAGCGCTGCGCAATATGTGTGCGCTATATAAATAACTGGTAATAAATAATAAAATGTTGACACATAATGTTTTGGTTATTTTAACCTAAGCCAAATCCTAACCCTAACCCTTAACCCTAAACCTAACCTTAAGACAAACCCTAACTGTAATCCTTAACCTAGCCTTAACCCTAAACCTAACCCTAAACTAAAATAAAAATCATATCGACATTTTGGTGTCGACATTCTGGATGTGTACTGTAGGCATTTAAACCATTTCAGCCTAAATGTGTGTGTGTATATACATATACATATATATATATATATATATATATATATATTGATTGTCATCTTTTTTTAATTTCGACACGTTGGGGTAAATTTACTAAAATGGGAGTTCTATTTAAGGTGGGATGTTGCCCATAGCAACCAATCAGATTCCAGGTATTATCTTCTAGAAGGTGCTAGATAAATGAGAAGTAGAATCTATGAGCAACATCCCATCCTAAATAGAACTCCCATCTTAGTAAATTTGCCCCGTTGACTAGATACCCCTATACATACTTCTTATTTACTATATACTTTTTCCATGTCTGAGACATCAGAATATTGCTTCGGCCTGGGATTCAGATAAGATGCAGGAAAGGAATATGTTATTTATGTTGGATAACGATTAGTTTCCAATAAATAAAGAGCCCGGAATGTAACACAGAACCTTCCGCTTTGTAGAAACCATAAAACAGACACATTCTCACCTCTTTGCTGTGTGTTGTAGACAAAGAACTGGTGGATCGGAAAGACTATTATGGCAAGACACCCTTATACTGGGCGGCTTATAAAGGTCAACGGATTTCAATGGAGCTTCTCTTGCAGCATGGGGCCAACGTGAACAGCTGCTGTAAACATGGAGGCACGCCGCTACACGCGGCCATCGGATTGTTTCCAGACTGCGCACTTTTATTAATACAGGTGAGATTAATTCTGAGTCTCTTCTGGTGTCTGATTATGCATATCCAGCAGTTGAAGGGTTAGATCCTGCCTTACTGTAACATTTGTGTTTGCGCTGTTCCTTCAGGTGCCCCGAGAGTATTATAATATAGGCAGTGGCGTCGAGAGAGGGAGGAGGGGGTACAGATTGCCCGGGCATGCCAGGGGACCCAGGCCACAGCACACCAGTAGGTATTTTTTGGGGAGGGGTAATTTTTTTCCCCCACTGCCTGGGGCCCCCACCCCTGCCGCTAGGGATCATATTTTGCACTTAAATATTACACATTATGCATATGTTACATTATACTGCACAGGGCTATGGTGTACTTTCTATAGTGTTATTATATTAATCTGGTACATTATTATGCATGCACTAGCAGTATTTGCTATATATATGTATCAGGGGGCACAGAACATGTACTACTGGTTAGCCAAGCCTCTAAGCATGGGCCCCTATCACTGCATTTCCCCGGTGGGCCCTCCATGCCCCAGTCCAACACTGGCTGTTTGTCCCTTGTTGTGGATGTCCCTCACAGCCACTTCCAGCTGCCGCATCGCTGCTAAGATTACGTGAGATGATGACATCATCATCTTGAGAGACAATCTCTGCAGCCAGCTTTGGTCGGCCTCTTCAGAATCAGCAGGCTCCGGGCGGAGAGCAAGGACTGGGAGGGGCAGGCATGCAACTGGTTGAGCGTGGCCTATGGGTTTAGGAAGTGACGCAGCTCAGCTCAGTTGTAAGAATCAGCAGCAGGGCTGTCACCTCGTCGGGAGCTAGCCTGTTAGGCTGCGACATTGTGAGTTGAGAACTGTGACTGTGAGTGACAGACACAACACTGTGGTGCGGCAGGCAGCTGCTAACAATGATATAAACTCTATATAAATATTCTATAATACATGTATCCATACATTACCATTAGTATGATATATATGTGTGTGTGTGAGTGTGTGTGTGTGTATATTTATATATATATCTCCTATATATTAGCCCAGATCTGTGACTTTGTGCCTTATTTGCTAACGCTGGGCGGAGTCACAACACTGGGCGGAGTTAGTCAAATGAGTCACAGATCTGGGCAAATCTGTAGGAGAACAAAGTCACAGATCTGGGCTAATATATAGGAGACTAGGAGCAGAAGCAGATAGTATGGGCATGGCACAGGCAGGGGTGCATACCTCCCAGCTTTCTTCAGGCAGACAGGGGTGCATACCTCCCAGCTTTCTTCAGGCAGGAGGAGGGACACAAGCTTACACACGTAATGCCTCCTGTACCAGTGGTACTGTTACAGGGGACATTACATGTGTGTCTCTACTACAGGGGGTATTATGTGTGCTGTGCCTTTGTAGAGTATGCGAGGGTGCAAATGTATATTTTGCAGGGGGGCGCCGAACACCCTAGCACCGGCCCTGACTGCACACCCACTGCACTGCACAGCACTGTCACCTTTTACATTGATTCAGCGTCCAGACATTACCCTCCGCGATATCACCCACTCTATCCGTTACATTAGCCATCTCTGGGCTTCCAGGCCGGCAGCCCAGGTGCTGTGTTGTGGAGTCAGGGCCTCTGGGAATCTGGCCGCGGCTGTGGCGGGGAGGCACTTCTGTGACATCACACGCAGAGCAGGCTCCAGGGGCACAGAGAGTATGCTGCGCAGGGAGGGTTATGAAAGCCTTCCGCTGCACCGCTTTCATACACATCTATGCCGGTGGCCGCAGCAGCTTTTGTTCCACCTGCGCCGCACCTAGGGAGTGGGGATTGTTGATGCTGAAGGGGGCAGGCGGACTGGCAGCAGGACATAGGACGCTTCAGTAAAAGGATTTTTTTCCCCCCTATCTGCAGCGCAGAGACTTGCTGCAGATGCAGTGGCCTACCCTCCAGCTGCACCTTTGTGGCAGGTAGTCCCTTTTTTTATGGTCTGTACTGTTTTTTGACTCTCCAAGCTTCCATGGAAAGTATATGAAAATGGGCGTGGCAATGCTGCTGTACCCGTGGCCACGCCCCTTTTCGAATGTGTATCTATGTTTATGTGTAACTTGTTGGAGGGTATGATGCTGCAGATGCAGTGCGACTCTTTTGGGGTGTGGACCTGGAACTGCAGCTCCATCAGTCCCATTGCTAATCCTGCTCTGTGAAAACACAGCAGGCAAAGGGCAGAGCCTCCCATTGGATGTAACCTGTGTGGGAGGGCATTTCTCGCCCAATCAGCTGTGGACTGGGTGTGATCGACCTGCCACTAACCCAATGAGAGATGCGTTATACACACAGGCACAAAGTCACAGAGCTGGGCTATTATATAGCAGATATATATTTATTTATTTATTTATTTATTTTTACATACTGTGGCCACACCCACTCCAGGGGTCCTGGGAAGTTGTTGTAGCGGGGCCCAGGATTTCTCTTGGCAGCCCTGAATACAGGCACAGTCCCTGCTTGCTAATAATAAGGTGCAGGAGTGTTCATAAGAGATAACGTCATGGACAGATTTCCTGTAATAACCTATTTGCCAGAGTGTTTACGTGAACTACAAAGAAAATAAGATTTTAAACCTACCGGTAAATCTATTTCTCCTAGTCCGTAGAGGATGCTGGGGACTCCGTAAGGACCATGGGGTATAGACGGGCTCCGCAGGAGACATGGGCACCTAAAAAGAACTTTGACTATGGGTGTGCACTGGCTCCTCCCTCTATGCCCCTCCTCCAGACCTCAGTTAGAGAACTGTGCCCAGAGGAGATGGACAATACAAGGCAGGATTTAAAAATCCAAGGGCAAGATTCATACCAGCCCACACCAATCATACCATGTAACCTGGAACATACATAACCAGTTAACCGTATGAACAACAACAGTGACTGTCCAAGACTGACTCCAACTGTAACATAACCCTTATGTAAGCAACAACTATATACAAGTCTTGCAGAGTTTCCGCACTGGGACGGGCGCCCAGCATCCTCTATGGACTAGGAGAAATAGATTTACTGGTAGGTTTAAAATCTTATTTTCTCTTACGTCCTAGAGGATGCTGGGTACTCCGTAAGGACCATGGGGTTTATACCAAAGCTCCCAATCGGGCGGGAGAGTGCGAATGACTCTGCAGCACCGACTGAGCAAAAGCTAGGTCCTCGTCAGCCAGGGTATCAAACTTGTAGAAATTAGCAAAGGTGTTTGACCCCGACCAAGTCGCCGCACGGCAAAGCTGTAATGGCGAGACGCCTCGGGCAGCCGCCCAAGAAGAGCTCACCTTCCTAGTGGAATAGGCGTTAACCGAATTTGGAACCGGCAATCCAGCCGTAGAATGAGCCTGCTGAATCGTATTACAGATCCAGCGAGCAATAGTCTGCTTCGAAGCAGGTGCGCCAATCTTATTAGCAGCATACAGGACAAACAGTGCTTCTGTTTTCCTAATTCTAGCCGTTCTGGCTGCATAAATCTTCAAAGCCCTGACTACATCCAGGGACCTGGAAGCCTCCAAGTCACTCGTAGCTACAGGCACCACGATAGGTTGGTTCAGATGGAATGCAGAAACCACCTTAGGCAAAAATTGAAGGCGTGTCCTCAATTCCGCTCTATCCACATGAAAAATCAAGTAGGGGCTCTTGTGTGACGAGGCCCCCAATTCTGACACTCGCCTTGCCGATGCCAAGGCCAACAACATGACCACTTTCCAGGTAAGAAATTTCAACTCAACCTTGTTAAGTGGTTCAAACCAGTGTGATTTTAGGAACTGCAACACCACGTTCAGGTCCCACGGTGCCACTGGAGGCACATAAGGAGGCTGGATGTGCAGCACTCCCTTTACAAACGTCTGGACTTCTGGAAGAGAAGCCAATTCCTTCTGTAAGAAAATCGAAAGGGCCGAAATCTGTACCTTAACAGAACCTAATTTCAGGCCCATATCCACTCCTGTCTGCAGGAAGTGGAGAAAACGCCCCAAATGAAAATCTTCCGTAGGCGCGTTCTTGGTTTCACACCAAGACACATACTTTCGCCAGATACTGTGATAATGTTTCACTGTCACCTCCTTCCTAGCCTTTATTAAAGTAGGGATGACCTCCTCCGGAATCCCCTTTTCCGCTAGGATTCGGCGTTCAACCGCCATGCTGTCAAACGTAACCGCGGTAAGTCTTGGAATATACAGGGCCCCTGTTGCAACAGGTCCTCCCTCAGAGGGAGAGGCCAGGGATCTCCTGTGAGCATCTCTTGAAGATCTGAGTACCAGGCCCTTCGAGGCCAGTCTGGAACAACGAGTATCGTCTGTACTCTTCTTCGCCTTATGATCCTCAACACTTTTGAGATGAGATGAAGAGGAGGAAACACGTAGACCGAGTGGAACACCCACGGCGTTACCAGGGCGTCTACTGCTACTGCCTGAGGGTCCCGAGACCTGGCACAATACCTCCGAAGCTTTTTGTTGAGGCGTGACGCCATCATGTCTATTTGAGGAATTCCCCAAAGACGTGTTATGTCTGCAAAGATTTCTTGATGAAGTCCCCACTCTTCTGGATGGAGATCGTGTCTGCTGAGGAAGTCTGCTTCCCAGTTGTCCACTCCCAGAATGAAGACAGCCGACAGAGCGCTTACGTGATTTTCCGTACAGCGAATAATCCTTGTGGCTTCCGCCATCGCGACTCTGCTTCTTGTCCCGCCTTGGTGGTTCACATGAGCCACTGCTGTGACATTGTCTGATTGAATCAGAACTGGTAGGTTTCGAAGAAGACTCTCCGCTTGTCGAAGGCCGTTGTATATGGCCCTGAGTTCCAACACATTGATGTGTAGACAGGACTCCTGGTCTGACCACAGTGCCTGAAAATTTCTTCCTTGGGTGACTGCTCCCCATCCTCGGAGGCTCGCGTCCGTGGTTACCAGGATCCAGTCCTGAATTCTGAACCTGCGACCCTCCAGCAGGTGAGCACTTTGCAGCCACCATAGGAGAGACACCCTGGCCCCTGGGGACAGAGTTATTTTCCGATGTAAGTGCAGATGCGACCCGGACCATTTGTCCAGAAGGTCCCATTGAAACGTCCTCGCATGGAACCTGCCGAAGGGGATGGCCTCGTAGGCCACCACCATTTTTCCCAGAACTCGAGTGCATTGATGAACTGACACCCTTTTCGGTTTTAGCAGGTCTCTGACCATGTTCTGGATGTCCTGGGCTTTTTCCAACGGGAGAAAAACCTTCATTTGTTCCGTATCCAGTATCACACTTAGGAACGTTAGTCGAGTTGTCGGAATCAACTGTGACTTCGGTAGATTCAGAAACCAACCGT
Source organism: Pseudophryne corroboree (assembly GCF_028390025.1). Classification (NCBI taxonomy): domain Eukaryota; kingdom Metazoa; phylum Chordata; class Amphibia; order Anura; family Myobatrachidae; genus Pseudophryne; species Pseudophryne corroboree. The sequence continues at coordinate 429,176,729 of NC_086452.1, read as the reverse complement.
GTTGCTGGAGAACTCTCAGAGAGAGTGTTACACTGCTCAGCAATTTCTCTCTTGATCTCGCCTTTATCAGGAGATCGTCCAAGTATGGGATAATTGTGACTCCATGCTTGCGCAGGACCACCATCATTTCCGCCATTATCTTGGTAAAAATCCTTGGGGCCGTGGAAAGCCCGAACGGCAACATCTGAAATTGGTAATGACAATCCTGTACAGCGAATCTCAGGTACTCCTGATGGGAGGGATATATGGGGACATGAAGGTACGCATCCTTTATGTCCAGTGACACCATAAACTCCCCCTCCTCCATACTGGCTCTAATCGCCCTGAGCGATTCCATCTTGAATTTGAATCTTTTCATGTACAGGTTTAGGGATTTTAGATTCAAAATAGGTCTTACCGAACCGTCCGGTTTCGGGACCACAAAGAGGGTTGAGTAGTAGCCACTTCCCTGCTGGTTCAAGGGAACCCTGATAATTACTTGCTGTAGACACAGCGTTTGAATTGCAGCTAACACTACATTCCGTTCTGGTGTAGAAGCTGGTAATGCCGACTTGAAAAATTGGCGCGGGGGCACCTCTTTGAATTCCAGTTTGTAACCCTGGGAAACTATTTCCAACACCCAAGGATTCAGGTCTGAGCTGACCCAGGCCTGGCTGAAAAGTCGAATACGTGCCCCCACCGGTGCGGACTCCCGCAGGGGAGCCCCAGCGTCATGCTGAGGGTTTTGTAGTAGCCGGGGAGGACTTTTGTTCCTGGGCACCGGCCGAAGCGGGTGCTCTTTTCCCTCTAGCCTTACCTTTGGCAAGGAAGGAGGACCCCCCGACCTCTTCTGGACTTTTGCGACCGAAAGGACTGCATCTGATACGGTGGTATTTTCTTTTGCTGTTGGGGAATAAATGGTAAAAAATTTGATTTACCTGCGGTAGCTGTGGAAACCAGGTCCGTCAGCCCATCCCTAAACAATACATCTCCCTTATAGGGTAGGACTTCCATATGCTTTTTTGAATCCGCATCACCCGTCCATTGGCGAGTCCATAAGGATCGTCTCGCTGAGATAGACATGGCATTGGCTCTGGAAGCCAGCAATCCAATATCCCTTTGAGCATCTCTCATAAATAAGACTGCATCTTTAATATGGGCTAGAATTAACAATACAGTATCTCTATCCATGGCATCCAATTCAGCCGTCAGATCATCTGTCCATGCTGAAATTGCGCTACATACCCATGCCGACGCAATTGTCAGTCTTAGCACAGCTCCAGTATGCGAATAAATAGACTTTAAAGTAGTCTCCTGCCTGCGATCCGCAGGATCCTTGAGGGCCGCTGTGTCTGGAGACGGTAGCGCCACTTTCTTGGACAGGCGCGTTAAGGCCTTGTCCACAGTGGGAGGTGATTCCCAACGCACCCTGTCCTGCTTAGGGAAGGGGTATGCCATATAAATTCTTTTGGGGATCTGTGGTCTCTTTTCCGGAGTCTCCCAAGCCTTTTCAAAGAACTCATTTAGTTCATGAGATGTGGGAAAATTTATAATCTGTTTCTTTCCCTTAAACATGTGTACCCTCGTGTCAGGAACAGAGGGTTCATCAGCAATATGCAACACATCCCTTATTGCCACAATCATACACTGAATGCTTTTTGTCACCTTAGGGTGCAATTTTACTTCATCATAGTCAACACTGGAATCAGAGTCCGTGTCGGTAGTAGTGTCCACAAGTTGTGCTAAGGGACGTTTTTGAGACCCCGACGGGCCCTGTGAGTCGGTCTAATCCGAGGATTGACCCCCTGATGCCTCCCGATTCAGCCTTATCAAGCCTCTTATGTAAAGATGCCACACTTGCATTCAACATATGCCACATGTCCATCCATTCCTGAGTCGGCACAACCGACGGGGACACACCACTCATTTGCTCCACCTCCTCCTTGGAGAAGCCTTCCGCCTCAGACATGTCGACACACACGTACCGACACCCCACACACACAGGGATAAACCTATAAGGGGACAAGACCCCAACCAGGCCCTTAGGTGAGACAGAGAGAGAGTATGCCAGCACACACCCAGCGCCTAAATAACACTGGAAAAAAATGACCAGATAGCGCTTTTTTATATATACTATCCAAATTCCCACTCACTGCGTTACCAATGTGCCCCCCCTCCTTCTTTTTCCAGCCTGTGAAGTGTTCAGCAGGGGAGAGACCGGGGAGCCAGCGTTCTCATGCAGCTTCTGTGGAGAAAATGGCGCTGGTTAGTGCTGAGGATCAAGCTCTGCCCCCCCAACGGCGGGCTTCGGTCCCAGTGCAATTGTAATAAAATGGCGGGGGATCTATGATTTACTGCCTCCGCAGCCTAATCATACTCTATTGTGCCCAAAATTGAGGATTATTGCTGCCCAGGGCGCCCCCCCCTGCGCCCTGCACCCATCAGTGCTGCCTCTGTGTGTTGTATCTGGGAGCAATGGCGCGCAGCGGTACCTCACGAAGATCTGAAGTCTTCTGCCGCCTGAGATGTCTTCTATCTTCTCATACTCACCCGGCTTCTATCTTCCGGCATCTGTGAGGACGGCGGCGCAGCTCCAGGACGAACCCCAGGGTGAGACCTGTGTTCCGACTCCCTCTGGAGCTAATGGTGTCCAGTAGCCTAAGAAGCAGAGCCTATCAGTTAAGTAGGTCTGCTTCTCTCCCCTCAGTCCCACGATGCAGGGAGCCTGTTGCCAACAGGACTCCCTGAAAATAAAAAACCTAACAAAATACTTTTTCTACAGAAAACTCAGGAGAGCTCTCTGCAGTGTACCCTTTCTCCTCTGGGCACAGAATCTAACTGAGGTCTGGAGGAGGGGCATAGAGGGAGGAGCCAGTGCACACCCATAGGAAAAGTTATTTTTAGGTGCCCATGTCTCCTGCGGAGCCCGTCTATACCCCATGGTCCTTACGGAGTCCCCAGTATCCTCTAGGACGTAAGAGAAACATTATTTCAGATGATTATTTCGTAGTACAAAGACAAAAACCCTCTTCCTAACAGGTCTTTATTTAGAATTCTTGGGTGGATAGAATGTGTTTCTATGATAGCCCCCCTTCCCCCATCTTCCACCATCTTCCTCAGGGCTGAGACAGGTGTCGGTGATGCTTATAGGGCTTTGATGAACCTCTGGAGGATTTTCACTCTGAAGTAACAGAACTACTGCTACGAGTGTCAAAGCCATCACAACATGCGTAGGGTCTTCTGTCTTTGGGGTGCCACTGTTCTATTTATCAAGAGTAGCCCCACAAATAAGTATTTTTTCTTTACGTTTAGGAGTTCTTCAAGCCTCCTTGAAAAATATCTAGGTCCCAGTGAAGAAAGATAGTAAAGGAGGTCACCTATCCACTTTGCAGTTGTGGAGTGCAGTATGCATTGTCAGGGAGTATTGGAATGAGTGGTATTGGATTCATGTGGCATTATCCTTAGGTAGAATGTCCTAAGCGCTACAGTGAGTGATGGACTTCAGGTGATAGTCATAGAGAGTAAATGGATGGAGAAATATTGTAGGATATACAAGAAGAAGAAAATATATGGAGTATACTAAGACTCCTATGTCCACCGCCTCCGCCTAAACCAATTAATTAAGAAATCTATTCATGAAGCAGTGAAAAGAGTGGAGAAGTGAGCCAGTGGAGAAGTTGCCCATGACAACCAATCAGTGTTGAGGTAACATTTATAAGGTACATTCTATAAAATTACATGTAGCAGCTGATTGGTTGCCATGGGCAACTTCTCCACTGGCTCACTTATCCACACTTTTCACTGCTTCATGACTAGACCCCTTAATGTAACAATCTGCTTTATAACTATGGTGGACATGTACTAAGCAGTGAAAAGAGTGACGAAGTAAGCCCAGTGGAGAAGTTCCCATGACAACCAATCAGAATTGAAGTAACATTCATAATTTGCATACTATAAACTCATACAGAGCGGGCTGATTGGTTGCCATGGGCAACTTCTCCACTGGCTCACTTCTCCACACTTTTCACTGCTTCATGAATAGACCCGTTACCAGGGCTTAAAGTGGTCCTGGTTAGGTGGTGAAACACATGGAGGAGGACCATGGAGGCACCAGGACCTGAGGAAGGGGGTGGTCTTCAGTATGCCGAATGTCGGGATCCCGGCGCACAGTATACCGGCGCCGGGATCCCGACACCCAGCATACCGACAGCTATTCTCCCTCGTGGGGGTCCACGACCCCCCTGGAGGGAGAATAAAATAGCGTGGCACACGTAGCGCGCCACCGTGCCCGCAGCGTGGCGAGCGCAGCGAGCCCGCAAGGGGTTCCTTTGCGCTCGCCACACTGTCAGTATGCCGGCGGTCGGGCTCCCGGCGCCGGTATGCTGGTCGCCGGGAGCCCGGCCGCCGGCATAACCTACTACACCCTGAGGAAGGAGGTGGCTGCAGCTCATCAGCAACACTAGTGCCGCCTGTATCATTAATTGACGCAGATGATGGTGTGGGTTTTTCTGTTGGAATTACTGTGCAGGGCAATGGAGATGGTGAAACTAGTTCGCCCTACCATTACAGGTGGTGGAACTCAGTTCCACCTCGTCCCCCCCCCCCCCCCCCCCCACACACACACACTTTAACCCCTGCCCCTTACAGGTGTGTAAGGGGTCTACACACCTCTCATGCCCACACCCATCATCTGGGGTAGGACATATCCTGCCCAACATACATCTCATTTTTGTTATGCATTTGTTTTCCCTTGTGACTCTCACAATTTCTCTCCATCCATTTACCCACTATGTCAGTTACTTGGAACATATCCCTCACTTTATTGCTTAGAACATTCTTCCTCACCTATCCCAATGTTCCATGGTAGCCGCAAGCTACATATCCCCAGTTCATGCGACCAGATAGGCTTCTTTCACTGTGTGTAGGTGGCAGCTACATGGGCAATTAATCTGAGATATGTTTCTGCAGAACATAATTGTACAGAAAACTCTTCCGCAAGTTTCTGGTGTCTCTGACATACAATAATTTTATTTTGCACAGCACGGTGCTGATGTGAATCTGCAGGATAACTGGGGCGTGACCCCGATGTACCTAGCCGCTTGCAGTGGACAGATGGAGTGTATCCGGCTCCTGGTACAGGCAGGTGCCGACATCACATACAAGAATAAGGTATGTACATGGACTGTGATAAGCATTTCTTTTTTTAAGACATAAAAACATCCCCCAGCTCTCCATTCTGAGTAGAGAACTCATTTTACAGTGGAATGAATAATAATTTCTGCTGGTTGGGCAGTAGGAGAAGCAGTCGTGGGTCAAACTGTGAGCTCTTGCAGGTCCTTGGGAGATTTCTGTCTAGATTCTTCATCTAAGGGGGCACTTATTAAATCAGCAGGCTAGTGTTGGATAACTTTGCTCTTCAATAAATGAAATGATCAAGTAAAAACTGTATTTTGTGTGTACCCAGGTTGTCTTTGTTGTATATTCAACTTTATTTGAAGATCTGAAACAACTGTGACAAATACACAAACACAGGAGAAATCAGGAAGGGGGGCCATAACTTTCTTTCACGCCACTGTAGGGCTTAACTCAGAACTGATCGCTAGCAAGCGATTTTTGCAGCCCTGCGATCAGATAGTCACCGCCCACAGGGGGAGGGTATTTTCGCTGTGCAGGTGCCAGGTGTGCGATCGCATGTGTAGCAGAGCTGTACAAACAGATCTTGTGCAGTCTCTGCGCAGCCTAGGACTTACTCAGCCGCTGCGATCACATCAGCCTGTCCGGGATCGGAATTGACGTCAGGAACCCTCCCTGCAAACGCATGGACACGCCTGCGTTTTTCCAGACACGCCCTGAAAACGGTCAGTTGACACCCGCAAACGCCTTCTTCCTGTCAATCTCCTTGCGATCGCCCGTGCGAATGGATCCGTTGCACAAACCCATCGCTGAGCGGCGATCCACCTTGTACCCCTGCGACACGCCTGTGCATTGCGGTGCATACGCAATTACGCATGCGCAGTTTGTGCCTGATCGCCCGCTGTGTGAAGACGCACTGCAGTGATCAGGTGATCAGGTCTGAATTACCCCCAGAGTTCGTCAGGTTTCAAATCTGCCATTCCTTGTAGCTGTCAGACTAAACGGGGAGCCCATTGAGACGTGCTATCAGCCACACGGATGTACACAAGGGAAGGATTTTGTAGTTCCAGTGGAAGGCGGGTGACCTCCACTAGACGCTGCTGCCTGTGTTTCTGCGTGTGACTCACAATCAGACCCGGGCGGTTGTTGTAGGTCAGACCAGGCCAGATTGTGAGACAGCTTTATAATTTTCCAATCAAAATCAATCTATCCCATATCCTTGGCTTAATAAGTTTTGTCCTCTTTTAGTGAATAATAATGAACACTGTAGATCTGACAGGTAAAACCTGTTGTGACACTGATCTCCCCGAAATCATATTGGAAAGTGGACTATATCCATTCATTAATGTTATTACAGAATCTGTGGGTTCCCATGTCCTCAGTACTGTTATTGCTGCTGTCTGGGAGACTACTGTCATTTGGATGTGAGTAAAGCGAATTGCCTGGCTTCCATCCATCCAGCATTCAGTATCCATCCAGCCTGCAGTGGCGTAAGTTTATCCCAGTTGCCCGGAGGCAAGAAAAATATTGGTGCCCCCCCCCCCCTATATATAATCCGTGAGCCAATAAGATGCTGTTTTGAGATCCGAGTAACACCGAAACCGCTCATCTCTAATTCTAAGTCTAACTATATGAAGCTACTACAAAACCATTGCAGCTAGGCAGATCTATGGAGGGGTCCAGCCACACACTACATAGATCTGCTCAGTCACTCACAATGCTGATTATTTCTCTGACAATTAATTTGCAAGTGTTACATCCAGGTTTAGAACCCACAACCTATTACACTGGTAGCATGCACCTTACCGATGGAGATATCTGCTCTTGCATAGGAAGTATGAGAATTCTAACTACAGTATATGAAGTTACTTGTAATTGTCAGAGAAATAACTTCATATAGTTAGAATTCTCATACTTCCTTTATAGGAGCAAATAGCTTCATCTGTAAGGTATCTGCTTCCAGTGTATCTATAATAAAGAGGGTGTGATTTGTAAGGTGTAGTGACTAGTGGGGAAGTCGGCTAAGGAAGAGATACCGGCTGCTGTCAATTAACTTAATTGATTAATGTCGCTGAACACACGGAACAGGAGGAGAGGTGCCCCCCTCCAAAGCAGGAGCCCGGAGGCAGCTGACTCCGTTGCCTCCCAGAGTTCTGCCTCTGCATCCAGGGCAGTATTGGTTTGGTCAGGGCAATGTGCTCAGCTCTGCCAGCAGTTGGCCGTGATTTACTGCATTCTCTGTGGATTAGTAAATGAATCTTAGACTTCTGATTTTGAATTGACATTTAATCCCCAGTTAGTGTTTTCTTTTATCTGCATTCTATGTTATTTGTGGGCCCTTTTAAAAATGAAATTTGTGATTAAAGTGGTAATCAAACAATCGTGCACAATCTTCTTGTTCTGAAATACATCAGGTCAGACCCATCCCCCCTCTTGACCACACTCGGACTGTAGGCCCTGGGGGCAGCACCTGGCAGCCAGTATGGCAAGTATTACTGCACCCTGCAACCTGTACAGCCCTCTGTGCTCCCTTGTGCCCATGGCCTGGCACCCTCAGCGTGACGTCACAAAGTCACGTGTTCAGGGGGTGGGGCCAGCACAGGGCATAGTGCCACCCTGTATTGACACTGCTACAAGGGTAGAACCAACTCTTTCTATACATAATGCTTTTCTGTTTTGCTCCTTCTCAGTTCAGGCACATTTATGGTTCACCTTAATCATAAGAGTTAGAGAACATCAGGATTCCAGTATTATATGGGGCACTTTTGTATGTTTAAAACTATATATGCACCCCATTAAAGGGGCAAAGCCTCATCATAGCTCAGAGCAGGTGTATACATACATTTGCTGAGTGGAGATGCCCGCTCTCCTGCCCCTCATCCCCATTGCAACAGCATCTTTAGAAGTTGACCTTCTGAACCCCTTTATCTATTACTGCACTGTAAACTAAAATGCCACTTTTGCATTGCTGCTCAAAACTGGGTGTCCATGTGCCTACGCCATACTGTGTGGAGAACCTCTCACTCCGCCTAACTCTTTCCATTGTCTGCTGCAAACAGCTGCTCTTCCCCAAATCACTGCAATATGGCAATACGCGCTGATAGATCTTCTATACATTACTCTGCTAACACATTGCTCTTTCCAGCTTGAGTTATGAGTACTGACCTTCATCCAGTATGTGCTGCTTCAAGCTTTTTCCTGAGTCTTCATAAGGTAGCAGGTAAAGAATATGCTCAGGTGAAGGGTTCCAAGCCCCCACGGCCTTAGCCTGAGAAGAACCCTCCTAATAGTTATAGCATATGGCAGTGGTTCCCAAACTTTTTTGAATCATGGCGCCCTAGAGTTTCAGAAATAATTTCACGGCACAACTATGTTTCTTACTGATAAATTCTGAAAAACATATGAACCTAAGTAAATTAGATTTATATATCATCTTTAGGTTCAGTTATGTGGTGAAGGACAGGAGTCACTGTTGTTTGTCCACATATTTTATGATTGGAAGACACCAGCAATGGTTTTTCCTATCAAATTGACCATAAATGATTTGAATTGGTCTTGGATCATCAACCCCGGGCACCTTCATTTAGCACAAGGCACTCTAGGGTACTACGGTACTAAGTTTGGGAACCACTGGCATAGGGTATCATTCTGGCAGACAAGTGTAAGTCAAGTGCGATCCCACCAAGAAATCAGCTTATGTTGGGGACACACTGGAATGGTGTGTGTCGGGTCAATATGGCTGCCCACGGGGCAACATATCGGTACCCCGGGACACATAAGAACGATGTAATGAAGGACGGAACGATCCCTTCTTCTGTCCTTTATTACCCTGCATGGCGCCGCATGCGATATCGTCTGGTTAACTGTGCAACATGGCCCACTGGAAGATTTTGCTAATGACGGAGCATAAATCGGGCCTACAAACTAGGTCAGTGATGGGGAACCTTCGGCCTTCCAGCTGTTGTTGAACTACACATACCAGCATGTCTTGCTACACTTTTACTCTTTGACCATGCTAAAACTGTTGCAGGGCATGCTGGGATGTGTAGTTCACCAACAGCTGGAGGGCCGAAAGTTCCCCATCCCTGCACTAGGTGATCCAGACGATATGTCGTTCAGATTCAGATCACTTTCTCAGATTTGTCAACCTGTATTGTAAGTGCTTTGACAACTGAAGTTACAGTAGGATTACTGCAGGTCCTGTACCAGCTGAGGTACAAACCGTCTTTAACACATTAATATCTTCTGGTACAGAATATCTATGATGGAAGTGTAGTCTTCCTTTGGGAAGGTAACATACTTTAAAAGACGATCAACACTTGTGGGACATACCTATGATCTCAAATCCTGTTCTCACATAAAACAAAGTTTGCACAAGGGATTATTTTTCTCTACTTTGTTTCACTCCATAAATATGACTTCTTGGGTCTTTTACACTGAAAAGAAGGAACAATTATCTGTCTTTAAGTTCAGATAATATTTTATGTTCTTGGGTCTTATACAACATGCTCCTCCCAAAGTTTCTTGGGAGTCAAAACTGGGGACAATGGGGGTCATTCTGAGTTGATCGCTAGCTGCCGTTGTTTGCAGCGCAGCGATCAGGCTAAAAATCGGCATTTCTGAACATGCGTATGCACCGCAATGCGCAGGCGCATCGTACGGGTACAATGAGCATTGTGAGTTTGCACAGGTTCTAGCGAAGCTTTCAGTCGCACGGCCGAACGCAGGAAGATTGACATGAAGTGGGCGTTTCTGGGTGGCAACCGACCATTTTCAGGGAGAGCTTAGAAAAACGCAGGCGTGGCTGGACGAGCGCTGGGCGGGTGTGTGACGTCAAAAGCCATCCCTCCGTCGTTAGAATCAACGCACACAAAGAGTAACTACAGGGCTGGTCTTGTTTTGCACAAAAAGATTTTGCAGGCGCTCTGCTGCACAGGCCTTCGTACTTCTGCAAAGCGAAAATGGTGGGCGGCGACAATGCGTTTGCACGGCTGCTAAAAACTGCTAACGAGCGTTCAACTCGGAATGACCCCCATTATTCATCCTCTTCTGAAAAGAGCAGGACTGAAGTAGGTCTCCAGAGAGCTGCGGAATGTTCTTTTAGTATCTGGAATGCTTCTGAGAGCTTCTCGAAAATATCTCCTATATTCTTTAACAACACTTTACAAAAAGCAACATCATCTTCTACGATGTCCTTTTTGTCCTGTGTAGCTCCTCTCAGATAAGATCTGATGCCACAGCAAGAAGAACATAGGCCCAAGCCCAACAGGAGCCTTATTCATGTTGTAGCAGTGTGCAGAAGAATATTCTCTGTCTTCTGGATCTTAAATGAGAGGAAGCATTGGTTGCACCTTGAATTTGATATCCTTCCAGTTGAGTGATCCCTTTCTCTCGCACTTCTCTGGGAACTTAAACTTCTTCTGCAACTACTACACCTAATTACCTTCCAATTCACCATTTTTAACTAATCTTACGGATTATCTTTATTGTTTGTCTCACTTACATGTAGGGTTTTGTAACAGTTCTGACTGCCACTATGAAAAGGGCAGGATCCATCTCTGTCATCTAAAATATAACATAAGTGTTCCAATCCTGACATAACACCCATACACATATGCACACATATGTTATATTCACAATTGGTCATGTAACATACCTAAAATCACAAATAACACACTCAGTCACACAGAAGAAAGGCAAGAAAGTAGGCAACTCTTTATTAATAGAGACGTTTCATAACGAAGTCATCAACATGTGATGCCTTATCCATCAGGATACCAAATACTCATGCCCACATGCATTTGGGACACTAATGGAGCTTCTGCTCCTCCCCCAAGCTACATATATGCCAGACAGTTTATGCCAGAACTCAGCTCCCGGCTACTGTAGGAGTTCCCAGTTGCTCAACCAGCCTGGAAACCTCCGGAGACACCGGACCAAGAGAAACCGACAATGCACCATACTATTGCAAGTGTAAGGTAAAACAAAAACTTCCCCAGTAAGAGAGGGAGATAACAACAAAAAAAAGGAGGATGTTTTTATGTCTTGGAAAGAGTACTGCGGGGATTGAGGCAGGGTGTTGCGGGTTCCAGTTGTTAGATCAACCCAGATATCCCTGTTGACCTTTTGTGTGTCCACCCTTTGTACCTGTCAACCTTTTGGCCATGTCAGCCTATTAATTGGTGTCAACCTAGTCAAAGTTGACATTTTCACTTTTGATCAGATGAACCAAATCCTGGGTATTGCCATGGTAACTCAGGAATATGGGTTTGGATGGTAGAATAAGTTGCTGGTGTAAGGGGATGCAATAGAGGTCTTCTCTGTAAGCAATATTATTATAAATAGAAGTACGGTAGATTTTTTTATTTTATGATTCATGTTATTTATGGAATGTGTTCCTCTAAATAATTATTTACCGTTGCATTGTAGAAAACAGGACTACCTCCCAAGCGTCTGGCGTCCCAAGTTGGTTTTATAGCCTGGATTGAGTCCTGCTCCCATCAGCCTCGTTCACTCAAACACCTAAGCCGCCTGCGGATCCGATCCAGCCTGGGACCACAGAGGCTCAGAGCTGTTAGGACCTTCAACCTGCCACAATCACTGAAGTGCTACCTTATGTTTGAGGACCTTGTGCTACAGGAGACTCTCTAACATCTAATGTGACAGGTGTATTGTTGGAAACCAGGACTGCTGTTCAGTATCCAGTGTTCTTGATCTTGTCTGTACAGTGGGAACGTCTTCTATCCATTAATGGTGATAAACATGAACCTGCTGATCAGTGACGCATGGGGAACAGGGAAAAACTCACTTTAAACAGCACTTGTTCGCTGTGGGCTTCCATATACTTACAATAGTAGCAGTTTGACCGAAGTATTCCTTTACTGCCCAATTTAAATGGGACACAGTGATTTATCAGTAGTCTAGAGTGGAGGAGAACCCTATTGCAGCTGAAAAAAGTCCGCTAAACAATTCTACACAATGATTTTGCTTAATTCAAATTGTTTTGCAATTAGCTACCGGTCTAAGTTTGGCACAAGAAGTAGGCAGATGATTGATAATTTGACTGCCCAAAATATTCTGCAATGTGTCCACCTTTCCAAGTCGACGGAACAAGATGAAAAACCTGATGTCACTTACAGGGAAAGAACAAGGGCTTCCACTAGCCCTACGTCAAAAGCAAGATAATTAATTGATTGGCTGAGAAGTCTGGCATTTGTGTGTATTGCACTTCTTGCGTTTATCCGTGAAGGGTCAAGTACATTGATGATAGTTGGACAAACGGCAGTACAGTTGGCAACCACAAAGCAACTAGATCATTAGCTAAGTTGGCCACACATGAGACAGCTAAACTTTGGACAGATATTTGCAGTCACGATGGGGGTGGAGGACGGCTTAACAAGCGATCCAACACACGAGCAAATGTGGTTCTCACCATAGGCAAGCTACGAGTTTGGTTCTTCCTTCCATAGTCTACCTTTGTCTAAATTTGTGTATATGCCTCCTTGCAAAGCAGCCTAGAATTCATTGCAAGAAAATGTGAGCCCTCAATCTACAGTAAAAGTAACCACACAAAAAAAAAAAGTGCATGCTGGGTATTGCAAGTTACTGGAATAACTCCTGTTGCTAAAATAGGAAAGCTGCCCTAAATCTGCACTTGGAAGACACAGACATTTGGCGAAGATGCTGTAAATATCCGACATTCCATAGCAACCTCTTTCACTATGGAAACAGACTCCTCAGTGCACAGGTTGGTTCCATGGTTACAGGTGTTTTTAAGGAGCATCAGCATGTCTGCCAAATGGTAGCAGCAGCCACGTCAGGGGCTTCCAACTGTCGGTTTAGGTCAGAAGACATATTTCAAGCATCATGAGTTATTAAAGTGAGTGTTGGTACCCAGCATAATTATCTTAACTAGACTAATATGTGTTTTATATCATTTTTGAGTGAAGTTATCCTTGAGCTACATTATTTCCAGAAAGGTGTGGGCCCAACAGTCCAATTCCAGTCACATTCGTGGATCTCTCAACTATACACAGTGAAGTCAGCCATTTTGGGGAAGGGAGCGTAGCCAACTATTGACATTACTGAAGCATGAGGCGCAGTCTCAGTGAGATTATTAATTTCTAGTGAATTTATAGGATAGGTGGCTGACTCCATTGTGTTTACTTGATATGTATGCTTTAAAATAAAGTGAACTTAACGGATTTCCAAGCTGTTGCCATTTAGAACAACAACAACAACAACAAAAAATTAATTTATTTAAACCTATCAAGATGCCAAATAATCACTGGAACAATATATAATCAGGAATTTGTGAGCGACCCACGAGATCTGAAAATACGACGGGATTGCTGTGTGGGTAATATTTCAGGCACAGAAGTAAAATATGTGATACAACATCAACTGGGGCTTTGCATAATGGGGGTAATTCCAAGTTGATCGCAGCAGGACATTTTTTAGCAGTTGGGCAAAACCATGTGCACTGCAGGGGGGCAGATATAACATTTGCAGAGAGAGTTAGATTTGGGTGGGTTATATTGTAATACTGGCTGCTTTATTTTTACACTGCAATTTAGATTGCAGATTGAACATACCACACCCAAATCTAGCTCTCTCTGCACATGTTATATCTGCCCCTCCTGCAGTGCACATGGGCCCTCATTCCGAGTTGATCGCTCGCAAGGCGATTTTAGCAGAGTTACACACGCTAAGCCGCCGCCTACTGGGAGTGAATCTTAGCTTCTTAAAATTGCGACCGATGTATTCGCAATATTGCGATTACTAACTACTTAGCAGTTTCAGAGTAGCTTCAGACTTACTCTGCCTGTGCGATCAGTTCAGTGCTTGTCGTTCCTGTTTTGACGTCACAAACACACCCAGCGTTCGCCCAGACACTCCCCCGTTTCCCCGGCCACTCCTGCGTTTTTTCCGGAAACGGTAGCGTTTTTTCCCGCACGCCCATAAAACGGCCTGTTTCCGCCCAGTAACACCCATTTCCTGTCAATCACATTACGATCGCCGGAGCGATGAAAAAGCCGTGAGTAAAAATACTATCTCCATTGTAAAATTACTTGGCGCAGTCGCAGTGCGAATATTGCGCATGCGTACTAAGCGGAATTTCACTGCGATGCGATGAAAAATACCGAGCGATCAACTCGGAATGAGGGCCATGGTTTTGCCCAACTGCTAAAAAATTTCCTGCTGCGATCAACTTGGAATTACCCCCAATAATAATAGTTTGGGGTTTTTGTTGTTTTTTTAAATAAAGTTTTTATTAATAACTTGCATCATTTTCCTTTTAAACTGCTATTCCATTATGAATGTGTTGCAGTTAAGACTAGCACTATTTTCCGGGACCTCGTAAACTAAAGCAAAGCTGAAATTAGGGTGTTCTCTAAAGTATTTTCACCAGGTAGAGCATGGGCGGGGCAAGAGGATGGAGAATGAAGGGCCACTGAGGCCCATGAACCCTATTGAGGTCCCGCTGTCAGGGTTGGACTGGCCCACAGGGGTATCAGGGAAACCACAGGTAGGCCCCACTGCCTGAGGACCCACTCCTTCCTCTAGGGATCAGGTTCCAGACTGTGCACTTGTATTATACATAGTAGATATGTTGCATTAGACTGCACTAAACTATTGTGTATTTTAAGCCTCTGGCCACACCCCCTTTGTAGGCTGGCCACACTCCTAAGTATGGGCCCCTATAACTGCATTCCCCCAGTGGGCCCTTCATGCCCCAGTCTGACACTGCCCGCTGTATACTTCTGAGCATGCGCATTGAAGCCTAAAATGAGCTAAGGGACCCTGGGGTTGATGTATCCAGCTGGAAAAGAGTGGAAAGGTGGACCATTGTAGAAGTTGCCCATAGCAACCAAGCAGCCTTGAAGTAGCATTTATAAAGTCAATTCTATAAAATGATAGGTAAACGTTAAGTGGTTGCTATGGGCAACTTCTCCACCGGCTCACTTCTCCACTCTTTTCACTGTTTTATACATGAACGACTATGATATAAAACACCCAATGTCAGCAAAAGTGCACCCACATGCTAACTGTACCTAACCCAGCACCTAACCTAACTAACTGTACCTAACCCAGCACCTAACCTAACTGTACCTAACCCAGCACCTAACCTAACTAACTGTACCTTACCCAGCACCTAACCTAACTAACTGTACTTAACCCAGCACCTAACCTAACTAACTGTACCTAACCCAGCACCTAACCTAACTAACTGTACCTTACCCAGCACCTAACCTAACTAACTGTACCTAACCCAGCACCGAACCTAACTAACTGTACCTAACCCAGCACCTAACCTAACTAACTGTACCTAACCCAGCACCTAACCTAACTAACTGTACCTAACCCAGCACCTAACTAAACTAACTGTACCTAACCCAGCACCTAACCTAACTAACTGTACCTAACCCAGCACCTAACCAAACTAACTGTACCTAACCCAGCACCTAACCTAACTAACTGTACCTAACCCAGCACCTAACCTAACTAACTGTACCTAACCCAGCACCTAACCAAACTAACTGTACCTAACCCAGCACCTAACCAAACTAACTGTACCTAACCCAGCACCTAACCAAACTAACTGTACCTAACCCAGCACCTAACCTAACTAACTGTACCTAACCCAGCACCTAACCTAACTAACTGTACCTAACCCAGCACCTAACCAAACTAACTGTACCTAACCCAGCACCTAACCTAACTAACTGTACCTAACCCAGCACCTAACCTAACTAACTGTACCTAACCCAGCACCTAACCAAACTAACTGTACCTAACCCAGCACCTAACCAAACTAACTGTACCTAACCCAGCACCTAACCTAACTAACTGTACCTAACCCAGCACCCTGTTTTATAGCCAGCTGGTACTAAGTCATATGAAAGGGAGAAAAAAAACAATGGAGAAACACTTGGAGGGTGTGCAGGTCCTTGTAGTGCCATTTGGAGGGTCTTGGGGTGCCTCCAGATGAGTTGGCTCTCAATTTAGATATATTCTTTTAGCATGTAGCATATCAATATTTTACAGTTATATAACCCAGAGTGGGTGCTATTATTACGTAACCTTATGGGCAGCCAGACACGGCCTGGTGGCTTAATCATATCTTTGCAAATACATGCAAACGGAGATCTCTGTATTTCTATTATTATGTAGTATTCAAATCTCATTGCTGATCCTTTGCAGTGTGCAGGAGAATATGGGTACTTTTTTTTTGCTTTCTTGCTTTTCTACATACCTCTAAGGATGAGAAGATACAGCTGCGGTTTTGGCGAACCATCGTCGCTAGGTGATTTGCACCAGACCCCTGTTTGTCACCAACAAAAAAAAAGACTTTTTGAACAACAAGCAAGGTTCAGACAGTTGGTGCCTTTAGAGTTCATATAACTGTATGTGACTTGCAATGTTTTGACAGGTAATGCTGCTCATGACCTGTGTTATTAAGCTCTCCGGGGACGTGACAGTGATAATATGTATACTCCTGGGTGATACCAAGGCAACAAGGTCTCCAGGGATGAACAGCTCACCTGCTACCATTAAACATGGCTGCAGCACATGCAGCTGGGGCACCTGTCTGTAATACCTGTGTGTAAGAGAAAATGTGTACGTGATCATGCAAATAGGAAAAATCAATACATTACACAGAGCAGTCTCGGACCTTTCTTGCTGTGGAACTAAGGGGGCGGGGGATTTATTAAAACTTAGACAAAGTGGAGAGGGAGGAAGCACCAGCCAATCAGCTCCTAACAGCCATGTTACAGGCCGTTAGAAAAATGACAGGAGCTGATTGGCTGGTACTTGATCCCTCTCCATGCCACCACCCAACACTGACCCTTCCCATTGGCCAAAATGCTCTGCTCCAGGACTTCCCTCTCAATTTATTATTGCCATCACCTGTGGTGAAACACCTTTCTTATCCATTAACCTGTTCAACACAGATACAGCCAGTCATAAATTAATAAGAAAGTCCAGGAGCAGAGCATTCTGTCCCTCCTGGCAGGGCCGTTTCTAGGCAATTTGGCTCCCACTATGAGATTTAAAAATGCACCCCCCCCCCCCCCACCAATTGACATAAAAAAATGCCGCCCCCCCCCCCCCCCCCCAATAGATATAAAAAACACACATTAGTGCACGCCTTTGGCGTGACCTCACTAACATGGGTGTGGCCTCTCTAAAATGGGCGTGGTCTCACCTGAAAATACTACCTTACACCCCAGTTTTTGAACCTGCACCAACAGATCACAACCACCACCGGGAACAAAAAAAAATTTCCACCATATTAAACCCCACACAGTATTGCCCCCTGCATCATATTATGTCACACACTGCAATGCCCTTGATACATTATGCCCTACATTAAAGTTTCTAATTACTTTTAAATTACCTGCTCGTTGCCAAGGGTTTCACACGCTGGGTGTCATGTTGGTTGCCAGGGGTTTCATGCTCTGGGATCCATTCTGGTTGCCAGGGGTTTCATGCTCTGGGATGGGTGTCATGATCATTGCCAGGGTTGTGTAATGATAGTTGCCCGGAGTAATGCTCATAGTCAGGGCTCAGGGGTGTGTAATGCTCGTTGTCAGGGCTGTGTACAGCGCCCTCCAGCCCGAATCTCCCTCCTCCTCCCGTCCGCCAGTTGCTCCTGGTGCTCCCCCTCCTCCCCATCATTAGTACTCCGCTCGGGGGCGGAGTTTCGTGAAATGACACGAAATTCCCCTGAGCAGAGTACTAATGGCAGGGAGGAGGGGAGGCATCAGGATTAACTAAAGTGCCACGGCAAGTGCCTCGTCCGCCGCAAGAAACGGCTCTGCCTCCTGGAATGGGTAATGTTGGGAATGCTATAATAAATCTCCCCCTAATATCTTCAACACGACCTGGTAGCTAAATGATGGAAATGATAGTATCACAGTTGGAGAGATATGGGTTCCCTACCTCATCAATACGTCTGAGAACACACTGAGCAATAAAAGTAACTTTGTATCTGGAACAAACCATGTTGCAATCCAAGAGGAGAGAAAATACATTTATATTTTTGCATGTAGCCCACAAACGTTAGCTTTATTTTTACACTGCAATGGCGATTTCAGTTTGGATACACCCCACCTAAATCTGTCTCTGCACATGTTACAGCGGCCCCACCTGCAGTGCAGAGGTCCTGAAACTAGACACAGGAGTATATTTGCCTCATAGACCGCTGTAAGAAGAGCAATGGTGTTACTCCCTGATAGGTGGGTACCAGCATTTTCACAGATTACTTAAGTAGACTTTTTTCAAAGTTGGTGTAATACTGAAAATAATCTTACATTTAAGCAACAACATTTAGGTCTCTGGAGCTAGTGCTGAACTGAGGTGGTCATTCCGAGTTGATCGCTCGCTAGCAGTTTTTAGCAGCCGTGCAAACTATATGCCGCCTCCCACTGGGAGTGTATTTTAGCTTAGCAGAAGTGCGAACGAAAGGATCGCAGCGCGGCGGCAAAGTTTTTTTGTGCAGTTTTAGAGTAGCTCAATACCTACTCAGCACTTGCGATGACTTCAGACTGTTCAGTTCCTGTTTTGACATCACAAAAACGCCCTGCGTTCACCCAGCCACGCCTGCGTTTCTTCGAACACTCCCTGAAAACGGTCAGTTGACACCCAGAAACGCCCACTGCATGTCAATCACTCTGCGGTCAGCAGTGCGACTGAAAAGGATCGTTAGACCCTGTGTGAAACGGCATCGTTCGTTGTAATAGTACATCCCGCGTGCGCATTGCGCCGCATATGCATGCGCAGAAGTGCCTTTTTTTGCCTGAATGCAGCTAGCGATCAACTCGGAGTGACCACCAGAGTACGAAGTTCATTCTTTTTGTGACTGCAGGGGCAATGTATCACACCTCCTAATGAGTGGACAAGTGGACGCTGGCAGCTTCTATCTATCATTCTATAGAATGCACCTGATAAATGCTAGCTAGCAGCTGATTGGTTATTACGGTAAACTTGTCCACTTCTCCACTCTTTAGTGACATATCTATAATGGGAGTCTTTGCGCCCTTCTGTACATGCGTCATCCTTCTGAATATATCACCATAAAGATGGCGCCGCCAGGAACATGTATGGGGGAAGCCCGTTGCACAGTGGGGGGCACAGTGCACTTAGGCCCCCCATCTCCCTTAAAATGCCCATTTCATGAGAATGTCAGTCTGGGCTGTGATTAACATAGAGAACGCTTTCTACAGAATATCTGTCCTCAGCTTCTAGGGGCTGCAGCCGATGCGGTCTCTAGAAGCCGGTGTTTGTCACATGCACCAGTAACACGGGCCCTGGTGCTATAGAAGCCAGTAGGGGTGTGGCCAAGCCCTGATTGGAATATGAGGCCCTGTAAAAGTTGTGCGCACTGCTGCTAAATTGTCCTGCATCACTTATATCTCTTTTGCGCTGAGATTTTCATCCACTGGAATCAGGACGGTTGGGAGGCATGCAAGGGTGACCTTGCAGGGTTGGTCCCCTGAAGGACAGGAGGCATTGTAATTGGGTAACCCAGGTTGTGCAACGCGGGTTCCGTTTACAGGGAGAATCGGATTTCCCGGCACTTGGAGATGATGTCCTTGGAATAACCAGAGTCAGCGCCGCAGTGTGAAAGGGGCCTGTCCCGGGTCTCACCAAGTTTGGAACTGTTTTTCAAATCCCGGGTCAGACCTGGGACTTTGGTGTAAAAGGAGTAGGATTGGCCCAGGCCCTCAGACAAGCCTAGGTTTCTATACCCACACCCACTCCTTTGTTGCTGCCCATCATGTTACAAGGGGAACCTGCAGGGGCGTTTCTAGAGAGGAGGGGACCCGTGTGCAGACTCCGTGTTTGGGCCCCCTCCTCTCCTGTAGCCGTCACCGCCGCTGCTAGCGCTCTCAGCAATGAGACTCTGGTACAGTGCCAGAGTCTACAGCGCATGCGCAGGGCTCTGAAAAAAATGTCAGCCGCGCCATTTTTCCGGAGTCCTGCGCATGTGCTGTGCCAGAGTCTCTAGTGCTCAGTGCGCTAGCAGCGACGGTGACGGCTACGGGAGAGGAGGAGGCCCACACACGGTCACCGATGGACGCCGGAAAGGTAAGTATAGAAGAAATGGGTGCAGTGTGTTATAGATACGCCACTGGGTACCTGGATTTTTATTTCTAAACAGACAAGACCAGGATTTACTTTTGGTATTATGCAGTTTTATTATTTCTATCACAAACTAAATAAAACTAGCAGTAAGCATTATTAACCTGGGAATATAATTTCTATTTATTACAAAAAACAAACAAACATCCACTCATTTCTTAAATCCAATGAATGAATAGGATATAACCACGGTCACAAGAAGTGACACACCACATATGACTCTCCTAGCAGTGTCGGACTGGGGCGTGAAGGGCCCTCCGGGGGAACATAGTGGTAGGGGCCCATATTTAGGGGTGTGGTCAGTCTTCAGAGGGGCTGTGGCTAGCCGCCACATTGTTTTTCCTAACCATTAGAGAATGCATGGGTTGGGCCCTTTGATAAATATATTTAGTAAATAATGCATACATGATAATGTAGCACATTATTAACAGCAGTGAGATAACATATGTATAATGTGTAATTCAAGAACACCTGATCACGGGGGGAGGGGGGCCCACCAGGGATTTCCCACATTCCCCTGTGGCCCAGTCCAACCCTGACTCCTAGGAGCCCAAATGTATGTGCATATTATACATCCACTGAAAATATCAGCACAAAGCTGTAAAGCTGAGTACATACTAGATGATATTTTGAACGGTTTGCCCAATTCCGACTGACTCAAATCATCCAGTTTGTACGCACTATGGGCCTAATTCAATACGCGATCCAACCGCAAAAACTGGTAAGCGGATGCAGGCGCATGCGCAGAGCCCGTCATGCGATGCACCCGCATTTTCTGTGGTCGCCCCGCAGAAAATGCGATTGCCTCTGCGGGGGGTGGGGGGGGTAGGAACGCTCCATTTACAAGGTGGAGACGGAGCGTTGCGGGGGTGGCGACAGAGAAATGGGGGTGGCACCAGTCAAATGGTGGGTGTGACAGGGGCGCGATCGGGGCGGCTGCATGACGTCACACACAGCCGCTGCACCGGCAGGAGGATACCTCATTTTTTGGTATCACACTGAAATTGCGGTGCAACCGCAATTTCAGAGTGGTTGCGGGGGGGGGGGGGGGGGGGGACTGATAGCATGCTGGGCGGCCTTGCTCTGCAGAATTTGCAATTCTTACTGAATCAGGTCCAATGCTCGCTCCCGCAGCAGCGTCCGTCACATCTTCAGGTCAACCCTACATGCATGTGGCCACTGATGATATATCTTTAGGTCTTTTGCAAGATTGCACAGTGTGAACGCACTATGGGGGACATTCCGACCCGATCGCTCGCTGCAGTTTCTCGCAGTGCAGCCGTCGTTGCCTAGCGATCGCCTCTGAGGCAGAGGTGGTCGCTGGGCGGGAGGGGGCTGGACGGCGTTTAGTGGGGTACGGTCCGGCCAACGCAGGCGTGGCAGGACCATTGGGGGGGTTGTCCGCGTCGGCTGCGTGACATCAGTAGTAGCTCCCGGCCAGCACGCTAAAGCTGCGCTGGTCGAGAGCTACTCTTGCAGTGAAAAGGCATCGCTGCAGTGTGATGCCTTTGCACTTCTGCGGGGAAGGGGGGGGGGGAGGGGGGCGGCACTGACATGTGGGGCGGAATAGACCTGTGCTGGGCGTCCCCCCGCATGTCAGTGTGAATGATCGTAGCTGTGCTGAATTTAGCACAGCTACGATCAACTCGGAATGACCCCCTATGGGGTTATTCAGAGTTGATCGCAGTTTTTGCTAAATTAGCAAAAACTGCAATCGGACTACTCACATGCTGGCCAGCCTCAAATAGAGGTTGACCCCCTGCTTATGCAGCATGGCAGAAGCACCGCCTCCATGTTTCCTATCGCAGGAAACACAATCATCAGCCAGCCCCGAAAGTGGCCATGGCACGATTGGTTGTTCCCCCCCCCCCCCCCCCCAACGTCGCGCCACCGCCCATGGGCACCCGCCGCATGTGAATCATGATGCAAAAGCATCCTTCCAGGTTGCGACTGCATCATGATAGCCCGTGCACGCGCACTGTGGCCGCTGTGCGTGCGTAGACGGCAAAAAAGTGATCGCAGCCATAACGATCAGCTCTGAATAAGGCCCTATATCGTTTGTCAGTCCAAGGGAAATTGGGATGACCACCGCGTTGTTTGCTGGTCGTCTCATGTGTACCCAGCTTACAGTACATCTTGATAAACAATTAATATATATATATATATATATATATAAAACGATCGGACTGAAAGTAATGTGTGTCCGGGAATTGTACATTGCTAGAAGCGTACAGAAGTGCAATTGTTGAAAATAAAAATAAATGAATGCCTGTGTGTCCAGCGTTAGACAGCCGTGGCTATTCTTAGTTTGGCAGGAGATGTGGGAGAGGAAAGGTTAGTTGGGGGGCAGCTGGCTGGGAAAGGATTCTATAAATTGCATCTGTCGCTGTGCACATTCTGTATCTGCTGCCAGAGCAAGATCTGCCAGGGCCATCGGCCATTCTCCCCTGAATCCATTCTATTTAATGCTATCACGGAACATCAGGATCCCTACAGTGTAAGAAAGAGAGAAGGAACTTACACTGTTACCTAGGAAGCAGAGGCTGTATCATAGGGGGTCATTCCGAGTTGTTCGCTCGCAAGTGAATTTTAGCAGATTTGCTCATGCTAAGCCGCCGCCTACTGGGAGTGAATCTTAGCATCTTAAAATTGCGAACGATGTATTCGCAATATTGCGATTACACACCTCGTAGCAGTTTCTGAGTAGCTTCAGACTTACTCGGCATCTGCGATCATTTCACTGCTTGTCGTTCCTGGTTTGACGTCACAAACACACCCAGCGCTCGCCCAGACACTCCCCCGTTTCTCCAGCCACTCCTGCGTTTTTTCCGGAAACGGTAGCGTTTTTTCCCACATGCCCATAAAACGGCCTGTTTCCGCCCAGTAACACCCATTTCCTGTCAATCACATTACGATCGCCAGAACGATGAAAATGCCGTGAGTAAAATTCCTAAGTGCATAGCAAATTTACTTGGCGCAGTCGCAGTGCGGACATTGCGCATGCGCATTAAGCGGAAAATCGATGCGATGCGAAGATTTTTACCGAGCGAACAACTCGGAATGAGGGCCATAGAACACAATGCAATGTGATCAGACCAGGGCTGCCCCTCTCTTGGATTTCAGCACCCTGCTGTTTAATAGTGGTGACACACACCAGCACCTTGTAAATACCTGCAGATTTGCACTGGGCTCAGGAAGATTGCTGCCCATCTAATCTCATTTATTATATATTTTGGTAATAATAACATTCTAGCTAAACAGGAAACAGTAGTAAGGTCCCTGCATAAGTTGATTATAAAGATAAGCGAAGGGACTGCTTCTTAAACATTAATTTGAATAAATAATACAATAAATGTATTAATTACAGACTAGAAAGATGAAAAAGTATCCTCACTGTTTACTCAGCATTGTACATTGGTTTTCACTTTTGTTGGTCTAATAATGTGTGCATTCAAAAAATAATAATTACATTCCTCCCCCAACTGTCCTGAATACAGCGGAACACTAATTGGACACTGTCCCGCTGTCCCACCTGCAGGCTGTGGTGTCCCATAGGTGGGGGAGAGACAGATGGGAGAGCCAGTGAGGGAAGGTTAGACGGGGGCTGCTCAGGGAGCGCTAAGCACGCCCCCAAAATTACAAAAATCAGGGTCGCAACACTAGGCTCCATCCCTCCATCCAAGTCCCCGCCCACCCATCTCAAGGCCCGACCCCCTTAATTAGTACTGTATGTCTGATTAAGGATGTATGATATCGCAGCGGTCGGGATGATAGTGAAGATCCTGACATTGGAGGTGATAAGTATTTTTACACCCTTCATGCATGGCAGCTAAGGCTAACCCTCCGGGGGGTGGCGACTAGGGCTAACCTTCGGGGGTGGCGGCTGGGCCAACACCCCACCCCCCCCCCCCCCCGCCCTTAACCAGTGCCTAACCCTAATGCTCCCCCTCCCCAGGCCCTTACCAGAACCCCAATATTTAACTTTGGGATGTCCGCTGTCAGTATTCCGGCGCCGGTCTCTGGAGTGGTGTAGAGATTCCGCCATCGGTCAACGACCGCTGGCATCCTTGACCGATGGCAAAATCTCGACACCATTATACTCATTGTTTGTGTGCAAAGTCCTACTAGTACATTTATTATTAATCATTTTTTAATATTGTTAATTTTGTGCAAGACACCAAGTATTCATTATAATATACTGTATATATTTAAAACTAGTAGAAAACAGCAAAGTATTTCAAAGAAATTCTATTATTGCACATAGAACGTCATTTGGTATTGGTTGGAATACAGGATGCTATGAAGAAGTGTTTTATCTACCTGGAATCCTGGATTACCCAAGTTACCTCAGAGACCCTGATCCATCACGTGCTGCTTATGGTTCTCCTGATTCAGGGAGGCAGCGGGGGTGTCAGTACCCTTCACAGGTTTACATCACAAAAACAGTATAGAGTAATTAGATAGACAGTCATTAGGTCGACCCCATATGGTCAACATGCATTAAGTCGACAGGGTCAAAAGATCGACTACAAAAGGTTGACATGGAAATGGTCTACACAAGATTTTCATATGTGGCCACAAGTACTGCAAATGTATATCATTGTGTGCTCACTTTGCTCCCCACTCTTCAGGAAGGTTACTATTCCCAAACGTAGCCCACGCGGATGTTAAATCAAGCAAAAGTTGACAGATACAATATGCAATAAAAAATAAAAATCTTGTGTCAACCATAAGTGTGTTGACCATTGTTATGTTGACTTTTTTAACCTGGAAACCTTTTAGAACTGTCGACTTTAAGCACTGTCTACCTTTAATCTGTCGACCCTTTGATCCTGTCGACCTAATGTATGTCAACCATATGGTGTCAACCTATTGACTATATAGATACTGTCTATACATTGGATCTCGTGAAAAGAAGTCTAGAGAGAAACAAAGTTTGCCTGAAATGAATACATTAGCTTGCTGGACTAATAGATCGAAGAAACTGCAGGCCCCTCCCAACTATTTCTGCTGCTCCACCCATTGTCTGACTTCTGCTCACCCTGTCCACCCTCCCCCGCTCTCTCCATTCTGACCTCCCCCTTGCTCTGACCCATCTGCCACCCCCCTCACCACCACACCCTTCGCTCACATGTTCTTGGCAAAAATGGCAGGTTCTCCTCTTCTGTGGTGCTAGATCTGTCCCTTCATTCTCACAGAGGGAGCCACCAGACAGACGGCATGCACCGTAGCTCCCACCGTGCATGCCAATTATTATATATTCTTAGGCATACATATAAATACATGAAAAAATGGCAGCTTGGGAGAGCATATAATGCACTTGTGAAATACATGTTAGTAGCTCCCTGATAAAGCCTCATGTTTGTCTGGGTGAAACGCGTCAGTGGATTATTACCTCTATAAGGCGTTTGCTGCAAGGATCATCCCTGGTTTTTTACAGAGACTTTTGCTCGTCTTTCATCTTTACTCCCATATGAGACAGAGGTGCCACGGCTGTGAGCGGCAGTGGATTACTACAAGCCGGATGGCAAACTGCGCTTCTGTCAGACTTGGGAATACAGAATACAGCCTGGAGCTTCTGGTAATAAAGTATACATCCTACATTTGTTAGTCCAAGACTGTGCATTATCTTTTTTTATTTATTTAAACAAGGAGAATACTAACTTGTATTCTAATATCATCAAACATACAAGAAGCCCTAGTCATGTGCTTTGACCTGACTTTTAAAACATGCAAGAATCATTAAATGGACAGCACCAACATCATTTACAGGAAGGGGTGATTGTGTTCTATATATACACATAAGTGTGCTAGATGTATTTTTGTTCACACCTCCCTGACGTAAGGGGCAGGAGAATAGAGTCTTCCTATAGAAACGAATTGGCTGATCTCCCAACTTGCATTATTGTCACTCTCACATGATGACATTTAACGTATAGGTTGGTCACAGTGCTTCTAAGAACTCCAAACTGTCTACAGAATAACATGATTTCTCTATCGTCCTAAGTGGATGCTGGGGTTCCTGAAAGGACCATGGGGAATAGCGGCTCCGCAGGAGACAGGGCACAAAAAAGTAAAGCTTTTACCAGATCAGGTGGTGTGCACTGGCTCCTCCCCCTATGACCCTCCTCCAGACTCCAGTTAGATTTTGTGCCCGAACGAGAAGGGTGCAATCTAGGTGGCTCTCCTAAAGAGCTGCTTAGAGAAAGTTTAGCTTAGGTTTTTTACTTTACAGTGAGTCCTGCTGGCAACAGGATCACTGCAACGAGGGACTTAGGGGAGAAGTAGTGAACTCACCTGCGTGCAGAGTGGATTTGCTGCTTGGCTACTGGACACTAGCTCCAGAGGGACGATCACAGGTACAGCCTGGATGGTCACCGGAGCCGCGCCGCCGGCCCCCTTGCAGACGCTGAAGAGAGAAGAGGTCCAAAATCGGCGGCTGAAGACTCCTGAGTCTTCATAAAGGTAGCGCACAGCACTGCAGCTGTGCGCCATTTTCCTCTCAGCACACTTCACACAACAGTCACTGAGGGTGCAGAGCGCTGGGGGGGGCGCTCTGAGAGGCAAATAAAAACCTTATTAGAGGCAAAAAATACCTCACATATAGCCCACAGAGGCTATATGGAGATATTTAACCCCTGCCTAACTTCAAAAATAGCGGGAGACGAGCCCGCCGTAAAAGGGGCGGGGCCTATCTCCTCAGCACACAGCGCCATTTTCTCTCACAGAAAAGCTGGAGAGAAGGCTCCCAGGCTCTCCCCTGCACTGCACTACAGAAACAGGGTTAAAACAGAGAGGGGGGGCACTGATTTTGGCGATATTGTATATATATAAAAGATGCTATAAGGGAGAAACACTTATATAAGGTTGTCCCTATATAATTATAGCGTTTTTGGTGTGTGCTGGCAGACTCTCCCTCTGTCTCCCCAAAGGGCTAGTGGGTCCTGTCCTCTGTCAGAGCATTCCCGGTGTGTGTGCTGTGTGTCGGCACGTGTGTGTCGACATGTATGAGGACGATGTTGGTGAGGAGGCGGAGAAATTGCCTGTAATGGTGATGTCACTCTCTAGGGAGTCGACACCGGAATGGATGGCTTATTTAGAGAATTACGTGAGAATGTCAACACGCTGCAAGGTCGGTTGACGACATGAGACGGCCGACAATCTATTAGGACCGGTCCAGGCGGCTCAGAAACACCGTCAGGGGTTTTAAAAACGCCCATTTACCTCAGTCGGTCGACACAGACACAGACACGGACACTGAATACAGTGTCGACGGTGAATAAACAAACGTATTTCTCATTAGGGCCACACGTTAAGGGCAATGAAGGAGGTGTTACGTGTTTCTGATACTACAAGTACCACAAGAAAGGGTATTATGTGGGAGTGGAAAAAACTACCTGTAGTTTTTCCTGAATCAGATAAAATAAAATGAAGTGTGTGATGATGCGTAGGGTTACCCCGATAGCAAATATTGGCGTTATACCCTTTCCCGCCAGAAATTAGGGTACGTTGGGAAACACCCCTTAGGGTGATAAGACGCTCACACGCTTATCAAGTGGCGTTACCGTCTCCAGATACGGCCGCCCTCAAGGAGCCAGCTGATAGGAAGCTGGAAAAATATCCTAAAAAGTATATACACACATACGGTGGTTATACTGCGACCAGCGATCGCCATCAGCCTGGAGATGCAGTGCTGGGTTGGCTTGGTCGGATTCCCTGACTGAAAATATTTTATTCATGTAGAGCATTTAATAGGATGCATTCTATATATATGTATGTGAGATGCACAGAGGGATATTTGCTCTCTGGCATCAAGATAAGTGCGTTGTCCATATCTCCCAGAAGATGTCAGGGACACGACAGTGGTCAGGTGATACAGATCCCATACGGCAGATGGAAGTATTGCTGTATAAAGGGAAGGAGTTATTTGGGGGTCGGTCCATCGGACCTGGGGACCACAGCAACAGCTGGGAAATCCAACCTTTTTTACCCCAAGTTACATCTCAGCTAAAAAAGACACCGTCTTTTCAGCCTCAATCTTTCCTTTCCCATGAGGGCATGCAGGCAAAAGGCCAGTCATATCTGCCCAGACATAGAGGTAAGGGAAGTAGACTGCAGCAGGCAGCCCTTTCCCAGGAAAAGAAGCCCTCCACCGCGTCTGCCAAGTCCTCAGCATGACGCTGGGGCCGTGCAAGCGGACTCAAGGTGGGGGGGTAGTCTCAAGAGTCTCAGGGCGCAGTGGGATCACTCGCAAGTTGACCCCTAGATCGTACGAGTATTATCCCAGGGGTAAAGATTGGAGAGTCGAGACATCTTCTCCTCGCAGGTTCCTGAAGTCTGCTTTACCAACGGCTCCCTCCGACAGGGAGGCAGCATTGGAAACAATTCACAAGCGGTATATCCAGCAGGTGATAATCAAAGTACCCCTCCTACGACAAGGAAAAGGGTATTATTTTTCCACACTATATTGTGGTACTGAAGCCAGACGGCTTGGTGACACATAGTCTAAATCTAAAATGTTTTGAACACTTACATAAAAGGTTCAAATCGAGATAAAGTCACTCAGAGCAGTGATAGCGAACCGGAAAAAAGGGGACTATATGGTGTCCCTGGACATCAAGGATTACCTCCATGTCCAAATTTTGTCCTTCTCATCAAGGGTACCTCTGGTTCGTGGTACAGAACTGTCAATATCAGTTTCAGACGATGCCGTTTGAATTATCCACGGCACCCCGGGCCTTTTTACCAAGGTAATGGCCGAAAAGATGTTTCTTCAAAGAAAAAAGGCATCTAAATTATCCCTTACTTGCACGACCTAAAAAGGGCAAGTTCCAGAGAACAGTTGGAGGTCGGAAGAGCACTATCTAAAGTAGTTCTTCGACGGCACGACTGGATTCTAAATATTCCAAGAATCGCAGCTGTTTTCCGACGATACGTCTGCTGTTCCTAGGGATGATTCTGGACACGGTTCAGAAAAAGGTTTTTCTTCCCGAGGAAAAAGCCAAGGAGTTATCCGACCTGTCAGGAACCTCCTAAAACCAGGAAAGGTGTCTGTACATCAATGCACAAGAGTCCTGGGAAAAATGGTGGCTTTTTACGAAGCAATTCCATTCGGCAGATTCCATGCAAGAATTTTCCAAAGGGATCTGTTGGACAAATGGTCAGGGTCGCATCCTCAGATGCACCTGCGAATAACCCTGTCGCCAAGGACAAGGGTATATCTTCTGTGGTGGTTGCAAAAGGCTCATCTATTGGAGGGCCGCAGATTCGGCATACAGGGTTTGATCCTGGTGACCACGGACGCCAGCCTGAGAGGTTGGGGAGCAGTCACACAAGGAAGAAACTTCCAGGGGGTATGGACGAACCTGGAAAAGTCTCTTCACATAAACATTCTGGTACTAAGAGCAATCTAAAATGCTCTAAGCCAGGCGGAACCACTCCTGCAAGGAAAACCGGTGTTGATTCAGTCGGACAACATCACGGCGGTCGCCCATGTAAACAGACAGGGCGGCACAAGAAGCAGGAGTGCAATGGCAGAAGCTGCCAAGATTCTTCGCTGGGCGGAGAATCACGTAATAGCACTGTCAGCAGTGTTCTTCCCGGGCGTGGACAACTGGGAAGCAGACTTCCTCAGCAGACACGATATTCACCCGGGAGAGGGGGGTCTTCATCCAGAAGTCTTCCACATGCTAATAAACTGTTGGGAAAGACCAATGGTAGACATGATGGCGTCTCGCCTCAACAAGAAACTGGACAAGTATTGCGCCAGGTCAAGAGATCCACAGGCAATAGCTGTGGACGCACTGGTAACACCTTGGGTGTACAAATCAGTATATGTGTTTCCTCCTCTGCCTCTCATACCAAAGGTATTGAAGATTATACGGTGAGGAGGAGTAAGAACAATACTAGTGGCTCCGGATTGGCCAAGAAGGACTTGGTACCCGGAACTTCAAGAGTTGGTCACGGACGACCCGTGCCCTCTACTTCTGAGAAGGGACCTGCTACAACAGGGTCCCTGTCTCTTTCAAGACTTACCGCGGCTGCGTTTGACGGCATGGCGGTTGAACGCCAGATCCTAAAAGGGAAAGGCATTCCAGAAGAAGTCATTCCTACCTTGATTAAGGCAAGGAAGGAAGTCACCGCGAAACATTATCACCGCATTTGGCGAAAATATGTCGCGTGGTGCGAGGATCGGAGTGTTCCGACGGAGGAATTTCAACTGGGTCGTTTCCTACATTTCCTACAATCAGGATTGTCTATGGGTCTCAAATTGAGATCTATTAAGGTTCAAATTTCGGCCCTGTCAATATTCTTCCAAAAAGAATTGGCCTCAGTTCCTGAGGTACAGACTTTTGTTAAAGGAGTACTGCATATACAGCCTCCTGTGGTGCCTCCGGTGGCACCGTGGGATCTAAATGTAGTTTTAGATTTCCTCAAATCCCATTGGTTTGAACCATTGAAAAAGGTGGATTTTAAATATCTCACATGGAAAGTGACTATGTTACTGGCCCTGGCTTCCGCCAGGAGAGTATCTAAATTGGCGGCTTTATCTTATAAAAGCCCTTATCTAATCTTCCATTCGGATAGGGCAGAACTGAGGACTCGTCCGCATTTTCTCCCTAAGGTGGTATCAGCGTTTCACCTGAACCAACCTATTGTGGTGCCTGCGGCCACTGGCGACTTGGAGGACTCCAAGTTGTTGGACGTTGTCAGAGCCTTAAAAATATACATTTCAAGGACGGCTGAAGTCAGAAAATCTGACTCGCTGTTGATACTATATGCACCCAACAAGTTGGGTGCCCCTGCTTCTAAGCAGACGATTGCTCGTTGGATTTGTAACACAATTCAACTTGCTCATTCTGTGGCAGGCCTGCCACAGCCTAAATCTGTTAAGGCCCATTCCACAAGGAAGGTGGGCTCATCTTGGGCGGCTGCCCGAGGGGTCTCGGCATTACAATTCTGTCGAGCAGCTACGTGGTCGGGGGAAAACACGTTTGTAAAATTCTACAAATTTGATACCCTGGCAAAAGAGGACTTGGAATTCTCTCATTCGGTGCTGCAGAGTCATCCGCACTCTCCCGCCCGTTTGGGAGCTTTGGTATAATCCCCATGGTCCTTTCAGGAACCCCAGCATCCACTTAGGACGATAGAGAAAATAAGAATTTACTTACCGATAATTCTATTTCTCGGAGTCCGTAGTGGATGCTGGGCGCCCATCCCAAGTGCGGATTATCTGCAATACTGTACATAGTTATTGTTAACAAATTCGGGTTATATTGTTAAGGAGCCATCTTTAAGAGGCTCTTTCTGCTATCATACTGTTAACTGGGTTTAGATCACAAGTTGTACGGTGTGATTGGTGTGGCTGGTATGAGTCTTACCCGGGATTCAAATTGCCTCCCTTATTGTGTACGCTCGTCCGGGCACAGTACCTAACTGGAGTCTGGAGGAGGGTCATAGGGGGAGGAGCCAGTGCACACCACCTGATCTGGTAAAAGCTTTACTTTTTTGTGCCCTGTCTCCTGCGGAGCCGCTATTCCCCATGGTCCTTTCAGGAACCCCAGCATCCACTACGGACTCCGAGAAATAGAATTATCGGTAAGTAAATTCTTATTTTCATTGTCACTTAGAGGTCAAAGACCGTAGAGGAGATAAGACTGGATATGTTCCTGTCTCATACATTTCTCTGCCCAAAAATACAAGTAGATTGTTTAAGAAACACACTGATTAAATACTTTGCATAATTAAATTAGTAAATGTAGATAGACACAAGTCATCAACCACACACGCGCACAAGGGCTTATGGAAAATAGCATTTAGGTTACACAAGGAACATCGCAGCAGGCCTTCTGAGTTATAAAAAAAGTTGCTTTACACTTTATGCATTTTTCAGCTTTTGAGGTTGACCGCATGTCGGCCATGATTGCTCCTGCAAATATTTGTATAACAACACTCATATGTCGTGGCGTGCGCAGTTCCACAGCAGTCATCATCATCCATGCAAACTTGCACCAGTCATGACCCTGGTGCAAATGATCTGTCTGAAAACAGATCTCCCAATTCCCAAAGCTCGCTGCTGCACTGATACACCCTCAGTGAACCTATAAGAGAATTGCCCTGATACCACCCAGTTATACACCGTCAGCAGCAACTGTAGAAGCAACTCTGGTTTGCCGGTAGTTATGTGCGCTTGACACCAGAGCATGGGCAGAGAGAAAAAAAAAGCTTTATGTCCGCAGAACCAGTTTGCGATCAACCGTGCCTCGACCCCTTTGTGCACAATAGTGTAGAGCAGGGGTGGGGAACCTCCAGCCCACGGGCCGTATACGGCCCGGAAAGCCGTTTGTTCCAGCCCGCCCGCTAGTTTGGCAGCGAGACACGCCGCAGCTCAGTCCAGCGGTGGCGTGTCTCAGCTGTTAGTAGCTGCGCTCTCCTCCCTGCCCTATGTCCGGCAGCCGCGGGTAGGATCTCAAACCAGCCGCCGGTTCGTGAGCCAATCAGAGCTCGCGGACCGGCAGCCAATCAGGAGCCACCGCTGCCGGTCCGCAAGCTCTGATTGGCTCACAAACTGGCGGCTGGTTTGAGATCCTACATGCCGCTGAAGCCTGACAGCCGCGCTCTACTCCCTGCCATGACCCGACAGCTGAGACATGCCACCGCCGGATGGACCTGCAGCAGCGGTGAGCGATCTGGCACTCTGGGGGCACTTGTATATCTGGCACTCTGGGGGCACTTGTATATCATCTGGCACTCTGGGGGCACTTGTATATCATCTGACACTCTGGGGGCACTTGTATATCATCTGACACTCTGGGGGCACTTGTATATCATCTGGCACTCTGGGGGCACTTGTATATCTGGCACTCTGGGGGCACTTGTATATCATCTGGCACTCTGGGGGCACTTGTATATCATCTGACACTCTGGGGGCACTTGTATATCATCTGACACTCTGGGGGCACTTGTATATCATCTGGCACTCTGGGGGCACTTGTATATCATCTGGCACTCTGGGGGCACTTGTATATCATCTGGCACTCTGGGGGCACTTGTATATCATCTGACACTCTGGGGGCACTTGTATATCATCTGACACTCTGGGGGCACTTGTATATCATCTGACACTCTGGGGGCACTTGTATATCATCTGACACTCTGGGGGCACTTGTATATCATCTGACACTCTGGGGGCACTTGTATATCATCTGACACTCTGGGAGCACTTGTATATCATCTGGCACTCTGGGGGCACTTGTATATCATCTGGCACTCTGGGGGCACTTGTATATCATCTGACACTCTGGGGGCACTTGTATATCATCTGACACTCTGGGGGCACTTGTATATCATCTGGCACTCTGGGGGCACTTGTATATCATCTGACACTCTGGGGGCACTTGTATATCTGGCACCCTGGGGGCACTTGTATATCTGGCACTGTAGGGGCATTTGTATACATGGCACTGTGGTGGCATTTGTATACCTGGCACTGTGGTGGCATTTGTGGATCTGGCACTGTGGGGGCATTTGTGGATCTGGCACTGTGGGGGCAATTGTGGATCTGGCATTGTGGGGGCATTTGTGGATCTGGCACTGTGGTGGCATTTGTGGATCTGGGACTGTGGGGGCAATTGTGGATCTGGCATTGTGGGGGCATTTGTGGATCTGGCATTGTGGGGGCATTTGTGGATCTGGCACTGTGGGGGCATTTGTGGATCTGGCACTGTGGGGGCAATTGTGGATCTGGCATTGTGGGGGCATTTGTGGATCTGGCACTGTGGTGGCATTTGTGGATCTGGCACTGTGGGGGCAATTGTGGATCTGGCACTGTGGTGGCATTTGTGGATCTGGCACTGTGGGGGCAATTGTGGATCTGGCATTGTGGGGGCATTTGTGGATCTGGCATTGTGGGGGCATTTGTGGATCTGGCACTGTGGGGGCATTTGTGGATCTGGCACTGTGGGGGCAATTGTGGATCTGGCATTGTGGGGGCATTTGTGGATCTGGCACTGTGGGGGCATTTGTGGATCTGGCACTGTGGGGGCATTTGTGGATCTGGCACTGCACTATTGGGGGCATATGTGTATCACGTCCCATTTTAATTGGCCACACCCATATATTTTTTTGGTGCGCGCGCCTCCGGCGCTTGCACACAGTACCTCTAAGGGGCAGACCTACTGGGGGGCAGGGTAATTTTTTAAGTTGAGAATTTTTGTATGGCCCCCGAAGGATTTTATAAATATCCAAATGGCCCTTGGTAGAAAAAAGGTTCCCCACCCCTGGTGTAGAGTTTAATGTACGTTTTCATGCCTTCTTTGTCCCCTACCTTTTATCCCTCTACTCTTCCTTCCTTGAAAACCTCCAGTGCTACAGCTACACTAATGACAATGAAATTGTCCTCCCTGCCCCTGATGTGTCACTCTTCATCCTCTTCTGTATCTCTTCCTGTCTCTCTGCCATCTTGCCCTGGATGTCCTAGTGGGATGTAGTTACATTGCCGGCAGTCAGGATACTGACGCCGGATTCCCAACCACTGACAAAGCCGCCAGCCGGTATCCCAGGTAACAGAAGCTATTCCCACTCGTGGGTGTCCACAACACTGATAGAGTGAAAATAGAACCTGTGGTGAGCGCAGCGAGCAACCGAGCCCGCTGTGTGGCGAGTTAATTCTAGTGGCCGACGTTCTACCGGCTGTATCCCGGACGCCGGCATCCAATACCCAATGCGTCCTAGCACTTTAGATTTTAAACACGAGAAAAAAAGTAGACATACTGTTTTATTCCCTAATCTCCCCCACTCTCTCTACCTGCTGTCCCTCAAATCCACTACCTGGGTGACATCCTTGTCTCCTCCCTCTCCATCATCCATCACATTCAGAACATCTCTCAATCCTGTTGTTTCATCTCTGCATCACCTAATATCAGGCCCTTTCTCACCCCAGATGCCACCAAGACTCACCGCCACCCATGTACTCATCATCTCCTGCCCCAACTACTGTTATCTACATCAGTGTCCCCTGTTCATACAGTACCACATTACAGTACTCCCTGTTCATACAGTGCCACATTACAGTGCTCCCTGTTCATACTGTGCTACATAACAGTGTCCCCTGTTCATACAGTGCCACATTACAGTGTCCCCTGTTCATACAGTGCCACATTACAGTACTCCCTGTTCATACTGTGCTACATAACAGTGTCCCCTGTTCATACAGTGCCACATTACAGTGGTCCCAGTTCATATAGTGCCATATTACAGTGCCCCCTGTTCATACAGTGCCACATTACAGTGTCCCATGTTTATACAGTGCCACATTACAGTGCCCCCTGTTCATATAGTGCCACATTACAGAGTCCCATGTTTATACAGTGACACATTACAGTGCCCCCTGTTTATTCTGTGCCACATTACAGTGCCCCTGTTTATACAGTGCCCCATTACAGTGCCCCCTGTTCATACAGTGCCACATTACAGTGATCCCTGTTCATACTGTGCTACAGTGTACCCTGTTCATACAGTGCCCCATTACAGTGCCCCCTGTTCATACAGTTCCACATTACAGTGCCCCCTGTTCATACAGTGCCACATTACAGTGTCCCCTGATTATACAGTGCCACATTACAGTGCCCCCTGTTTATTCTGTGCCACATTACAGTGCCCCTGTTTATACAGTGCCCCTGTTCATACAGAGCCACATTACAGTGCTCCCATTTCATACAGTGCCCCATTACAGTGCCCCCTGTTCATACAGTGCCACATTACAGTGCTCCCAGCAGAGCCGGCCCTAACCAATTTGATGCCCTAGGCCAGCGGTTCCCAAACTGTGCGCCGCGGCTCCCTGGGGTGCCGCAGCGCTGTCATAGGGGTGCCGCAGCCTAGTAGCCACATCTTCATGTCTTCATCTTTTTTTTTATTGTGTGTGAGCAGCCGGTGCCGGGGGTATGTGGAGTGCGGACTAGTGTAACCTGAGCGCACGGGCAGTGTGAAGCTAGCCAGCGCCAGGGAAGGGGGGGGGGGGGGGTACGGAGGGGAGGGTGTGTGTGGCAGGAGCAGCCGGGCTGAGTGAGTAGCCGGGGTGGGGGTGGGGGAGTGGGAGGGAGTGCGGCCGGCCAGCCGGATGGGGGGGGGGGAGGAAGGAGTGCGGGCAGCAGGAGCGGCCACCAGTGTGTGGTTAGCCAGGAAGGGGGGGGGGGAGTGTGGCCGGCCGGAGCAGCCACCAGTGTGTAGCTGGGGAGTGTGGCCGGCCGGAGCAGCCACCAGTATGTAGCTTGGGGGGGGGGGGAGTGCGGGCGGGCGGCCGGAGCAGCAATGTAGTGAGTAGCCTGGGGGGGGGGGGAGTGCGGGCAGCAGGAGCGGCCACCAGTGTGTGGTTATCCGGGGGGATGAGACGGGACAGGAGCGGCCACACAGTGAGTAGCTGGGGGGGAGAGTGCGGGCAGCAGGAGCGGCCACTGGTGCAGGGGAGAAAGAGTGCGGGATGTTTAAGAGCTGCTGGCGTCTGTGCCCAAAGTCAGCCAGCGGCTCGGTATGTCACTTGCCATGTAGTCTCCTGGCGTAGGTGGGATGTTTTGCTCGGCTCGGGGGGCGGGGGGGGGGGAGGGCTTTGGTAACCGGTGACTGGAGTCACCTGGCAGGGAAGGGATGGTGTTGTGCGGGATGTGTGGGGGTGGGGGAACCTGTGACTGGAATCAGTGGAGGGTGCAGGTGTAAGCAGCCTGGAGTGGCCAAGGAGTGCGCAGGGCAAGGATCCTGACGGCTGATTGAAGTCCTGGCTGACGTGACAGAGGAGCTGGCTGAAAAAGTGAGTATTAAAATATTAATACATGATACTGTATGTGAGATGCTGCATAGGGAAGTCTATAGGAGAGGGGTGCCGGTGCCTGCTGTGACTTAAGGGCCCTACACACTCGGCGACCCACCGCCGAGCTGCCCGATGGCCGATACGGCCGTCAAACGACCTGACGGTGGGGGAGTGAAGTTTCTTCA
Source organism: Pseudophryne corroboree (assembly GCF_028390025.1). Classification (NCBI taxonomy): domain Eukaryota; kingdom Metazoa; phylum Chordata; class Amphibia; order Anura; family Myobatrachidae; genus Pseudophryne; species Pseudophryne corroboree. The sequence goes on along the minus strand of NC_086452.1, from coordinate 429,139,481 downwards.
CTCCCCTTGTCACCCGGCTCCATAGCCCTGCATGCTAATATGGACAAGATTGTCCATATTGGCCTGCAGGTATGAACAAGCCAGCACCAACGATGAACGAGCGCGGGGTCGCGCATCGTTCATCGGTGGTGGCTCCACACTGAAAGATATGAACGAGTTCTTATTTATTAATGAACGAGAACGTTCATATCGTTCAGTAAAATCTTTAAGTGTGTATGTAGGGCTCTTTATATGAGCTGGTAAGCAGGTGGTGGTGTGTGGGGGGGGGGGGGTTGGTATTGGTGCACGGATGCACAGGAACCTTTTTAGATTGATTTATTTGACTGCAAAAAGAACCTGTTATTTTATATAAAGCATGTGTGTTTTTGTTTTTGTTTTTTATGGATTGTGACCAGTATTGCACTGCAAAAAGACATGTGGGGTTATTCCAACCTGATCGCACGCTGCGGATTTTCGCAGCGCAGCGATCAAGTAAGAATGGGGCAGATCTGCGGATGCACCGCAATGCGCAGGTGCGTCGTACGAGTACACAGCAGGTCATTGCACAACGAAGGATTCTACGACAAATATGTTCGCACGGAGATTGACAGGAAGAAGGCGTTTATGGGTGTCAACTGACTATTTTCCAGGAGTGATTGGGCAAACGCAGGCGTGTCCAGGTAAACGCAGGGCGGGCGTCTGACGTCAATTCCGGGACTGAATTAAATCATCTAAATACTGACAGCATTGTTTTGACCCAACTACCTTAAAAAAGGGACACTTCGGTAATTATTTTGGCGTTAGGGTGCCTTGAAAAAGTCAGGGAGACCCAAAGGGTGCCTTGGACTAAAAAAGTTTGGGAACCACTGCCCTAGGCAAAATTTTGGCTGGTGCCCCCTAGCACTACTGCTGGTTCCGCCTCTGACCTTGCACCTCTTTCCCAGCACCATCACCCCTCACCCATAGCAGTCCTTATTTTGGAGTTTGTACCCCCGATATTTTAAATAGGAACAGTTCGCACATTTGGCACACAGCCCAAAAAGGAGTGTGTTTTTGCTGGCAATTACGCCGCACAGTACTGCAACTTTATTCACATTTGATCATGCAATAGTGTCCATAATTCATATTACATCCCACAGTAGTATCACTTTACCTTATAAACGTTACTCCTCACAGTAGAGCCCCTTATTCACATTACACCACACCCTATTGCTCTTTATTCACATTAGACGACACAGTAGTGCCCTTTCTATACGCAACGCCACATAGTAGAGCACCTTATACACATAATGCCACACATTAGTAATGCATTTATACACATAATTCCACACAGTAATGCCCCTTACACATATGAGACACCTTATTAATGTCCTTATAAACATAATGCGCCTTACACATTATGACAACCTTTATTAATGCCCTTTTACACATGATGTCCCTTACATATATGCCGCACATTATTAAAGCCCTTATAAACATAATTACATGCATAGTGCCCCCTACAGATTTGCTACACATTATTAGTGCCCCTATACACATAATGACACACATACAGTAGTACCCTGTTACACATATGCGACACATTATTAATGCTCTTATATTAATGACACACATAGTGTCCCTTACACATATGTTGCACATTATTAATGCATTTTTACATGACACACATAATGCTCCTTACACATACAGTATGTTGCACATTATTAATGCATTTTTACATGACACACATAATGCTCCATACACATATTCCGAACACTACTGCACAACCAACCCACTCACATGCACACAGCAATCACACTGCCACTAACACTGTGACGTCTGCCTCTGCTTGGATACAGATGTGTCCTCATAAATCTGCCTCAATGCTAATGACGGGCACCTTTGTTTTATGAAAATGCATCTTATTTGCATTACTATGTGGCTAGGAAGCACAAGCAGCTTCTGCTGATTAAAATGATATGCAGCATGCCTATATACTGTGTGAGACTGTGGCTGTATCTTCATATGAAATGCTACACACAGAATATAGGCATGCTGCATATCATTTTAATCAGCAGAAGCTGCTGATGCCCCTAAGCATATCAAATGCCCTAGGCAATTGCCTAGTTTACCTGTGCCTATGGCCGGCTCTGGCTCCCAGTTCATATAGTGCCATATTACAGTGCCCCCTGTTCATACAGTGCTCCCAGTTCATACAGTGCCATATTACAGTGCCCCCTGTTCATACAGTGCCACATTACAGTGTCCCATGTTTATACAGTGCCACATTACAGTGCTTCCTGTTTATTCTGTGCCACATTACAGTGCCCCATTACAGTGCCCCCTGTTCATACAGTGCCACATTACAGTACTCCCAGTTCATACAGTGCCACATTACAGTGCCCCCTGTTCATACAGTGCCACATTACAGTGCTCCCTGTCATACTGTGCTACATAACAGTGCCCCCTGTTCATACAGTGCCACATTACAGTGTCCCCTGTTCATACAGTGCCCTATTACAGTGCCCCCTGTTCATACAGTGCCACATTACAGTGCTCCCAGTTCATACAGTGCTATATTACAGTGTCCCCTGTTCATACAGTGCCACATTACAGTGCTTCCTGTTCATACAGTGCCACATTACAGTGTCCCCTGTTTATACAGTGCCACATTACAGTGCCCCCTGTTTATTCTGTGCCACATTACAGTGTCCCGTTTATACAGTGCACCATTACAGTGCCCCCTGTTCATACAGTGCCACATTACAGTGCTCCCAGTTCATACAGTGCCATATTACAGTGCCCCCTGTTCATACAGTGCCACATTACAGTGCTTCCTGTTTATTCTGTGCCACATTACAGTGCCCCCTGTTCATACAGTGCCACATTACAGTGCTCCCATTTCATACAGTGCCAAATTACAGTGCCCCCTGTTCATACAGTGCCACATTACAGTGCTCCCAGTCCATACAGTGCCATATTACACTGTCCCATTTATACAGTGCCACATTACAGTGCTTCCTGTTTATACAGTGCCACATTACAGTGCTTACTGTTCATACAGTGCCACATTACAGTGTCCCCTGTTTATACAGTGCCCCATTACAGTGCCCCCTGTTTATTCTGTGCCACATTACAGTGCCCCTGTTTATACAGTGCCCCTGTTCATACAGTGCCACATTACAGTGCTCTCATTTCATACAGTGCCCCATTACAGTGCCCCCTGTTCATACAATGCCACATTACAGTGCTCCCAGTTCATATAGTGCCATATTACAGTGCCCCCTGTTCACACAGTGCCACATTACAATGCCCCCTGTTTATACAGTGCCACATTACAGTGCCCCCTGTTTATTCTGTGTCACATTACAGTGCCCCTGTTTATACAGTGCCCCATTACAGTGTCCCTTGTTCATACAGTGCCACATCACAGTGCCCCCTGTTCATGCAGTGCCACATCACAGTGCTCCCATTTCATACAGTGCCACATTACAGTGCCCCCTGTTCATACAGTGCCACATTATAGTGATCCCTGTTCATACTGTGCTACATTACAGTGTACCCTGTTCATACAGTGCCCCTTTACAGTGCCCCCTGTTCATACAGTGCCCCTTTACAGTGCCCCCTGATCATACAGTGCCACATTACATTGCTTCCTGTTCATACAGTGCCACATTACAGTGTCCCCTGATTATACAGTGCCACATTACAGTGCCCCCTGTTTATTCTGTGCCACATTACAGTGCCCCTGTTCATACAGTGCCACATTACAGTGCTCCCATTTCATACAGTGCCGCATTACAGTGCCCCCTGTTCATACAGTGCCACATTACAGTGCTCCCTGTTCATACAGTGCCATATTACAGTGCCCCCTGTTCATACAGTGCCACATTACAGTGCTTCCTGTTCATACAGTGCCACATTACAGTGCCCCCTGTTTATACAGTGCCACATTACAGTGCCCCCTGTTTATTCTGTGCCATGTTACAGTGCCCGTTTATACAGTGCCCCATTACAGTGCCCCCTGTTCATACAGTGCCACATTACAGTGCTCCCAGTTCATACAGTGCCATATTACAGTGTCCCGTTTATACAGTGCCACATTACAGTGCTTCCTGTTTATTCTGTGCCACATTATAGTGCCCCTGTTCATACAGTGCCCCCTGTTCATACAGTGCCCCATTACAGTGCTCCCATTTCATACAGTGCCACATTACAGTGCCCCCTGTTCATACAGTGCCACATTACAGTGCCCCCCAGTTCATACAGTGCCATATTACAGTGTCCCGTTTATACAGTGCCACATTACAGTGCTTCCTGTTTATACAGTGCCACATTACAGTGCCCCTGTTCATACAGTGCCACATTACAGTGCTCCCATTTCATACAGTGCCACATTACAGTGCTCCCAGTTCATACAGTGCCACATTACAGTGCTCCCAGTTCATACAGTGCCATATTACAGTGTCCCGTTTATACAGTGCCACATTACAGTGCTTCCTGTTTATTCTGTGCCACATTACAGTGCCCCTGTTCATACAGTGCCACATTACAGTGCTCCCATTTCATACAGTGCCCAATTACAGTGCTCCCATTTCATACAGTGCCAAATTACAGTGCCCCCTGTTCATACAGTGCCACATTACAGTGCTCCCAGTCCATACAGTGCCATATTACACTGTCCCATTTATACAGTGCCACATTACAGTGCTTCCTGTTTATACAGTGCCACATTACAGTGCTTCCTGTTCATACAGTGCCACATTACAGTGTCCCCTGTTTATACAGTGCCCCATTACAGTGCCCCCTGTTTATTCTGTGCCACATTACAGTGCCCCTGTTTATACAGTGCCCCTGTTCATACAGTGCCACATTACAGTGCTCTCATTTCATACAGTGCCCCATTACAGTGCCCCCTGTTCATACAATGCCACATTACAGTGCTCCCAGTTCATATAGTGCCATATTACAGTGCCCCCTGTTCACACAGTGCCACATTACAATGCCCCCTGTTTATACAGTGCCACATTACAGTGCCCCCTGTTTATTCTGTGTCACATTACAGTGCCCCTGTTTATACAGTGCCCCATTACAGTGTCCCTTGTTCATACAGTGCCACATCACAGTGCCCCCTGTTCATGCAGTGCCACATCACAGTGCTCCCATTTCATACAGTGCCACATTACAGTGCCCCCTGTTCATACAGTGCCACATTATAGTGATCCCTGTTCATACTGTGCTACATTACAGTGTACCCTGTTCATACAGTGCCCCTTTACAGTGCCCCCTGTTCATACAGTGCCCCTTTACAGTGCCCCCTGATCATACAGTGCCACATTACATTGCTTCCTGTTCATACAGTGCCACATTACAGTGTCCCCTGATTATACAGTGCCACATTACAGTGCCCCCTGTTTATTCTGTGCCACATTACAGTGCCCCTGTTCATACAGTGCCACATTACTGTGCTCCCATTTCATACAGTGCCCCATTACAGTGCCCCTGTTCATACAGTGCCACATTACAGTGCTCCCATTTCATACAGTGCCCCATTACAGTGCCCCCTGTTCATACAGTGCCACATTACAGTGCTTCCTGTTCATACAGTGCCACATTACAGTGCTCCATGTTCATACTGTGCTACATAACAGTGTCCCCTGTTCATACAGTGCCCCATTACAGTGCCCCCTGTTCATACAGTGCCACATTACAGTGCTCCCAGTTCATACAGTGCAATATTACAGTGCCCCCTGTTCATACAGTGCCACATTACAGTGTCCCATGTTTATACAGTGCCACATTACAGGGCTTCCTGTTTATTCTGTGCCACATTACAGTGCCCCTGTTCATACAGTGCCCCATTACAGTGCCCCCTGTTCATACAGTGCCACATTACAGTGCTCCCAGTTCATACAGTGCCACATTACAGTGCTCCCAGTTCATACACTGCCACATTACAGTGCTCCCAGTTCATACAGTGCCATATTACAGTGTCCTGTTTATACAGTGCCACATTGCAGTGCTTCCTGTTTATACAGTGCCACATTACAGTGCCCCCTGTTCATACAGTGCCATATTACAGTGCTCCCATTTCATACAGTGCCCCATTACAGTGCCCCCTGTTCATACAGTGCCACATTACAGTTCTCCCTGTTCATACTGTGCTACATAACAGTGCCCCCTGTTCATACAGTGCCACATTACAGTGTCCCCTGTTCATACAGTGCCCCATTACAGTGCCCCCTGTTCATACAGTGCCACATTACAGTGCTCCCAGTTCATACAGTGCCATATTACAGTGCCCCCTGTTCATAATGTGCCACATTACAGTGCTTCCTGTTCATACAGTGCCACATTACAGTGCCCCCTGTTTATACAGTGCCACATTACAGTGCCCCCTGTTTATTCTGTGCCACGTTACAGTGCCCCGTTTATATTGTGCCCCATTACAGTGCCCCCTGTTCATACAGTGCCACATTACAGTGCTCCCAGTTCATACAGTGCCATATAACAGTGTCCCGTTTATACAGTGCCACATTACAGTGCTTCCTGTTTATTCTGTGCCACATTACAGTGCCCCTGTTCATACAGTGCCCCCTGTTCATACAGTGCCACATTACAGTGCCCCCTGTTCATACAGTGCCACATTACAGTGCTCCCAGTTCATACAGTGCCATATTACAGTGTCCCGTTTATACAGTGCCACATTACAGTGCTTCCTGTTTATACAGTGCCACATTACAGTGCCCCTGTTCATACAGTGCCCCATTACAGTGCCCCCTGTTCATGCAGTGCCACATTACAGTGCTTCCATTTCATACAATGCCACATTACAGTGCTCCCAGTTCATACAGTGCCATATTACAGTGTCCAGTTTATACAGTGCCACATTACAATGCTTCCTGTTTATTCTGTGCCACATTACAGTGCCCCTGTTCATACAGTGCCCCATTACAGTGCCCCCTGTTCATACAGTGCCACATTACAGTGCTCCCATTTCATACAGTGCCACATTACAGTGCACCCTGTTCATACAGTGCCACATTACAGTGTCCCCTGTTCATACAGTGCCACATTACAGTGCCCCCATTTCATACAGTGCCACATTACAGTGCCCCCTTTTCATACAGTGCCACATTACAGTGCTCCCAGTTCATACAGTGCCATATTACAGTGTCCCATTTATACAGTGCCACATTACAGTGCTTCCTGTTTATTCTGTGCCACATTACAGTGCCCCTGTTCATACAGTGCCACATTACAGTGCTCCCATTTCATACAGTGCCCCATTACAGTGCCCCCTGTTCATACAGTGCCACATTACAGTGCTCCCATTTCATACAGTGCCCCATTACAGTGCCCCCTGTTCATACAGTGCCACATTACAGTGCTCCCATTTCATACAGTGCCACATTACAGTGCTCCCATTTCATACAGTGCCACGTTACAGTGTCCCCTGTTCATACAGTGCCACATTACAGTGCCCCCTGTTCATACAGTGCCATATTACAGTGCCCTAGTTCATACAGTGCCATATTACAGTGCCCCCTGTTCATACAGTGCCACATTACAGTGCTTCCTGTTCATACAGTGCCATATTACAATGCCCTAGTTCATATTGTGCCACATTACAGTGCAAATCTAACCATTATAACATACACTACACGCACTGAAAATGTAATGTCACACACTTCAGGCTGGGCAATGAATCAGACCCAATTGCTTAGCGGGCAAATTTGTGAAATTGGCATGCAACTTTATAACCTGGGTCCAAGCCCCCTAACCCTTTGGGATCCATAACAATGGTTCCCCTTGCACCCACTCTAGTTACACCCATGCTCATTTCTGTAAATATAATCCTGACACCCCCACTCTCGCCCACCTGCAAAACTTTTCCCGCTCAGCCCCCCTTCCCTGAAACTCACCCTCCCGTCAGTCTTGCCAGCTTCAAACGTGCACTCAGAACACACCTTTTCATTAAATCCTGCCATCCTCCTCCTAATTCTCCACTTACCCCTCCACTCTCACCTCTCACCCTCCAACTGTTCACATAGTATGTAAGCTCCCATCGGCAGGGCCCTCTTTCCTTCTAGTCTATACATGCCACCAACCCTATTAGCTCCCATTTAGCGGCTCAGGCACATTAAGCTCATCTTTTCCTAGTGTACATGCTGGAATGCCATAAATAATTGGAGTGGAATCAACAATGGCGCTGTGGATAGAGCTGCCTAGGTGTTTTTCTGGCGAACCCACCCAACAAAATGCAAGACAAATAGCAGAAAGCGTGAACAACAACTTTGGCGCTACCACAGGATAATGTAGGATAGATATCCAATAGTTCTACGGTCTACCTGCAAGGAGAGAGCAAATTAACCTGTGACTACTGGGAAAAAGAAATTGACTACAAGAAACGTATCTATACACGGACATAAAGGACCATTACGCTTTTTATCTTTTTCAAGGATTTTTTTTTATATTGGAATAATCAGGTGAATTTTTTCTTTTTTCATTATCGGAGACATTTTTTGAAAATTGGATATCTACCCTACATTTTCCATTTTCCTGTGGTAGCGCCAAAGGTGTTGTTCACTCTTTCTGCTATTTATGCTGGAGTCCCAAACTTCCTCCTCTCCCTATGACTTACCACTGCTTGCCCTACAGAATAGTGAGTTGTTCTACCGTCACCCCGTGTCCTCATCCTGTCTGTATTTTTATAGATGTACGTTATTCCTGGATGTCAATTTACACTGCATTGAGTATACAATTTATATTCCTTGTATGGCGCTGCAGGCACTTGGTAGCATAATAACAATAATTATAACAAACATGCACCTTATAAAAATCAGGTACATAAACAAAAAAACAAAAAAAAAACACGACATGTTGATACTATCAACTGGCGCTGGGCAACTCTTTTTTACATTTTTGTGTGTTTACTATCAATTTAATCCCCCCCCTCCACACGGATATGGATCACAAGGTCGAACCTAATTAGGTCATCAGTCGATAGGTCGACTACTATTGGTCGACATGACAAAGTTCGACATTCTGGAAATGTTGACATGTGAAAGGTCGACATGGTAACAAGGTCGACACTGGGAAACATGTCGACATGGTCCAAAGTAGACCCTGAAAAATGTCGACAAAAAAAAAAACCCAAGGTAAACAAAATTGTATTTTTATTTTTGGGGTGTCGTTTTCACAGTCACACCACATGGAACCCCAGTTAGTGTACCGCGACCTCTCGCATGGCTCGCCAAGGTTTCTATTCCCAATCCTAGTCCACGTGGATGGAAAAAGTTTAACACTCCCCCACCCCACCTCCCCAAAAAAAGCTGTTTTGACCATATGTGTGTCAGCCATTTGCTCCTGTCGTCCATTTGTACCTGTCGACCATAAGCACTGCTGGCCTTTTACATGTAGACATAATCGCCATGTCGACCATTAGTGGTCGACCTATTAACTGTCAAAGTCTTCTGGATACCCTTCCACACACACTGACACACATACAAGAAAGGGTGAAGTAGAAAATAGGATTAGATTTGTTATTTTGGCAGCGATTAGCAGACATGAAACAGTTAAAACAGGTGCAATCATAAGAGCGCAGTAACTTGATCACTCCCCAGCTGTCCCAATGTAATGACCTCCCCTTCCCCCCCAAAGTGCTTCCACCAATGGACTTTCTATAGTTCCAAACATGATTTGAAATTGATCCCACCTCTCTTTCCTCACCACATTCCTCCTCTGCTTCAGAGGAAATTGCTGCTCGCTGCCCTTCTATGAACTGAATGGGGGCTTCATGCCAGCCTTGCCCTGATCTAGTGCTCTGTGGCTTTGGAAAAGAAACTAGAATGGATTCTGAGAAGATACTGTCACATGTCTGTGGTTCACGTGGAACGTGGACTCATCTTCAAGGCTTCCAAACTGTGAGTCTTCTTAAGGCACAACATGTGGTTCTGTTTATTTTGCTGTATTTTAGGACATGTGTGATTTGCAACAGTACTGAACAATCTAACACATGTAGTCATAAGGGTAACTGTGACTCCTAATACCAATGTACAGTAGCAAAGAACTAAAACACAGGACAATGGATATTTAGTGTGTTCTACTAATCCAATTAATGCTTTGTTACATGGCTTGCTGCTGTAATGTCACTCTTTCTTTTAAGGATCTGATTTACTGGCTCCCAGATATGCCTGACCCCAAAAATTACAATATCCCACCTTTCAGTTTTAGTTCATGGTTTAACTATATTTAGGGAGGAATTCAATTGCAGGCGAAAGTGAAAAGTTTTCACGGGTGTTACTTTTTTGCCTGTTAATTTTTAATTTAACAGCTGTACGTGTGCTCCCGTTTATCGTGCAATCCAAATAGAAAAGGGGTGTTAAGTGTTTCACCCAATACTTTTTGCTTGTGTTACAGGCGTTAAGTATAGGTGGAAATGGGGGAATCTGTCTGTACCCGAACGAAGTAAAACTAATACTGGATAACAATATAGAGGTCTATTAGTGGCCGTAATAAAGTGTCAAATGGCTGTTATAAGTATTTTTTTTAAACAGTATAAAAATGATAGAAAGCAAGTGTTTTTATACAAAATGAATGCACTCCTTAAATAAGGGGGTTATAAAAGGCCAATAAGTATATTTTTGTGTCATTTTAAGCCACAGTTAATTAATAAATAAATAAATAAATATAACACATCTAACAGCCATCTGCAATCATAAAAACACCTGTCCCATTCATACAGCACCCCATATACCTGCCCTATATCAATGAACCAATTTCCTGCATTTTGCACATGTTCACCCCAAAAATGACATGTAATATTTGGATAAATTACCAAACTTTCTTGAATCATAGTGCACTAAGGTATCAGCATTTTTTTCATGGTACCCCAAGGATAAAAATTTTGAAAGAATTATTAAATTAAGTAAATTGTGCCTATCTGTCATCCTCAGGTTCCGTTATGTGGTGGTGCACAGTTGTGCTTCTGATTGTCCAAGTGTTTTATGACTGGCAGCCTCTAGCACTGGTTTTGCCTATCACTTTCACCATAAATAATTGGATTTGGTCCTGGACCACCAGACCCGAGGCACCCTTGCAAGAACTTCGTGGCACCCCAGGGTGCCTATGTATACGGTTTGAGAACCACTGGCCTAATTATTCATTAGGGAGGGTGTCTCAGTGGTTCTGAACCAAGGGGGTCATTCCGAGTTGATCGCTAGCTGCCGATGTTCGCTGCGTAGCGATCATTTAAAAAAAACTGCAAAACTACGCATGCATATGGGGTGCAATGCACACGTGCGGTGTACGGGTACGAAGAGCATCGTTGTTTTGCACTGCTTATAGCGACGATTCCATTCGCACAGCCGATCGCAAGTAGATTGACAGGACGAGGGCGTTTATAGGTGTCAACTGACCGGTTTCAAGGAGTGTTTGGGAAAAATGCAGGCGTGTCCAGGCGTTTGCAGGGCGGGTATCTGACATCAATTCCGGGACCTTCGTAGCTGCAATCATCGCACAGAATAAGTAATTAAAGGGCTGGTCTTGTTCTGCACAAAATGTGTTTGAACTCGCTCGGCTGCACACGCGTTCGCACACTTGCAAAGCGAAAATACACTCCTCCGTGGGCGGCTACTATGCATCTGCATGGCTGCTAAAAGTAGCTAGCAAGCGATCAACTCGGAATGACCTCCCAAGTTCCAACATTTTTACCTTACAATAGGAATTTTCCCCAACTTTGCACTTGCTTAGGAGGTGGTGAAAAAGACATTGCGTTAAATACCATGGAGAATTATCACGTGTCAACTTCACCTGCACTTGAATTGCACGAAAACTACTTTTCACGTGAAAACGGGTTATCGCCTGTAATTGAATTCCCCCTTTAGTCTGCTGTGTTTTATAATAATCTGTGTCCGGCAGGCGGGTAAGTGCATGTGGGCATCTAGGATTGCATAAAAACACATGTTTTCTGAAACATCTCAATCTCATTCAAAGGCATGTGCTTATTAGTGTGAAATGTTGGGGGCAGGGGTGTATCTTTCTATAGGCCAGGATGGCACTTGCCAGGGGTGCTGGCCAAGGGGTGGGGGGGTGCGACCCGGCAGTGCCACCCACGCCAGGGGATAGAATGACATAGTAGTTCTCACTGAGTACATCCCTTAGTAGTGCTCATCCACTGCCGGACTCTCAGAAGCGTATTGCACTCTGACACTCTCTGTGACTACAGCCACAATGATGGTGAATATAGCCGGGGAGAGGGGCACTTCCAGGTATGGGGAGGGGCGAGTCACCTCCTCTTCCTCATCCGCTCCCCTTCTCATTGGTCCCACGCGGTCTGTCACCAAACAGCAGCCACTACAATCAGCACCAGTCAGCAGTGCAGCATGAGCAGACCTGTACATTTTCTGTGGTACCGTAGCTGCACTGCATGGTCTATCCTGGCAATCTGGATCACAGCTTACAAAGAGCTCTGTATGGAGCGTTATCTAGACCAGTGACTGCCTGTCCAGCTGTGTTGAGACTATAAGTCCCAGCACACCTTGTCAACTGGATTTGCTGGGACATGTAGTGCCACCACACATAGAGAGGGTTTTTTTTAACTGTATGTATGTGTGCATATATCCCCTCGGTGTCCCTGTCCGCACCCTCCTTTTAATTCCCCCAGAGTGTCCCTGCCCGCACCATCCCTGTAACTGCCGCCTCAGTGACCCTGCCCATACACTCCTGTAATTCCCTCAGTGTCCCTGCCCACACCCTTCCCATAATTCCCCCTCAATGTCCCTGCCCGCACCATCCCTGTAACTGCCCCATCAGTGACCCTGCCCATACACTCCTATAATTCCCTCTCAGTGTCCCTGCCCACACTCTTCCCATAATTCCCTGTCAGTATCCCTGCCCACACCCACCCCATAATTCCCTCTCAGTGTCCCTACCCGCACCCTAACTGTAATTCCCCCTCAGTGTCCCTGCCTGCACACTCCTCGTAATTCCCTCTCGGTGGGGTAAATTTACTAAGGTGGGAGACTTTTAGAACTGGTGATGTTGCCCATAGCAACCAATCAGATTATATCTATTATCTGCTAGAAGCAGCTAGATAAATGGTAAGTAGAATCTGATTGGTTGCCATGGGCAACATCACCAGTTCTAAAAATCTCCCATCTTAGTAAATTTACCCCAGTGTCCCTACCCGCACCCTAACTGTAATTCCACCTCAGTATCCCTGCCTGCACACTCCTCGTAATTCCCTCTCAGTGTCCCTACCCGCACCCTAACCGTAATTCCCCCTCAGTGTCCCTGCCTGCACCCATCCCTGTAATTCTCCCTCAGTGTTCCTAACCTCAGCCTCCTGTGACTCCCCCCTCAGTGTCGCTGCCCTCACACTCCTGTAATTCCCTCTCAGTGTCCCTACCCGCACCCTAACCGTAATTCACCCTCAGTATGCCTGCCCACACCCTCCCCGTAATTCCCTCAGTGTCCCTGCCCGCACCCTAACCATAATTCCCCCTCAGTGTCCCTACCCGCACCCTCTCTGTAATTCCCCCTCAGTGTCCCTGTCTGCACCCTCCCTGTAATTCTCCCTTAGTGTTCCTAACCTCAGCCTCCCTGTGACTCCCTCCTCAGTGTCCCTGCCCACATCCTCCTGTAATTCCCCCTCAGTCTCCCTGCCCGCACACTCCTGTAATTCCCCCTCAGTGGCCCTGTCTGCACCCTCCCTGTAATTGCCCCTTAGTGTCCCTGACCTCAGCCTCCCTGTAAGCTCTCCACCTCATTGTCCCTACCCGCACCCTCCCTGTAATTCCCTCTCAGTGTCCCTACCCGCACCCTAACCATAATTCCCTCTCAGTGTCCCTACCCGCACCCTAACCATAATTCCCCCTCAGTGTCCCTACCCGAACCCTCCCTGTAATTCCCTCTCAGTGTCCCTACCCGCACCCTAACCATAATTCCCCCTCAGTATCCCTACCCGCACCCTCTCTGTAATTCTCCCTCAGTGTTCCTGACCTCAGCCTACCTGTAACTCCCCCCTCTGTGTCTCTGGGTGGGGGAGGTGAGGGGCGCCAGTTCCTTATTTTGCCAGGGGCACTCAGACCCCTAGATACACCCCTGGTTGGGTGGTATGTATTACTTCACTATCTATAATTCTGATGATAATAATGCAAAAGGTCAATTATTATACACTGGGGTATATTACGAGTTACCATTGCAACGGTGTAGAAACGGCGACAACAGGTTATTGAATCTACCCCATTGACTGCAACTGTCTACAGTAACTTCTCACAACGGGACTGAATCAGTCAGGTTCCAAAAAAGTTAATCAAATTCCATCATTAACAGTTTTATGCTAAAGAAACATTGTGCAGGTGCCGGGACCCGGCCGGTGGCAGGACAAAGCGGTAGGTACCAGGCAGAACGGCCAGCGGCAGCCCCCCTCCTCCATCCAGGTAGGTGCCGCCGCTGGTTCTCAATTTAGCATAAGGAAGTGAGCTGACTGCTGTGGCTGTATGGAAAAGCTGTACACCAGGCATTCCCAGCCACGGTCCTCAAGGCACACTAAAAGTGCAGGTTTAGTGATATCCTTAATTAGTAGCTCAGTTATTTTGATTTAACCATCTGTGCTGCAGCCTGGATATCCCTAAAACCTGCACTGTTGGTGTGCCTTGAGGACCGTGGTTGGGAATGCCTGCTGTACACAGTATATACATTGGGAAAGGATGATCAAGTACAGGCCAAGTGGAGTAAGTTCAGTCATTTGTGACTCAAGTAGACCTGGACACAAATACTCCTGTGATGAGGCAAATGACTTACAGGTGCTAGAAGGCTGGTATAAGGAGCCGCAGTGATGATCAGGAATACTAGCTGCCTGTTTCTGATTGCGGACTGACCTCTCCAGCTATTATATCTTTCTAGGCCACAGGTTCTCAAACTCGGTCCTCAGGACCCCACACATTGCATGTTTTGCAGCTCTCCTCACAGAATCGCAAGTGAAATAATTAACTCCCCCTGCGGACCTTTTAAAATGTGTCAGTGAGTAATTAATACACCTGTGCAGTGTGCACCTGCTGGGTTACCTGCAAAACATGCACTGTGTGGGGTCCTGAGGACCGAGTTTGAGAACCACTGTTCTAGATATTCCCATGTGGACTATGGCAGGATAGAAGATGCTCTTTTTATTTTCTCCACACAATGGGGCCTGTAGTGTTTACAGGGCTCGTATTAAGAAAATATATATATATATATATATATATAGATATAGATAGATAGATAGATAGATAGATAGATAGATGGATATAATAATGGAGGATCATCTTTAAATGTATTTCCTGTAATCAATCGACATTCCATTTGGTAGCATGCTTGAGTTACATGCGCTGTGTGGACTGTGGAGGGAAGAATACATTATAAGTCAAGTGCCAAATACTGACCTGTCACCAGCAGAAGTCACTGACAGAAATGATTGGTAAAAAGGGAAGTCTATGCAAACATACACATGATTTAAAGGGACACAGTCATGTTCTTTCTCATCATGAGGTAGCTTTCTGTTTCCAGTATTACAGATTAATCAGCTTGAACGCTGTCTACTAATGTTGGCGCCATTTTTGTTTCGCTTGGACAATAAAGTTTTTTTATTTCTATAGCCAAAAAAGAGTGTGTTATGGCCTGGACCCTGTGGTGGTTGATCATTTGCGACTTTATGCTAATACCACTACAAGCCCCAGGGCCATAGAGAGCCATGCCAGGCCCAGGTACTAGCATGGGGGCATAGCCTACAAAGGGGTGTGTCCACGCTTCCCTAAAAATACATATTAATTCAAATCCGGAGGAGCGCAAGGGATAGTTACGGCTTCCTACCTTGCTTACTCCGGGAAGCGGGTAGACCCCGCCGGCGCCATCTTCCCAGTGATATTTGAGAGTCTTTGCTCTCAATGTGTGGCCCCATCTTCTTGAAAATGTCAATGGGAAGATGGTGCTGGCCGTGATGGGGGGGACTCACCTCCCAGATGAAGGTAAGTATACTCTTGTGGAGGAGAAGGCAGCAGACCAGGGCCCTTCTAGCAAGCCCAGGTAATTAGTACCCCAACCCCCTCGGCGCCAGTGACATGTCCATCCTTGGTGGTCATCCATGTGCATAAATGTGCAAGGACTGAGACATCCACTATGAGCATCTCCAGGAGCTGCAGTCGTGCTTGGTGCGGCTTTAGACGGCACCATCTGCCGTACCATAGAAACTAGCAGTAGCCCCCTGATGTGTACAGGTTCTCCGTATGAGTGTGGCCTCCATTGTGAGTGATTAAACCTACAATGAATACATGTCACCGCACATGAATGCCCAATTCCTTTTTTAATACACTTTTACGTGCGTGGGTCTGAACTTGCCACCGCAACTCTATATAAACACACAATCAGGACGCATATGCAGTATAGAAAAAAGAAACACTCAACTACGTCTGACACTGATACAGCGTGTGACTCGGAGACAGGCCCCTAACCACTTGCCTGGCACTAACATAAGTGATGCGCCCGCAGCCAAGAGTGAGTTACCTGGGCAGGTGGCATCAGATACGTCAGTGCTGCCCGCTGTGTCCCCCGAGGAAATCTGTTCTGCTGCAGCCCTCTGCGAGTGAAGTTTCAAGCAGCATTCTGGGTGCATGCGCTGGAACTAAAAGTGCTAGGAGGGTAACAGCGCAAACCCCCCCACTCGCGCCCTACATTCCACTGCGTTCTGCAATACGGTGTGGGGTGGGGCTATGGGTCTAAGATGGAGTGGTTGAAAGCAGGGGCAATGTTTTGGCATGTTGGGTGGGTAGGTGTGCGTATTTGCTGACCAATAAAAGTGTTTTTGTTTGGCGAGGGGGGGGGGAGGGCGGAATATATAAAAAAAGAATGACATGAGGAGTGGGGGCACTAAACAGTGGGGGGCCTATTGACGCTGGGTGTGAGGGTGAGCTCTCTGCCACCGGGATCCAATGCCACTAGAGGGGTGGGTGTATATAACACTGGAGATCTTTTGCTAATGCGGGGGCCATTTCTGATGGAAATTGGGAGGGAATGTGTAAAACACCACCTTGGTATATTTTTTTAAATAAACTATTTAATTAAAAATATTTTTCAAACTTTATTAAAGTACTAAATAATAAAAAAAAACACGTCAATTCCTGAGCATTTTTTTGTAAAATAAATAAATAATGATTGTTAGCTAAGTGGTTAATAGACCATGGTCAGGCGCGCATCCAGCACTGTCCGCTCATGTAGACAGTTGAAAACATATTTGGAGGCTTGAATCTGGGGTGAATGTGTGATTGGTGTGAATGGCAGAGGAAGGCCTAACTGTGTGAGTTCCCTGAAAGCTTTATATATAATCAACAAAACCACAGCTGTTGTGACACACACATATATAAATATATATATATATATATACATATATGTACATACATACATATAAATTTATATATATATATATATATATATATATATAAGATTTTACTCACCGGTAAATCTATTTCTCGTAGTCCGTAGTGGATGCTGGGAACTCCGAAAGGACCATGGGGAATAGCGGCTCCGCAGGAGACTGGGCACAACTAAAGAAAGCTTTTAGGTCACCTGGTGTGCACTGGCTCCTCCCACTATGACCCTCCTCCAAGCCTCAGTTAGGACACTGTGCCCGGACGAGCTGACATAATAAGGAAGGATTTTGAATCCCGGGTAAGACTCCTACCAGCCACACCAATCACACCGTATAACTCGTGATACTATACCCAGTTTAACAGTATGAAAACAACTGAGCCTCTCAACAGATGGCTCAACAATAACCCTTTAGTTAACAATAACTATGTACAAGTATTGCAGACAATCCGCACTTGGGATGGGCGCCCAGCATCCACTACGGACTACGAGAAATAGATTTACCGGTGAGTAAAATCTTTTCTCTGACGTCCTAGTGGATGCTGGGAACTCCGAAAGGACCATGGGGATTATACCAAAGCTCCCAAACGGGCGGGAGAGTGCGGATGACTCTGCAGCACCGAATGAGAGAACTCAAGGTCCTCCTCAGCCAGGGTATCAAATTTGTAGAATTTTGCAAACGTGTTTGCCCCTGACCAAGTAGCAGCTCGGCAAAGTTGTAAAGCCGAGACCCCTCGGGCAGCCGCCCAAGATGAGCCCACCTTCCTTGTGGAATGGGCTTTTACTGATTTAGGATGCGGCAGTCCAGCCGCAGAATGCGCCAGCTGAATTGTGCTACAAATCCAGCGAGCAATAGTCTGCTTAGAAGCAGGAGCACCCAGTTTGTTGGGTGCATACAGGATAAATAGCGAGTCAGTTTTCCTGACTCTAGCCGTCCTGGAAACATAAATTTTCAAGGCCCTGACTACGTCCAGTAACTTGGAATCCTCCAAGTCCCTAGTAGCCGCAGGCACCACAATAGGTTGGTTCAAGTGAAAAGCTGATACCACCTTAGGGAGAAACTGGGGACGAGTCCTCAATTCCACCCTATCCATATGGAAAATCAGATAAGGGCTTTTACATGACAAAGCTGCCAATTCTGACACACGCCTGGCTGAAGCCAAGGCCAATAACATGACCACTTTCCACGTGAGATATTTTAGATCCACGGTTTTAAGTGGCTCAAACCAATGTGATTTTAAGAAACTCAACACCACGTTGAGATCCCAAGGTGCCACTGGAGGCACAAACGGGGGCTGAATATGCAGCACTCCTTTCACAAACGTCTGAACTTCAGGTAGTGAAGCTAGTTCTTTCTGGAAGAAAATCGACAGAGCCGAGATCTGTACCTTAATGGAGCCTAATTTCAGGCCCATAGTCACTCCTGCTTGTAGGAAATGCAGAAATCGACCTAGTTGAAATTCCTCTGTTGGGGCCTTTTTGGCCTCACACCAAGCAACATATTTCCGCCATATGCGGTGATAATGCTTTGCTGTTACATCTTTCCTGGCTTTAATCAGCGTAGGAATGACTTCCTCCGGAATGCCCTTTTCCTTCAGGATCCCGCGTTCAACCGCCATGCCGTCAAACGCAGCCGCGGTAAGTCTTGGAACAGACAGGGCCCCTGCTGCAGCAGGTCCTGTCTGAGCGGCAGAGGCCATGGGTCCTCTGAGATCATCTCTTGAAGTTCCGGGTACCACGCTCGTCTTGGCCAATCCGGAACCACGAGTATTGTTCTTACTCCTCGTTTTCTTATTATTCTCAGTACCCTTGGTATGAGAGGCAGAGGAGGGAACACATAAATTGACTGGTACACCCACGGTGTCACTAGAGCGTCCACAGCTATCGCCTGAGGGTCCCTTGACCTGGCGCAATATCTCTCTAGTTTTTTGTTTAGGCGGGACGCCATCATGTCCACCTGTGGCCGTTCCCATCGATTTACAATCAGCGTGAAGACTTCTGGATGAAGTCCCCACTCTCCCGGGTGGAGGTCGTGCCTGCTGAGAAAGTCTGCTTCCCAGTTGTCCACTCCCGGAATGAACACTGCTGACAGTGCTAGTACGTGATTTTCCGCCCATCGGAGAATCCTTGTGGCTTCTGCCATTGCCATCCTGCTTCTTGTGCCGCCCTGTCGATTTACATGGGCGACTGCCGTGATGTTGTCTGACTGGATCAGTACCGGCTGGTGTAGAAGCAGGGATTTTGCCTGACTTAGGGCATTGTAAATGGCCCTTAGTTCCAGAATATTTATGTGTAGGGAAGTCTCCTGACTCGACCATAGTCCTTGGAAGTTTCTTCCCTGTGTGACTGCCCCCCAGCCTCGAAGGCTGGCATCCGTGGTCACCAGGACCCAGTCCTGTATGCCGAATCTGCGGCCCTCTAGAAGATGAGCACTCTGCAGCCACCACAGCAGAAACACCCTGGTTCTTGAAAACAGGGTTATTAGGCGATGCATCTGAAGATGCGATCCGGACCATTGGTCCAACAGGTCCCACTGAAAGATTCTGGCATGGAACCTGCCGAAAGGAATTGCTTCGTAAGAAGCCACCATCTTTCCCAGGACCCGCGTGCAGTGATGCACCGATACCTGTTTTGGTGTCAGGAGGTCTCTGACTATAGATGACAGCTCCTTGGCTTTCTCCTCCGGGAGAAACACTTTTTTCTGGACTGTATCCAGAATCATACCCAGGAACAGTAGACGTGTCGTCGGAACCAGCTGTGATTTTGGAATATTCAGAATCCAACCGTGCTGGTGTAGCACCTCCTGAGATAGTGCTACTCCCACCAACAACTGCTCCTTGGACCTCGCCTTTATTAGGAGATCGTCCAAGTACGGGATAATTAAAACTCCCTTTCTTCGAAGGAGTATCATCATTTCCGCCATTACCTTGGTAAACACCCTCGGTGCCGTGGAGAGTCCAAACGGCAGCGTCTGGAATTGGTAATGGCAATCCTGTACCACAAATCTGAGGTACTCCTGGTGAGGATAGTAAATGGGGACATGCAGGTAAGCATCCTTGATGTCCAGGGATACCATGTAATCCCCCTCGTCCAGGCTTGCAATAACCGCCCTGAGCGATTCCATCTTGAACTTGAATTTTTTTTATGTATGTGTTCAAGGATTTCAAATTTAAAATGGGTCTCACCGAATCGTCCGGTTTCGGTACCACAAACAGTGTGGAATAGTAACCCCGTCCTTGTTGAAGTAGGGGCACCTTGATTATCACCTGCTGGGAATACAGCTTGTGAATTGCCGCTAGCACAGCCTCCCTGTCTGAAGGAGTAATCGGCAAGGCAGATTTTAGGAACCGGTGGGGTGGAGACGCCTCGAATTCCAGTTTGTACCCTTGAGATACTATTTGCAGGATCCAGGGATCCACCTGTGAGCGAGCCCACTGATCGCTGAAATTTTTGAGGCGGCCCCCCACCGTACCTGGCCCCGCCTGTGGAGCCCCACCGTCATGCGGCGGACTTGGAAGAAGCGGGGGAGGACTTTTGCTCCTGGGAACTTGCTGTTTGTTGCAGCCTTTTTCCCCTACCTCTGCCTCTGGACAGAAAGGACCCGCCTTTTCCACGCCTGTTTTTCTGAGTCCGAAAGGACTGTACCTGATAAAACTGCTCCTTTTTAGGCTGTGAGGGAACATGGGGTAAAAACGCTGACTTCCCAGCAGTTGCTGTGGAAAGTGGAAACTAGGTCCGAGAGACCATCCCCAAATAACTCCTCACCCTTATAAGGCAAAACTTCCATGTGCCTTTTTGAATCTGCATCCCCTGTCCACTGGCGAGTCCATAAGCCTCTCCTAGCAGAAATGGACAATGCACTTATTTTAGATGCCAGCCGGCAGATCTCCCTCTGTGCATCTCTCATGTATAAGACTGAGTCTTTTATATGCTCCTATGGTTAGCAGAATAGTGTCCCTGTCTAGGGTGTCAATATTTTCTGACAGGGAATCTGACCACGCAGCGGCAGCACTGCACATCCATGCTGACGCAATAGCTGGTCTAAGTATAATGCCTGAGTGTGTATATACAGACTTCAGGATCGCCTCCTGCTTTCTATCAGCATGTTCCTTGAGGGCGGCCGTATCCGGAGACGGTAGTGCCACCTTTTTAGACAAACGTGTGAGCGCTTTATCCACCCTAGGGGGTGTCTCCCAACGTGACCTATCCTCTGGCGGGAAAGGGAACGCCATTAGTAACTTCTTAGAGATTACCAATCTTTTATCAGGGAAAGCCCACGCTTCTTCACACACTTCATTTAATTCTTCAGATGGGGGAAAAACTACGGGTAGTTTTTTCTCCACAAACATAATACCCTTTTTAGTGGTACCTGGGTTTATATCAGAAATTTGTAACACCTCTTTCATTGCTTCAATCATGCAACGAATGGCCTTAGTGGACATTAGACTAGACTCATCGTCGTCGACACTGGTGTCAGTATCCGTGTCGACATCCGCGTCTGCCATCTGAGGTAGCGGGCGTTTTAGAGCCCCCGATGGCCTTTGAGACGCCTGGACAGGCACGAGCTGAGAAGCCGGCTGTCCCGCATTTGGCATGTTGTCAAATTTTTTGTGTAAGGAGTCGACACGTGCACGCAATTCCTTCCATAAGTCCATCCACTCAGGTGTCTGCCCCGCAGGGGGTGACATCCCTTCTATAGGCATCTGCTCCGCCTCAACATCATTATCCTCATCAAACATGTCGACACAGCCGTACCGACACACCGCACACACACATGGAATGCTCTAACAGAGGACAGGACCCACAAAAGCCCTTTGGGGAGACAGAGTGAGAGTATGCCAGCACACACCAGAGCGCTATATAATGCAGGGACTAACTGAATTATGTCCCCTATAGCTGCTGTTATATATACTGCGCCTAAATTTAGTGCCCCCCCCCCCTCTCTTTTTTACCCTTTTCTGTAGTGTAGACTGCAGGGGAGAGCCAGGGAGCTTCCTTCCAGCGGAGCTGTGAGGGAGAAATGGCGCCAGTGTGCTGAAGGAGATAGCTCCGCCCCTTTTTCGCGGACTTTTCTCCCGCTTTTTTATGGATTCTGGCAGGGGTAATTATCACATATATAGCCTCTGGGGCTATATATTGTGGTATTTTTGCCAGCCAAGGTGTTTTTATTGCTGCTCAGGGCGCCCCCCCCTAGCGCCCTGCACCCTCAGTGACCGGAGTGTGAAGTGTGTATGAGAAGCAATGGCGCACAGCTGCAGTGCTGTGCGCTACCGCAGTGCTGTGCGCTACCTTGGTGAAGACTGATGTCTTCTGCCGCCGATTTTCCGTCTTCTTGCTTCTGGCTCTGTAAGGGGGACGGCGGCGCGGCTCCGGGACCGAACACCAAGGCCAGTTCCATGCGGTCGATCCCTCTGGAGCTAATGGTGTCCAGTAGCCTAAGAAGCCCAAGCTAGCTGCAAGCAGGTAGGTTCGCTTCTTCTCCCCTTAGTCCCTCGCTGCAGTGAGCCTGTTGCCAGCAGGTCTCACTGTAAAATAAAAAACCTAATTATATACTTTCTTTTTAGAAGCTCAGGAGAGCCCCTAGTGTGCATCCAACCTCGGCCGGGCACAAAATCTAACTGAGGCTTGGAGGAGGGTCATAGTGGGAGGAGCCAGTGCACACCAGGTGACCTAAAAGCTTTCTTTAGTTGTGCCCAGTCTCCTGCGGAGCCGCTATTCCCCATGGTCCTTTCGGAGTTCCCAGCATCCACTAGGACTATCTATCCTGAGATCTGCTAAGCACTGGAAACCTTATTTGGTGTAGTTTAAAGTAGGTACACAGGTGCATACCTCCCAACACGACCCTCTCCAGGAGGGACACAATGCTCTGTTCCTGGACTTCCCTCTTAATGTATGATTGCCATCACCTGTGCTGCTGAAACGCCTTTATTTTCAAATAACTAGTTCACCACAGGTGAAGGCAATCATTAATTAAGAGAGAAGTCCAGGAACAGGGCATTCTGTCCCTCCTGGAGAGGGTCATGTTGGGAGGTATGCAGGTGATAGGGGTTTCTTGGGAAACATTACTGGTATGCATCTCCTCCTGCATTTGCAGTGCAGCAATACAGTGGCAATCCTTGCTGAATTAGGCCCCTAGTGTAACAATATGCAAATGCCAGTGTAAGCATTCCCCTTGTGAACTACCGTGCAATGGACTTAGCAGTAGTCACCCAATAGCCAGGGGCCAAAAGGTAGTTGTCCAAAAACCAATGGTCAAAATATAGGGAAGCAGCCATGGAAATAACAGATTCCGCAATTACAAAGACATAGGAATGGCCATTGGTGCTTAATATCAATGACGTAAAACCATTGACAGGGAATTATCAATGGTTTGCACTCATCTATGAACATCTCTGCTGTGGGAAACGGTGGAAATTAGCGGTGTATCCGGGGTGGGTTCCATATCGCCTACGCATCAGAAAAACAAAAACACCTACCTCTCAGCCATCGATGGTAGAGAACCATCAGATCCCTGTTTCAATGGCAAAAACTTCAACCATCAGTGGCACACCATTGATTGTTGCTCACCATTGATTATCGATGGCCATATAGTACCTACAAAGACAAGCGCAGTAACTGTACCGCTCACATTATTAAAGGGAAGTTGACAATCAATAACATCTGAGCATGAGAAACATTTGCATATAAGAGGACAGCAGATGCAGGATGCAGCCGCAATTGGAAGACAAGGAAAACAATGTGTCTGAGCAGCAGAGTGACCTCAACATGTTGGAAAAAGGCTGATCTCAAATGGAAACATAGGCGTGCGCAGGGGGGGTGCCTGGTGCGCACAGGCACCCCCTAATGTCCAGCATTCCCCACATGCCTGCACATTAGGGCAGTGCAGCACAGCGATCCCCACCGAGCCTGCTGCTCAGTCCTGTGCTATTCCTCGCTGCCAGTAGTGCATTTACCGGTATGCTCGCTGACTTCCTGGGACGCGCAGCTGGAAAATCTCAGGCAGTCTGGGCAGTGGGCTCCTCTCTTACAGAGTACTGCATCAGCCGCCACCGCATTTCTGCTTGTCCCCCTCCTCCTGCATCTCTTGCCCGGCTGCGGTGACCCCACCAGAGCCACTACACATCCCACCGCGCCTGACTGGAGAGACCGCGGAGCCTCCTCCCAACCTCCAGGTAACTTGCTCTCCCACTCTCTCCCTCCCTCCCATGCCCCTCTCTTTATACCCCCATGCCTCTCACTCTCTCCATGCCCCCTCACCCTTCATGCCACCCCTCTCCATGCCTCTCACTCTCTCCATGTCACCCCCATCCCAATGCCCCTCTCGCTCTTCATGCCTCTCTCTCCTTGTGCCCCCCCCCCTCTCCATGCCTCTCTCTCTCCATAATATATATATGTTGCTCATACTGTGTGGCGTAATGTCAACTTTGGGCTCATACTGTGTGGGGTAATGTGAATTTTAGCTCATACTGTGTGGCGTAATGTGAATTTCGGCTCATACTGTGTGGCATAATGTGAATTTCAGCTCATACTGTGTGGCATAATGTGAATTTCAGCTCATACTGTGTGGGGTAATGTGAATTTCGACTCATACTGTTTGGAGTAATGTGATTAAGCCATGTGATTTTAATGAAAGAATGTAAAATAGTGCTAGACATGTCCCTGGGCGGTGCTAGACATGCCCAAAAGGCGGTGCTAGACACGCCCCTCCAGCGGTGCACCCCCTAATATAATTAGCTGCGCACGCCTATGAATGGAAATAAACTACAGGCAAATAATAAGGCACTAAGAGCACACAAGATTCTCAAACAACCAGTCGGGCAAGTCAGTGGCCGAATTAGTAACCTGACAGTATACACCCTCTCCAAGGTAATTGACTGATGAGAGTAGAAAGCAGCAATTAGTCCTGGGGCATGAATATCAGCTGCAGAGTCCCCGGATCTCTCAGCAAAATGATCGCCTTTCCAGTTGATGAGAAATAGGAGCTGCCCTTTGATCTAGCATTTTGCAATACTTCAGTAAGACATTTTCAGAGACCATGTGCCTTCTATCTGACATAAAGACCCACTTATAAAGCCAGCTCTACTAGTGTTTGTAGGACATCTAGGTGGGAGAAAGGAAAGCGAGGGATTGCCAGATGAAATATTTTATTTTACTACAAATAGTTGTTTGATTCTTCTCTTCCCAAATGGTAGACCAAGTATACATTTTCCTTTCCTTAGTTAGTCAGGCCTTGCTTAAACTAGCAGCAGATCAATTGCACCACAAAACCCATTAAAAACAGTTCCTACTCACGAAGACAGGCTTGATTGCAGTCTCTTGTCTAGACTTGACTATCTGAAACTAACGTGGAATATAACATGAATGAATATGCCTTTGGACACTTTACTGACACTTTTGAGTAGAAGCGTGAGGTACTGCTTCATATTTGTGACCTCATATGAGGATAGACAGCCTTCAAACCAGCTGCACTGTACATTCATAGAGGAAAGCACTTCAGTTCATCTGGATCCTGCCTGTGCCTGGACCCTGGCTCAACCATTCCAACGTTATCCTCCATCTGAGCATTGTTGCTGTTCTACTCTCTCCATGGCCTTGTCAACATTCACTGCACCACAGACGGACTGAGATTTGGACCACCATCTGGCCATTTCCATAGTACTCACACATCACCATGGTTTTGTTAGCTTATTCCCCAACAGTTGCCACCACTGTCGGCTTTTGTGACTGCCTCGTTCGTTTGCTCCTCTGGAATTTGTGGGTGGCTTCACAGTGGGGACTCTTTTCTTTTTTTCGACCTGCTTAAGGTGGCTTCCTTCTGTGACTCCTTCCATGAGACGTACCATCACATTACTGAGCTTTTGGTGATTCGGATCAGGACCCCTAGGGCAAATAAAAACACTTGCTGGAGAGTGTATAATGCTTGAGGGCAAATGTGGATCAGGCTTAGGATCACTGGAGTGAGTGCCGTAAGCGCAACTGTCTGGTTTTAGGAAACCTGGAATACCAGGTAGTACATCGGAGGCAGGCAGCTGAAGATATAAGAGCTGGGTGCTATGGGCCGATCGTTTATGGACTACAGAGGATCTGTACATATTGAGGATTTGTACTGCACATGCACTGATCTTCTGCTGCGAAGTCTATCGGGGGCCCCCATTTTCTGGAGGTGCAGAGGTCAGGGTCCACGTCGTGTGACACAGATTTTCTGGCCTCGGCTATAGAGCTGCGATGACTCAAACAGGTGGCTAAGCCAATGCTGCATCTTAGGATGCAGCAACGGATCACAGAAGCAGGTGGTGTCTATATACATAAGACACCTACTGTTGCATTAGCATGTTTTCCCTTTGCTGCTGCATCTAAAGACGCAGCAGCGTTGTGAACTGCGTCCATTTCTGAATCAGGCCCTAGGCACACTAGGGGCAGACTGCTGGTTAGGTTGGAATCGAGAGCTAAACACAAATAGAAGCAGATTGCAAGTGATGCCAGAACTGAGTGCTTTGCACGATGGAAGCAGGCTGCAGGAGGTGCTGAAGCTGAGTGGTTTGCACAAGTGAAGCAGGCTGCAGGTGGTGTTGAAGCGGTGTGCTGTGCACAATGGAAGCAGGCTGTAGGTACAGAATGCAGAATGCAGTAGCAATACTGGTGACTGGTATGAATGCAACATGATATTGCAAGAGACTGATGACAGGAACAGGATCAGATGCAGAATGCTGTTTAGTAATGCAGGAGACTGATAACCGTGTCAGATGCAGAATGCTGGTTAGCAGTGCAGGAGACTGATGACTGGATCAGATGCAGAATGCTGTTTAGCAGTGCAGGAGACTGATGACAGGATCAGATGCAGAATGCTGTTTAGTAATGCAGGAGACTGATAACCGTGTCAGATGCAGAATGCTGGTTAGCAGTGCAGGAGACTGATGACTGGATCAGATGCAGAATGCTGTTTAGCAGTGCAGGAGACTGATGACTGGATCAGATGGACCATGCTGTTTAGCAATGCAGGAGACTGCTAACTAGGGGGGTTATTCCGAGTTGATCGCTAGCTGCCGTTGTCCGCAGCACAGCGATCAGGCTAAAATCGGCACTTCTACGCATGTGTATGGGGCACAATGCGCACGCGCAACGTACTTTCACAACAGCCGATGCAGTCTCACACAAGGTCTAGCAACGCTTTTCAGTCGCACTGCTGGCCGCAGAGTGATTGACAGGAAGTGGGTGTTTCTGGGAGGTAACTGACCGTTTTCGGGGAGTGTGTGTAAAAATGTAGGCGTGTCAGATACAAACGCAGGCATACCTGGAGAAACGCAGGCATGGCTGGCCGAACGCAGGGCGCGTTCATGACATCAAAACAGGAACTAAATAGTCTGAGGTGATCACTAGCTAGGAGTAGGTCTGGAGCTGCTCAGAAACGACACAATCTTTTTTTGCAGCAGTGCTGCGATCCTTTCGTTCGCACTTCTGTTAAGCTAAGATACACTCCCAGAGGGCGGCGGCTTAGCGTTTGCACGACTGCTAAAAGCAGCTAGCGAGCGAACAACTCGGAATGAGGGCCCATGTTGTTTTGCAGTGCAGGAGACTGATGACTGATCAGATGCAGAATGCTATTAGTAGTGCAGGAGACTGATGCCTGGATCAGATACAGAATGCTATTAGTAGTGCAGGAGACTGATGCCTGGATCAGATACAGAATGCTATTAGTAGTGCAGGAGACTGATGACTGGATCAGATGCAGAATGCTTTTTAGCAGTGCAGGAGACTGATGACAGGATCAGATGCAGAATGCTATTAGTAGTGCAAGAGACTGATGACGGGATCAGATGAACAGGGCCGTTTCTTGGGGCAGGCAAGCAGTGCAACCGCACTGGGCGCCCGCCGCGGCACTAAATGTGGCTCCCTGCTTCCCCCTCCTATTTCTCCCCGAGTAACCCGCTCGGGGGGCGGAGTTTTACGGAATGATGCGGTTGCGTCGTTACGTCACGACACAACCCTGTCACTCCGCGAACCCCCCACCCCCGAGCGGAGTACAGAGGGGTATCCAAGTTAGGAAGAGGGAAAGGCCGGCACGAGGAGCGACTGGTGAGGCGGGCCGAAGAGCGGTAATCGCCTCTGTAAGTATTCTCTCTCTCTCTCAATGTGTAAAATGGGGACACCTGCCGTAATGTGTGAAATGGGGACTCTTGCCTGCCGTAGTGTGGGGATTTAATGTATCAAGGGCATTGCAGTGTGTGGTATAATATGGTGCAGGGGGCATTACTGTGTGGGGCTTAAGATGGTAGAATTTTTTTTTTCTGTGGTGGTCGTGATCTGTTGGAGCAGGGTCAAAAACTGGATTGTGAGGTAGTCTTTTCAGACGAGGCCATGCCCATTTAAATGAGGCCACGCCCCTTGCCGGGCGCGCAAGTTTTTTTTATCTAGGTGGGGGGGGGCACATTTTTTAATGTCATGGGGGGGCGCATTTTTAAATCTCGCACTGGGAGCCAAATTGGCTAGAAACAGCCCTGCAGATGCAGAATGCTATTAGTAGTGCAAGAGACTGATGACAGGATCAGAACGCTGATGACACCAGGAGACAGGGCACTGACCTCTTTGGAAATAAGTTGTTCTGGCAATGAACACAGTGCAGGTCCAGTTTTAAATAATGTGCTCCTAGTGCCAACAGGCTGAGTGGTGCATGTGAGCACGATTACTCGAATCCAGTTGGTCAGATCAGTCAGGTGAGCACAATTTCAGGAACCGCTGGCAGAGAACGCTAAACTCACATGCTGATTGGTTAGCACTGCGTTCTAGAATGTCACACACGGCCAGGACGAATACAAACAGCTGCGAGATGACCCGGTAACGGCGACTCGGACTCGACATGTGACACTTTCCTGCCAGCATCTTCCTGATTTCCTCTTGCTAGCCTCTCATTGAGCCATAATGACAGAATCTTCGTACAGGGTGCTCAGACTCAACTTCTTGCTACATAAGTTTTGACTTAACACTCTAGGTCCAATGTTGAATGAGACACCATTGCAGGTCTTGTATTGCAACTTGCAGCCTACATTGCCGCAGAAGACGGCCACTCTATTTTTCTGCTAGCTAGGCTCTTTGCGCTTAACGTATACATTAATTGGGGGTCATTCCGAGTTGTTCGCTCGGTAAAAATCTTCGCATCGCAGCGATTTTCCGCTTAATGCGCATGCGCAATGTCCGCACTGCGACTGCGCCAAGTAAATTTGCTATGCACTTAGGAATTTTACTCACGGCATTTTCATCGTTCTGGTGATCGTAATGTGATTGACAGGAAATGGGTGTTACTGGGCGGAAACAGGCCGTTTTATGGGCGTGTGGGAAAAAACGCTACCGTTTCCGGAAAAAACGCAGGAGTGGCCGGAGAAACGGGGGAGTGTCTGGGCGAACGCTGGGTGTGTTTGTGACGTCAAACCAGGAACGACAAGCACTGAACTGATCGCAGAAGCCGAGTAAGTCTGGAGCTACTCAGAAACTGCTACGAGGTGTGTAATCGCAATATTGCGAATACATCGTTCGCAATTTTAAGATGCTAAGATTCACTCCCAGTCCGCTTGCGAGCGAACAACTCGGAATGACCCCCATAGTGTCTGCACTTTCTGAGCATTCCAGGTCTCCACTTGACCTTGGCCCCTGCATCATCATGACCCCATCTAGGCCACTACATTACCCCCTCCCTTTAGAATATAAGCTCTGACGGGCAGGGTCTCATGTTTGCTCACTGTTGACTTCACTTGCTCTTACCATGTCTTACGCTGAATAATTTTTTCATGCAATTTGACTGAAATGTCATCTATTAATTTTATTATACATAACCGTAATGTTCCGTTATGTCATGGCAGTCTTGTATGTTTTGAGCCATATTATCCTGACTGTCATGTAAATTGATAAAAATTGCCCCCATTAATTATTCTGCTTAATTGCGACTTACATGCCTCTAATCGGGGGTCATTCCGAGTTGATCGTAGCTATGCTAAATTTAGCACAGCTACGATCATTCACACTGACATGTGGGGGGATGTCCAGCACAGGGCTAGCCCGCCCCGCATGTCAGTGCCGCTCCCCGCAGAAGTGCAAAGGCATCGCACAGCGGCGATGCCTTTGCACTTCAAGAGTAGCTCCTGGCCAGTGCTTTAGCTGCGGCATGACGTCACATGCAGCTGTGACATCACGCAGCCGCTGCGGCCCGTCCTCAGTTCGGTCCGGCCACGCCTGCGTTGGCCGGACCGCTCCCACAAACCGGCGGCCAAATGCCGCCGTTCCGCCCCCTCCCGCCCAGCGACCGCCTCTGCCTGTCAATCAGGCAGAGGCGATCGCAACCCTGCTACGGCCTTCGGCCGTCTGGCATGCGCCGGCGCACTACGGCACCGGCGCATGCGCAGTAGAGACCCGTTCGCTCGGCTGCGCCAAACAGCAGCGAGCGAACGGGTCAGAATGACCCACATTATGCGGATATTGTCTGTATGCCTCGCAATGGGGTCATTAATTCCATCCATGCACTATTTATATTACTCAAACTGTTTTGTGTGCGTCATATCTTTTTTATTCAGGACCTAATTCAGACTGGATTGCTGCAGTGGCAGCGATCGCAGTCTGAAGCCCTTTGTGCGCACTCCGGGAAGCCCAGTGAGACGCTAACAGCATCTCAGGGCTGCGATCGCCTCTGCCTGATTGACAAGCAGAGGCGGTCGTGGAGCGGGAGGGGGCGTGCCAACGGCGTTAGAACGCCGTTGGTGGGGCGCGGTCCGGACAACGCAGGCGTGTCCGGACAGTTGCTGGGGTAGAACTTGACTGCTGCGTGACGTCACATGCCTGCAAGCGCAGCTAGCCGTGCAATGCTTTTGTACCTGTGCAGGGGGGGGGGGGGGGGTGTAGGACTTGACATGCGGGGCGGACTAGCCCTGTGCTGGGCGTCCCCCCGCATGCCAGAGAAACTGATCGTAGATGTGCTACATTTGGCACATCTACGATCAGATCTGAATTACCCCTTCAGTACTGTGCTGCCAAATCTGTGGCGCCTTATAATTAAACTTTGCTAATAATATTTTGATCAGAACATTTAAGCTATTCACCTGAATTTGCCTAGCATTATAAATGGCACAGAGGTCATATGCTAAACGCAAGTGTCTTGTTACTCGCAATCCAAGGTAGGACAGTACAATCCACAAGTATACATAGTTCTGGTTTAATAATAATCTCCAATCAATAACCACCAATGAAATAACAGCCTGTAATAGCGTGTGACAGTAATGGCAGAGCCAAACGTTCCCGTTTAGTCGCATTTAGTCCCTACAATGTAACTGTATACACTGGACTCTAATCCTTGGCACGTACTTGTATTAAACAAGACTGTTTTACATCATACACGGATTTGCAGGATACTAGACTGAGCACTGATCTCTTCGGATTA
The DNA here is from genome assembly GCF_028390025.1 of Pseudophryne corroboree. NCBI lineage: Eukaryota > Metazoa > Chordata > Amphibia > Anura > Myobatrachidae > Pseudophryne > Pseudophryne corroboree. The sequence goes on along the minus strand of NC_086452.1, from coordinate 429,107,701 downwards.
CATTTAATATTCCACGGTGATCCCAGCAAAATGTAGGCAGATTTTAAGTCATTTCAAGATAATACCTCAATCTGTGTTCTCCTATCTTGCAACATATGGAGCTGGTCTTAGAGGGATATGACGAGGTCTGCAACTGACCGTGTCTCATAATTCTGCATATTCACTACTAGCTTCCCTGCTATTATCTACATGTTTTCTTAAAAGTCTGTATTAATAGACAGCCAAAAAAATATATATATTGGGCTATTGAAATATTGAAAGCTGCCATACATCACATAGGATATAGGGGGTAATTCAGACTTCATCGCTGCAGCGGCAGCAATCGCAGTCTGAATCACTTTGTGGAGTGCGCAGGCGCAGCCTGGGAGCCCAGTGAGATGCTAACAGCATCTCACTGGTGCAATTGCCTTTGCCTGATTGACAGGCAGAGGCAGTTGAGGGACAGGAGGGGGCGCAGTCCGGACAATGGAGGCGTGTCCGTACCATGGGGGCGGGGGTAGGCAGGCCGCGGCGGCTGCGTGACATCACAGGCAGCCACTGCAACCAGGGTCGCGGCGAGTAGCGGCCTGCCAGTGCGCAGGAGCTGCGCTAGCAGGGAGCTACTCACCAGATACAAAAGCATTGCCGCTGTGCGGGGGGGGGGGGGGGGGGGGTTGGCCCAGATATGCGGGGCGGCCTAGCCCTGTGCTGAGCGTACCCCTGCATGTCAGAGTAAATGATCTCAAATGTGCTAAATTTAGCACATCTACGATCAGATCTAAACGACCCCCACAAGCAACGCTTTCAGTTACGTAAGAAGCTAGACATATACCTAAAATAATCAAACTGTTTATATGTAAAACTGCACTACCACCTAATAAATGGTAAAGCCCATGGAAAAATGGCTGAAGATGAACCTGCAGTCCTGCCTGGAAGGCCTAAACTACCACCTTTTACTAGGTGCTGAGATGATCGCCTCTCCCAGGAGTACTGTATATGTACTAAAGTGTGGGTTAACAGGAGTGGAGACGTTGCCCTCAGCAACCAAACAGATTCTAGCTATTATCTACTAGAAGGCGCTAGATAAATAAGTAGGATCTGATTGGTTGCTATGGGAAACTTGTATCCAATGCAAAAAGATCCGGCATCCTATCTCCGTCCGTGCGCTATGATCATGCCCAGAAGCCGACACACACGTCTACGACACTCCATGAGAGGCCGCCAAATCACCTCCCTCAAAATGCCCATTTTTTACAATGCTGCAACTCGGGAATCGGCTCCTTTAAGAGCAAAGAAGAATCAGTTTCAGAGTAAAGGCCAGTACTCACCGGCAGATCAGGGGAGAGATGTGTGCTGAGCGAACCTGCTCAGCACACATCTCTCCCCCCGCTCAACACAGCGCGATGTGTGCTGAGTGTGAGGGGGGGCGCTCATTTCATTGCATGCAGGCCAATCTAGCAGCTATAGCGCCGCGCGGGCCCGCGCATCGCTATCGCTGTGAGGGATACACACGGAGAGAGGTTGCTGAAAATCTAAGCAATCTGGTCAGACTGCTTAGATTATCGCTCCGTGAGTACCCCCCTTAAGGGATACATTTACTAAAGTGTGAGGTTTTTTTAGAAGTGGAGATGTTGCCCATGGTAACCAATCAGATTGTAGCCATTATCTTATAGAAGGTGCTAGATGAATGATAAGTAGGATCTGATTGGTTGCCATGGGTAACATCTCCACTTCTAAAAAAAAATCACACTTTATTAAATATACCCCAAAATATTTATTGAACTTTTGTTTTCACAAAATATAGCATTATAAATATTATTTTACCCATTATTATCGTTGGTACCAAAGACTTAGGGAAGAACTATATTACCCACGGTAATTTACCGCTGGCTAATTGAAGCAGTCCCCAATTAGTCCCCAAGACGGCACCGCATCCGTGCAGAATGTCGGCATTTCACAGGTCAACACTGTGAACATTTCGACATTCTGCACATACTAACAAATTCAGTGTCAGCATTAGAAACTGACGAAATTGTGATGTCGCTATTATGAATGACAATATTATAAATGTTGACATTTTGACTACATCATTCCCGACTATGTAGCTCGTGCTGTTCTGCCGTCTGCTTTACCACTCGGCACGTCTTGTGCATTTCTACAAATCCCAATGAATGTATGAAAAGCCTTGAGAGGCAAATCAGGTGAAATCCCTCGCTCGTCCTTATCCAGTACTCAGAATGCCATCTACTTTATTACTGGGCATCTGCCAGAGCAGGGGGGTCATGCAAGTCAGCTTGGCATCACTGCCAATCCATTAGCACTCTCCTCACGCCAACATCTGAGCTCCTCCGGGCCAGAAAGAAATATCATACCCCTGTGCAGTCTGGGCACATTTCTGACTTGTCAAAGGCCGGAGAAGAGGGTGAAAGGGTCCTCGAGGACAGAGGCTGGCCAGCTACAGCCAGATGGTAATGCAGAGATCACACTGTATCACATGATGTATATAATTTGAGTTTACAGTAATACAGCTGGTTATATTTCAGGGACAAGCGTCCAGCTTAAGGACAAGTACGTCTCTCACCATGTCTGATAAGGAGGTGTGCGAGGAGAACCCTGCAGAGTATTGCCTAGGTGAGTCAATGTTGTGCCAGAGTGTGGAATAGGTGCAAATGCTGCCGTTGGCATCCTGGATTCGGCAGTGCTGTAGGATACCCGTCTCGCCACGTAGATTTTTTTTATTGTATGTACATAGGGCCACTGGGTATGAAGTGCTTTAAAAATTGTTAAAGAACAATATTCGCAGCTGCCATTTTTTCTGTGTTCGGGATCGCAGGTGTAGGCCGAGATACAGCCTGAAAATGGACACGTCACGGCTGCGTTTCTTCCTCCACCAATCATACTTCCCCCAAACGTTCCCTCACTGTCAATCACTTTGTGAATAAGTCCTCACTGCAAGCGGCATCACTAAGTGTGTGCGCAGTTGGACCGTGGAGCTCCTGCACTCGGCCGATAATCTATTAACCCTGCAAGTATTGGCATTACGTCCATATCTGAATCACGCCCAATGTACAGGATAACATACACCATACAGCCTTGGCACTTCATACTGGCAACCCCTCCCCCCTTCAGTGTTAGCCAGGGGTGTAGCCAGAATTTTGTGAGCCCCATAGCAACATTTTGAAAGGGCCCCACCCACTTCTAGAGAGACACTTCTCTCCACAGCAGTTATTTATTCACCACAGATAGTAGTGCCCTATTTCACAATATACCACACAGTGCCTCCAGTTCATATTGTATTACATCGTAGTGCCCCAAATTAACAATATAGCACATTGTATTTCTGCCAATACACCTGTCACACAGTGCCCTCAGTTCACATTATGGGGGTCATTCCGAGTTGATCACACGCTGCCGATTTCGCAGCACAGCAGTCAGTTTACTACTGCCCATGTGTATGCACTGCAATGCGCATGTGTGTCATACGGGTACAAACAGCATCGTTGCTGGGCTAGGCTTCTAGCGACGAATCCATTCGCACGGGTGTTCGCAAGGAGATTGACAGAAAGAGGGCGTTTATGGGTGTCAACTGGCCGTTTTCTGGGAGTGGTAGGGAAAACGCAGGCGTGTCCAGGCGTTTGCAGGGCGGGTGTGTGACGTCAATTCCGGGACCGGACAGGCTGAAGTGATCGCAAGGGCTGAGTAAGTTCAGACCTACTCTGAAACTGCAAAAAACTTTTTCGTCCCGCTCGGCTGCACATGCGATCGCACACTTGCAAAGCGAAAATACACTCCCCGTGGGCGGCGACTATGTGTTTGCACAGCTGCAAAAAGTAGCTAGCGAGCGATCAACTCGGAATGAGGACCTATGTCACAAAGTCCCAGATTTATCAAGCTTGGAGAGTGATAAATTGCCCAGTGATAAAGTACCAGCCAATCAGCTCCTAATTGCCATGTTACAGGCTGTGTTTGAAAAATGACAGCTAGGAGCCGATTGGTTGTTACTTTATTACCCGTGCAATTTATAAACTCTTCAAGGCTTGATATATGTGGGCCACACTGCGTAGCGGGCAATTCTGTTAACTTGCTAGAGAATTTTATGACCTGGGTGCAGTTGAGTCAGGCCCCAGAGGCGGGCTCCCTAAGCCTCCGGGCCCCATAGCAGTGGGACCTCCAGCACCCACTAAAGCTACTACACCTATGGTGTTAATGAACCTCTCTTACTCTCTTGGTTCATAGGCCCCTAAGTGCTAATCTCAACCTTAGACTGTTGCAATATTTTTGTTGATTCAGTAATTTTCAGCTTTTACAGCTAGTAATAAATAATATAATGTTGGCCACTTACTTGGAAATTCCATTGTTTGGCCCAATCACTGATCAGCAAGAAGTGTGGATACTTTCACCACACAGAAGCAGGTACAGAGTGTTATCATCTGGCGAGAGAACAGGATCTATAGCCTACCAAAGGGATCTGGTCAGGATCCCGGTGTTTGGGATGTCGGCAGTCGGAATATCAATGCCGGAATCCTGACACTACTCAGAATACTGATGCCGGGATGCAGACATTAATCGCAATGCGGGTGCTGGATCCCGTCTGCCAGCATTGCAAATGTAAGTATGCAGGGCTGCTTAGGGTTAGGCAGCAGGGGGTGGGGAGGTTAGGTTAGGCTGCAGGGAGAGGGTTAGGCTGGAGGGGAGTGTTATGCTGCGGGGTGGGTTAGGGTTAGGTTGGGGTGGGGGGAGGTTAGGCTGGGGGGGAAGGGTAGGGTTAGGCTGCGGGGGAGGGGAGGGTTAGGCTGAGGTTATGGTTAGGCTGGGGGGAGGGGAGTAGGGTTAGGCTGGGGGGAGGGGAGTAGGGTTAGGCTGGGGGGAGGGGAGTGTTATGCTGCGGGATGGGTTAGGGTTAGGATGGGGGGTAAGGCTGGGGGAAGGGTAGGGTAGGGTTAGGCTGCGGGGAGGGTTAGTGTTAGGCTGGGGGGGGAGGGTTAGGCTGGGGGGGAAGGGTTAGGGTTAGGCTGGGGGGGAGGGGAGGGTTAGGCTGCGGTTAGGGTTAGGCTGGGGGAGGGGAGTAGGGTTAGGCTGGGGGGAGGGAGTATTATGCTGCGGGGTGGGCTAGGTTTAGGCTGGGGGGAGGGTTAGGCTGGGGGGTGTAGGGCTATGCTGGGGGTAGGGTAGAGTTAGGCTGCGGGGAGGGTTAGGGTTAGGCTGTGGGGAGGGTTAGGGTTAGGCTGGGGGGGGGTTAGGCTGCGGTTAGGGTTAGGCTGGGGGGAGGGGAGTATTATGCTGCGGGGTGGGCTAGGTTTAGGCTGGGGGGAGGGTTAGGCTGGGGGGGAGGGGAGGGGAGGGCTATGCTGGGGGTAGGGTAGGGTTAGGCTGCGGGGAGGGTTAGGGTTAGGCTGTGGGGAGGGTTAGGCTGGGGCGGGAGTAGGGTTAGGCTGGGGGGAAGGCAGGGTTAGGCTGCAGGGAAGGAGGGTTGGGGTTAGGCACCACCAGAGATTAATAGGTTTAGGCTGCGGGGAGGGAGTGTTAGAATTAGGCACCATCGGGGAGGGTTAGGGTTAGGCTGCGGGGAGAGGAGGGGGGGGGGGTTATGGAGGTAGGAGTTCAGGCTTAGTATACTTACCTAGTAGGTGTCGGGATCCTGCATGTTGGGATGCCGCTGTCTGTATTTTGACCACCAGCATAGCAAACGCCAGGATCTCAATACCACCCCCTACCAAGCGCTGCATATAAATGCCATACTGCTCTGGACTGCTCTGCAGGAGACCAGGGGAAGCAGAGATGCAGGTTGGAGGGGTTGATCCATATGCCGCTCATGCATGCTGCCCTGGTATGCAGAGCGGTGAACGGGATATTTCATCCCAGCTGCCAGGTAGATCAGCATAATACAAATAAAAACAGTGGGTGCTAGTTATAACAGTATATTGTTGTATATGGAATAAAACAGACTTGTGTGGCTGCCCCCACAGTATGGAACTGGGCTTCCACTACACCATATAAATAATACAAAAAGTGAAATGGGAGAGAGCAAAACACGGCTGCTGGTATGAAAGTATTACTAAAAAGATTTATTCAACAAAGAGGACACATTAAAATGACAAAATGACCACGGTATGCAGATGGAAATAACATCAGCGGCCTATAGGGGCTATTCAGAACTGGTTGCAGTGTTCCGCAAATGGGCGACTTTCGGAACACTGCGGATGCAGTGCGCGGGCTATCATGATGCAATTGCATCTCTCAGTAGGATGCGTCCGCATCCTGATTGACAGGCGATGGGCATCTGGGGGTGGTGACGCAGCATTTCAGGTGAGTGGACCAGGAAAAGCAGGCATTCATGGGCATTTTCGGGGCTGGCTGATGGCGCCTCCTGCATTTCCTGCGATCGCCTGCCTACGCATTTTCTGCGTACGCAGGCGCTCCGCCTGCCTACGCAGAAAGGGTCAACCTCTATTCGATGTTTTGGCAATGAATTGCGATTGCATCGTTGGGCAGCCTTGCCCTGTGCTGGGCGGCCCCCTGCATGCGATTTTAGTGGTCACAGATTTTGCTAAAATAGCAAATCTGCGACCAACTCTGAATAACCCCCTATAGCCATATAAATATTACACGTATCGGGATAAAATGTATGTCAGTCTGATTGCATAGGAGAGATCAGCAGGTCATAAAAATAATACAGGTATATGATATCAGGAAAAAAAGTTAATTGATATATTGCTGAATGTTTATTCACAGCTAGAAATGACAAGTATTTATATATTACCACATAGCGACTTGTTGCTCCAAGTAAAGATGTAAAATGATGCTTTTGGACTTCCAGGGTAGAGGTAAGGACTGGAACGCAGTTTCAATAGAAGTCTTGGAGCAAAAAGCCGCTATGTGGTAATATATAAATACAGGTTGAGTCTCCCTTATCCAAAATGCTTGGGACCAGAGGTATTTTGGATATGGGATTTTTCCGTATTTTGGAATAATTGCATACCATAATGAGATATCATGGTGATGGGACCTAAATCTAAGCACAGAATGCATTTATGTTACATATACACCTTATACACACAGCCTGAAGGTAATTTTAGCAAATATTTTTTATAACTTTGTGCATTAAACAAAGTGTGTATACATTCACACATTTCATTTATGTTTCATATACACCTTATACACACAGCCTGAAGGTCATTTAATACAATATTTTTAATAACTTTGTGTATTAAACAAAGTTTGTGTACATTGAGCCATCAAAAAACAAAGGTTTCACTATCTCAATCTCACTCAAAAAAGTCCGTATTTCAGAATATTCCGTATTTCGGAATATTTGGATATGGGATACTCAACCTGTACTTGTGATTTCTAGCTGTGAATAAACATTCAGCAATATATCGATTAACTTTTTTTGCTGCAATTAGATGCACTGGCGCCCCCCAAAAAATGGTGGAGAACTGAACTAAATGTTGTTAGCAAATAAATATTAATAATGTCTAGACAGGTTGCACACAATTAAACCATGTTTTGGTTAGACAGACAGATTTGATCCAAGTGGTCGTTCAGACTGTCACGTTTGGCCCGGGTTCAGTATGGTATGCCGGCGGTCGGGGCTCCCGGCGACCAGCATATCGGCACCGAGAGCCCGACCGCCGGCTTACCGACAGTGTGGCGAGCGCAAATGAGCCCCTTGCGGGCTCGCTGCGGGCACGGTGGCGCGCCACGCGCGCAACGCTATTTTATTCTCCCTCCAGGGGGGTCGTGGACCCCCACGAGGGAGAATAAGTTTCGGTATGCCGGCTGTCGGGATTCCGGCGCCGGTATACTGTGCGCCGGGATCCCGTCAGTCGGCATACTGAAGACCACCCGTTTGGGCCATGTAGATGTTGCAATTACTAGCTGCTGTATAGAGAGACGTGTGCCACGCGTAAGACCTAGTCATCAACACTAACTGCAACAGTGACACCCAAAGGCTACAAGAGCATATTACACTGTAAAAACAAAGACAAAATTATATATATATATATATATATATATATATATATATACATATACATACAATGTACAGAAAGAGACAAAAGCATACTGAAAAAAGTGATACTTGTCTGTTCGTCTGCACTCAAACATGTCTTCTGCTGATTACTGTTAACTTGACTGATCACAGTTAAACTATTTAATAATGCAGTACATATACAGTGGGTAGGTGATTTATAAAAAAAATAATATTCCCTTTAATGACTGTCTGCTGTTTCTCCCAGGAGGATACCACCCAGTTCAAACAGGGGAGATGCTGAACAGACGATACCAAGTCCTCCACAAAGTGGGCTGGGGCTATTTCTCCACAGTCTGGCTCTGCCGAGATTTGCAGTAAGTCCCACTTATTAGCGCCATTAGCTACAACTGATCATAGCGGCGATCTGTTCACTATTTACTAAACTGAACTAATGAAATCCCTCTGTAATCCCGCTCTCCCCGTCTGTCCTGCAAGGCAACGATGACATGAAGCCTCCACTGATGATCATCCATGGTTATATATTCCAGGAAGAAGAAGTATGTTGCAGTGAAAGTATCAAAGAGTGGGAAAAAGTTTACTGAGGCCGCCTTGGATGAAATCTCGCTGCTAAATTGTGTAATCATTTTTTTTTTGATGAAAGTAGTTCTGGGGCACAGAAGGGCAATATCCAGGGTGGGCACAGAAATTCAGGCCATCCCACTTCTCACTAGTAGTGCCACCCATATATTTATAGGCACGCTTTACTTGTTTATCAAATCCTAAAAACAATAGTGCACATGTTGGCAACAACACCAAAGTGTAGCTCTAATGTGTGGTGCACATGGGGGCATGACACAAGGGATGTCCTGTGCCCCACACTCAGAACTGACTCTCCCACTATTACCGGGATGCCATCTTTTTGTTGATACCTCTGGCACAAGAGTTAGCATAGACTCTGGCTCTGTGCCAGAGTTTTTCCTATACTCTCCAATGGCTTTCTATAGACATTGGCAAAAAATATGGCACCAGGGTAGTCTGGTATAGGTGGGCCTGAAACACAAGGGCTCCATCTTTGGCTAAAATATCTGTAAAACAACATAATCGCTTTGACCTTTAAAGGGAAATGGATTACCTTTTCCTGCAATATGACCGTCCTATCTGTATTATTTACACAAGTGACACCTTGTAAACCTTACTTAAACCCAATTAAACTATCTATGTTACTTGCTTTTAGGTAAATGGTGCTCACAAAAAAGAATCCCAAGGAGAAAACGTCATACAGTTTCTTCAAGACTTTAAACTGATCGGAGAAAATGGCCTTCATATCCAATGATTTTCATGTACGGACAGATAAACTCCATCTAGTCCATGAGCATGTACATATAAGGCCAGCCACATTTGGCTGCTAATATCTGGAATCTCCTCTAATTAATGGACCATGAGAGGTACACTAGTGCCTGCAGCTTGCAGTCTCTTGGAAGTTCTGCAGATCATTTAAGTGGACTCATCTCTACAGGATGGTACAATGGTCAGGTCCGACCCTCTGTACAGTACAGTAGAGTGATCATCAGCCAATATTCCTAGAACAGTGGCACAATTTATGGTAAAACCTTCAATCTTCCAAACTGCACCCTTTTCGTCCCAGTAGGCATGTCCACTTTGATCATCTAAGTTCAATTGAATATCGGGACTGTATGGCCAAGTCTATGTAATAGTCAGTAGAAAAGTAAATCTGCCAAAATAAATTAGGCCCCTTCCCTTATCTAACCAAATCAACAAAACCATATCCCATTCTAGCAATGCCATGTCTACCGTTTAATAGGACACATCCCTCTGGGTCTGAAAAATGTAACTTGGCGGACATTTAACTGATATGCCCATGTCCAGAATAATTGCAGCTGTCAACAGAATGGCAAAATGGTTTTGGCCCAGCTCAGTTTACAGAACAGCAGTAAGGTTAGGTGCAGCACTGTTTACACGGCAGCAGGATAGTTTGTCCCAGCCATGTTTACCCTGCAGCAGGATGGTTTGTCGTAGGCCACGTTTACCCTGCAGCACAATAGTTTGGCCCAGCTGTGTTTATATGACAACAGAAAGGCTTGGCCCAGATTTGTTTACAGGGCAGCAGAGTGGTTTGGCATAACACAAATAGAGGAAGGTACGCTGTGGGAAAGGATAGCTAAAGTGTTACACTTCAGCAGCTTGAGTGACTGAAAATGATTGTGTGTGAAGGATATTTGCCAGAGTTGCTGAAACAGGTTTTCCGTGACATCACACACTAGTAGTACGTGATAAACTCAAGGGCAGCACAGTCCCGTTCCTTATAGAGATATGGCTGGCCAGCTTCCCTAATAATATGTGAGAGTCACAAACATTACTAGTAAGCTACAAAGCTTGAAAATAACATTTAAATACAGATCTCTGCGGAAAAGTTCATCTCACTTGAATTAAAAAAAACCTCAAAATCCATTATAATTTTTTTGTTATTTATTTTTATTGTTGTTGAGTTACTTAATCCCTAACTCCACTCCACATGTCTGCCTGGTGTTTGAGCTTCTGGGACCCTCCCTCTTACATCTGATGAGGAACCATGGGCGGAAGGGGCTGCCACTGACCTGCGTGAAGAGGATCCTACAGCAGGTATGTATATGTGTGTTTACTTCTATAGGTCCACATTAATGGAAGGCAAACAGAATGATGACAACACAAGACAAAGGTGCTTATGGAAGGAACAAAGGGGGTCATTCCGAGTTGTTTGCTCGCAAGCTGCTTTTAGCAGCATTGCACACCCTAAGCCGCCGCCTACTGGGAGTGAATCTTAGCATAGTAAAATTGCGAACGAAAGATTAGCAGAATTGCGAATAGACACTTCTTAGCAGTTTCTGAGTAGCTTCAGACTTACTCTGCATCTGCGATCAGTTCAGTCAGTTTCGTTCCTGGTTTGACGTCACAAACACTCCCAGCGTTCGCCCAGACACTCCTCCGTTTCTTCAGACACTCCCGCGTTTTTCCCAGAAACGGCAGCGTTTTTTCACACACACCCATAAAACGGCCAGTTTCTGCCCAGAAACATCCACTTCCAGTCAATCACATTCCGATCACCAGAACGAAGAAAAAACCTCGTAATGCCGTGAGTAAAATACCTAACTGCATAGCAAATTTACTTGGCTCAGTCGCACTGCGGACATTGCGCATGCGCAATTAGCGGAAAATCGCTGCGATGCGAAGAAAATTACCGAGCGAACAACTCGGAATGAGGGCCAAAACCAAAGATCATAAGGAGGATAGAACTGGCCTGAAGAGCTTACAGACTTATTGGAAAGAGGACAGGAGGGAACAAGTAAATACTAAAGTAATATGAGTAAGATGAGACCATTTAATCAGCATTACTGCACTCAGATCTGCATTAACCATCATGACCACTTGGCCTGTGCCTAGGGGCAGTGGATGTTGAGAGGCGGCTTTTCCCTTGCATAACATACTGTGGGGCAGATGTACTAACCTGGAGAAGGCATAAGGAAGTGATAAACCAGTGATATGTGCAAGGTGATAAAGGCACCAGCCAATCAGCTCCAATATGTAAATTAACAGTTAGGATCTGATTGGCTGGTGCCTTTATCACCTTGCACATATCACTGGTTTATCACTTCCTTATGCCTTCTCCTGGTTAATACATCTGCCCCAATGTAGTCTATGGCAAGCTTTTTTACCTAATCAACGGGGGGGGGGGGGGGGGGGGGATTACACAGGGATTGGGAAATAGCAAGAAAAAAAACAACAACTGATTCGAGTTTAAGTAAAAATTTAATCGAAAATTTCTGTCAGTAAATTGATTTAAGTGAAGAGGTCATAATCTGTCATGGTTGTGCTACCTGATTCTGCTCACTGACAGGATGCAATGGAATGGGGGAGTTGTATCAAACCTTGAAAAGAGATAAAGAGGAGAGAGATAAAGTACCAGACAATCTGTTTCTAACTGTAATTTTACAAATGACAGGAACTGATTGGTTGATACTTTGAGGGGTATTCAATTGTTTGCAAAGTCAGTTGGGTATCTGTTTTTTTTCTAATAGACAGGAAAAAACAGACACCCAACCGACTTTTCAAACAATTGAATTCCACCCTTTATGTCCAGTTTATCTATCTCCTAGCTTTGATACATCTCTCCCTTTATGTAACAGATGTATGGATAGTGGAATTGGTCCAGCTTAAAGCACAAAGGTTATACTCGTATTGGCTACAGTGAGCTATATTCAGCCCATACTGCTCAGGATAACGCTAAATGCTTAATCTTTGGTTTTCTAAGGTACTGCAAGGTCTAAACTTTCTGCACAAGAATTGCCGTATTATCCACACTGATATTAAGCCAGAAAACATCCTCATATGTGTAAAGGCCGACAACCTGCAGCAGTACGTGGCAGAGGCAGCGGCCTGGAACCACAATAGGAGCTGTGAAGGTGCAGCTGATGGTATGATCTTTCTGCTGATAATATGGCTCTACCTCTGCACTGCTCAGCACCCATCGTCAGGGATAGTGTGTAACGTGATCATCTCCGAGTAGTGAAGACCGCAGAAAGCCCTACCAGTAAGAGAATGGGGAGGGCTCTAACTAAACATTCCAGTCACCCTCTGTACTATGGAAGAACGGGATCCGGTCTGAAGATCGACAGTGTCTAGGTCGACAATGTTTAGGTCGACCACTATAGGTCGACAGTCACTAGGTCGACATGGATGGAAGGTCGACAGGGTTTCTAGATCGACATGTGCTAGGTCGACAGGTCTAAAGGTCGACATGAGTTTTTCACATTTTTTTTCTTTTTTTGAATTTTTTCATACTTAACGATCCACGTGGACTACGATTGGAATGGTAAAGTGTGCCGAGCGAATCGGTAGCGGAGCGAAGGCACCATGCGAGGGGATGCGGCGCACTAATTTGGGATCCCGGTCACTCTACGAAGAAAACGACACACAGAAAAAAAATCCTCATGTCGACCTTTAGACCTGTCGACCTAGCACATGTCGACCTAGAAACCCTGTCGACCTTCCATCCATGTCGACCTAGTGACTGTCGACCTATAGTGGTCGACCTAAACATTGTCGACCTAGACACTGTCGATTTGATGAGCCACACCCGGAAGAACATATTGTCCATCCCAGAACAAACAAACTACATCAAGCAAGATTACTTACAGTGGTCTCTCATGCAGGTTTACCTATCAGAATTTTCCCTATGCCATAGGTTCTCAAACTCAGCCCTCAGGACCCCAAACAGTGCATGTTTTCCAGTTATTCTTACAGAATCACGGGTGAAATAATTAGCTCTAGTGGATCTTTAAAATGTGTCAGTGAGTAATGACTGTACCTGTGCACCTGTTGGGTGACCTGGAAAATGTGACCTGTTTGAGGTTTTGAGGACCAAGGGCCTAATACAGAGTTGATCGCAGCAGCAGATTTGTTAGCAGTTGGGCAAAACCATGGGCACTGCGGGGGGGGGGCGGGGGGGGGGGGATATTCAGATGTAACAAGTGCAGAGAGAGTTAGATTTGGGTGTGGTGTGTTCAAACTTAAATCTAAATTGCAGTGTAAAAATAAAGCAGCCAGTATTTACCCTGCACAGAAACAAAATAACCCACCCAAATCTAACTCTCTCTGCACATGTTATATCTGCCCCCCCCCCCCCCTGCAGTGCTCATGGGGGGGCGGGGGGGGCATTCCGAGTTGATCGCTAGCTGCATTTGTTCGCAGCGCAGCGATCAGGCTAAAAATCGGCAGTTCTGCGCATGCGGCGCATGCGCGACGTACGGGCACAGGGTCTAGCGATGCATTTCAGTCGCACTGCTTGCCGCAGAGTGATTGAAATGAAGTGGGCGTTTCTGGGTGGCAACTGACTGTTTTCAGGGAGTGTTCGGGAAAAACGCAGGCGTGCCAGGGAAAATGCAGGAGTGGCTGGGCGAACGCTGGGCGGGTGTGTGACGTCAAATCCGGAACTGAATAGTCTGAAGTGATCGCAAGCGCTGAGTAGGTTTTGAGCTACTCTGAAACTACACAAACATTTTTTTGCAGGCGCTCTGCGATACATTCGTTCACACTTCTGCTAAGCTAAAATAAAAATACACTCCCAGTGGCCGGTGGCATAGAATTTGCACGGCTGCTAAAAACTGCTAGCGAGCGATCAACTCAGAATGACCCCCATGGTTTTGCCCAACTGCTAACAAATTTACTGCTGCAATCAACTCTGAATTACCACCCAAGTTTGAGAACCTTTGCCCAAGGCAGTAGGACACACAATATATAGTGTACACACATACGTGAAAGAAATAGTCAACTATTATCTAGCAATCTTGGGTTAAATTTAATCAGCCGTGAGTCCATATCCGCACTTATGATAGCCCCAGATACAACATACAGACACCGGTGACTTTTGGTTGAGATGAAGCCTAGTTGCCAGTGTTTACATGCACTTTGCCTGCTCGCAGGCAACTGAATTGATGTATTGGCAATGCCGATTAGTATGTAGTATTTGTAAAGCACTATTTTGTACGGTGCCCATCATACAAATTGTTTCCCCTGGGACAATGCTTACTTTGCCACTGTTTACCTGGAAATGACTGTGTGCATAGAAAGTAGACTGCCTGCAGACCTCTGGATGAAGTGGTTTTACGAGTAATGGGAGTATGTGTCCATACTGCGGTGACGGTGGCCATATCAGGTACTTTAGCGCAAACACCATAGAACTCCCCCCTTCTCCTTTTAATTATGCATTATTTTAATTCTTGAACCAGTTGTTTGTTACCTATTGTAATGGCCCCAGTCCCTCGCCTTTGTAATGCTGTTGGCTTGAATTGCTCTGAATCCTTATAGGGGTTGATGTGAACTTCTTAACGCACCTCTTTGAAACTGGAAATGCAGACATGCTGGGTGTAAAAATCGCAGACTTGGGCAGTGCGTGCTGGACAGTAAGTATCCCTGTAACTTCATGCTTCTGCTGGGTCATGGTGAATCTGGAATGCCAGACATTTTATAAGCTATTATTAGTGGGATTGGTTTGGTTTGTCAGCATTCATCATGTTGACATGAGAATGCCGACATGGTCCAAATATCTGCTGAAATGTCGAATGCGATGGCCATTCTGAGTATCCATAGTGTCTTTGTACACAAGCAGCGGCTCTGCATAGTGGGCATCTCAGTACAAATCCTGACAGCTGAGACACTTACATATTTTCGCACAGTGGGGGTCATTCAGAGTTGTTCGCTCGCTAGCTGTTTTTAGCAGCCGTGCAAACGCTATGCCGCCGCCCTCTGGGAGTGTATCTTAGCTTAGCAGAAGTGCGAATGAAAGGATCGCAGAGCGGCTACAAAAAAAAATTGTGCAATTTCAGAGTAGCTCCAGACCTACCCAGCGCTTGCGATCACTTCACACTGTTTAGTTCCTGTTTTGACGTCACAAACACGCCCTGCGTTCTCCCTGCCACGCCTGCATTTTTCCTGGCACGCCAGCGTTTTTTCGAACGCTCCCTGAAAACGGTCAGTTGACACCCAGAAACGCCCACTTCATGTCAATCACTCTGCGGCCAGCAGTGCGACTGAAATGCTTCGCTAGACCTTGTGTAAAAATACATCGTCCATTGTGAAAGTACGTTGCGCGTGCGCACTGCGCCGCATACGCATGCGCAGAAGTGCTGGATTTTTCCTTAATCGCAGCGCAGTGAATATTTTTAGCTAGTGATCAACTCGGAATGACCCCCAGTATCTGCATACAAAGACTGAGCCGTGGCAGCTTTTACAACCGTCTCTGAATGTGGCCCACTGACAGCTGGATCCCTCGGGGGAACAGGAGGGTACAGTTCTTAAGGGAACATACACTTTTTAAAATACATTCATTAAGCTTTACTTGTGAAGTGCCGACATATCACACATGGGTTTTTACAGAGACTCTTTCATCATTCCCATCAGTACTAATGGGGAGATGGCTAGAATCAGATCGGTTGCTATGGGCAACACCTCATATTGGGGGTCATTCCGACCCGCTCATTGCAGTTTGTCGCAGCGCAGCGATCAGGTCAGAAATGTGCATGCGCCAGCGCCGCAGTGCGTCGGCGCATGGCAGCCTCGTTGCCTAGCGATTGCCTCTGAGACAGAGGCGGTCGCTGGGCGGGAGGGGGGCAATGTTGGCCGGACTGTGCCCCCTAAACGGCAGGCCAGGTAGCGACGAGTAGCTCCCGGCCAGCACGCTAAAGCTGCGCAGGTCGGGAGCTGCTCTTGAAGTGCAAAGGCATCGCCGCTGTGCAATGCCTTTGCACTTCTGCGGGGAGGGGGGCAGCACTGACATGCGGGGTGGACTAGCCCTGTGCTGGGCGTCCCCCCGCATGTCAGTGTGAATGATCGTAGCTGTGCTAAATTTAGCACAGCTACGATCAACTCGGAATGACCCCCATTGTCCTTTAAAGAAAGTCTGATAAATCTCCCCCTACATTCTGTACTACACAAACACTGTAACATTCACTTCCAGTATATATTTGGACTGCAGGAGGAAATCAGAGCACCCAGAGGAAACCCACGCAAATAAGGGTGCAAGGAGGTTGTATTAGAACACGGATAATGAAAGTCCTATAATGCAAACTTGCAGATTTTCCCAGAATGTCCGGGAGACTCCTGAAACAGTGACTGAGCTCCCAGGCTCCTGATGGACACTAGGACTCTCCCTGATGTTAAATCAGAAAGAGAATGGGTGGCTATAGGGTGGCAGGATGTATGGAAGCGAGCACTTAATTACCTTCATTACATGAAGTTGGCAGATCGCTTATGATTTGTTTAATAATTATATTGCAGTATAAACCCTTTTCTGAAGAAATACAAACGCAGCAATACAGGGCACCGGAGGTCCTGCTGGGTTCCGGGTACAGCACCCCCGCTGACATATGGAGCTCTGCATGCATGGTATGTGTACTGTATATGGATACACAAATAGTTACGCCAATGAGAACAACTCTAGTGGCTGATGGAGAGTGAAAGGCTTCGCAGTTGGCGGATTGTGATGTGCATTAAGTCATTCTGTACATACTTGGAACAGTGGGGGTCATTCCGAGTTGATCGCTCGCTAGTAGTTTTTAGCAGCCGTGTAAACGCTATGCCGCCGCCCACTGGGAGTGTATTTTAGCTTAGTAGAAGTGCGAACGGTTGTATCGCAGAGCGCATGCAAAAAAATTTTGTGTAGTTTCAGAGTAGCTCAAAACCTACTCAGCGCTTGCGATCACTTCAGACTATTCAGTTCCGGATTTGACGTCACACACCCGCCCAGCGTCTGCCCAGCCACGCCTGCGTTTTCCCTGGCACGCCTGCGTTTTTCTGAACACTCCCTGAAAACGGTCAGTTGCCACCCAGAAACGCCCCCTTCATGTCAATCACTCTGCGGCAACCAGTGCGACTGAAATGCTTCGCTAGACCCTGTGCAACACTACATACGCATACGCATGTGCAGAACTGCCGCTGTTTAGCCTGATCGCTGCGCTGTGAACAAATGCTGCTAGCGATCAACTCGGAATGACCACCAGTGTGCGAACATATACACACCCTGCCGATTTCCAACTGTTTTCCACTTACACCTGTCTCCAGTGGCATGTGTTCTGATGGAAACCAGCACAGTAAGGGTGGGTTGTTCACACGACTGTGAACGTAGGCAGACATGGAATGAGACAGATATATACTTGGAATAGGCTTATAGTTTCCAGGTGGTCAAAAGTAAATGCAAATATTGATGATGTAATTAGCCGACTGCTCTGCTGATGCTGATTGGTGCATTCAAACGCAAAATATGTTTCCGTGAGCAAGTTAAAGCAATGTTAGTTTTTAAGTATTCATGATTGGGGGGAGGGGGAGCTGGTGTTTTAGAGAGGAGTTAGGAGTTGGAATGATGACAAATAGGATACCTGTTTGTTGCATGTAAGGGGAGCAGTTTAATACATGGGGGCAACTCAGGTGTAAGGGCCTATGGGGGTCATTCCGAGTTGATCGCTAGCTGCATTAGTTTGCAGCGCAGCGATCAGGCTAAAAAACGGCAGTTCTGCGCATGCATATGTGGCGCAATGCGCACGCACGACGTACGTGCACAAGGAATGATGTAGTTTTGCACAGGGTCTAGCGATGCATTTCAGTCGCACTGGTTGCCGCAGAGTGATTGACAGGAAGTGGGCGTTTCTGGGTGTCAACTGACCGTTTTCAGGGAGTGTTTGGGAAAACGCAGGCGTGCCAGAAAAAACACAGGCGTGGCAGGGAGAACGCTGGGCGGGTGTGTGATGTCAAATCCGGAACTGAATAGTCTGAAGTGATCGCAAGCGCTGAGTAGGTTTTGAGCTACTCTGAAACTACACGAAAATTTTTGCATGCACTCTGAGATACAACCGTTCACACTTCTGCTAAGCTAAAATACACTCCCAGTGGGCGGTGGCATAGCGTTTACACGGCTGCTAAAAACTACTAGCGAGCGATCAACTCAGAATGACCCCCTATAACCTATTCTTGACAAAGGGGAAGATGGATCACAGCTTGCAGAGTGTTAAAGTGGAGGGAGATGAAATACCAACAAATCAGCTTTTAAATGCAATGTCACAGGCTATCTGAAATATGACAGGAGCCGATTGGGTGCCATCGGTGGTGGCTGTGATGTCTGGGGGGAAGTCGGTCTGTTTTTGGCGGCAGCGGTTGTGTGTGTGTGTGTGTGTGTGTGTGTGTGTGTGTGTACCTTACAAACTTCGGGGGATGGCCCTCATTAGAAGGGCCGCCATGTTTCCATGGCCAGCAAATCTGCATTGGAAGATGCAGTCACTGGCCTCGGCTATTGCACAAAATGGAGGCGACATACCTCCGTTTTGTGCAACGGTCCCCGTCACCCAGGGCCGTCTTTTTGTATGTGCTCAATGGGCTCTTGCCCAAGGGCCCCAGGAGTAAAAGGGCCCTAGACTGATAGCTGAGGGTCCCCTCTTTCCATTGGTACCCATCCAAGCCTGTTCATTGTTCTTCCCAGCCAGATATCTCGGGTTCTGTCTGACTTAGAGTTTTTCTTAGGGTATACTCCAAAAGCTGGAACTCCTTTCAATTGACACTGGCAGCTTGTCTCTACTATGCCCAGGACCAGAGATATCAGCCTTCCAGCAGCTGGTCCCTGCTCCAGCTCCACACGCATAATATGCAGCTTTATATTTTTGTTGGTGTGTTGCTCTGGCTCCTGAACTCTGATCCCCAAGTCCCCAGTACCTCCTGAAAGGTGGGACTCTCTAGTTTTATTTATACCATTCCAAACTAAGAAATATATTTCCAGGAACTGGAGATATCTGCAGTAAAGCAAGCTGCCCTGACCCCTGGAAAAGGATGACGATTAAGCCCACTCTACTATCCACCCCTCCCCTGTGTATTAAACACCCCCTACCACCCTGGAAGTCATGTACCAGGGCCACTTCATTCAGCACAATGTCCCCTTCTACAGTTTAGTGTTCTCCCTCCCGTCCCATCTGTACAGTAAAGGAGTTATTATTTCTCCAGGTCCTACATGCTGAGCAGAAGATAGAACCCCCTTAAACCTCGTGGGACATCACAGCTACCGCTGATAGCACCCACCACCCCTACCGCTGGAGGATGGGTAGGGGCCCCAGTGCATTGCTGTGCCCAGGGGCCTACACTGCTGTTAAGACGGCTCTGCTGTCACCTTCCCCACACAGCTGCAGCCTGTCAGTCAGGCTGCAGCTTCACCAACACTGTGTCCGGAGCAGCATCGCAGCACAGTCGCATTGCAGCTCTTGCACAGTTAAAAAAACATGGAAAGGCTGCAACCAAATCGGTCCAGCATCCGTCAATAAACCAGCCCCATAGCTATGATGTTATATATGTTGCTAATGTCAAAATTAAATAAAATGTATACACATATATACTGTGTGTCTGTGTGTATATATATATATATATATATATATATATATACAGTAACATGGGTATAGTAAATAAGGACTCGTAGGCAGGTTTTCTGGTCACAACCACAGTGTCTTTACTGGCATCAGACACTGTAGCACAGCATACTCAGGCTTGGGCCTGGTCACACAGGTCCATAGAGAAAATAACCAGACAAAAATAAACGGTCCTAGCACTTCCCGTGCTCAAAAGTCACTCTGCTGCCGAGGCTTGCAGCTATACGTGCCATGCAGGGCCGGTGCTAGGGTGTTCGGCGCCCTCCTGCAAAATATAAATTTGCGCCCTCCCATACTTTACATGCAGGGCCGGGGGGTTACCATGGCCTCTTGGGCTCCTGAGCTGCAGGAGATCCATGCAAGCCTATGGATGTGAACTCTCTGCCCACACACATTCTGTGCAGCGCTAGTTACGGCCCTACACACAGACAGTACCGTAACTAGACATTTTAGCGCTGTGTGCAAGAGAGGGCATTGGCGCCCCCCACCTGTATGTAAAATAGGGGCAGTGCGCGCCGCAGGCGTGTGCAAAAAATATAGGGGCGTGGCTTCATGGGGAAGGGGTGTGGCCACAAAATAATACCAATTCATATTACATATTAATTTATAGTAGTCTCCATTATTCAAACTACGCCGCACAGTAGCACCATTACACCAGGTACAGCCCCTTTTACACATTACGGTGGACAGATTCCCCTTTTTACACATTACGGCAGACAGCATCCCCCTTTTTACACATTACGGCGGACAGTGTCCCCCTTTTTACACATTACTGCGGACAGCGTCCCCCTTTTACACATTACAGCAGACAGCGTTCCCCTTTTTACACATTACGGCAGACAGCGTCCCCTTTTTACACATTACGGCAGACAGCGTCCCCTTTTTACACATTACGGCAGACGGCGTCCCCTTTTTACACATTATGGCGGACAGCGTCCCCCTTTTTACCCATTACGGCGGACAGCGTCCCCTTTTTACACATTACGGCGGACAGCGTCCCCCTTTTTACAAATTACGGCGGACAGCGTGCCCTTTTTACACATTACAGCAGACAGCGTCCCCTTTTTACGCATTACGGCAGACAGCGTCCCCTTTTTACGCATTACGGCAGACAGCGTCCCCTTTTTACGCATTACGGCAGACAGCGTCCCCTTTTTACGCATTACGGCAGACAGCGTCCCCTTTTTACGCATTACGGCAGACAGCGTCCCCCTTTTTACACATTACGGTAGCCATATACACCACAGCCCTCCACCAAGCACACACAGTACACCACAGCCACCTCTCACACACTACCTGGCACATGTAGTTACTGCTTTGCACACAGATACACAAATACATACATACATATATACATAAATACAAACACAGACACACACACACACACACACACACACACACACACACTTTCTCACACTCTTTTTACATCCACTTACCACAATCTTGCTGGCCAGATCTTCCACAGTCTGCTAGCCAGGTCCTGTGTAGCCCCGCCCCCTTGGTCTGTGTAGCTCCGCCCCTTTGGTCCGTGTAGCCCCACCCCTTTTCATCAGAACGAAACGGACACTCCTCTCAATGTCACAGGGGAGAGGGGAGAAGGATTCATGCTGCGGCACTGCTGCGGCTGCCTGTCAGTGTGACAGGCACAGCAGCAGCAGCAGGGGGGACAGGACGGCGCTTCAGCAGGGATGCAGAGCAGTGAAGGCTCCTCTCCTGCCCGGCGCCTTCCTGCACTGCATCCCTTTGCTGAGCGGGTAGCGCCGGGCCTGGTGCCATGCTCTCCCAGCACAGCCAATGTCCACAGTCCCTGGCACTATACACTCAGCCCTGCACACTGGCCTACTAACAGGCATCAGTGCAATGCATTGTGGGTAAGAGGGGGTTTTGAAACCCCCTCTCCTGTACCTGACTTACTGCTGTCTCTGGGTGAGTTGGAAAACCTGGACCTCTGTTTCTCCAGCTGCAGCTGTGCAATTTAGAAAGCCTGGAATGATAAACATACACTACATGTCCAGAATGTGCAGGCCTTATTTTCTTCTCCCTTGGAGGGAACTGATCCCACAAGAATGTGGGCAATTGTGGTGAGACACAAGCCTTCTCACCACTATATTATATATATATATATATATATATATATATATATATATATATATATATACACATACATACATACATATACAAACAAAGAACCCAGCACTCACCAAAGTAAACTCACTTATCCTCAACAATTCAATAAATAAATGATGGGGGTTTAGTTGGTGGATTGGCCAATGCACGGAAGCCTGCACACCGATTTTCAAGGTACCCCACCTTCACGCAGGTCCCACACCACCACAGAGTCCCAAAACCTGACTACTTCACTGCTGTTACACACATCATCTGCCTGCTAGATTTAATGTGTACCTGCCACAGACTTTATGGCTTTTAAAGGCACACTAGTCACCTATTGCACTGGCTCAAAGATGATTGCTAAGGAACAGCTGAGACAGGTTCAGGATAATAAAGTCCACACAGGGGTGCATGAGAAAGCTAGTGGCCACGGTTAATAAGAGCTAACCATAGAATAACCCCATCGTATACACACAGAGAAAAAACCACAGCACTCACCACACCAGAAGCGGGGCACAGCTATGCACTTACCACTCACAGGGTGGGGTGCATGTAACACAGCACTCTCCACCACAAAAGCGGGGTACACAGTGGTAAGTACAGCTGTGTACCCCGCTTTTGTGGTGGAGAGTGCTGTGTTACATGCACCCCACCCTGTGAGTGGTAAGTGCATAGCTGTGCCCCGCTTCTGGTGTGGTGAGTGCTGTGGTTTTTTCTCTGTGTGTATACGATGGGGTTAATCTATGGTTAGCTCTTATTAGCCGTGGCCACTAGCTTTCTCATGCACCCGTGTGGACTTTATTATCCTGAACCTGTCTCAGCTGTTCCTTAGCAATCATCTTTGAGCCAGTGCAATAGGTGACTAGTGTGCCTTTAAAAGCCATAAAGTCTGTGGCAGGTACACATTAAATCTAGCAGGCAGATGATGTGTGTAACAGCAGTGAAGTAGTCAGGTTTTGGGACTCTGTGGTGGTGTGGGACCTGCGTGAAGGTGGGGTACCTTGAAAATCGGTGTGCAGGCTTCCGTGCATTGGCCAATCCACCAACTAAACCCCCATCATTTATTTATTGAATTGTTGAGGATAAGTGAATTTACTTTGGTGAGTGCTGGGTTCTTTGTTTGTATTTATTAGAGTGAAGTGGTCATGGGCTACATGCACCCTGCCCTGTGAGTGGTAAGTACAGCTGTGTACCCCGCTTTTGTGGTGGAGAGTGCTGTGTTACATGCACCCCACCCTGTGAGTGGTAAGTGCATAGCTGTGCCCCGCTTCTGGTGTGGTGAGTGCTGTGGTTTTTTCTGTGTGTATGTATATATGTATATACACATGTACTGTTCAAAAAAATAAAGGGAACACTAAAATAACACATCCTAGATCTGAATGAATTAAATATTATTTATTATACGAATAATATAAATATTATTCGTATTTTTCGGACCATAAGACGCACTTTTTCTCCCCAAAAATGTGGGGGAAAAAGTATGTGCGTCTTATGGAGCGAATAAGACGTGTTTGTGGGTAGCGCCGGCGGCCGGCGGGTAGCGGCGGGTCCTGGATGCTGCTGCTACGCCGTCATCAGCAGAGCGCCCGCATCTCAGCAGCAGAGCTGGCATCATGCGACTCCCCCGCTCCCCCCCACCTCCTCCCTCCTCAGGAGTGCACCGCGGGCAGCGTTAGCTGAGAGCCTGGACGCAGGGAACCACTGGTACTGTGTGTGTGTGTGTGTGTGTGTGTGTGTGTGTGTGTGTGTGTCTATGTGTATGCTGGCTCTGATGTGTGTGTGTGTGTGTGTGTGTGTGTGTGTGTGTGTGTGTGTGTGTGTCTCTGTATGCTGGCTCTGACAGAAGGCTGCACTGTACAGAATCCTTGTAGGAGTCTGAGAAATCACACAGAAATATCTCTTAGAGCTTGGTGAAAACTAGGGAGGCAGCCCGAGGATGATAAAGCAGAAATGGTTCAGAATATTTTTTTTCCAGTTTTCCTACTCTAAAAACTAGGTGCGTCTTATGGTCAGGTGCGTCTTATGGTCCGAAAAAGAATGTGCTGACAACAAAATCACACAAAATTATCAATGGAAATCAAATTTATTAACCCATGGAGGTCTGGATTTGGAGTCACACTCAAAATTGAAGTGGAAAAACACACTACAGGATGATCCAACTTTGATGTAATGTCCTTAAAACAAGTCAAAATGAGGCTCAGTAGTGTGTGTGTGGCCTCCACGTGCCTGTATGACCTCCCTACAATGCCTGGGCATGCTCCTGATGAGGTGGCGGATGGTCTCCTGAGGGATCTCCTCCCAGACCTGGACTAAAGCATCCGCCAATTCCTGGACAGTCTGTGGTGGATGGAGCGAGACATGATGTCCCAGATGTGCTCAATTGGATTCAGGTCTGGGAAACGGGCGGGACAGTCCATAGCATCAATGCCTTCGTCTTGCAGGAACTGCTGACACACTCCAGCCACATGAGGTCTAGCATTGTCTTGCATTAGGAGGAACCCAGGGCTAACCGCACCAGCATATGGTCTCACAAGGGGTCTGAGGATCTCATCTCGGTACCTAATGGCAGTCAGGCTACCTCTGGCGAGCACATGGAGGGCTGTGCGGCCCCCCAAAGAAATGCCACCCCACACCATTACTGACCCACTGCCAAACCGGTCATGCTGGAGGATGTTGCAGGCAGCAGAACGTTCTCCTTGGCGTCTCCAGACTCTGTCACGTCTGTCACATGTGCTCAGTGAGAACCTGCTTTCATCTGTGAAGAGCACAGGGCAAATGCCAAACGTCCTGCACGGTGTTGGGTTGTAAGCACAACCCCCACCTGTGGACGTCAGGCCCTCATACCACCCTCATGGTGTCTGTTTCTGATCATTTGAGTAGACACATGCACATTTGTGGCTTGCTGGAGGTCATTTTGCAGGGCTCTGGCAGTGCTCCTCCTGTTCCTCCTTGCACAAAGGCGGAGGTAGCGGTCCTACTGCTGGGTTGTTGCACTCCTACGGCCTCCTCCACGTCTCCTGATGTACTGGCCTGTCTCCTGGTAGCGCCTCCATGCTCTGGACACTACGCTGACAGACACAGCAAACCTTCTTGCCACAGCTCGCATTGATGTGCCATCCTGGATGAGCTGCACTACCTGAGCCATTTGTGTGGGTTGTAGACTCCGTCTCATGCTACCACTGGAGTGAAAGCACCGCTAGCTTTCAAAAGCGACCAAAACATCAGCCAGAAAGCGTAGGAGCTGAGAAGTGGTCTGTGGTCACCACCTGCAGAACAACTCCTTTATTGGGGGTGTCTTGCTAATTGCCTATAATTTCCACCTGTTGTTTACTCCATTTGCACAACAGCATGTGAAATTGTTTGTCAATTAGTGATGCTTCCTAAGTGGACAGTTTGATTTCACAGAAGTGTGATTGACTTGGAGTTACATTCAGGGCCGGTTCTTGCCCTTGTGGCGCCCGGGCAAATGATAGGGGCGTGCCTTAATATGGGGGCGTGGTCAGTCACACCCCCATTTGTAGCGCCGCTGAAAGGAAATAATAATAAAAAAAAAAAAGTATACTTACTATACCCCGCTCCTGACTCCAGACCTGCAGACCTCCGCCGACGCCGCTCTTCTCCTCGGATCTATGGGAGAGACGTCAGTCATGACGTCTCTCCCATAGCACAGCATAGGCACTAGAGGTCAATTATGACCCATAGTGTCTGTGCCACAATGCTGTGCGGTGCGCGATGACGTCATCGCGCACCGCACAGCAAAGGTCCCCTCCATGAAGGGAAACTAGACGCTTAGCGTCTGATTCCCTTCACAGCGGGGGGGACCAGCGCCACGAAGGGAAACCAGACACGTAGCGTCTGGTTCCCTTTTCACAGCGGGGGGGTGGGGGCACACTGCACAGTGGCGGATCTTGCCATGGTGCGGCGCCCTCCGGATGGCGGCGCCCCGGGCAAAAGTCCTGCTTGCCTGTGGCAAGATCCGCCACTGGTTACATTGTGTTGTTTAAGTGTTCCCTTTATTTTTTTGAGCAGTGTGTATGTATGTATGTATGTATGTATGTATGTATGTATGTATGTATGTATGTATGTATGTATATATATATTGTAACACTGTAGGGGTGCAAGGTGCCTTTTCCTGGGGAATATGGCAGCACGCAGCAGCTGAGGAACAACACAAGTCCAGTTTCTGGTACAACTGACCCCGGCCAGTTTTATTGAAACAGAAAATAAAACAAACCCCAAAATAAAAATACCTTGCCTGTCCGGCACTAACTAAACATAAGATGTTCCTAACTGTCACTAAACAAAACACAGAGTTCTTCAGTACATACTGTATAGCTTACTTGCATCAGAAAGCGTGTCTCTCACACACAGATCCTGCAGCCTTCCCAGGCAGTCTGCCCATACTAATCAGGTTAGAAGCACTATATCACTCTTACACAGCTGAAACCCTGATTAGCCCTCTGTGAGGCCAAAGACCCGAACTGGGCCCAATGTCTAGAACTCGCCTTATCTCTCTCTCAGAGCCTTTACCCAGCTTTTACAGCAAACTGAAAAGGTTCAGACAAAACAAAAAGCATTTTTCCTAGAAGTTAACATTTTCTAAAACATGTAAGACAAGAACCTGGGACAAATATACCTGCCCTCAAACACTATCCCAGTGTTCTTGTCACAATATATATATATATATATATATATATATATGTATATATATATATATATATATATATATATATATATTTGAACATAAGTTTAATGCAGAGCACTTATGTTGTAGGCATGCCTCACGATTATCCTTTTCATGTTCACACATGGGTTTCTGGGTGCAGGAAGTGTGTATAAAGTACTTGCAAGCCTTTGCTGGAAGGCCTCAGTTAGATCCATCAAGGTATAGGTCCAGCTGGGACAGGCGGGAAGGGCAGTGCTACGATTTGTGTCATAGTTTGACAAAGCCTGTAAAATAGATTTTATTTTATGAAATAGACTAAAAAAGTGAATATCTCTATTTAGAAATGGCATTAAGGGAGAATCTGTATAAATATGTTCCTGTGTATACAGCACAGCAATAACACAGGTTTATTGGCCTTGCTATTTACAGTGTAGCAAAATGGCTGCCCCCCTGCAGATTTCCTCAGGAGGCGAACTAATAACTGGAATATTCAAATATAATACATACAAGTATAAGGAGTAATTAAATCTAAGTTTTCCTTTATAGATTTAGCATTGTTTCTTTTAGTTACTAGGCTGCAGTTACAGCATTAATCATGGTTACTTCTTTATATGTGTTTTATTGTACAAATAACAAGGTGCTTTGTTGTCACAGGCATTTGAAATGGCCACCTCCCACTACCTGTTCGAACCACAAGCTTCAGAACATTTTTCAAGGAATGATGGTAGGAATATACCTCTAGATAAATGTATTCCATTCATCCAAAGTGCTCTTATCAGCTACACACTGGAGGCAGCCATTTTCTGTGTGAACAGAGGGCAGTTTTCCTTTACATGTAACTTTGGCATCACTGAAGTGCAGTTGGTTGAGGCAGTCATTTTGTATAAAGTTAGTGTAGCCCAGCGGTGGCCAACCTTGAGCCGCATGTGGCTCTTTCTTTATTCAAATGTGGCTCCCAACCGCTGCACTCCAGCCAGACACGCAGCAGCACTACAGGGACTGAAAACTGAAGGAGTCAGATACTAGAGGTGAGACACCCACAAGCAAACAGAGGACACATTAGGGACTGCTGCAATGGCACGAGTTGATGGGGGGGGGGGGCTGTAGGAATACATGGGGGTGGGCTAGAGTGACACATGGCAGAGTTGGCTGGAGTGACACGGGGGAGCTGGCTGGAGTGACATAGGAGCGTGGTAGCAGGAGTGACACATGGGAAGCTGGCTGGAGTGACATAGGAGGGTGCTAGCAGGAGTGACACATGGAAGAGTTGGCTGGAGTGACAGGAGGGTGTTGGCAGGAGTGACACATGGAAGAACTGGCTGGAGAGACACAGGAGGGTCCTGGCAGGAGTGACGTGGGAGGGTGTTGGCTGGAGTGACACATGGGAGAGCTGGCTGGAGTGACACAGCAGAGTCTTGGCAGTAGTGACACATGGGAGAGCTGGCTGGAGTGACACGGGGAAGCTGGCTGGAGTGACATAGGAGGGTGCTAGCAGGAGTGACAGGAGGGTGTTGACTGGAATGACACATGGAAGAGCTGGCTGGAGTGACAGGAGGGTGTTGACTGGAGTGACACATGGGGCAGCTGGCTGGAGTGACAGGAGGGTGTTGACTGGAGTGACACATGGGGGCGCTGGCTGGAGTGACAGGAGGGTGTTGGCTGGAGTGACACATGGGGCAGCTGGCTGGAGTGACATAGGAGGGTGTTGACTGGAGTGACACATGGGGGAGCTGGCTGGAGTGACAGAAGGGTGTTGGCTGGAGTGACACATGGGGGAGCTGAAGTTTATTATGTGATTTTGTCTTTTTCAATTATTTTATGTGAAAGTGGCTTTTTCAATGGATCTGGCTTAAAAAAAATTATTTTATGTTCTGGCTTTTTCACATTCCATTTTTGCATGTGCGCCATCGGCTCGATGTCTGCTCTTTGACGTACCTAACAAGGTTTTTTGGCTCTTTGTCACTGACTGGTTGGCCACCCCTGGTGTAGCCTATCCCTTCACTTGTCACTTTGGCATCACTAAAGTGCAATAAAGGCAACCATATTGTGTGTGAACAAAGGCCCTCATTCCGAGTTGTTCGCTCGCTAGCCGCTTTTCGCAGCAGTGCACACGCTAAGCCGCCGCCCTCTGGGAGTGAATCTTAGTTTAGCAGAATTGCGAACGAAAGAATCGCAATATTGCGAAAAGATTTTTCTATGCAGTTTCAGAGTAGCTCGAGACATACTCTTCCAGTGCGATCAGTTCAGTGCTTGTCGTTCCTGGTTTGACGTGACAAACACACCCAGCATTCGCCCAGACACTCCCCCGTTCCTCCAGCCACTCCCGCGTTTTTCCCAGAAACGGCAGTGTTTTTTCACACACACCCATAAACCGGCCAGTTTCTGCCCAGAAACACCCACTACCTGTCAATCACACTCCGATCACCAGAACAAAGAAAAAACCTCGTAATGCAGTGAGTAAAATACCAAACTTCTTAGCAAATTTATTTGACGCAGCCGCAGTGCGAACATTGCGCATGCGCAGTTAGCGGAAAATCGCTGCGATGCGAAGAAAATTAACGAGCGAACAACTCGGAATGAGGGCCAAAGTGCAGCCTACCAGGGATGTGCAGTCAGGGGAGGCAGGGGAGCCAGTGCCTCCCCTGTGATTATTAAAATAATACAAAGAAGATACTCATGACACATTCTGTGTCATAAATATCTTCTTTATTTTATTTTAATAATTTTAAGTCATTTAATTAGTTTGGGAGGCACTGATAGCAGTGCCTCCCGTAGATATTGGGAACGTGGACAGAGCGGGGGGCGGGGCCAAGCACTGGGCTGTAAAAGATGCTGTAAGCGGCACTTCTATAAGCGCTTCGTAGACAGGGACAACACGCCCATGTCAGCGAGGCTGTGATTGGACAGCGGATCCAGTGCTGGATCTGCTATCCAATCACTTATACACGGCGCGGCGGGCAGAAGTGGCGGCGGATCCCGGTAGTGATTTGTGTTGGACCTGGCCAGCTACAGCAGCGGTGGAGCAGTGAAGCGGTGGCAAGCCCAGAGCGCACGCAGCAGCGGTGGACAGCGTTCTTACCTCCTTCCTCCGCCCTTCTAGCCAGCAGCAGCGCCTACACTGGACACACAGGTGAGTCGGGGGGGTGCTGGGCTGGGTATTGCATTGAATATATATATATATATATATATATATAAAATCAGTGCCTCCCCAGCCTATGACCTCACCGCCAGTGGCGTAACTACTGCCCCCGCAGCCCTCGCGGTGGCTTGGGGGCGCAGGGCTGCAGGAGCGCCACTGATTTAGCGCACATTGACATGCGAATTGAATCTGCGGTCTCCTCCTTCCCTCCGCTGCTGTAAGGAGGGACACGGAGGGCACAGCGCACACCTCTCCTGTGTCCCTCCTGGGTCTCCGGCGGGTCTAATAAAGGAAGTGCCGTCGGTGAGCTCTGATTGGCTCACGAACCGGCACTTCCTTTAACAGACCCGCCGGAGACCCAGGATGGACACAGGAGAGGCGCGTGTTGTGCCCTCCGTGTCCCTCCAACACAAAACAGCGGGGGTAGGTGGGCTTATGTGGCACTGGGGGCATATGTGGCACAGGGGGAGGGGGCATATGTGGCACTGGGGGCATATGTGGCACAGAGGGAGGGGGGCTTATGTGGCACTCGGGGCATATGTGACAGGGGGAGGGGGGCTTATGTGGCACTGGGGGCATATGTGGCACTGGGGGGGGGGGTATATGTGTACCTGGCACATGGGGGGGGGAGGGGGCTGTACTTGGCACTGGGGGCATGTGTTTACCTGGCACTGTGGGGGAATATCTGGCACTGGGGGTATATGTGGCACTCGGGGGGGGGGGGGGTATATGTGTATCTGACACATGGGGGGGCTATATTTGGAACTTGGGGCATGTGAGTACCTGGCACTGTGGGGGAATATCTGGCACTGGGGGCATATGTTGCACTGGGAGAGCACAGCCCTAGCAACAAGCACTGCCCCCTAGCAACAAGCATGACACCCAGTGCATGGAACCCCTGGCAACGAGCATGGCACCAAGTGCATGAAACCCCCGAATCATTTTTTGGCTTGGGGGAGAAAAATTTCTAGTTACGCCACTGCTCACCGCACGTCACTGCAGCGCACCTTTTCTCTAGTAACTTTGGTATCACTGAAGTGCAGTGGAGGCAGCCATATTATGTGTGAAGGGAGTGCAGCTTATGCCTTCCTAGTAAGTTTAGCATCACTGAAGCCCAATGGAGACGGCCATTTTGTGGTGGAAAAAACTACCAATATTCATGAGTGTAACATATCAATTCCCTAGGCTACATTCTCAAGATGTCTCAGACACACTAGTCTACATTCCGGGTGAAGGGGGTGCTAGTGACAACAGTGGAAGCAGGGTCCAGACTATTTGCGTCATTAGGCCCATCATTTTAGCCTCGCCCCCTCCCCACATACAGCGATTCCCAGTAATATCCTCCTCATCCTGCCCACTTCACTAGGAAGTATTCGGAATGAAAGAGGACCGCCTAATCTTCCAGGAGGGGAGGGAGAGGAAGAGGGGGGAAGGGGGCGGCGGGTCTACCTGATAACTCTGGAGTCTCCCCGCAGTTCCCGGGAAAGTAGGTATTGTACGTACAGTATGGTCTCATATAACAAAATGGCTGCACCCACTTTGTGTAGACAATGGATATACTTATAAGCTTCAATATATGGAACGTGTATACAGGGGTGTTTTAAGAGAGGAGGAGGCCCGTGTTTAGCCTCCTCCGTTCGGGCCCCCTCTTCTCTGCCCAGAGTGCTTTAGAGTCTGAGCACTAGAGGGCTCAGACTCTACTACGTATGCGCAGATCTCCGGGAAAATGGCGCAGCGGCCATTTTCCCTGAGATGTCTCAACTGCGCATGCGCAGGACTCCGTGAAAATGGCAGCTGAGCCATTTTCACTGTGTTCTATAGCACTGCGGATGCCGGCCCTGGAATTTGGAGGGGTGAGTATTTTAAAAATGGGTGCAGTGTGTGCGGTTGGGGCCCCCTCTGGACTCAGGGCACAGTGTGCACCGCACACACTGCACCCATTATAGAAACGCCAGTGCATGTATAGAAGGGACAAATATTTTCTGTTTTTGAAACTACTGCCACCACATAGGTGATTGATGGTATTGCACAATATTCCTTTGTTAAAGTGATTGGTAACAGTTTTATTGATTCTTTTAGATCACATTGCCTGTATGATTGAACTGCTTGGTCGGATACCACCCAAAATAGTTTTTTCAGGAAAATACTCCTCAACATTTTTCAATAAGCAAGGTACGTGACCGCTTCTCAGCTGACTGGTAATCTGCAATGTTTTCCCCACTGAAATACAAACCGCAACTAATTTTTCTCTTACATCCTAGAGGATACTGGGGTCCACATTAGTACCATGGGGTATAGACGATCCACTAAGAGCCTTGAGCACTTTAAGAAATTGATAGTGTGCACTGGCTCCTCCTTCTATGCCCCTCCTACCAGACTCAGTTTAGAAAATATGCCCGGAGGAGCCGGTCATGCTTAGGGACGATCCTGAAGAGTTTTCTGTTTGTTGTTTTCAGGCACTGCTGGGTGGCACCAGCATGCCTGCTTCGTGGGACTTAGTGGGGAGAAAGGCTAAACTTCCTAAAGAGTTAATGGTCCCATTTCTCCGCTGACAGGACACTGAGCTCCTGAGGGAGTCATTTGTAAGCCCCACCACGGCGAGCGTAGCCTCCCGCAGCACGCCGCCACCCCTAACAGAGCCAGAAGAAAGAAGAGTGGTGAGTAGAACGCCGGCGTCCCAGTTAGCAGGTCACCGGCGGGAATGGCGGCACAAGGGTAGGAGCGCAGCGCTGACATGCAGGCTGTGCTCCGGGAGGCTCAGGAGGACACGCTGTGAAGAGCGCACTGAGCCACCAATGATACCCACACTGGCATATCTTAACAAGGGTTCTAACCCTCTGTTATATAAAACAGGACCTCAGGCCAGTATAAAAAAAACGGGAAGCTGCACGTCATTAGGGGGGGCGGGGCTTCACTATGAGCGGATCCAGCAGCTCACCAGCGCCATTTTCCCTCTGCAGCTTGCACTGACAGGCATCACAAGGAAGTGCAGCTCCTCCACAAAGACTCCACGTTTCCTCAGCGGTACCAGGGGGTCTTAGAAGGGGGGAGTGTTGTAGAATACTAAGCCCTATTGAGGCGTGGTGTGGCTGGCTCCATTTTCTGTGTCTTTCTGTGGGCTCTGTGTGGGTTAAACTGTGTTTTCACCGTGTGTGTGTGTGTGTGTGTGTGTGTGTGTGTGTGTGTGTGTGTGTGTGTGTGTCTTCACATTGCCATGTCCAGGGACTGTGTTTCCTGCACAGCAGAGTGTCTGTGCTCCCGTGGAGACTCTCTACCATGTACCCAGAATAGTACACATTGGGGGTCATTCCGACCTGTTCCCACGCAGCGGTCGGCGGGTTACATTGTGGCTACCGACAGAAGCGGTCGCAGCGGCGACCGCTAAGAAGATTGACAGGATGGAGGCGTGGATGGGCGGATCCAGACCAATGGAGAGCATTTTTGGGCAGTGGTGAGTAAAACACAGGCGTGTCCAGGACAACGGAGGGCGGAGGAGTGACATCAAAGCCGAGCCCATCATCGCTGGATCCATCGCACAGGGTAAGTATGTCCAGCCCAAGTCTACTTCTGCTTGAAATTATTTTAGCTTAGCAGGCCTGCACAAGCGATCACAGCCCTGCTAAGCTAAAATACACTCCCCCATAGGCGTGGACTATTGATCGCAGCAGCAGCTAAAAGTTGCTGGCTGCGATCAACTTGGAATGACCACCATTCTCAGGCTAGTGGGGCTGAACCCCCATGGTTAGATTCCATTAAGGGGATGATATCTAATATTTCTACTAAATTATCCCATACTGAGAAAGAGACGCAATACTTAAGACAGTCTTTGGATGACCAGATGAATAGAGATTCAGTTCCCATACCAGCGTCTCAGACCCCTGCCATTTGCTCACAAAAGCATACTCTGGCCCAGCTCATGCAGACTGATACTGATGACGATACGTCAAACACAGAGGAGGGTGAAGTGGATGCGAGTGGGGGGGATGCAGTCCTGTCACAAGGAATACAGGCCCTGATAGAAGCTATTAGAGATGTCCTGAACATTTCTGACAAGGTGGCGGAGGTAGAGGAGGAATCTTATTTTAATGTTAAAAAGAAATCCTCAGCTACTTTTCCAGCATCAAAGGAATTGAATGCTCTGTTTGAAGAAACTTGGGCTAATCCTGAAAAAGTTTAAGATCCCTAAAAGGTTAATTACATTCTTTCCCTTTCCTCTGGAGGATAGAAAGAAATGGGAAAACCCGCCGATTGTGGACGCATCGGTGTCTAGGTTGTTACGTAAGATAGTCTTACCTGTTCCTGGAGCAGCATCCTTAAAGAACACCGCTGACCGCAAGATTGAGACCACTCTCAAATCTTAATACACTGCTGCTGGGGTGACCCAGAGACCCAATATTGCTTGTGCATGGATCATTAAGGCCATTGCTAAGTTGTCAGGTAACCTAATTGATGGATTAGATTCCTTACCCAGGGGGGAGATAATTTTACTCCTACAACATATTCAGGACTCTGCTACCTTTATGGTAGAGGCCTTAAAGGAAATTGATTTGCTTCACGCACGCACCACTGCCATGGCAGTGTCAGCATGCAGGGGCTTGTGGCTACGCCGATGGACTGCGGACGCAGATTCCAGGAAAGGCGTGGAAAGCCTACCATTCACAGGTGAGGCCCTTTTTGGAGATGAACTGGATATGTGGCTATCCAAGGCTACAGCAGGTAAGTCTACGTACCTTACTTCCTCAGCACCCCCAGCTAGGAAAACCTACTCTGCTCCAACTCTGCAGTCCTTTCGGACAGCGAAAGTTAAAGGCAAATCCAAATGTTCTTCTACAGCCTTCAAAGGTAATAGAGGTAAACCCAGAAAACCAGCAGCTGCAGGTTCTCAGGAACAGACCTCCGGTTCTGCTTCCTCAAAGCCTTCATCATGACGGTGGACCGCACTGCCTGGAAGACAGGCAAGTGGGAGCCCGGTTACGTTATTTCAGTACATTTGGGCAACATCATGTCAGGGTCCCTGGGTCAAAGACCTTGTCGCCCAGGGATACAGACTGGAGTTTCAAGAACTCCCGCCTCTCAGATTCTTCAAATCAGGCTTACCAGCTTCTCCAGAAGCAGGTCTGATTTTGCAGGCAGCAATCCAGAAGCTGGTACAATCTAAGGTCATTGCCCCAGTTCCACTTCAACTACAAAACAAAGGTTATTACTCCAACCTGTTTGTGGTGCCGAAACCGGATGGTTCGTTAAGGCCCATTTTAAACCTCATGTCACTGAACCCGTACCTAAGGGTGTTCAAGTTCAAGATGGAGTCTCTGAGACTGGTGATCTCAGGTTTGTAGGAGGGAGAATTTCTGGTGCCCCTGGACATCAAGGATGCGTACCTTCATATTCTGATTTGGCCGCCTCTTCAGGCTTACCTACGGTTTGCACTACAGGACTGTCACTACCAGTTCCAGGCCCTGCCATTTGGCCTCTCCACGGCACCGAGGGTGCTCACCAAGGTAATGGCAGAGTTTCTCCTCCGCAGGCAGGGAGTGAACATAATACCATACCTGGGCGATCTGCTGATAAAAGCATCATCCAGGGAGAGGTTGTTGGACAGCATTGCCCTCTCAACCCGACTACTCCAAGATCACGGGTGGATTCTGAACCTGCCAAAATCCCACCTGGAACCAACACGGAGGCTTCCATACCTGGGGATGATACTGGACACGGAGGCACAGAAGGTATTCCTTCCGTTGGAAAAGGCATTGGTAATCCAGTCAGTGCAGGATGTTCCAAAACCAGCCCGGATTTTGGTGCATCTATGCATTCGCCTTCTGGGAAAGATGGTAGGTAGCCTCTTACGAGCCTCTGCAATACGGAAGGTTTCATGCAAGGCCCTTCCAGCTGGATCTGTTGGAGAAATGGTTCGGATCGCATCTTCACATGCACCAGAGGATACGTCTGTCGCCCAAAGCCAGGATTTCTCTTCTGTGGTGGCTTCAGACTTCTCACCTGACAGAGGGTCGATGGTTCGGGATTCAAAATTGGATTCTGCTAACCACAGACGCAAGCCTCAGAGGTTGGAGAGCAGTCAGCCAGGGGGGAACAGTTCCAAGGAAAATGGTCAAGTCAGGAATCCATTCTTCTGATCAACGTTCTGGAGCCAAGGGCCATATACAACGCCCTTCTACAGACTTCGCATCTTCAAGATTACGCCATTCAAGTTCACTGGGACAATGTGATGGCAGTAACGTACATAAAGCGGCAGAGCGAAACGAAGAGCTGAGCAGCAATGTCAGTGGTAACAAGGATTCTCCTGTGGGCAGAAAGACATGCGGTGGCGCTGTCGGCAATCTTCATTCCGGGAGTAGACAACTGGGAAGCGGACTTCCTCAGCAGACACGACCTCCACCCAGGAGAGTGGGGTCTTCACTTGCAGGTGTTCGAGTCCTTGACACGTCGGTGGGGGATTCCACAAATAGACATAATGGCCTCTCGTCTCAACAAGAATCTCACACGGTATTGTTCCAGGTCAAGGGACCCACAAGCACTGGTGGTGGATGCTCTGCTGGCTCCATGGGTCTACCAGATGGTTTATGTGTTTCCATCTCTTTCACTGATCCCAAGAATTCTAAAAAAATAAAAAAATAAAAAAGGGAAAAGGTTCAAGCAATTCTCATTGCTTCAGACTGGCCAAGAAGGGCCTGGTACGCGGATCTACTGGAGATGCTCCTAGAGGACCCGTGGCCTCTGCCTCTTTGTGAGGATCTTCTACAACAGGGGCTGATCGTTTATCAAGACTTAACACGGTTATGTTTGATGGCATGGAGGTTGAGCTTCACATTCTAGCCCAGAAGGGGATCCCGGACAAGGTTATTCCTACGCTGATCCAGGCAAGGAAAGGGGTAACATCTAAACATTACCACCATACTTGGAAAAAATATGTCTCATGGTGTGAAAAACGAGATTTATGGTAAGAATTTACCGTTGTTAAATCTTTTTCTGCGAGGTACACTGGGCTCCACAGGGAATTACATTGGGGTGTAGAGTAGGATCTTGATCCAAGTCACCAACAGGCTAAAAGCTTTGACTGTTCCCAGAATGCATAGCGCCGCCTCCTCTATAACCTCGCCTCCGTGCACAGGAGCTCAGTTTTTGTTAACCAGTCCAATGCAGTAGCAGGCAAAAGGAGATGACAACCGTTAGTAGCCACATACAACCCATTCTCACGACAGGAGAAGATGTCAGCGGCTAATGCCTTACCAACCCAAAGAAGCTAAGTGCATCAGGGTGGGCGCCCTGTGGAGCCCAGTGTACTTCGCAGAAAGAGATTTAACAACGGTAAGTTCTAACCATAAATCTTGTTTTCTGCTGCGGGGTACACTGGGCTCCACAGGGAATGACATTGGGAATGTCCTAAAGCAGTTCCTTATGGGAAGGGACGCACTGTAATGGGCACAAGAACTCGATGTCCAAAGGAAGCATCCTGGGAGGTGGAAGTATCGAAGGCATAGAACCTTATGAATGTGTTCACTGAGGACCACGTAGCCGCCTTGCACAACTATTCAAGGGTCGCACCATGGCGGGCCGCCCAAGAAGGTCCAACAGACCAAGTAGAATGGGCCTTAATGGTAGCAGGAGCTGGAAGGCCAGCCTGTACATAAGCATGTGCAATCACAATTCTAATCCATCTGGCCAGGGTCTGCTTGTGAGCAGGCCAGCCATGTTTGTGAAAACCAAACAGTACAAAGAGAGAATCAGACTTCCGAAGGGAAGCAGTTCTCTTTACATAGATATGGAGAGCCCGTACCACATCCAAAGACTGCTCTTTGGAAGACAATTCAGGAGAGGCAAAGGCCGGAACCACAATCTCCTGATTAAGGTGGAAAGAAGACGCCACCTTAGGTAAACACCCGGGATGTGCTCTAAGAACCACCCAATCACGGTGAAAAATCAGATATGGTGACCTACAAGACAACGCACCTAAATCCGACACCCGTCTAGCAGAGGCAATAGCCAGCAGAAACAATACCTTAAGAGAAAGCCACTTAAGGTCTGCAGATTCAAGAGGCTCAAATGGAGACCCTTGCAACGCCTCCAGAACCACCGACAAGTCCCAAGGAGCCACAGGCGGGACATAAGGAGGTTGAATCCGCAACACACCCTGAGTGAACGTATGCACATCAGGTAAGGTCGCAATTTTTCTCTGGAACCAAACTGACAAGGCAGAAATATGAACCTTGATGGAGGCCAGACGAAGGCCCAAGTCCAGGCCCTGTTGTAAAAAGGTCAAAAGTTTGGCCGTACTAAACTTGTAAGCGTCATAATTGTTAGATGCGACACCAAGCAAAGTAAAGGGCCCTACTCACTGGCCGACCCGCCGCCGAGCTGCCCGACGGCGGATACGGCCGACGAGCGACCCGGCTGCGGGGGGGCAGTGATGGGGGGAGTGAAGTTTCTTCACTCCCCCCGTCACCCGGCTGCATTGAAGTGCAGGCAAATATGGACGAGATCGTCCATATTGGCCTGCATGCACAGCCGACGGGAGATCAGCGATGAACGAGCGCGGGGACGCGCATCGTTCATCGCTGGAGTCTCCACACTGAAAGATATGAACGAGTTCTCGTTCATTTATGAACGAGATCGTTCATATCTTTCAGTATATCGGCCAGTGTGTAGGGCCTATAAGAATTCCAGACCCTATGCTAAATCCGAGCAGAAGCCGGTTTCCCGGGCCTTCAGCATGGTTTGAATTACCACCTCAGAAAATCCTTTGGCCCTCAAGACGGAAGCTTCAAGAGCCACGCCGTCAAAGCCAACCCGGCTAAATCCTGATATACACAAGAGCCCTGAATGAGGAGATCTGGGCGTTGTGGAAGTAGAAAGGGGACGCTCTATCAAGAGACCCTGTAGGTCTGAGAACCATTGCCATCTGGGCCACGCGGGAGCGATCAGAAGTAGGATTCCTCCTTCTTGCTTGAACTTCCTTATTACTCTGGGCAGGAGTGACACCAGAGGGAACACGTATGGCAGCTGAAAGTTCCATGGAATTGACAGTGCTTCCACGAATGTTGCTTGAGGATCCCTTGTCCTTGCTCCGAAGACCGGAACCTTGTGATTGTGTCAAGACGCCAGCAGGTCCACATCTGGAAGGCCCCACCTGTCCACGAGGAGTTGAAACACTTCTGGATGGAGGCTCCACTCTCCGGCGTGTACGTCCTGACGACTGAGAAAGTCCGCTTCCCAGTTTAGAACCCCCGTTGCTACGGTCCCACTTGGGGGCAAGGAACCCCCCAGTACCAGTACCCTTAGCTGCTATATTCTCCTCAAACATGTCTGCAGCGTCACCACCACGCAATGTGGGATCAGCCCCAGCAGTGCTGTAACTATGCATTTTAGCGCTGTGTGCAAGAAACGGCGTTGGCACCCCCCCTATGCAAGATTGAGGCAGTGCGTGGCGTAGGCGCGCAGAATATATATAGGGCGTAGCTTCATGGGGAAGGGACGTGGCCACAAAATAATACCAATTCATACTACAGTGCACAGTAGTCTCCATTATTCAAATTACGCTGCACAGTAGCGCCACTACACCAGGTAGAGCCCCTTTTACACATTACGGCAGACAGTCCCTCTTTTTACACATTACGGCAGACACCATCCCCTTTTTACACATTATGACAGACAGCGCCTCCCTTTTTTCACATTACGGCAGACAGCGTCCCCTTTTTTCACATTACGGCAGACAGCGTCCCCTTTTTACACATTACGGCAGACAGCGTCCCCTTTTTACACATTACGGCAGACAGCATCCCCTTTTTACACATTACGGCAGACAGCGCCCCCCTTTTTACACATTACGGCAGACAGCGTCCCACTTTTTACACATTATGGCAGACAGCGTCCCTTTTTACACATTACGGCAGACAGCGTCCCGCTTTTTACACATTACGTGTCACAACTGAGGGCCTGAGCTGACGGGAGGCAGCCTCAGTTGTAGGGGCTGAGATGTAACGGAACCTGGGAGGTTGTATCAGACCCCTAGACAAGTAAGTAACATGTAGAATAACTGCCCGAAGGCGTGACCACGACAACCAGGATAAAAGTCAATGATGTTTATTATGACAAACTCCGTAACACAGCAGCAGTAAAGGAAACATAAAAGTCAACAGAGGATAAATACAATTCCTGGGTACTACAGGGTGGCAAGGGCCACAGGCACTGGTAGTGTGAGACAGTTCTTATAATCTTCTAGTTGGAAAGTCCTTACCAGGCCTGACTGTAGCAATGGAGAGAACCCAGGATCGTACCAGCTGGTGTTCCAGGAAAGGCTGGGCTGCTGAAGATAAAACGGCTGCTGTGGATACTGGCTGGAACCAGACTGTTGTTGGTACGGAGTGGATACTGGCTGGAACCAGTTAAATAATAAATGAACTTGAGAGCGATGAAATAATAATGAAGTTTGGAGTTTGAGAGCGGTGTAATAATAATACCGGTGGAGAGTGGTAAACTGCAGAAAGGACACCGGCCCTTTAAGAGAAGCTGTACACTGCTGGAAGCTGGGCTGGAAGCAGGTGATTGTTGTAACTGGAAACAGGTGAGTCCAGAATGGATCGGAGAGTCAGGCTACACCGCAGATGGAATGCTGGTGCGGGTCTCTATAGCAGAAGTCTGGAGACAGGAGCTGGAACCTGGAAGACAACCACAGGAGAGAGACAAACTGGAACTAGGTTAGACAACCAAAGCACTGACGCCTTCCTTGCTCAGGCACAGCTTACTTATACCTGCAGCAAGGAAGGGGTTGGCTAGGCAATTATGCAAATCAACAATACAGACAGCAGATTGGTGGAAATGCTCAGATGTCAAAATCCAAGATGGCTGCGCCCATGCAGACACTTGGAGGGAAGTTTGGTTTGTAATCCATGTGAGAATTGAAACAGTAATGGCGACGCCGGCCACAGGAGACAGGAGACGCCAGACTGACAAGCGCACATTTAACCACGCGGGCACAGCGGAGGCCGCGGCTGATGAAATCACCACTCTGACATTCTGCATGTGGAAACTCAGGAACAGCGGGATCCGGTCCTGGAACGCTGAGCCAGCCTTAGGAGGCATCTGAAGGGTAAGTAATGGCGTCCAGATACCCGGATCGTGACAGAACCCCCCCCCTTTAGGAGTGGCCCCAGGACACTTCTTAGGCTTTAAAGGAAACTTTGCGTGGAAATTTCGGACCAAGGCAGGAGCATGGACGTCTGAGGCATTGGTCCAAGAGCGTTCTTCAGGACCATAGCCCTTCCAGTCAATGAGGTATTGTAACTGACCGTAACGGAAACGTGAGTCCAAAATCTTGGCCACCTCGTACTCGACTCCCCGTTGAGTCTGAACTTTGGGAGCTGGAGGAAGTGCGGAATGAAACCGATTCAGGATCAGCGGTTTCAACAAAGAAACATGAAATGTCCTGGGTATTTTCAAGAAGGATGGTAACTGTAACCTGTAGGCAACAGGATTGATGACTTGTTCAATCTTGAAGGGTCCGATGTAGCGAGGTGCAAATTTCATGCTGGGAACTCTCAACCTCAAATTCTTCGTGGACAGCCACACACGATCACCCACCTTGAGAGCAGGAACCGCTCTACGCTTCCTATCGGCAAACTTCTTATACCTGAATGAGGCTTTAAGCAGGGCTGCGCGGACGTTCCTCCAGTTATTTGAAAACTGACGCAAGGTGACATCCACTGCTGGAACAGAAGTTGCGGGAAGCGGTTGGAATTCTGGGACTTTAGGGTGGAATCCATAATTAATGAAGAATGGTGTAGAAGAAGATGAGGAATGGTATTGATTGTTGTGGCTGAACTCGGCCCAAGGAAGGAGTTGAACCCAGTCATCTTGAGAGGAAGACACATATATACGGAGGAAGGCCTCCAAGTCCTGATTCACCCTCTCGGTTTGACCATTGGTCTGAGGATGGTAAGCTGTGGAAAACTTTAACTTGACTTGGAGGGCTTGACACAAACTTCGCCAAAATTTGGCTACAAATTGTACTCCACGAACCGAGATGATCTCTTCAGGAAGACCGTGAAGTCGGAAGATCTCTTGTATAAACACTTGAGCCAACTTGGAAGCTGACGGAAGACCGGTGAGAGGGATGAAATGTGCCATCTTGGTGAACCGGTCAACTACCACCCAGATGGTATTAAACTTGTTGCAGATAGGTAGATCGGAAACAAAGTCCATCGACAAATGGGTCCAAGGTCGACGGGGAACAGATAATGGAACCAGTTGCCCCGCAGGCGACTGGCGGGAGACTTTGTGTTGGGCACACTTTGGGCAGGAGGCAATAAATTCCATAACGTCCTTCTTCAGAGTTGGCCACCAGTAGGACCTAGAAATAAATTCAAGGGTTTTCTGAATGCCTGTATGTCCAGCAAAACGGGAAGCATGGGCCCAATGCATGAGCTTCTTCCTTAGAACTGGCTTAACAAAACTTTTCCCTGGTGGAGGCGTAGAGTCCATCCCTACCGTGGAGAATGCCAACGGATTAATAATAGGATGCTTGTCTGCAGACTCGGACTCATTTTCTTGCTCCCATGAGCGGGAAAGGGCATCGGCCTTACGATTCTGAGAACCCGGACAGAACTGGAGTTTAAAGTCAAACCTAGAGAAGAAAAGTGCCCATCTGGCCTGACGAGGATTCAGACATTGTGCGCCTTTGAGATATAAA
Organism: Pseudophryne corroboree; assembly: GCF_028390025.1. Classification (NCBI taxonomy): domain Eukaryota; kingdom Metazoa; phylum Chordata; class Amphibia; order Anura; family Myobatrachidae; genus Pseudophryne; species Pseudophryne corroboree. The sequence goes on along the minus strand of NC_086452.1, from coordinate 429,065,185 downwards.
AGATTTTTGTGGTCGGTAAGTATGGTGATTGAGTGGGAAGCTCCCTCCAACAGGTATCTCCACTCCTCCAGAGCGAGCTTGATGGCTAGCAACTCCTGATCGCCAATGGCATAGTTGCGCTCAGCTGGGGAGAACTTCCGGGAGAAGAAACTGCAAGGATGTAGATGTCCATCTTTGGCCCTCTGGGATAACACTGCTCCTACTCCAACGGAGGAGGCATCTACCTCTAAGATAAAAGGAGAGTCGGTGTCGGGCTGTTTCAGAACTGGTGCAGAGATGAACCGTTGCTTCAGAAGGTGAAAGGCCTGTGTAGCTTCCTCGGACCACTTGGACGGATTAGCACCTTTCTTGGTTAATGCAGTGATAGGCGCCACAATGGTGGAAAAGTCTCGTATAAATTTTCTATAATAATTGGCGAACCCGAAGAACCTCTGGACCCCTTTGAGGCTTAAGGGTATAGGCCAATTCTGGATTGCTTGGAGTTTCTCAGGATCCATCTCTAGTCCGGAACCGGACACAATGTAACCTAGAAACGGAATGGTTTTAACTTCAAACACACACTTCTCCAATTTACAATAGAGGTGATTGACACGGAGACGGGAAAGAACCTCTTTTACCCAGAAACGATGATCTTCGAGATTATTAGCAAAGATGAGGATGTCGTCTAGATAAACCACGACATGGCGGTACAAGATGTCCCTGAAAATCTCATTCACGAAGTGCTGGAAGACTGCTGGAGCGTTGCTCAATCCGAAGGGCATGACGAGGTACTCATAATGTCCGTCACGGGTGTTAAAGGCGGTCTTCCACTCGTCACCCTCACGGATTCGGATGAGATTGTAGGCACCCCTCAAGTCCAGCTTTGTGAAAATAGTTGCACCACTAACTCTATCAAAGAGCTCGGTAATCAGGGGTAAAGGGTATCGGTTCTTGACGGTAATGTCGTTCAGACCTCTGTAGTCGATGCACGGACGCAGACCACCGTCTTTCTTCTTAACGAAGAAGCCTGCGCCGGCTGGAGAAGAAGATGGTCGGATGAAACCCTTCGCCAGGTTCTCTTTGATGTACTCTTCCATGGAGTGTGTCTCAGGCAGAGACAACGGATAAGTTCGGCCTCGCGGTGGAACCTTCCCTGGAATGAGGTCGATTGGGCAGTCCCATTCTCTATGAGGAGGAAGGATATCAGCAGAGGCTTTACTGAACACGTCCGTGAAGTCTTGATATGGAGGAGGCGGAACATCAGATGACCTGGGGAAGGAAGAACAAACAGGAAGAACTTTGGCTAAACAAGTCTCAGCACAGGAGGGACCCCATGCCAGTATTTGCGTAGTCGTCCAGTCAATTGATGGGTTGTGGAGACGGAGCCATGGAAGGCCTAAAACCACTGGATGTGTGGCTCTTGGAATCACTAAAAAAGAAATATACTCAGAATGAAGAACTCCCACTCTCAGACGAACTGGAAGAGTCCTTAAGGAAATGACTGCGTCAAAAATCTTGCTGCCATCCACGGCAGTCAAAGAGATGGACGAGGACAGTCTCTCGGTGGGTAGGGACCACCGTTTAACATAAGCTACGGTTATGAAATTCCCAGCTGCTCCGGAATCAAGGAGGGCAATGACGTTCCTGTAACGTTGAGCAATTTGGAGCGACACTGGGAGGTTACAGTCATGAGGAGATGGAGAGGAGATCATTACTCCTAGCCGGCCCTCTCCTTGGCGAGCTAGGATCTGGAGTTTCCCGGACGTTTGGGACAGGCATTGATAGTGTGCGACGGAGCTGCACAGTAGAGACAGAGAGACTCAGAGAGACGTCTTCGGCGCTCAGCGGGAGATAGACGGGAACGACTAATTTGCATAGGCTCATCCTTGGATGGAGATGGTTGACGAGGAGGAGGAGCAGAAGATTTAGGAGTAGATGATCTTCCTCGCTCGGTTGCTCTCTCTCTGAAACGTAGATCAACCTTCGTGCAAAGAGAAATTAGCTCATCCAACTTAGAGGGCAAGTCTCTGGTAGCTAACTCATCCTTGATGCGTTCTGATAAGCCATGCCAGAATGCAGCATACAGGGCCTCGTCGTTCCATGCCAGTTCGGATGCCAGGATTTTAAACTGTATAAGATACTGTCCCACAGTACGTGTTCCCTGGCGTAAACGGAGAATCTCAGATGAAGCAGATGTTATCCGGCCTGGCTCGTCGAAGATGCGCCTGAATGTAGCTACAAAGTCAGTATAGGAGGATAGCAGGGGATCAGACTTCTCCCATAAAGGTGATGCCCAGTCAAGGGCTGAGCCACTGAGAAGGGAGATGATATAGGCAATTTTGGTACGGTCACTGAAGAAATTGCCAGGTAGAAGCTCAAAGTGGATTTCACATTGATTGAGAAATCCCCTGCAGAACCTTGGAGATCCATCAAATTTTGCTGGCGTTGGAAGATGAAGATGTGAACTGGAAATGGGTAAGGTGGGTGGGGTTACAGCTGGTGTCACTGTAGTGGACGCACCGGACGTGCCAGGTCCACGGAGGGTCGTTTGAATCCCATCCAGCCGTGTAGAGAGATCCTGGAGACAGCGGATGATGTGGCCCTGTGCAGCCTCCTGATGTTCAAGTCGGGCTGCCAGTTCTTGCATCGGCCTGGCCGCTTGATCCTGGTCTCCGGCTGGATTCATTAGGTCAGTGCTTACTGTCACAACTGAGGGCCTGAGCTGACGGGAGGCAGCCTCAGTTGTAGGGGCTGAGATGTAACGGAACCTGGGAGGTTGTATCAGACCCCTAGACAAGTAAGTAACATGTAGAATAACTGCCCGAAGGCGTGACCACGACAACCAGGATAAAAGTCAATGATGTTTATTATGACAAACTCCGTAACACAGCAGCAGTAAAGGAAACATAAAAGTCAACAGAGGATAAATACAATTCTTGGGTACTACAGGGTGGCAAGGGCCACAGGCACTGGTAGTGTGAGACAGTTCTTATAATCTTCTAGTTGGAAAGTCCTTACCAGGCCTGACTGTAGCAATGGAGAGAACCCAGGATCGTACCAGCTGGTGTTCCAGGAAAGGCTGGGCTGCTGAAGATAAAACGGCTGCTGTGGATACTGGCTGGAACCAGACTGTTGTTGGTACGGAGTGGATACTGGCTGGAACCAGTTAAATAATAAACGAACTTGAGAGCGATGAAATAATAATGAAGTTTGGAGTTTGAAAGCGGTGAAATAATAATACCGGTGGAGAGTGGTAAACTGCAGAAAGGACACCGGCCCTTTAAGAGAAGCTGTACACTGCTGGAAGCTGGGCTGGAAGCAGGTGATTGTTGTAACTGGAAACAGGTGAGTCCAGAATGGATCGGAGAGTCAGGCTACACCGCAGATGGAATGCTGGTGCGGGTCTCTATAGCAGAAGTCTGGAGACAGGAGCTGGAACCTGGAAGACAACCACAGGAGAGAGACAAACTGGAACTAGGTTAGACAACCAAAGCACTGACGCCTTCCTTGCTCAGGCACAGCTTACTTATACCTGCAGCAAGGAAAGGGTTGGCTAGGCAATTATGCAAATCAACAATACAGACAGCAAATTGGTGGAAATGCTCAGATGACAAAATCCAAGATGGCTGCGCCCATGCAGACACTTGGAGGGAAGTTTGGTTTGTAATCCATGTGAGAAATGAAACAGTAATGGCGACGCCGGCCACAGGAGACAGGAGACGCCAGACTGACAAGCGCACATTTAACCACGCGGGCACAGCGGAGGCCGCGGCTGATGAAATCACCACTCTGACATTCTGCATGTGGAAACTCAGGAACAGCGGGATCCGGTCCTGGAACGCTGAGCCAGCCTTAGGAGGCATCTGAAGGGTAAGTAATGGCGTCCAGATACCCGGATCGTGACATTACGGCAGACAGCGTCCCCCTTTTTACACATTACGGCAGCCAGCGTCTCCCTTTTTACACATTACGGCAGCCAGTCCCCCTTTTTACACATTACGGCAGACAGCGTCCCCCTTTTTACACATTACGGCAGCCAGTCCTCCTTTTTACACATTGCGTCAGACAGAATAGATAGAGAGAGAGAGAGGTAGACAGACAGATAGATAGATACTTACCATCTCTCCCCGCTGGAAGTCAGGCTCCTCGTGCTGGCAGATCCCGGGCAGCCGCAGGGGAGAAGGAGGGTGGGGGACTGGAGCCGCAGCAGCGCTATGTAATTGGTAGAGAGAGGCGCAGCTGCAGCAGTCCCCTCTCCTTCCGCATTGGCTGGCCGCCTCTGTGAATACTGCCGATATGGCTGGAAGATGGCGTTCCGCCCACTGAAGAATCCGTGATACTTCCCTCATTGCCATGCGGCTTCGGGTGCCGCCTTGATGATTGATGTATGCCACCGTGGTGGCATTGTCCGACTGTACTTGAACAGGTCTGTGCTGTATTAAATGCTGGGCCAAGTTCAATGAGTTGAACAATGCCCGCAACTCCAGAATGTTTATTGGGAGGAGAGACTCCTCCTTGGTCCACCGATCCTGAAGGGAGTGTTGATCCAACACCGCGCCCCAACCTCGCAGACTGGCATCCGTCATCAGAAGGACCCAGTTGGAGATCCAGAAGGGACAACCCCTGCTCAGTGACAGACGGACCTCCGGAGACAAGGAGATCATTTGAGACCTGATCCGGTGAGGCAGGCCGTCCCACTTGGCAAGAATCAGCTTCTGCAGAGGGCGGGAATGGAATTGAGCGTACTCCATCATGTCGAAAGCCGACACCATGAGACCTAGCACTTGCATCGCCGAATGTATCGACACTTGCGGATGAGATCGGAAGCACCGAATCCTGTCCTGAAGCTTCAGGACTTTCTCCTGAGACCAGAACAACCACTGGTTGTGAGTGTCCAACAACGCCCCCAGGTGCACCATGCTCTGAGCAGGGACCAGGGAAGATTTCTTCCAGCTGCTGAGCCACCCGTGGGCTTGCAGAAACTGGATAGTCAAATCCAGATGGCGCAGGAGAATTTCTGGGGAACTTGCCAGGATCAACAAGTCATCCAGGTATGGTAGGATCCTGATCCCTTGACGGCGGAGTACAGCCGTCATTACCGCCATGACCTTGGTGAAGACTCGCGGAGCCGTGGTCAAACCAAAAGGTAATGCCCAAAATTGGTAATGGAGGTTGCCAACCGCAAACCTCAGGTATTGCTGATGCGTCATTGCAATAAAAATATGCAAGTAAGCATCCTGTATGTGCAGGGAAAGCATATAATCCCCAGGTTCCAAGGCCAGAACAATAGAGCGAAGAGTTTCCATGCGAAACTTGGAGACCCTCACAAACTTGTTCAAGAACTTGAGGTTGAGAATGGGCTGGGAGGACCCATTCGGTTTCGGGACTAAGAACAGCGGTGAATAGTACCCCTTGCCTCTCTGAGCCAGAGGCACCTATACTACCACTCCTGAGTTTTTGCCTTCACCTGATCCGAAGGGACGTCTGTCAGGCAAAATCGATGAGGGGGGCGATTTTTGAAGGATACGAGTGACGACTTCCCGTACCCAGGCATCGGAAGTGGTCTTCAACCATTCCTGGTTATACCCTAGAAGTCGGCCCCCCACCCTGGGATCCCCCAGAGGGAGGACCGCCCAGTCATGCGGCAGGATTGTCAGTCTTGGAAGCAGGCTGATGGGCAGCCCAGGCCCGTTTGGGTTTGGGCTTAGTAGGTTTGGAAGTGTGAGCCAGTTTCGGGTACGCCTGACCCTTTGCATTCCCTGAAGGACGAAAGGAGCGAAAGGAAGTACTCTTAGCCTTCGGTACCGAAGGAGCAGTACTAGGTAGACATGCTGTTTTAGCAGAAGCTAAGTCAGCCACTATCTTGTTGAGTTCTTCTCCGAAAAGAATGTCTCCCTTAAAAGGGAGCACCTCCAGGGTTTTCTTAGAGTCCAGATCCACGGACCAGGACCACAGCCAGAGAATCCGGTGAGCCAGTATGGACGTAGTAGAAGCCATGGCCGCCAGAATACCAGCATCAGAAGCCGCCTCCTTAACGTAATGAGAAGCTGTGACAATATACGATAGACATTGTCTAGCATGATCAGAAGCATTGGAAGACATCTCAGGTTCCAACTCCTGAGCCCACGCTTCAATAGCCTCTGCAGCCCAAGTCGCTGCAATGGTGGGCCGATGCACAGCACCCGTTAGAGTGTAAATCGCCTTTAAACAACACTCCTTATCCGTTGGTTCTTTCAGAGACGTGACGGTAGTTACAGGCAGAGCAGAGAATACCACCAGCCGCGCCACCTGCGAATCCACTGGTGGGGGTGTCTCACAATTTTTACTTAGCTCCGCTGCGAGGGGATAGCGAGCCTCCTGTGAGGCGTGAATTTCTTTCCTGGATTTTCCCAGGATTCCTGACGTATGTCAACTAAATGGTCAGAATGAGGTAAAACTTGTTTAACCACTTTCTGACGTTTAAACCTGTCCAGTTTCTTAGGGGCAGAATTCGGCTCTGGGTCATCAGTAATTTGAAGAATTAGCCTGATAGCCTCCAACAAGTCAGGAACATCCACCTGTGAAACAGATTCCCCATCAGAAGCATCAGGATCAGAATCTGTGGGGTCAGTATATACGCCATCCTCATCAGATGAGGTGTCTGGGACGTTGGTGGATTGTGAGGAAGTAATAGTCCGCTTAGAGGACCCCGTGGTCTTGGGCGGGCGAGTGTTAGATTTCTGTTTAGTCAGTGATTGGTTCAATTGCTGTAACGGAGAGGACAGTTAATCTGCCCATGGGGGATTAACCGCAGTGACCATAAGCGGTTGTACCGACACAGGAGGTTCCCTTGGTGGGTGCAAGTCTAGTTACTAGCGTACTCAATAGCGTGGAAAAAGTAGCCCAAGGCGGGTCATTTTGAACCCCCGTTGCTACGGTCCCACTTGGGGGCAAGGATCCCCCCAGTACCAGAACCCTTAGCTGCTATATTCTCCTCAAACATGTCTGCAGCGTCACCACCACGCAATGTGGGATCACAGCAGTGCTGTAACTATGCATTTTAGCGCTGTGCGTTGGCGCCCCCCTATGCAAGATAGGGGCAGTGCGTGGCGTAGGCGTGCAGAATATATATAGGGCGTGGCTTCATGGGGAAGGGACGTGGCCACAAAATAATACCAATTCATACTACGGTGCACAGTAGTCTCCATTATTCAAATTACGCTGCACAGTAGCGCCACTACACCAGGTAGAGCCCCTTTTACACATTACGGCAGACAGTCCCTCTTTTTACACATTACGGCAGACAGCATCCCCTTTTTACACATTACGACAGACAGCGCCTCCCTTTTTTCACATTACGGCAGACAGCGTCCCCTTTTTACACATTACGGCAGACAGCATCCCCTTTTTACACATTACGGCAGACAGCGCCCCCCTTTTTACACATTACGGCAGACAGCGTCCCACTTTTTACACATTACGGCAGACAGCGTCCCTTTTTACACATCACGGCAGACAGCATCCCCTTTTTACACATTACGGCAGACAGCGCCCCCCTTTTTACACATTACGGCAGACAGCGACCCACTTTTTACACATTACGGCAGACAGCGTCCCACTTTTTACACATTACGGCAGACAGCGTCCCTCTTTTTACACATTACGGCAGACAGCGTCCCCCTTTTTACACATTACGGCAGACAGCGTCCCCCTTTTTACACATTACGGCAGCCAGCGTCCCCCTTTTTACACATTACGGCAGCCAGTCCCCCTTTTTACACATTACGGCAGACAGAGTCCCCCTTTTTACACATTACGGCAGCCAGTACTCCTTTTTACACATTGCGTCAGACAGAATAGATAGAGAGAGAGAGGTAGACAGACAGATAGATAGATACTTACCATCTCTCCCCGCTGGAAGTCAGGCTCCTCGTGCTGGCAGATCCCGGGCAGCCACAGAGGAGAAGGAGGAGGAGGGAGGGGGACTGGAGCCGCAGCAGCGCTATGTAACTGGTAGAGAGAGGCGCCGCTGCAGCAGTCCCCTCTCCTTCCGCATTGGCTGGCCGCCTCTGTGAATGCTGGGATGAGGGAAGCGCATCCCAGCATTCACAGCAGCGCCGGGCAGCCAATGTGGAAGGAGAGGGGACAGCTGCAGCGGCGCCACTACCAATTACATAGAGCTGCTGCGGCTACAGTCCCTCTCCCTCCTCCTCCTTCTCCCCTGCCTCTGGCTTCAGCGCGGCGCACACAGCAGAGGCGGCTTGTAATGGGTCAGTTTGACTCATTACAAGCCGCTGGCCGTTGCACCCCCAGGGCAACTGCGCTGTGTGCCAGGCACACCTGGCACACACTTAGTTACGGCGTTGAGCCCCAGCTCCGTCGCCCCTTGTAGCTGACATATCTGAAAGCTCAATGCGAGGCAACCCAGTACAATAACAGCAGCACAATACCTGACAAGAACCCCCTGTGTAGTGTATTTGCACAAACAGAGAATTCCAGAGGTATATAGGGGGTAATTCCAAGTTGATCGCAGCAGGAATTTTGTTAGCAGTTGGGCAAAACCATGTGCACTGCAGGGGAGGCAGATATAACATTTGCAGGGGTGTAGTATGGTATGCCGGCGGTCGGGCTCCCGGCGACCAGCATACCGGCGCCGGGAGCCTGACCGCCGGCATACCGACAGTGTGGCGGGCGCAAATCAGCCCCTTGCAGGCTCGCTGCGCTCGCCACGCTGCAGGCACGGTCTCCTCCAGGGGGGTCGTGGACCCCCACTAGGGAGAATAAGTGTCGGTATGCCGGCTGTCGGGATTCCGGCGCCGGTATACTGAGCGCCGGGATCCCGACAGCCGGCATACTGAAGACCACCCCATTTGCAGAGAGAGTTAGATTTGGGTGGGTTATTTTGTTTCTGTGCAGGGTAAATACTGGCTGCTTTATTTTTACACTGCAATTTATATTGCAGATTGAACACACCCCACCCAAATCTAACTCTCTCTACACATGTTATATCTGCCTCCCCTGCAGTGCACATAGTTTTGCCCAACTGCTAACAAAATTCCTGCTGCGATCAACTCAGAATTACCCCCATAGTGACTAAAATTCACAATAAGTATGGCCCTCATTCCAAGTTGTTCGCTCGCTAGCTGCTTTTAGCAGCATTGCACACGCTAAGCCGCCGCCCTCTGGGAGTGTATCTTAGCATAGCGGAATTGCGAACGAAAGATTAGCAGAATTGCGAATAGAAATTTCTTAGCAGTTTCGGAGTAGCTCCAGACTTACTCAGCCATTGCGATCAGTTTAGTCAGTTTCGTTCCTGGTTTGACGTCACAAACACACCCAGCGTTCGCCCAGACACTCCCCCGTTTCTTCAGACACTCCCGCGTTTTCCCCCAGAAACGCCAGCGTTTTTTCGCACACGCCCAGAAAACGGCCAGTTTCCGCCCAGAAACACCCACTTCCTGTCAATCACAGTACGATCACCAGAACGATGAAAAATCCTCGTTATGCCGTGAGTAAAATACCTAACTTTTGTTTAAAATAACTAACCGCATGCGCAGTAAGCGACTAATCGCAATATAGCGAAAATCGGCAACGAGCGAACAACTCGGAATGAGGGCCTATATCTTGTGAAACACCTATATTAGATAATAACCCTGACGCACGAAGCCCCCTCAGGTTATAGAATATAGGGATAGCAATCTGAGTGAGATACACGAAATGGAGGTCACACAGCAGCTATATGCACACACACATAGTATTACTTTCTGCATTGTTCAATGTGACTCTAAGTATAGCTATACAGACAATAGATATAACAATGCGCAGTAAATACTGGATGTATATCACAGGGTACTTGTACTATATAACCCTGACTAAATGCACTCTTTCTTAACTAACACTGCCAGCAGACATGTATAATACTTAAGTGTCCTGTAAAATGCACAGCGCTGACATGCAGGCGGCTTTACAGAGAAGGATTTGCCAAAACAGTCCCAGGATCAGCTCAGCTTGTCCTAATGGCGCCCAAACGCTGACAGGGAGTGAGGGAGAGAGAGAGATGCAGCTCCAGGGCGGGAACATTTACTCTAAATGGCGCCCTGGGGCTGGGGGAGGGGCTACAGGTCAGAGCCTTATGCCCCTGCTGGACTTCACCACCGGGTACTGCGAGCCTTAGCAAATGGATTTTTGAGAGAATCCGACCTGTGCCCTTACCCTGGTGGTCTAGTGGGGTCCCTGTACTGCCACAGTGTCCACGCCAGTGCGCGCGGGCCGCCTCGCACCGGCCGCACCAGATCGCGGTAGGGGAGCCTCTTACCTCCTCCCTGTGTGCGGGCACGTGATCCAGGAGGGCAGCGGTGGTGTGTGTGACTGACAAAGAAGAACAGGAGCCTCCGCTGTAGGTACCCGGCAACCAGGGCACGGGAGTGTACAGCGCCGCTGGGGGAGGTGATGGAGCTGCAGCAGGAGATGTCTGACTGACATCTAACACTTACAGTGCCTCTGCTGCAGCCCTTGAAGTTTCATTTTTCACTTTGAAAAGTTCTTCTCAGGGCTGCTGGAGCAGCCCCCCTGTTGTATGCTTGCACTGCATGGCACCAACTACAAAACTGAGCTGCTGTGCATGGAGGTGGGGTTATAGACATACCTCCCAACCAGGGGTGTATCTACCTATTGGCCAGGATGGCACTCGCCAGGGGCGCCAGGCAAGGAGGGGGCGCCTTCCGGCTGTGCCATCCATGGCCAGGGGGTAGAACCAAGTGGTACTGTTATACTTGGTGACTGTCTGTTAGTGCTGGCGCCAGTGTCCGGCAGCAGTGCACTGCACCTCGCTTTTAATCAGACTCAACATAAACTACAGCTCCCAGCAGCCCTTGTTGCTGGGAGCTCCCAGCAGCAAGGGCTGCTAGGAGCTGTAGTTTACTTTTGAGTCTGATTGATCACTAGTGCTGAGCTGTGCCGCTGGACACTGGCGTCGGCAGTGACAGACAGTCACCAGGTACAGTCAGATCGGATTATGGGAGGGGGGGGGGGGGTCAAGGAAGAGTATTGCAAAGCCCTGTATTAGGCTAGGGCCATGGACGGAGTGGAAGCACGGGGGTGGGACTACACGACACTCACTGCCGGGCAGCCCAGCAGCATGGAGGAGAGGGAGAGAGGACAATGAGCTACTAAAGTACATGCAGTCAGCGTACCCTGTCTGTAATGTGGGGGGTGGGGGATACTATATAGTCTGTCTGTATGTGTGTGTCTGTGACTGAATTATGTTTGTGTGTGTATAAGTATCTACTGTATTTATGTGTGTTTTAGTGTGTGACTATGTATGTGAATAAGTGTGTAACTATGTACAGTATGTATGTGACTGTATTTGTATATACTGCATGTGTGACTGTACTGTATATCATATTTATGTGTTTTGTGTGTGACTAAGGCCCTTATTCTGAGGTGTTCGCTCGCTAGCTGCTTTTAGCAGCATTGCACACGCTAGGCCGCCGCCCTGTGGGAGTGTATCTTAGCTTAGCAGAATAGCGAACGAAAGATTAGCAGATTTGCTACTAAATAATTCTTTGCAGTTTCCGAGTAGCTCCGAAACTACTCACAGATTGCGATCAGTTCAGTCCGTTTAGTTCCTGGTTTGATGTCATAAACACGCCCTGCGTTTCGGCCAGCCACTCCCCCATTTCTCCAGCCACTCCCGCGTTTTTCCCTGGCACGCCTGCGTTTTTTTTGCAAATGCCGTGAAAACGCTGAGTTGCCGCCCAGAAACACCCACTTCCTGTCAATCACACTACGATCACTCGAGCGTTGAAGAAACTTTGCTCGTGCTTGTGTAAATCTACTAAGTTTTTAGTAAAATAACTAAGCGCATGCGCAGTTAGCAGAAATTTGCAACATAGCGAAAATCGGCAACGAGCGAACAACTCGGAATGACCCCCTATGTATGTAAGTGTATATGTGTGTGCCTATGGGCAGGATCAATGGCAAATGTGGTTTGACCGCATTCCCCATATATGAAATTAGGAATATATTTATTAGCACTGGTCCACATTTCCATTTTCTATTTGCATTCCCCATATGCCCTTTATAGACAGTGTTTTCTATAGGGGTATGACTGTGTGGCGTAACGTGAATAAGAGACACTACTGTGCGGTGTAATGTGAGTAATGGACACTACTGTGTGGTGTAATGTGATACTGTGTGGCATAATTTGAATTGGAAGTACTATTGTGTGGCCATGCCCCTTCCCCACAAGGCCACATTCCTTTTTTGACACGCCTCCCTTATTTCAAATATGTGTATGTTGTGTGTGTGTGTGTGTGTGGGGGGGGGGGGGGGGGCAGCCTCTGACTTTGCCAGGGGCGCTCGGACCCCTAGATACACCCCTGCTCCCAACTGTCCTGATTTTTCGCGGAACAGTCCCGTTTTTTGGGGACTGTCCTGTTGTCCCACCCCGGGCCGCAGTGTCCCGCGGTGGGGGGAGGCAGTTGGGAGGCTCTGTCTCTCGCTGCCCTGCTTAGCAGAGCAGCGGTGAATAGACGCAGTGCGCATGCGCACAGTGTCTATTCACTGGAGTCAGAGGGAGAGGGGGCATACCAGCAGCTCACAGAGCGCTGGGCATGCCCCCTCAGTGATGAAAACGGGGCGTGGCTCACGATCGCATGTCCTCTGTGAAGCCACGCCCCTTTTCGGGAGCAAAGCCGCGCGCGTGTCCCTCTTCCAACGAAGACAAAGTTGGGAGGTATGTTATAGAGGAGGCAGCGCTATGCATTCTGGGAACAGTCAAAGCTTTTAGACTGTTGGTGCCTTGGATCAAGATCCCACTCTATACCCCAATGTCATTCCCTGTGGAGCCCAGTGTACCCTGCAGCAGAAACAGGAAATTTCCTGCAGTGGAATTTCAACTGGGACGTTTCCTTCTTTTTCTACAGTCAGGTGTGGATGTGGGCCTACGTTTGGGCTCCTTGAAAGTCCAGATTTCAGCCTTATCCATTTTCTTCCAGAAACGATTGGCTTCCCTCCCTGAGGTTCAGACGTTCTTGAAGGGGGTTTTGCACATCCAACCGCCCTTTGAGGGTAATTCAGAGTTGATTGCAGCAACAAATTTGTTAGCAGTTGGGCAAAACCATGGGGGTCTTTCCGAGTTGTTCGCTCGTTATTTTTTTCTCGCAACGGAGCGATTAGTCACTAATGCGCATGCGCAATGTCCGCACTGCGCCAAGTAAATTTGCTATGCAGTTAGGTATTTTACTCACTGTTTTTTCTTCGTTCTGGTGATCGTAATGTGATTGACAGGAAGTGGGTGTTTCTGGGCGGAAACTGGCCGTTTTATGGGTGTGTGCGAAAAAACGCTTCCGTTTCTGTGAAAAACGCGGGAGTGGCTGGAGAAACGGAGGAGTGTCTGGGCGAACGCTGGGTGTGTTTGTGACATCAAACCAGGAACGACAAGCACTGAACTGATCGCAGATGCCGAGTAAGTCTGGAGCTACTCAGAAACTGCTAAGAGGTGTGTGGTCGCAATTTTGAGAATCTTTCGTTCGCAATTTTAAGAAGCTAAGATTCACTCCCAGTAGGCGGCGGCTTAGCGTGTGCAATGCTGCTAAAAGCAGCTAGCGAGCGAACAACTCGGAATGAGGGCCCATGTACACTGCAGGTGTGGCAGATATAACATTTGCAGAGAGAGTTAGATTTGGGTGGGTTATTTTGTTTCTGTGCAGGGTAAATACTGGCTGCTTTATTTTTACACTGCAATTTAGATTTCAGTTTGAACAAACCCCACCCAAATCTAACTCTCTCTGCACATGTTATATCTGCCCCCCCTGCAGTGCACATGGTTTTGCCTAACTGCTAACAAATTTGCTGCTGTGATCAACTCTGAATTAGGCCCCTTGTGCCTCCCACTGCACCTTGGGATCTCAACGTGGTTTTGCAGTTTCTACAATCAGAATGGTTTGAGCCTTTACAGGAGGTTGACGTAAAGTTTCTTACGTGGAAGACCGTTACACTGTTGGCCTTGCCTTCCGCAAGGCGTGTGTCGGAACTGGGGGCGTTGTCTCACAAAAGCCCCTATTTGATTTTTCATGAAGATAGAGCTGAACTCAGAACGCGTCAGCAATTTCTTCCTAAGGTGGTGTCTGCGTTTCATATCAACCAACCTATTGTGGTTGCATGTGGTTCCGGTGCTAACAGACACCTAAGGTGCATGTGGTTCCGGTGCTTAAAGACACCTCTGCTTCCTTAAAGTCCTTGCATGTTGTGAGGGCTTTGAAGATCTATGTGAAGTGGACAGCTTGTCACAGAAAGTCGGACTCGCTGTTTGTTCTCTATGATCCCAAGAAAATTGGATGTCCTGCTTCAAAGCAGTCTATTGCTCGCTGGATCAGGTGTACTATCCAGCAGGCTTATTCTATGGCAGGATTGCCAGTTCCTAAAGTACAGGCCCACTCTACTAGATCGATGGGTTCTTCCTGGGCGGCTGCCTGGGGTGTCTCGTCTTTACAGCTCTGCCGAGCAGCTCCTTGGTCAGAGTCGAACACGTTTACTAAGTTCTACAAGTTTGATACCTTGGCCTCTGAAGACCTTCAATTTGGTCAATCAGTTCTGCAGGAACCTCAGCACTCTCCCACCCGGTTTGGGAGCTTTGGTACATCCCCATGATACTAATGTGGACCCCAGTATCCTCTAGGATGTAAGAGAAAATAGGATTTTAATTACCTACCGGTAAATCCTTTTCTCGTAGTCCGTAGAGGATACTGGGCGCCCGCCCAGTGCTTTGTGTTTCCTGCACTGTTACTTCGTTAAGTATTGTTGTTGGTTCAGCTGTTGCTGTTCCTGTTCAGTGTTGGTTAGCATGGCTTTCTCTTGTTTGTGTGTGCTGGTTCGAATCTCACCGCTGTATTGTTAAATCCTTCCTCAAGATATGTCCGTCTCCTTGGGCACAGTTTCTAGACTGAGTCTGGTAGAAGGGGCATAGAGGGAGGAGCCAGTGCACACTATTGATTTCTTAAAGTGTCCAAGGCTCCTAGTGAACCCGTCTATAACCCATGGTACTAATGTGGACCCCAGTAATGTGGACCCCAGTATCCTCTACGGACTACGAGAATAATAATTTAGCCCCAATGTGGGGGCCAGAAAAGAGAATACTTGGGCTGGGTAATGTGGTGGCATACGAATCTTGAGATGTGTACGGACCTACATATGTGTGGATATACACTATTTTATGTGCTATTCTTTTTTTTTTTAAGCAATTTCTCAGTCATTTCATTACCATAGTGTTTTAATTAAGAATGTGTTGATATAATAGGATTTTAATTACCTACCGGTAAATCCTTTTTTTATGGCTACATAATGGTGCCAACATAATAAAATAAATGTTGCCCCAGTCATGGAAAAGAAAAAAAAACACAGCATTTTTTACACCAATTAACTACTTAGCTGGCTAATGTTTATTCCAAAAACTGCTAAAATTGCTATTTTTTTTATTTTTGAATTAGGTTAAAAACATTTATTTAAAACTTATACAACACGATTTTCTTTAAATAAAAAAAAATGTTTAATGAATATTTTATATTGATGTATTAAAACATTGGTGATTGGAACATCGCAGCTTTGTATTTTCTCAGCAGCTGCTCCTCACTGGAGCCCCTGGGCAGTGGTGCCGAGAGGGGGGGGGGGAGGAGGGTACAAATGATCTGGGCCCAGGTCTGATGTGGGGGCCCAGGTCCACGCCTCCTTTGATTAGGCCATGCCCCCTGAATAGTACCTGGGGCCAGCCAGGCTCTCTACTGCCCTGGCTGGGAGGCATGCCATGCTCCTGTGAGTGGGTGTTTCTGATGTGCTAGACACCCCCCCAAAGAGGAGTGGCCATGCCCTCAGCATGCTGTGGTCACACCCCCTCCATTGGGGGCAGGGGGGCCCAGGAAGTTGTTGTACCGGGGCCCAGGATTTCTCTTGGCAGCCCTGCCCCTGGGTATACACTGGGAGGCTGAGGGCTGCTTCATTTACATTTCCCCAGCAGCTGCTTCTTTCTGCAGCCGCCGGGTGGGGGTTGCCGCTGGTCTACCCAATCAGCAAAGATCGGCTGCATGGGGAGGGAGGGAACAATTATACAGAGAGGCCAGGGGGTCTCTCTGCGATTGGTGGCTGCTGTATGATTATCTACCCACTGGGCGTTTCTAACTGGTCGCATCTGATGCAACTTGGCCAGGCAAGCGGTTAATCAGTACTGCCCCTTTACTATGATTAATAAATAATATTGCTCTCTTAATAAAATGAAACATTACTTTAATCCCATAATATAGTAAAAGTATAATATTTTCCACATAAGAAAATTATTATTTACCTCAATATGTGAGCGTACTGTGATTCCCTTGCCTTCTGATTGGCCAGACAGCTTACACGTCATGTTGCTTCATCAATCTCGCCTGCTGCAAACCTCTAATTTTTCCCCTGCTGCATTTTTGGTGGCATTTTTCTGGCAAAACCGGGTGACGGGTCTGTTTTATACAATAGTAGTGTCATCTTTAGTAAATAACTGGGTTAACTAAATCGCTAGGAAAACCACCAAAAACTGTTTGTTTTGCAAAACTGGCATTTAGTAAATATTGGAACAAGGGTAGGCAGCCTGCAGCACTCCAGATGCTGTGGAACTACATGTCCCAGCATGACCTGACAAAGTTTTACCTTGCCCTAACAGCAAAACAGTGGCAAGGCATGCTGGGAGCTGTAGTTCCACAGCTGCTGAAGTGTCACAGGTTGCCTTTACCTGGTGTAGAAAAAGGCACTTGGTGATCTTGTCTGGTAAAAACCATTATAAAAAAAAAAAAAAAAAGTCCCCCCCCCGTTTTCTGATATATTTTTTTAGAAATGTAAAGCTAGCCTATCACCAGATAAGAGACCTCATATCTGCACTTGCTTGGGCAATAAGTAGAGCAATGAAGGGTTCTCTTTAAATTGAAGAAAACATTTGTCTCATTCTGGTAAGTGTCTTTGTTAACATTATATGTTCCGTGACAGGTGATCTCCTGCGTGTTCCATACCTGTACCCTTGTGGTCTGTACGACACCCTGGTGAACAGGCACAAATGGCAGAAGAACGAGGCGCTCGTATTTGCCAGTTTCCTCTTACCCATGCTGGATTATACGCCAGAGAGGCGAGCCACCGCAGAGAAGTGTCTGGAGCACCCGTGGTTACAATACTGACCACACCCTGTCTGTGCGTCGCCGCACCTTCCTATTTTTATACCTGACTTCATTATTAAATATGTAATAAGACCTAGTTGTAATGGCCATTATTTCACATGATGGTGATGCACCAATAACACCTACATGAATCCGCTTTTACAAATACGTTACTCAAATGGCCATAAGCCCCTATGGGTGTCTTGTAATAAAAACAAAAAACATCAGCAAAAAAAAAAAAAACCAAAACACATTTGTAAATATATATTCATTCATGACCTTAAGCTACAAAGTGGTGGAACTACTGTGTCTGCAGTAAGGATCAGAGGAAACAGGCCCCAGCAATACTAGCCCCATTTGGGCTAGGTGGTTTCACTGTATATGTTGCAGGGGTGTGGTTCGTTTTATCGACAGTATCTAGGTCGACAATGTTTAAGTCGACCACTATAGGTCGACAGTCACTAGGTCGACATGGATGGAAGGTCGACAGGGTTTCTAGGTCGACATGTGCTAGGTCGACAGGTCTAAAGGTCGACATGAGGATTTTTTAAAAATTTTTGTGTCGTTTTCTTCGTAAAGTGACCGGGATCCCAAATTAGTGCACCGCGTCCCCTCGCATGGTGCCTTCGCTCCGCTACCGCTTCGCTCGGCACACTTTACCGTTCCAATCGTAGTCCACGTGGATCGTTAAGTATGAAAAAAATCAAAACAAAAAAAAATGTGAAAAACTCATGTCGACCTTTAGACCTGTCGACCTAGCACACGTCGGCCTAGAAACCCTGTCGACCTTCCATCCACGGCGACCTAGTGACTGTCGACCTATAGTGGTCGACCTAAACATTGTCGACCTAGACACTGTCGATCTTCAGACCGGATCCCATGTTGCAGCCCCCCGCTCAGATATACTGTACATACACAGTGAAAGTTTGTGCTTTTAAATATAAGAACATATTTAACTATAAGTTATCCTAACAAAGGGACTAATTCAGACCTGATCGCAGCAGCAAAATCTTTCTTTAATGGGCAAAACCATGCGCACTGCAGGGTGGGGGGCAGATATAACATGTGCAGAGAGAGTTAGATTTGGGCGGGTTATTTTGTTTCTGTGCAGGGTAAATAATGGCTACTTTATTTTTACACAGCAATTTAGATTTCAGTTTGGACACACCCCACCCAAGTCTAACTCTCTCTGCACATGTTACATCTGCCCCACTTGCACTGCACATGGATTTGGCCATTAGAGAAAAATGTTGCTGCTACGATCAGGTCTGAATTAGGCCCAAAATCCCTGAACATTTGAATAAATCAAATCACATGTCATGTGACAAAAATAAGCCAACATAAAGGAGCCATCTGTTAAAAAGTAAGTACACCCTTACTGCTTCCATATCAATAAGAAGGGCATCTGAGTGGAACACAAGACTTCCTGTGGACAGACGTTCTCCATCTCGAAGCTGGAAGAGTAACGGCTCTCATAAAGAAGACTTGGGTTGGGGCGTGGCCACGCACTGCTGGGTACCAAATAAAGGGGGTATGGCTTGGGGCATAGTTACACCTCCCTGGCAACTCTCGGTCAAGAGGGGTCTGGAAACTTTGGGGCAGATTTATTATGCTGGTGAAGTGATAAAGTGGAAGGTGATAATGCACCAGCCAATCAGCTCTGAACTGCCATGTTACCGGCTGGGTTTGAAAAATGACAGTTAGGAGCTGATTGGCTGGTGCTTTATCACCTTCCACTTTATCACTTCACCAGGCTTAATAAATCTTCCCCATTGTACCCGCCCCAACCACCTCTATGCACTCCGAGCGTAATTCCTCTTTAAAGTAGTGATGTGCACCGGAAATTTTTCGGGTTTTGTGTTTTGGTTTTGGGTTCGGTTCCGCGGACGTGTTTTGGGTTCGAACGCGTTTTGGCAAAACCTCACCGATTTTTTTTTTGTCTGATTCGGTTGTGTTTGGATTTGGGTGTTTTTTTCAAAGAACCCTAAAAAACAGCTTAAATCATAGAATATGGGGGTCATTTTGATCCCATAGTATTATTAACCTCAATAACCATAATTTACACTCATTTCCAGTCTATTCTGAACACCTCACAATATTATTTTTAGTCCTAAAATTTGCACCGAGGTCGCTGGATGGCTAAGCTAAGCGACACAAGTGGCCGACACAAACACCTGGCCCATCTAGGAGTGGCACTGCAGTGTCACGCAGGATGGCCCTTCCAAAAAATACTCCCCAAACAGCACATGACGCAAAGAAAAAAAGAGGCGCAATGAGGTAGCTGTGTGACGACTAAGCTAAGCGACCCTAGTGGCCGACACAAACACCTGGCCCATCTAGGAGTGGCACTGCAGTGTCACGCAGGATGGCCCTTCCAAAAAATACTCCCCAAACAGCACATGACGCAAAGAAAAAAAGAGGCGCAATGAGGTAGTTGTGTGACGACTAAGCTAAGCGACCCTAGTGGCCGACACAAACACCTGGCACATCTAGGAGTGGCACTGCAGTGTCACGCAGGATGGCCCTTCCAAAAAATACTCCCCAAACAGCACATGACGCAAAGAAAAAAAGAGGCGCAATGAGGTAGCTGTGTGACGACTAAGCTAAGCGACCCTAGTGGCCGACACAAACACCTGGCCCATCTAGGAGTGGCACTGCACTGTCACGCAGGATGGCCCTTCCAAAAAATACTCCCCAAACAGCACATGACACAAAGAAAAAAAGAGGCGCAATGAGGTAGCTGTGTGACGACTAAGCTAAGCGACCCTAGTGGCCGACACAAACACCTGGCCCATCTAGGAGTGGCACTGCAGTGTCACGCAGGATGGCCCTTCCAAAAAATACTCCCCAAACAGCACATGACGCAAAGAAAAAAAGAGGCGCAATGAGGTAGCTGTGTGACGACTAAGCTAAGCGACCCTAGTGGCCGACACAAACACCTGGCCCATCTAGGAGTGGCACTGCAGTGTCACGCAGGATGGCCCTTCCAAAAAATACTCCCCAAACAGCACATGACGCAAAGAAAAAAAGAGGCGCAATGAGGTAGCTGTGTGACGACTAAGCTAAGCGACCCTAGTGGCCGACACAAACACCTGGCCCATCTAGGAGTGGCACTGCAGTGTCACACAGGATGGCCCTTCCAAAAAATACTCCCCAAACAGCACATGACGCAAAGAAAAAAAAGAGGCGCAATGAGGTAGCTGTGTGACGACTAAGCTAAGCGACCCTAGTGGCCGACACAAACACCTGGCCCATCTAGGAGTGGCACTGCAGTGTCACGCAGGATGGCCCTTCCAAAAAATACTCCCCAAACAGCACATGACGCAAAGAAAAAAAGAGGCGCAATGAGGTAGCTGTGTGACGACTAAGCTAAGCGACCCTAGTGGCCGACACAAACACCTGGCCCATCTAGGAGTGGCACTGCAGTGTCATGCAGGATGGCCCTTCCAAAAAATACTCCCCAAACAGCACATGACGCAAAGAAAAAAAGAGGCGCAATGAGGTAGCTGTGTGACGACTAAGCTAAGCGACCCTAGTGGCCGACACAAACACCTGGCCCATCTAGGAGTGGCACTGCAGTGTCACGCAGGATGGCCCTTCCAAAAAATACTCCCCAAACAGCACATGACGCAAAGAAAAAAAGAGGCGCAATGAGGTAGCTGTGTGACGATTAAGCTAAGCGACCCTAGTGGCCGACACAAACACCTGGCCCATCTAGGAGTGGCACTGCAGTGTCACGCAGGATGGCCCTTCCAAAAAATACTCCCCAAACAGCACATGACGCAAAGAAAAAAAGAGGCGCAATGAGGTAGCTGTGTGACGACTAAGCTAAGCGACCCTAGTGGCCGACACAAACACCTGGCCCATCTAGGAGTGGCACTGCAGTGTCACGCAGGATGGCCCTTCCAAAAAATACTCCCCAAACAGCACATGACGCAAAGAAAAATGAAAGAAAAAAGAGGTGCAAGATGGAATTGTCCTTGGGCCCTCCCACCCACCCTTATGTTGTAAAAACAGGACATGCACAGTTTAACGAACCCATCATTTCAGCGACAGGGTCTGCCACACGACTGTGACTGAAATGACTGGTTGGTTTGGGCCCCCACCAAAAAAGAAGCAATCAATCTCTCCTTGCACAAACTGGCTCTACAGAGGCAAGATGTCCACCTCATCATCATCGTCCGATTCATCACCCCTTTCACTGTGTACATCCCCCTCCTCACAGATTATTAATTCGTCCCCACTGGAATCCACCATCTCAGGTCCCCGTGTACTTTCTGGAGGCAATTGCTGCTGGTGAATGTCTCCATGGAGGAATTGATTATAATTCATTTTAATGAACATCATCTTCTCCACATTTTCTGGAAGTAACCTCGTACGCCGATTGCTGACAAGGTGAGCGGCGGCACTAAACACTCTTTCGGAGTACACACTGGAGGGAGGGCAACTTAGGTAGAATAAAGCCAGTTTTTGCAAGGGCCTCCAAATTGCCTCTTTTTCCTGCCAGTATACGTACGGACTGTCTGACGTGCCTACTTGGATGCGGTCACTCAGATAATCCTCCACCATTCTTTCAATGGTGAGAGAATCATATGCAGTGACAGTAGACGACATGTCAGTAATCGTTGGCAGGTCCTTCAGTCCGGACCAAATGTCAGCATCAGCAGTCGCTCCAGACTGCCCTGCATCACCGCCAGTGGGTGGGCTCGGAATTCGTAGCCTTTTCCTCGCACCCCCAGTTGCGGGAGAATGTGAAGGAGGAGATGTTGACGGGTCGCGTTCCGCTTGACTTGACAATTTTCTCACCAGCAGTTCTTTGAACCTCTGCAGACTTGTGTCTGCCGGAAAGAGAGATCCAACGTAGGTTTTAAATCTAGGATCGAGCACGGTGGCCAAAATGTAGTGCTCTGATTTCAACAGATTGACCACACGTGAATCCTGGTTAAGCGAATGAAGGGCTCCATCCACAAGTCCCACATGCCTAGCGGAATCGCTCTGTTTTAGCTCCTCCTTCAATGCCTCCAGCTTCTTCTGCAAAAGCCTGATGAGGGGAATGACCCGACTTCACGTGTGGCAAGTTCAAAAGGTTGCAGAACCTTGCACAACGTTGAAATCATTCTCCACTGCGCTTGAGACAGGTGCATTCCACCTCCTTTGCCTATATCGTGGCCAGATGTATAGGCTTGAATGGCCTTTTGCTGCTCCTCCATCCTCTGAAGCATATAGAGGGTTGAATTCCACCTCGTTACCACCTCTTGCTTCAGATGATGGCAGGGCAGGTTCAGGTGTTTTTGGTGGTGCTCCAGTCTTCTGTACGCGGTGCCTGTACGCCGAAAGTGGCCCGCAATTCTTCTGGCCACCGACAGCATCTCTTGCACGCCCCTGTCGTTTTTTAAATAATTCTGCACCACCAAATTCAATGTATGTGCAAAACATGGGACGTGCTGGAATTTGCCCAGATGTAATGCACGCACAATATTGCTGGCGTTGTCCGATGCCACAAATCCCCAGGAGAGTCCAATTGGGGTAAGCCATTCTGCGATGATCTTCCTCAGTTGCCGTAAGAGGTTTTCAGCTGTGTGCGTATTCTGGAAAGCGGTGATACAAAGCGTAGCCTGCCTAGGAACGAGTTGGCGTTTGCGAGATGCTGCTACTGGTGCCGCCGCTGCTGTTCTTGCAGCGGGAGGCAATACATCTACCCAGTGGGCTGTCACAGTCATGTAGTCCTGAGTCTGCCCTGCTCCACTTGTCCACATGTCCGTGGTTAAGTGGACATTGGGTACAACTGCATTTTTTAGGACACTGGTGAGTCTTTTTCTGACGTCCGTGTACATTCTCGGTATCGCCTGCCTAGAGAAGTGGAACCTAGATGGTATTTGGTAACGGGGGCACACTACCTCAAGCAATTGTCTAGTTCCATGTGAACTAACGGCGGATACTGGACGCACGTCTAATACCAACATAGTTGTCAAGGCCTCAGTTATCCGCTTTGCAACAGGATGACTGCTGTGATATTTCATCTTCCTCGCAAAGGACTGTTGGACAGTCAATTGCTTACTGGAAGTAGTACAAGTGGTCTTCCGACTTCCCCTCTGGGATGACGATCGACTCCCAGCAGCAACAACAGCAGCGCCAGCAGCAGTAGGCGTTACACTCAAGGATGCATCGGAGGAATCCCAGGCAGGAGAGGACTCGTCAGACTTGCCAGTGACATGGCCTGCAGGACTATTGGCTTTCCTGGGTAAGGAGGAAATTGACACTGAGGGAGTTGGTGGTGTGGTTTGTGCGAGCTTGGTTACAAGAGGAAGGGATTAACTGGTCAGTGGACTGCTTCCGCTGTCGCCCAAAGTTTTTGAACTTGTCACTGACTTATTATGAATGCGCTGCAGGTGACGTATAAGGGAGGATGTTCCGAGGTGGTTAACGTCCTTACCCCTACTTATTACAGCTTGACAAAGGCAACACACGGCTTGACACCAGTTATCAGCATTTCTGTTGAAATAATTCCACACTGAAGAGCTGATTTTTTTTGTATTTTGACCAGGCATGTCAATGGCCATATTCGTCCCACGGACATCAGGTGTCTCCCCGGGTGCCTGACTTAAACAAACCACCTCACCATCAGAATCCTCCTTGTCAATTTCCTCCCCAGCGCCAGCAACACCCATATCCTCATCCTGGTGTACTTCAACAGTGACATCTTCAATTTGACTATCAGGAACTGGACTGCGGGTGCTCCTTCCAGCACTTGCAGGGGGCGTGCAAATGGTGGAAGGCGCAAGCTCTTCCCGTCCATTGTTGGGAAGGTCAGGCATCGCAACCGACACAATTGGACTCTCCTTTGGGATTTGTGATTTCGAAGAACGCACAGTTCTTTGCTGTGCTTTTGCCGCAAGTCTTTTCTTTTTTCTAGCGAGAGGATGAGTGCTTCCATCCTCATGTGAAGCTGAACCACTAGCCATGAACATAGGCCAGGGCCTCAGCCGTTCCTTGCCACTCCGTGTCGTAAATGGCATATTGGCAAGTTTACGCTTCTCCTCAGACGCTTTTAATTTTGATTTTTGGGTCATTTTTTTACTGATCTTTTGTGTTTTGGATTTTACATGCTCTGTACTATGACATTGGGCATCGGCCTTGGCAGACGACGTTGATGGCATTTCATCGTCTCGGCCATGACTAGTGGCAGCAGCTTCAGCACGAGGTGGAAGTGGATCTTGATCTTTCCCTATTTTTTTAACCTCCACATTTTTGTTCTCCATATTTTAATGCGCACAACTAAAAGCCACCACAGGTATACAATGTAGATGGCTGGATAGTATAGTATTATATTACTAATGGACGACGAGTGCACTGACGACACAGAGGTAGGTACAGCCGTGGCCTACCGTACTGCTTATATATATATATATATATATATATATATATATATATATATATATATATACACACTGTATATAACGGACCTGGTGGACACTGTCAGCAGACTGCTAAACTAGTATGAAGAAAAAAAAAACCACCACAGGTATACAATGTAGATGGATGGATAGTATAGTATTATATTACTTATGGACGACGAGTGCACTGACGACACAGAGGTAGGTACAGCCGTGGCCTACCGTACTGCTTATATATATATATATATATATATATATATATATATATATATATAATATATACTGTCTATAACGGACCTGGTGGACACTGTCAGCAGACTGCTAAACTAGTATGAAGAAAAAAAAAACACCACAGGTATACAATGTAGATGGATGGACAGTATAGTATTATATTACTTATGGACGATGAGTGCACTGACGACACAGAGGTAGGTACAGCCGTGGCCTACCGTACTGCTTATATATATATATATATAATATACTGTATAACGGACCTGGTGGACACTGTCAGCAGACTGCTAAACTAGTATGAAGAAAAAAAAAAACACCACAGGTATACAATGTAGATGGATGGATAGTATAGTATTATATTACTTATGGACGACGAGAGCACTGACGACACAGAGGTAGGTACAGCCGTGGCCTACCGTACTGCTTATATATATATAATATACTGTATAACGGACCTGGTGGACACTGTCAGCAGACTGCTAAACTAGTATGAAGAAAAAAAAACCCACCACAGGTATACAATGTAGATGGATGGATAGTATAGTATTATATTACTTATGGACGATGAGTGCACTGACGACACAGAGGTAGGTACAGCCGTGGCCTACCGTACTGCTTATATATATATATATATATATATAATATATACTGTATATAACGGACCTGGTGGACACTGTCAGCAGACTGCTAAACTAGTATGAAGAAAAAAAAAACCCACCACAGGTATACAATGTAGATGGATGGATAGTATAGTATTATATTACTTATGGACGATGAGTGCACTGACGACACAGAGGTAGGTACAGCCGTGGCCTACCGTACTGCTTATATATTTATAATATACTGTATAACGGACCTGGTGGACACTGTCAGCAGACTGCTAAACTAGTATGAAGAAAAAAAAACCCACCACAGGTATACAATGTAGATGGATGGATAGTATAGTATTATATTACTTATGGACGATGAGTGCACTGACGACACAGAGGTAGGTACAGCCGTGGCCTACCGTACTGCTTATATATATATATATATATATATATATAATATATACTGTATATAACGGACCTGGTGGACACTGTCAGCAGACTGCTAAACTAGTATGAAGAAAAAAAAAACCCACCACAGGTATACAATGTAGATGGATGGATAGTATAGTATTATATTACTTATGGACGATGAGTGCACTGACGACACAGAGGTAGGTACAGCCGTGGCCTACCGTACTGCTTATATATTTATAATATACTGTATAACGGACCTGGTGGACACTGTCAGCAGACTGCTAAACTAGTATGAAGAAAAAAAAAAACACCACAGGTATACAATGTAGATGGATGGATAGTATAGTATTATATTACTTATGGACGACGAGAGCACTGACGACACAGAGGTAGGTACAGCCGTGGCCTACCGTACTGCTTATATATATAATATACTGTATAACGGACCTGGTGGACACTGTCAGCAGACTGCTAAACTAGTATGAAGAAAAAAAAACCACCACAGGTATACAATGTAGATGGATGGATAGTATAGTATTATATTACTTATGGACGACGAGTGCACTGACGACACAGAGGTAGGTACAGCCGTGGCCTACCGTACTGCTTATATATATAATATACTGTATATAACGGACCTGGTGGACACTGTCCGCAAACTGCTAAACTAGTATGGAAAAAAAAAACCCCACCACAGGTAGGTATACAATGTAGATGGATGGATAGTATAGTATTATATTACTTATGGACGACGAGTGCACTGACGACACAGAGGTAGGTACAGCTGTGGCCTACCGTACTGCTTATATATATAATATACTGTATAACGGACCTGGTGGACACTGTCAGCAGACTGCTAAACTAGTATGAAGAAAAAAAAAAACACCACAGGTATACAATGTAGATGGATGGATAGTATAGTATTATATTACTTATGGACGACGAGTGCACTGACGACACAGAGGTAGGTACAGCCGTGGCCTACCGTACTGCTGCTTATATATATAATATACTGTATAACGGACCTGGTGGACACTGTCAGCAGACTGCTAAACTAGTATGAAGAAAAACAAAACAAAACACAGGAGTATTTTTCAGGCAGACAAACGTATACTGGACTGGTGGTCACTGTCAGCAAAACTGTGCACTGTACTCCTGCTATAACTGCTCCCCAGTCCCCACAATTAGGCAGTGTGAGCAGAGCAGTGCACTCAGCACAGATATATCATGCAGCAGTGCAGCACACTGAGTGAGCACAGATATGGTGGAGCGTTTTTTTTCAGGCAGAGAAACAAAGGATTAAACTCACTGGTGGAATAATCAAAACCCTGCACTGTACTCCCTAACAGCTGCTACCCGTCCCCAATCCTCCCCACAATTATAACTAACTAAGTCACTCTGTGTTCTACTATAACGGAGAGGACGCCAGCCACGTCCTCTCCCTATCAATCTCAATGCACGTGTGAAAATGGCGGTGACGCGCGGCTCCTTATATAGAATCCGAGTCTCGCGAGAATCCGACAGCGGGATGATGACGTTCGGGCGCGCTCGGGTTAACCGAGCAAGCCGGGAGGATCCGAGTCGCTCGGACCCGTGTAAAAAAATGTGAAGTTCGGGCGGGTTCGGATCCCGAGGATCCGAACCCGCTCATCACTACTTTAAAGTGATACCTTGTCATGTCATGAGGAGGTAGAGGATTATACTTATATAGTTACCATATGGCTATATATATATATATATATATATATAAACAAATCTAAAAAACCACAGCACTCACCACCCCAGTAGCAGGGTGCAATGTCTGCACTCACCACTCATAGGGTGGGGTGCATGCAGCCCATGGCCACCAACCCGAATATATACAAACAGAAAGTTCAGCACTCACCATAGCAAGCTCACTTATCCTCACAACATCAATAAATAAATGATGGGGGTTTAGTTAGTGAATTGGCCAATGCACGGAAGCCTGCATACCGCGCGCCAAGGTACCCCACCTTCTTGCAGGTCCTACACTATCACAAAGTCTCAAAAATTAAAACCTGGCAACTGTATCACACATAATATACTGCACATATGCCCACTAGGTTTAATGTGTATCTGCCATGCATCTTATGGCTTTTAAAGGTACACTAGTCACCTGACACTGGCTGATAAATTACTAAGGAGCAGCTGACACAGGTTTAGAACAAGTGAGATTACACAGGGGTGCATGAAAAGGCCTGTGACCACGGTTAATAAGAGTTAACCAAAGATTAACCCCGTAATATACAAACAAATCTAGAAAACCACAGCCTGGTAACGTCTACTGGACCTGCTAGTATATCCGACACAGACGCCCACCGAAACAGCACTGTACTCATGGGTAAGTGTTGTCGCGGCCCAGCGGAGAGTTGTTGGAGTGACTCTTTCTCAGGTGCATATAAGATGTTTTTTAGAAAGATCACTCAAAAAAAATAGTAAGACTATGAAAATAAAATAAGAAAGCTTATGGCTGCTAAAAACTAGCAGCCCATTGACCATGGTCCGGCTCCTGCTGCACCAAACAAAAAGCTGATTTGTCTGAGCCAGGAGGTGGGGATATATGGATAGGCCCGTTGCATGCTGAGAGGTCGAAAAGCTTTGACCGACTGGTGCAAATCCGCTGTTGGTTCATCATATCCCAATGTTATCCTGTGGACCCTGCCTGAGGAAAAAAAAAAAAAAGAATATATATATATATATATATATATAATGTAGAGTTCTAATACGCGCACACTGTGATATGTCCAGAGTTTATTTGGTTAACACATGTAGTGCCTGCTCATCCACTCCTGCCAGGAGCCAAGGGTTTCTAGATAATGTCAAAAATAAGGAGAGCGCACCAATGAATAATAATAAAAAGTAACAATTTACTCATGTAAATATCCACGTACATGTAGGTTAGGGTTAATGCACTTAGCCACTCTCTCCGATAACTGCCGCCACGGAATGATCCTTCGGTCAGCGGGGTATTTTTCACGGAGATACCGTCTGCTCTGTAGCAGGCGGAAGACAAATCTCCTCTGCAAATGTAAGCCACGCCCAACGCGTTTAGTCACTTGGGGACTTCGTCAGGAGCTGTGTTATTGGATCCTCTAAGTTCACCTTTTAACCATTGCTTTTTACAACGATTGGTTAATTACATTGTTACGATCTTTGTCCCTAGATACAATGCTTTTTAAAAACATCCTATTTGTAATTATTTATGCATTCAACACTTTCTCATAATTTATATAAGTAATTACAACTTACAGTATTAAAATTCTACCATTACTAAACTTTTTAAAAAAAAGAAAGACAGAACAAAGAGTCCTGCAATCATAGCTGATTGGCCATTCTGTGCTGCTATCTTTCTACTACCCCTTTAATTACTATACCCACAATTTCACATATGATTCCAATTATCTCTACGACTAGCAGCTTTTACTGTGTGGCTATCAGTATATATTTTCAGGGCTCACAAATTTTATACCACATTTATTAATGTACATCTCAAACAATATTCTCTCTTTATAATAATACATATCTAAAAAAGGGCAGACATTAAAACATAACTATTACCTATACCTATTGAGTCCTTAACTAAAATATACATACTCCTATTCTTTTTCATCCCCTTCCTACTCGTGCCCAGACTCTCATGAAACCGGAGCGCTACATCTTTTCTGTTCTGACTGGACCTGAACTCCGAGTGTTTGCCACTCCCCATCGGGTGCTAACACCAACTTCGATGGGGACCCCACTCAGAGCTCCTTCCCCGTCAGTTTTACAGAAACGGTACGATGTCACATCCCTCGTTCAGTCCGTCTGGGGTTAATGTGCCTAACGTGTAGATCCAGAAAGTTTCCCGTTGGGACAACAGCTTTAAAATATCTCCCCCTCTATTGCCTAAGTGAACTTGTTCTATTGCTTTAAAAGATAGATTCTCTATCCTAGAGTCGCAACATTGTTGAAAGTGGCGGTGCACACTATGATTTAATACTTTGTTATTAATATTTCTTGTGTGCTCCAAAATCCTTATTTTAAGCTGCCTCTTAGTTTTTCCTATGTATCTCTTCCCGCATTTACACTCCAACATATATATATAACATGGGTACTTAAGCAATTTAATTTCCCTTTTATCATCCAAAATTTTTGTTTATCATGACTCCAGATCTTTTTTTATCCCTACTTGCTAATTTACATATTTTACATTTGTTACAGGGGAAAAAAACTTGCAGATTACTTAACCATCACTCTTTCTTTTCAGTTGGAGGGTTACTGGGTGCTACCATTGATTTCAAATTCTTTGTTTTACGACAAATGACCTGTGGTTTATCTGGTAATAATCCCTTTAGTGCTGGGTCTAGTTCTAAAACCCCCCAATGTTTTTCTAGGATTCTTGTAACATCCCCCAATCTACTATTAAATGTTGTGACATATGGAATGTTGCTGAACTTATTAGTTGACTCTCTCTTTTTGTACCTCACCATTTCTTTTCTATCTCTACTTCTAGCTTTCAGTATTGAGTCCTCTATTAGCCGTTCTGGATATCCCTTCTCTCTAAACCGCTGTCCATATATTTCCGCTTGCTCATTGTATTTTTCTAATGTCGAGCAGTTACGTCGCAGTCTAATGAACTGCGAATACGGTATGTTTGATACCCATTTCTTATGGTGACAGCTGTCAAAGTGGACATAGCTATTGCAGTCCACCTTCTTAATATGTGTATATGTGGCTACTTGATCTCCTTTTGCACAACTAGTACTATCTAAAACCAGATCTAAGAACTCTATCTTCTGTTTATTTATATTAGACGTAAACTTGAGGTTATAAGTATTAGTGTGTAAATATATCAAATTCCTCAAATACTGAAACTTCACCCTTCCATACAATCACTATATCATCTATGAATCTTTTAAATAATTTTATGTTTTCTTCAAAAGGATTATTATTCTGTACCATTTCCATTTCCCATTTACCCAGGTATAGATTAGCCAGATTTGGGGCATAGGGGGTTCCCATGGCCACACCCCTTCGCTGTATGTAATAATTATCCTTAAACCGGAAATAATTGTTTGTTAATATGTATTCTATACAATCCAGAATGAACTTTTTCTTCAGTCTACTCACCAGAGGGTCTTTATCTAAGAATTCGCCCACCGCTTCTAAGCCATTTTGGTGCGGTATACACGTATATAACGCCTCGACATCTATCGTTGCCCAGAAAAAGTCAGCCTCCCATTTGAACATTTCTAGGATTCCCAATATTTGTGTTGAGTCTTTAATAAATGTATCTAATTGTGTGACATATTGTTTTATTTGGATGTCTACATATTCCGATATTCTAGAGCTAACAGAATTGATCCCCGATATTATTGGGCGCCCTGGAGGCTTATCCAATCATTTGTGTATCTTAGGTACACTATAAAATATGGGGGTTATTGGTTTAGTATTAATCATATAATTGTATTCATCCAAAGTGATTATTCCATTATTTAAACCTTCAACTAACAGCTGATTGATTTCAATTAATATTCTCTCTATCGGTTCATTCTCCAACAGTTCATAAGTAGTTACATCACTTAGAAGCCGATTACATTCTGCCTCATAGTCTATTTTATTTAATACCACTACCCCCCCCCCCCCCCCCCCCCTTATCTGCTGATCTTATTACTATCTGATTGTTTTTTTCCAGGGTTTTAATTGCTTCCCTTTCACCTCTACTCAGATTATCTCTTATTCTGCCTGCATTGTTACATAAATTATCCATATCTTTTTTAACCAAACTTGCAAATGTCTCAATGTAGCTACCTCTAGATTCAACTGGGTAAAAAGTAGACTTTTTCTTTAAGACCCTTTTCTCCACCTGGGCTTCTTCTACCCCTTTATCTTTATTCTCTTTATTAAAATGTCGTTTTAGAGTTAGACTTCTAACAAATTTATTAGTGTCTATAAATAATTGGAATCCATCTGGGGGTTTATTCGGAGCAAACGTTAACCCTTTCGATAATAGCTGTTGTTCATGTTTTGTTAGTGATTGTTCTGATAAATTAAATACCCCTACTTGTCCCATGGTCCCTGTTTTCTCATTTTTGTTTCTTTTTCCACCTCTCTTACCTCTCCTACATCTTCCTTTTTTCTTTTCCCATAAGTTTTCGGACTTGCTAGACTCCCCATGTCTCTTATCTGATTTCTTTCCCTCCCATACTGCCCCCGCTGAAAAAAAACGTCTTTCTTGCTGCAAGCCATTAGGAGAAGACAAAACCTCGTACCTATTTTTCACCTGTATCTCATTCTTTCTACTGATGTATTTGTTCTGTGGTCCTTTATATACTTTTTGCCATTGACCATCATATGGACGGTGCTGATTATATTGATTGTTCCTCCATTGTTTATTAGCTTCAGAAATTCTGAAGTAGACATAGATAATTTATGCATAAGAACAGAGAGATTACTGATGAAGGAAATGAAGCTCAGCTGGGAGGTCACTACCATTGAAAAGTACATAGAAGCTAAACGTGTACCTAGAGGTTTGAGATTGTTAAAAGCTCCTACGTTTGGAAGTGAGAATAAGGAATTTATAGACAAATGGAATAGTGTTCTGGATGGTTGTTCGGTGGAACTGATGAAACTAATAGTAACAGAAAGAAAGAAGGAACTTGTTGAAATAGACCAGAAAATTTTAGAAATAGAAAAACAGATAGAACCTATTAAAGAGGTAGAGGAGTTCAAAAAATTATTAGCAGACAGTGAAACAAAGGTTAAAAAACTGGAAAAAGATATCATAGTAACAAAAGTAAATAAATTCAAAAGAGACACGGCCGATTATAGGGAAGGAAATATAAGAAACTGGCCGGTAGCTAATAAACAATGGAGGAACAATCAATATAATCAGCACCGTCCATATGATGGTCAATGGCAAAAAGTATATAAAGGACCACAGAACAAATACATCAGTAGAAAGAATGAGATACAGGTGAAAAATAGGTACGAGGTTTTGTCTTCTCCTAATGGCTTGCAGCAAGAAAGACGTTTTTTTTCAGCGGGGGCAGTATGGGAGGGAAAGAAATCAGATAGGAGACATGGGGAGTCTAGCAAGTCCGAATACTTATGGGAAAAGAAAAAAGGAAGATGTAGGAGAGGTAAGAGAGGTGGAAAAAGAAACAAAAATGAGAAAACAGGGACCATGGGACAAGTAGGGGTATTTAATTTATCAGAACATACACTAACAAAACATGAACAACAGCTATTATCGAAAGGGTTAACGTTTGCTCCAAATAAACCCCCAGATGGATTCCAATTATTTATAGACACTAATAAATTTGTTAGAAGTCTAACTCTAAAACAACATTTTAATAAAGAGAATAAAGATAAAGGGGTAGAAGAAGCCCAGGTGGAGAAAAGGGTCTTAAAGAAAAAGTCTACTTTTTACCCAGTTGAATCTAGAGGTAGCTACATTGAGACATTTGCAAGTTTGGTTAAAAAAGATATAAATAATTTATGTAACAATGCAGGCAGAATAAGAGATAATCTGAGTAGAGGTGAAAGGGAAGCAATTAAAACCCTGGAAAAAAACAATCAGATAGTAATAAGATCAGCAGATAAAGGGGGGGGGGGGGGGGGGGTAGTGGTATTAAATAAAATAGACGATGAGGCCGTAACTACGTGTGTGCCAAGTGGGCTTGGCACACAGCGCAGTTGCCCTGAGGGCGCACGGCCAGCGGCATGTAATGAGTCAAATTGACTCATTACATGCCGCCTCTGCTGTGTGCGCCGTGCGCCGCGGAGGGAGAAGAGGACCAGCGCCGGGCAGCGGAGAAGGAGGAGGAGGGAAGGGGAGCAGCAGCAGCGCTATGTCATTGGTAGTAAGCGCCGCTGCAGCATCCCCCTCTCCTTCTGTATTGGCTGCCCGGCGCTGCTGTGGATGCTGGGATGCGGTTCCTCCATCCCAGCATCCACAGCAGCGCCGGGCAGCCAATACGGAAGGAGAGGGGGATGCTGCAGCGGCGCTTACTACCAATGACATAGCGCTGCTGCGGCTCCCTGCTCCCCCTCCCTCCTCCTCCTTCTCACCTCACTGCCTGCACCGAGGGAGCTGCACGAGGAGCCTGACTGCCAGCAGGGAGATGGTAAGTATATCTCTCTTTTTCTCTCTCTCTCTCTCTCTCTCTCTCTCTCTCTCTCTCAGGGGGTCACCGTCTGCCGCAATGTGTAAAAAGGGGGATGGTAAAAAGGGGGATGGCTGCCGCAATGTGTAAAAAGGGGGACTGGCTGTAAAAAGGGGGACTGGCTGCCGCAATGTGTAAAAAGGGGGCCTGGCTGCCGCAATGTGTAAAAAGGGGTCCTGGCTGCCGCAATGTGTAAAAAGGGGGACTGGCTGCCGCAATGTGTAAAAAGGGGGCCTGGCTGCCGCAATGTGTAAAAAGGGGTCCTGGCTGCCGCAATGTGTAAAAAGGGGGACTGGCTGCCGCAATATGTAAAAAGGGGGCCTGGCTGCCGCAATGTGTAAAAAGGGGGCCTGGCTGCCGCAATGTGTAAAGAGGGGGCCTGGCTGCCGCAATGTGTAAAAAGGGGGCCTGGCTGCCGCAATGTGTAAAAAGGTGGCCTGGCTGCCGCAATGTGTAAAATGGGGACTGGCTGCCGCAATGTGTAAAAAGGGGGACTGGCTGCCGCAATGTGTAAAGAGGGGGCCTGGCTGCCGCAATGTGTAAAAAGGGGGACTGGCTGCCGCAATGTGTAAAAAGGGGGCCTGGCTGCCGCAATGTGTAAAAAGGGGGACTGGCTGCCGCAATGTGTAAAAAGGGGGACTGTCTGCTGTAATGTGTAAAAAGGGGGACGCTGTCTGCTGTAATGTATAAAAGGGGCTCTACCTGGTGTAGTGGCGCTACTGTGCAGCGTAATTTGAATAATGTAGACTACTGTGCACCGTAGTATGAATTGCTATTATTTTGTGGCCACGCCCCTTCCCCGTGAAGCCACGCCCCTATAAATTTTGCGCGCGCCATGGGGAGGGGGGCGCCACTGTCGTTTCTTGCACACAGCGCTAAAATGCCTAGTTACGGCACTGCCGTTTCTGTAAAACTGACGGGGAAGGAGCTCTGAGTGGGGTCCCCATCGAAGTTGGTGTTAGCACCCGATGGGGAGTGGCAAACACTCGGAGTTCAGGTCCAGTCAGAACAGAAAAGATGTAGCGCTCCGGTTTCATGAGAGTCTGGGCACGAGTAGGAAGGGGATGAAAAAGATTAGGAGTATGTATATTTTAGTTAAGGACTCAATAGGTATAGGTAATAGTTATGTTTTAATGTCTGCCCTTTTTTAGATATGTATTATTATAAAGAGAGAATATTGTTTGAGATGTACATTAATAAATGTGGTATAAAATTTGTGAGCCCTGAAAATATATACTGATAGCCACACAGTAAAAGCTGCTAGTCGTAGAGATAATTGGAATCATATGTGAAATTGTGGGTATAGTAATTAAAGGGGTAGTAGAAAGATAGCAGCACAGAATGGCCAATCAGCTATGATTGCAGGACTCTTTGTTCTGTCTTTCTTTTTTTTAAAAAGTTTAGTAATGGTAGAATTTTAATACTGTAAGTTGTAATTACTTATATAAATTATGAGAAAGTGTTGAATGCATAAATAATTACAAATAGGATGTTTTTAAAAAGCATTGTATCTAGGGACAAAGATCGTAACAATGTAATTAACCAATCGTTGTAAAAAGCAATGGTTAAAAGGTGAACTTAGAGGATCCAATAACACAGCTCCTGACGAAGTCCCCAAGTGACGAAACGCGTTGGTCGTGGCTTACATTTGCAGACGAGATTTGTCTTCCGCCTGATACAGAGCAGACAGTATCTCCGTGAAAAATACCCCGCTGACCGAAGGATCATTCCGTGGCGGCAGTTATCGGAGAGAGTGGCTAAGTGCATTAACCCTAACCTACATGTACGTGGATATTTACATGAGTAAATTGTTACTTTTTATTATTATTCATTGGTGCGCTCTCCTTATTTTTGACAATATATATATATATATATATATATATATACACACACACATACATACATACATACATACATACATACACACACACACACAAAGACACATACAGACGTATATTTGTATGCTCCTTATCGTGCCCATCCCCCCATCTGTGAGTTCACTACTGCCCTCCCCCTCCTTCATTTGTACTGTATTGAGCCCCAGTGCCTGTATTTTCCTTATTATTCAGGGTCCTGGAGGAGGTGCATCAGGGCTATGAGGGTGCATGTCAGAAGCCATAATTACATCAGCCTCCTGTGTATCTTAACATGGCTTGATGTTACACGTGTCGGCACAGAGAAAGCGCTGAAGCACTATGTGGTACAGCCTGATAGCGGTGGCTGCACCTGATTAGACCGCCAGCAATGGCCAGCTCAGAGTAAAAGGAGGAGGCTGCTAACAGGGACATCCTTTAGTTTATATGCTAGATGAATTCAGTGGCGCCCTCAAGGGGCAGGTGCCCCTAGGCAGCCGCCTAACACTGCCTAATGGTAGAGGCGGCCCTGTCTAGACCGTATTTTGAATAAAAGCATTCAAATTTGATGTTCTCGTAGAAAGATAATTAACAAAGGGGATATGGGCTACTATTACACATTAGTATTTTAAAAGTTATATCTGAAATCAATATTTTTGCAATACAAGTAACTTGTCTCACGACTTACCTCTGCCACCTGTTCTGCAAGTCATAATACCTGCTTTTTTCCTGCTCATCTCTATGGGGTCGGAGGGGAAAATTAGTTATGTTACTGGTAGCAAAGGGCCTTTGCCCCACTGTTCCAGCATGCGCTTCTCGCCCATCTATGAATAGAGCAGGCACAGTCATAAGCTCACTGCGGTAGGTGGACTGAGAACGCTAAACCATACACCCCAACTTTTTATATATTTGAATTGGGTCCTACTGTAAAAAGGGGTCATGTCACACTGCGAACATGATCATGTCTCGAATGGGGATATCCATTACCCCTCCTCTAAAAACTCCCTTCTATTGGCTGGTACCTGTTCCCTGTTGCTCTGCTATGCAGTGATGAATGGAACGTGCCTCTACACATTTTTGATCACTGGGACAATGGTCCTGATAGTGGGGCAGAACCCTTAAATCTTGGCTATCTAGCTTGGACATATACGTACGAAGAAAATTGTAAATAAGGCAAAAGCTTCCTCATCTCAACTCTTTATCGAGTAATGGAAAATACCTCCCAACAATTCTAAAGGCTGAACAAGGCACTTAACTGATGTCCAGGAGAACATACCCTCCAAAACTGCCCAGCTGAAAATCGGTACAAATAAGGGAAGAGGGCATAGTCACGGGTAAAGGGGCATGGCTAAGCGGTGCTCCCATAGGCTGCAATAGGAATGGTAGATGATGAAAACTGGTAGATAGCCCCTTTTGGCCGGTACAGACCGTAAAAAAAAACGGTACTGTACCGGCCAAAAAGGTACAGTCGGAGGGTATGGGAGCAGAGCTTTCTGTCCCTGGAAAGGGTCATGGTTGCGCACGCCTAGATCCCCTTTGCCGAGCAGACCTTTCCCATAATGCACTGGGTCAAAGTCACCATTTATAGGGAATACTGCATACCTCCAAACAGAACCCTCTCAAGGAGGGACAAAATGCTCTGCTTCTGGACTTTTCTCTTAATGTTTGATTGCCGGTACCTGATTTGAACAGGTTAATGGATAAGAAAGGTGTTTCATCACAGGAGATGGCAATTATAAGTTAAGAGGGATGTCCAGGAGCAGAGCATTCTGTCAGTCCTGGAGAGGGTCATGTTGGGAGGTATGATACTGTGACATGCAAAGCAAAGCGAGACACCAGGCCCAAAGCGTGGCGAGCGAAGCAAGCCCATGAGGGTACAATGGAGGCTAAAATTTAGAAAATAACCTACAACTAACCAAATGAAAAAATTCTGTAAGGGCATAACAGAACGGTTAGTTCTAAATCCAACTTGGGTAAGGGACCTCTGACGTCACCAGGGGAGGAGCCACATCACCAGGGGGAGGGGCCATGGCCGAACAGGGTACCCGAAATGTACGCTCGCCACGCTTTGGGCTCGGTGGCGAGTAAAGCTACTAAAGGTAATAGTTGGTGGTGTGGATAGTAGAACTATCCCGCTGGCATAGCTCCTCCCCCTGGTGATGTGGCTCCTCCCCCTGACATCATAGTTCCTTTAGCCCACTTGATTCTAGCATCTACCATAACAGATCTTTCACCCTCCTTGATGTCATATCCTGGTCCTTTCGGAGAAGGGGATATATGGGCAGATTTATTAAGCCTGGTGAAGTGATAAAGTGCCAGCCAATCATATCCTAACATGTTACAGACTGGGGGGGAGATGTACTAAGCCTGAAAAGTAATAAATATCACTGTGATAAAGCACCAGCCAATCAGCTCCTAACTGCCATATTACAGGCTGTGTTTGAAAAATGACAGTTAGGAGCCGATTGGCTGGTACTTTATCACAGTGATATTTATCACTTTTCAGGCTTAGTACATCTGGCCCTGGGTTTGAAAAATGACAGTTAGGAGCTGACTGGCTGGTGCTTTATCCATACCTCCCAACTGTCCCAATTTTCGCGGGACAGTCCCGTTTTTTGGGGACTATCCCGCTGTCCCACCTGCGGGCCGCAGTGTCCCGCGGTGGAGGGGCAGTTGGGAGGCTCTGTCTGTCGCTGCCCCCTTTACCCGCGGCCACGTCCCCCCTCATTTGTACCGGTTTTTACGTGTACAATGTTGGAGGGTATGGTGTCCCTCTTTGGAGAAACACAAAGTTGGGAGGTATGCTTTATCACCGTCCACCATATCACTTCACCAGGCTTAATAAATCTGCCCCATAGTTTCTACCAAGGGCAAGGGGTCATGCTGGAGGGTCTGCAGACTGCAGCTATAGTTAATACCGTTTTGTGCCATGCATGCACCGCTACAGGCGCCTCCCTCACCAGCCGCCAGAGGTCGCACGTCCAGATCTGAGTCACAGCTCGATGGTCATCTCTTTGTATCCCCTGCCGGCCGGGCTTGGTTTCCGGTCACCTGACCCGCTGCCGTTGCCGCTGCTGCTGCTTTCGCCGAGCTCTTTAGTGAATCCAGTCGGTAACCTCAGCGGCCGCCGCCTGCGGGAGAGCTCGTCCCTCTGGGAGTGAGGCGGTGCCCGTACACGGGAGGTGAGGCAACTGGGAGGCCGGAGCTGGCTGCAGGGGATGAATGGGGATTGGGGCAGGGAGGGTCTGAGCTTGGCGGTAATCATACATTGTATGTCAGTGTTATAGGGCTGCTTACCGCGCTGACCTTTATAAGGAGGAGCCATTATCTCCCTCGCATGGGAAGGGGTTTATTTATAAGGGGTCTCTGAGTTATGATCGTGAACGGTTGGTGTTGTGGTTAGTGTTGCTGCTCCACTTGGGTCGTAGTTTTGATCCCCTCCAAGGCCATATATGTGTGGGGTTTGTATGTTCTCCGTGTTTGCGTGTCTTCCTCCAGCTCTCCAGAAACATTCTGGTAGACAAAATAAACCCTAGTATTTGTCCATGTAATAGGGAATATAGAGTGTAAGCTCTCTGGGGCAGGTGCTGATGTGAATGAATGGAATATCCTCTGTAAAGCGCTGCAGAGTATGTGTGCGCTATATAAATAACTGGTAATAAATTATAAATATGTGTAAGACTGTATATTTACATTGGATCCAATTGAAGGCATGTATTGTCATCCAGCAGAGCTGTTTGCTGAATTAATGGGGTATTTTGCCCTTCTAGTCTAATGGAGACATGCGATCAGGATCCATCCGACGCAGCTCAGGGAACCATGGAGGTGAATGTAGATTATTTACAGCAGCTTAAAGATCTGGATATACCTGAAGAAGAAGCAAAGAAGGTGGGTTTCCCGTCATCAGCATGGGTGGTACTCTTATATTTGAAGTCTCTGTAAGACACAAAACCATTATGACTTAGGAACCTTGCGCAGTATTGCGTTGACGTCCTGTAGGTTGGCACAGGAACAGATTTGATGTTGTCCAACTGTGACACTTAGGGGGCAGTTAAAATGTTTTTTTGGGTGCTCATCAGAGCAATTCAATTGTCACTCTGAGTGTCCCTTACTTTGTAAGCGCAGAAAGACAAAGTTTGGCAGCGAATAGCTAACCCATATAAAGTCCTGGTTAGTGCGCTCAAACCACTGACATTTTCGCACATTTCTTCTCGCTACCTCAGGAGGCATTGATAAGAAATGT
The DNA here is from genome assembly GCF_028390025.1 of Pseudophryne corroboree. Classification (NCBI taxonomy): domain Eukaryota; kingdom Metazoa; phylum Chordata; class Amphibia; order Anura; family Myobatrachidae; genus Pseudophryne; species Pseudophryne corroboree. The sequence goes on along the minus strand of NC_086452.1, from coordinate 429,025,160 downwards.
CCCTCCCACAATTGAAGGACACCCGAACGGAGCAACAATTGAATTGCTACGTTTTGCGCCCCCCTGGTGATAGCTGGGGGGGGTTGAGCAATTGAATCACCCCCTTAGAGTTAGCTTTCTTTATTCTGGTTTATTAATATATAAATAAGAGATGGTGATTCGATGGACACCTCAGAAAGATAGAAGTTGGGTTTCACTTTGTGGAAATTAATTCCAAATGACTGTGTATTGTATTTTATTGATGGGGGGGGGGGGAAAGTCTTTGTAGTTCTTTTATAGTCCATCATATTTAGGAGCCCACGGGATTGTGTTTGAGATGTTTCTCTGTTGGCATGAACAGAAATGATGAACAAAGAACCAGCAGTAATTATTAATGTGCATGGACAATCGGGGCCTCCTTTTTAAGGCAAGTGTGGGATAATGCTGCTAAGTAAGAATGCTTTCAAAAGTAGAAATGTTAATAGTTTTTCTCTATCGTCCTAAGTGGATGCTGGGGTTCCTGAAAGGACCATGGGGAATAGCGGCTCCGCAGGAGACAGGGCACAAAAAAGTAAAGCTTTTACCAGATCAGGTGGTGTGCACTGGCTCCTCCCCCTATGACCCTCCTCCAGACTCCAGTTAGATTTTGTGCCCGAACGAGAAGGGTGCAATCTAGGTGGCTCTCCTAAAGAGCTGCTTAGAGAAAGTTTAGCTTAGGTTTTTTACTTTACAGTGAGTCCTGCTGGCAACAGGATCACTGCAACGAGGGACTTAGGGGAGAAGTAGTGAACTCACCTGCGTGCAGAGTGGATTTGCTGCTTGGCTACTGGACACTAGCTCCAGAGGGACGATCACAGGTACAGCCTGGATGGTCACCGGAGCCGCGCCGCCGGCCCCCTTGCAGACGCTGAAGAGAGAAGAGGTCCAAAATCGGCGGCTGAAGACTCCTGAGTCTTCATAAAGGTAGCGCACAGCACTGCAGCTGTGCGCCATTTTCCTCTCAGCACACTTCACACAACAGTCACTGAGGGTGCAGAGCGCTGGGGGGGGCGCTCTGAGAGGCAAATAAAAACCTTATTAGAGGCAAAAAATACCTCACATATAGCCCACAGAGGCTATATGGAGATATTTAACCCCTGCCTAACTTCAAAAATAGCGGGAGACGAGCCCGCCGAAAAAGGGGCGGGGCCTATCTCCTCAGCACACAGCGCCATTTTCTCTCACAGAAATGCTGGAGAGAAGGCTCCCAGGCTCTCCCCTGCACTGCACTACAGAAACAGGGTTAAAACAGAGAGGGGGGGCACTGATTTTGGCGATATTGTATATAGGAGAAACACTTATACAAGGTTGTCCCTATATAATTATAGCGTTTTTGGTGTGTGCTGGCAGACTCTCCCTCTGTCTCCCCAAAGGGCTAGTGGGTCCTGTCCTCTGTCAGAGCATTCCCGGTGTGTGTGCTGTGTGTCGGTACGTGTGTGTCGACATGTATGAGGACGATGTTGGTGAGGAGGCGGAGAAATTGCCTGTAATGGTGATGTCACTCTCTAGGGAGTCGACACCGGAATGGATGGCTTATTTAGAGAATTACGTGAGAATGTCAACACGCTGCAAGGTCGGTTGACGACATGAGACGGCCGACAATCTATTAGGACCGGTCCAGGCGTCTCAGAAACACCGTCAGGGGTTTTTAAAAACGCCCATTTACCTCAGTCGGTCGACACAGACACGGACACTGAATACAGTGTCGACGGTGAATAAACAAACGTATTTCTCATTAGGGCCACACGTTAAGGGCAATGAAGGAGGTGTTACGTGTTTCTGATACTACAAGTACCACAAGAAAGGGTATTATGTGGGAGTGAAAAAACTACCTGTAGTTTTTCCTGAATCAGATAAAATAAAATGAAGTGTGTGATGATGCGTAGGGTTACCCCGATAGCAAATATTGGCGTTATACCCTTTCCCGCCAGAAATTAGGGTACGTTGGGAAACACCCCTTAGGGTGATAAGGCGCTCACACGCTTATCAAGTGGCGTTACCGTCTCCAGATACGGCCGCCCTCAAGGAGCCAGCTGATAGGAAGCTGGAAAAATATCCTAAAAAGTATATACACACATACGGTGGTTATACTGCGACCAGCGATCGCCATCAGCCTGGAGATGCAGTGCTGGGTTGGCTTGGTCGGATTCCCTGACTGAAAATATTTTATTCATGTAGAGCATTTAATAGGATGCATTCTATATATATGTATGTGAGATGCACAGAGGGATATTTGCTCTCTGGCATCAAGATAAGTGCGTTGTCCATATCTCCCAGAAGATGTCAGGGACACGACAGTGGTCAGGTGATACAGATCCCATATGGCAGATGGAAGTATTGCTGTATAAAGGGAAGGAGTTATTTGGGGGTCGGTCCATCGGACCTGGGGACCACAGCAACAGCTGGGAAATCCAACCTTTTTTACCCCAAGTTACATCTCAGCTAAAAAAGACACCGTCTTTTCAGCCTCAATCTTTCCTTTCCCATGAGGGCATGCAGGCAAAAGGCCAGTCATATCTGCCCAGACATAGAGGTAAGGGAAGTAGACTGCAGCAGGCAGCCCTTTCCCAGGAAAAGAAGCCCTCCACCGCGTCTGCCAAGTCCTCAGCATGACGCTGGGGCCGTGCAAGCGGACTCAAGGTGGGGGGGTAGTCTCAAGAGTCTCAGGGCGCAGTGGGATCACTCGCAAGTTGACCCCTAGATCGTACGAGTATTATCCCAGGGGTAAAGATTGGAGAGTCGAGACATCTTCTCCTCGCAGGTTCCTGAAGTCTGCTTTACCAACGGCTCCCTCCGACAGGGAGGCAGCATTGGAAACAATTCACAAGCTGTATATCCAGCAGGTGATAATCAAAGTACCCCTCCTACGACAAGGAAAAGGGTATTATTTTTCCACACTATATTGTGGTACTGAAGCCAGACGGCTTGGTGACACATAGTCTAAATCTAAAATGTTTTGAACACTTACATAAAAGGTTCAAATCGAGATAAAGTCACTCAGAGCAGTGATAGCGAACCGGAAAAAAGGGGACTATATGGTGTCCCTGGACATCAAGGATTACCTCCATGTCCAAATTTTGTCCTTCTCATCAAGGGTACCTCTGGTTCGTGGTACAGAACTGTCAATATCAGTTTCAGACGATGCCGTTTGAATTATCCACGGCACCCCGGGCCTTTTTACCAAGGTAATGGCCGAAAAGATGTTTCTTCAAAGAAAAAAGGCATCTAAATTATCCCTTACTTGCACGACCTAAAAAGGGCAAGTTCCAGAGAACAGTTGGAGGTCGGAAGAGCACTATCTAAAGTAGTTCTTCGACGGCACGACTGGATTCTAAATATTCCAAGAATCGCAGCTGATTTCCGACGATACGTCTGCTGTTCCTAGGGATGATTCTGGACACGGTTCAGAAAAAGGTTTTTCTTCCCGAGGAAAAAGCCAAGGAGTTATCCGACCTGTCAGGAACCTCCTAAAACCAGGAAAGGTGTCTGTACATCAATGCACAAGAGTCCTGGGAAAAATGGTGGCTTTTTACGAAGCAATTCCATTCGGCAGATTCCATGCAAGAATTTTCCAAAGGGATCTGTTGGACAAATGGTCAGGGTCGCATCCTCAGATGCACCTGCGAATAACCCTGTCGCCAAGGACAAGGGTATATCTTCTGTGGTGGTTGCAAAAGGCTCATCTATTGGAGGGCCGCAGATTCGGCATACAGGATTTGATCCTGGTGACCACGGACGCCAGCCTGAGAGGTTGGGGAGCAGTCACACAAGGAAGAAACTTCCAGGGGGTATGGACGAACCTGGAAAAGTCTCTTCACATAAACATTCTGGTACTAAGAGCAATCTAAAATGCTCTAAGCCAGGCGGAACCACTCCTGCAAGGAAAACCGGTGTTGATTCAGTCGGACAACATCACGGCGGTCGCCCATGTAAACAGACAGGGCGGCACAAGAAGCAGGAGTGCAATGGCAGAAGCTGCCAAGATTCTTCGCTGGGCGGAGAATCACGTAATAGCACTGTCAGCAGTGTTCTTCCCGGGCGTGGACAACTGGGAAGCAGACTTCCTCAGCAGACACGATATTCACCCGGGAGAGGGGGGTCTTCATCCAGAAGTCTTCCACATGCTAATAAACTGTTGGGAAAGACCAATGGTAGACATGATGGCGTCTCGCCTCAACAAGAAACTGGACAAGTATTGCGCCAGGTCAAGAGATCCACAGGCAATAGCTGTGGACGCACTGGTAACACCTTGGGTGTACAAATCAGTATATGTGTTTCCTCCTCTGCCTCTCATACCAAAGGTATTGAAGATTATACGGTGAGGAGGAGTAAGAACAATACTAGTGGCTCCGGATTGGCCAAGAAGGACTTGGTACCCGGAACTTCAAGAGTTGGTCACGGACGACCCGTGCCCTCTACTTCTGAGAAGGGACCTGCTACAACAGGGTCCCTGTCTCTTTCAAGACTTACCGCGGCTGCGTTTGACGGCATGGCGGTTGAACGCCAGATCCTAAAAGGGAAAGGCATTCCAGAAGAAGTCATTCCTACCTTGATTAAGGCAAGGAAGGAAGTCACCGCGAAACATTATCACCGCATTTGGCGAAAATATGTCGCGTGGTGCGAGGATCGGAGTGTTCCGACGGAGGAATTTCAACTGGGTCGTTTCCTACATTTCCTACAATCAGGATTGTCTATGGGTCTCAAATTGAGATCTATTAAGGTTCAAATTTCGGCCCTGTCAATATTCTTCCAAAAAGAATTGGCCTCAGTTCCTGAGGTACAGACTTTTGTTAAAGGAGTACTGCATATACAGCCTCCTGTGGTGCCTCCGGTGGCACCGTGGGATCTAAATGTAGTTTTAGATTTCCTCAAATCCCATTGGTTTGAACCATTGAAAAAGGTGGATTTTAAATATCTCACATGGAAAGTGACTATGTTACTGGCCCTGGCTTCCGCCAGGAGAGTATCTGAATTGGCGGCTTTATCTTATAAAAGCCCTTATCTAATCTTCCATTCGGATAGGGCAGAACTGAGGACTCGTCCGCATTTTCTCCCTAAGGTGGTATCAGCGTTTCACCTGAACCAACCTATTGTGGTGCCTGCGGCCACTGGCGACTTGGAGGACTCCAAGTTGTTGGACGTTGTCAGAGCCTTAAAAATATACATTTCAAGGACGGCTGAAGTCAGAAAATCTGACTCGCTGTTGATACTATATGCACCCAACAAGTTGGGTGCCCCTGCTTCTAAGCAGACGATTGCTCGTTGGATTTGTAACACAATTCAACTTGCTCATTCTGTGGCAGGCCTGCCACAGCCTAAATCTGTTAAGGCCCATTCCACAAGGAAGGTGGGCTCATCTTGGGCGGCTGCCCGAGGGGTCTCGGCATTACAATTCTGCCGAGCAGCTACGTGGTCGGGGGAAAACACGTTTGTAAAATTCTACAAATTTGATACCCTGGCAAAAGAGGACTTGGAATTCTCTCATTCGGTGCTGCAGAGTCATCCGCACTCTCCCGCCCGTTTGGGAGCTTTGGTATAATCCCCATGGTCCTTTCAGGAACCCCAGCATCCACTTAGGACGATAGAGAAAATAAGAATTTACTTACCGATAATTCTATTTCTCGGAGTCCGTAGTGGATGCTGGGCGCCCATCCCAAGTGCGGATTATCTGCAATACTGTACATAGTTATTGTTAACAAATTCGGGTTATATTGTTAAGGAGCCATCTTTAAGAGGCTCTTTCTGTTATCATACTGTTAACTGGGTTTAGATCACAAGTTGTACGGTGTGATTGGTGTGGCTGGTATGAGTCTTACCCGGGATTCAAATTGCCTCCCTTATTGTGTACGCTCGTCCGGGCACAGTACCTAACTGGAGTCTGGAGGAGGGTCATAGGGGGAGGAGCCAGTGCACACCACCTGATCTGGTAAAAGCTTTACTTTTTTGTGCCCTGTCTCCTGCGGAGCCGCTATTCCCCATGGTCCTTTCAGGAACCCCAGCATCCACTACGGACTCCGAGAAATAGAATTATCGGTAAGTAAATTCTTATTATTTTTTATCAATTAATAAAATGCAAAGTGAATGAACAGAAGAGAAATGCAGCCTCAAACTTGCAATGAACATAGGCTATGTTTCACTGTGTTGCCTACAGACACTCATTTATTGTACCGCTCTCTAGCCCTTCGGCGATCAAACTGCCTTCTGTTACACTTTTTACAGACAAATTTTGAATAACCTGCGCTGTGGGGAAAATGGTCTATAGTGCTCTCTATGATACTGAAACACTCAATAAAAAGAATTTGTTATTTCTTTAAATCAATCAGTGTCACAGCTGATGTTCTGGTCGTCTTCTTACTCTTATTTCTAATGCTCTACTAACGGATATCCTTTTGGACACATGGGCACAAGAAATGAATGGCTGACACTTGCATTACATTTCTGACCCGCATACACTTCAAGGTTTCTTTAAAATCACTCCAGTTCCCCCAAGGTACATCTTATGTGCAATAACTCGCTTTCAATTTCTGTCCCGCGTTCGTCAAAAGGTATCTTTATCCAGACGTGCTTTTCAGTAAAAAAGTAGTTTTAATAGGACCGTAAAAAAGTATAATCCACAGTAAAAAACATATACAAACAATCCCTCCAAGAACAAAGTAGAGAGACCGGACTGTCCGAGGTAGGAGTGGCGCGGTAAGCCTCCGTATGCCCGCCCGCTGCAGTCGGCGGACACCTGCGGCTGTCAGATGGATCTCAGCAAGCCGGCTTCTCCCTCCTCACGTCCTGCGTCTCTCAACAACGGGTCAACGCGTTTCAGAGATTCGATCTCCTTCCTCAAGACTACCCGTTCTGTCTGATGCAGGGTATTTAACCCTATTGATGCTTCCACACGTGACCAATCACTCAATACAGCACACGTGGATCTTTTACATAGCAGGTTACTTTCTAACACAACCTTCAGCAGCCATCCAATACTTTATACAATGTATCCAAAAAGTACTTTAACAGTATCTATTAATCTCTCCAGAGAGCTGTTACATATCAAATATCTATGATAAAGAACACCAAAACATTGTTTCAAAATTATTAAAATGATCATACAACCGTGAATCTCATTTATACTCAGGGGAGATAAAAACCAATAAAAGAAGATGATTAGTACCACATTATAACAGCGAGATAGTTATACAGTATCTAGAGAAGGTACAAGATAACAGATCATCGATCTTTTCTTCACAGACACACTAAAAATAATCACTGTTATTAAATCGCTCTGCAGAAGATATATGGCATAAAAAGCTGTAAATTGTGAATCTTCACAAAAACCACTTTGTCTCGAAGTCAGCATTGAGTCCTTGTGGACTCAAAGTTCGCATAGTGAAAATTGTCTTCATTTCTAATTTGGCCAATGCCGACTCTATTCTTAGCTCTCCAGTGTGGTTTGGCTATTTTAATGCCACAAAAATTCTTTAATGCTTTAATGTTACAGTCATGCTTTTCTTTAAAATGTAAAGACACAGAGTGTTTGTCATAGCCTTTTTTTTATATTACGGACATGTTCATTAGATCTTTCCTTTAATGACCTGCCGGTCCTCCCCACATACTGGAGACCGCTTCACACTCCAAAAGTTATACTACATTTTTGCTACCACACGTAATACACTCATTAATTGCTTCTTTCTTGTGTGTGACATTAGATGTGTACTCTGTGATTTTGCTATCTGTCTTACATGCTTTACATAACATGCACGACCCACACCTAAAGAAGCCTTTGGTGAGTATCCTCGTAGTAACCCTATCCACTGGAATGGCACTTTTCACCAATCGGTCCTTCAAATTATCAGCTTTTTTATAAATGAATTTCGGCTTATCAGTTATATGATTTTTCAACAGAGGATCCCGACGCAAAAGCTTCCAATGTTTTCCTATAATGCGTTCGAGATCTTTGTGATGAGATGTATATTTAGTAACAAACCGCAACTCCTTTCCAAAACTTGAATTTTTATTCCTATTCTCTTGTAGCATCTTATCCCTGTCTCCTGCTCTTGCTTCCATCTTCGCCTTCTTAACTGTATCCTTATTGTAAGCTTTCGCTAAAAACCTCTTTTCCATAATCTCTGCCTGATTATCGTACACCCCTATCTCAGTGCAGTTCCTCCGCAACCGTTGGAACTGTCCTTTCGGGATACCATCAATCCAGCTCTTGCGATGGTTACTTTCGTAAGGGACATAAGCATTTGTATCCGTCGGCTTAGTATAATTTTTTTGTCAGGAGATTATCACCTTCTACATAAATAGACCGATCCAAATAGTGCACTCCCTCCTTACTCTGTGTGAATGTCAGACGTATATTTCTGTCATTCGCATTTAGGTATGTACAAAACGTTTCAAGGGTACTTTCATCACCTGTCCAAATAAACATAATGTCGTCTATGAACATTATCCAGAGCAGCAAACTGGCACCCCACTGGTGTTCTGACCATACCACTTCATCTTCCCAGTGGGACATAAATAAATTTGCGTAACTCTGTGCCAGTTTGCTGCCCATCGCGGTCCCAGACTCCTGCGAATAGAAGCCCCCCCCGTACCAGAAATAATTATTCTTTTAGTACCAGGGAGACTCCATCAACAATAAAATCTTTCTCTTTTTTTTTTCCTTTAGAGACCTGTCCATGTGGTATTCTATAGCTTGTAGACCTTTCTGATGCTGGATACTAGTATACAATGAGGTCACATCAGCTGTAACTAAAGTATACCCACTTTTCCATACAATATTCTGTAATTTATTCAAAACGGATATGGTGTCTTTAATGTAAGACCTTATTATCTAAGAAGCATGCTATATTGGAGGTAACCGAATCAACACTGGCGACTATTGGGCGGCCAGGAGGTTTGTCCAAACTCTTGTGCACCTTCAGTAAAATATATATTACCGGGATGACAGGATGCTCCATAGACATATAGGTGGCCTCCTCTTCCGTGATTACACCTCCATTCATATAGAGCGCCAAAAAAACATCAATTTTCTCTTGAATCTTTTTACAAGGATCCCCTTTCAGTTTCTTATAGGTCTCTTTATCGGCTAATTGACTACATTTCTCTATCGTCCTAGTGGATGCTGGGGTTCCTGAAAGGACCATGGGGAATAGCGGCTCCGCAGGAGACAGGGCACAAAAAGTAAAGCTTTAGGATCAGGTGGTGTGCACTGGCTCCTCCCCCTATGACCCTCCTCCAAGCCAGTTAGATTTTTGTGCCCGGCCGAGAAGGGTGCAATCTAGGTGGCTCTCCTAAAGAGCTGCTTAGGAAAGTTTAGCTTAGGTTTTTTATTTTACAGTGAGTCCTGCTGGCAACAGGATCACTGCAACGAGGGACTTAGGGGAGAAGAAGTGAACTCACCTGCGTGCAGGATGGATTGGCTTCTTGGCTACTGGACATCAGCTCCAGAGGGACGATCACAGGTACAGCCTGGATGGTCACCGGAGCCTTGCCGCCGGCCCCCTTGCAGATGCTGAAGTAAGAAGAGGTCCAGAATCGGCGGCAGAAGACTCCTCAGTCTTCTAAAGGTAGCGCACAGCACTGCAGCTGTGCGCCATTTTCCTCTCAGCACACTTCACACGGCAGTCACTGAGGGTGCAGGGCGCTGGGAGGGGGGCGCCCTGGGAGGCAAATGAATACCTATTTTGGCTAAAAATACCTCACATATAGCCTCCGGAGGCTATATGGAGATATTTAACCCCTGCCAGAATCCGTTAAGAGCGGGAGACGAGGCCGCCGAAAAAGGGGCGGGGCCTATCTCCTCAGCACACAGCGCCATTTTCCCTCACAGAAAGGCTGGAGGGAAGGCTCCCAGGCTCTCCCCTGCACTGCACTACAGAAACAGGGTTAAAACAGAGAGGGGGGGCACTAATTTGGCGATATACTTATATATATATAAGATGCTATAAGGGAAAACACTTATATAAGGTTGTCCCTATATAATTATAGCGTTTTTGGTGTGTGCTGGCAAACTCTCCCTCTGTCTCTCCAAAGGGCTAGTGGGTCCTGTCCTCTATCAGAGCATTCCCTGTGTGTGTGCTGTGTGTCGGTACGTGTGTGTCGACAGGTAGGAGGACGATGTTGGTGAGGAGGCGGAGCAATTGCCTGTAATGGTGATGTCACTCTCTAGGGAGTCGACACCGGAATGGATGGCTTATTTAGGAAATTACGTGATAATGTCAACACGCTGCAAGGTCGGTTGACGACATGAGACGGCCGACATACAATTAGTACGGTCCAGACGTCTCAAAAACACCGTCAAGGGTTTTAAAACGCCCGTTTACTTTAGTCGGTCGACACAGACACAGACAGGGACACTGAATCCAGTGTCGACGGTGAATAAACAAACGTATTCCTTATTAGGGCCACACGTTAAAGGCAATGAAGGAGGTGTTACGTATTTCTGATACTACAAGTACCACAAAAGAGGGTATTATGTGGGATGTGAAAAAACTACCATAGTTTTTCCTGAATCAGATAAATTAAATAAAGTGTGTGATGATGCGTGGGTTCCCCCCGATAGAAAATTATGGGCGGTATACCCTTTCCCGCCAGAAGTTAGGGCGCGTTGGGAAACACCCTTTAAGGTGGATAAGGCGCTCACACGCTTATCAAAACAAGTGGCGGTACCGTCTATAGATAGGGCCGTCCTCAAGGACCAGCTGACAAGGCTGGAAAATATAATAAAAAGTATATACACACATACTGGTGTTATACTGCGGCCAGCGATCGCCTCAGCCTGGATGTGCAGAGCTAGGGTGGCTTGGTCGGATACCCTGACTAAAAATATTGATACCCTTGACAGGGACAGTATTTTATTGACTATAGAGCATTTCTATATATGCGAGATGCACAGAGGGATATTTGCACTCTGGCATCATGAATAAACGCGATGTCCATAACTGCCAGAAGATGTTATGGACACGACAGTGGTCAGGTGATGCAGATTCCAAACGGCACAGTATGGCCGTATACAGGAAGAGGACTTGTTTGGGGTCGGTCCATCGGACCTGGTGGTCACGGCAACTGCTGGAAAATCCACCGTTTTTTTACCCTAAGTCACATCTCTGCAGAAAAAGACACCGTCTTTTCAGCCTCAGTCCTCTCGTCCCTATAAGATCATATCTGCCCAGGGATAGAGGAAAGGGAAGAAGACTGCAGCAGGCAGCCCATTCCCAGGAACAGAAGCGTTCCACCGCGTCTGACAAGTTCTCAGCATGGCGCTGAGACCGTACAGGACCCCTGGATCCTACAAGTAGTATCCCGGGGGTACAGATGGGAATGTCGAGACGTTTCCCCTTCGCAGGCTCCTGAAGTCTGCTTTACCAAGTCTCCCTCCGACAAGGAGGTAGTATGGGAAAAAATTCACAAGCTGTATTCCCAGCAGGTGATAATTAAATTACCCCTCCTACTACAGAAAAGGGGTATTATTCCACACTATATTGTGGTACTGAAGCCAGAAGGCTAGGTGAGACTTATTCTAAAAAATTTGTTTTTGAACACTTACAAAGGTTCAAATTAAGATGAAGTCACTCAGAGCAGTGATAACGAACCAGGAATAAGGGGACTATATAGTGTCCCGGGACATCAGGGATCCTTACCTCTATGTCCCAAATTTGCCCTTCTCACTAAGGGTACCTCAGGTTCGTGGTGCAGAACTGTCACTATCAGTTTCAGACGCTGCCGTTTGGATTGTCCACGGCACCCTGGGGTCTTTACCAAGGTAATGGCCGAATTGATGATTCTTCTTCGAAGAAAAGGCGTCTTAATTATCCCTTACTTGGACGATCTCCTGATAGGGGCATAGTCCAGGGAACAGTTGGACGGAGTAGCACTATCTCGGATACTGCTACAATCAGCACGGGTGGATTCTAAATATTCCAAAATCGCAGCTGATCCCGACGACACGTCTGCTGTGCCTAGGGATGATTCTGGACACAGTCCAGAAAAAGGTGTTTCTCCCGGAAGAGAAAGCCAGGGAGTTATCCGAGCAAGTCAGGAACCTCCTAAAAACAGTGCATCATTGCACAAGGGTCCTGGTAAAAATGGTGGCTTCCTACGAAGCAATTCCATTCGGCAGATTTCACGTAAGAACTTTTCAGTGGGATCTGCTGGACAAATGGTCCGGATCGCATCTTCAGATGCATCAGCGGATAACCCAATATCCAAGGACAAGGGTGTCTCTCCTGTGGTGGTTATAGAGTGCTCATCTTCTAGAGGGCAGCAGATTCGGCATTCAGGATTGGATGCTGGTAACCACGGAGCCCAGCCTGAGAGGCTGGGGAGCAGTCACACAAGGAAAAAATTTCCAGGGAGTGTGATCAAGTATGGAGACTTTTCTCCACATAAATATACTGGAGCTAAGGGTAAATTTATAATGCTCTAAGCTTAGCAAGACCTCTGCTTCAAGGTCAGCCGGTATTGATCCAGTGGGAAAAACATCACGGCAGTCGCCCACGTAAACAGACAGGGCGACACAAGAAGCAGGAGGGCAATGGCAGAAACTGCAAGGACTTTTCGCTGGGCGGAAAATCATGTGATAACACTGTCAGCAGTTTTTCATCCCGGGAATGGAAACTGGGAAGCAGACTTCCTCAGCACGACCTCCACCCGGGAGAGTGGAAACTTCATTGAGAAGTTTTTTCCACATGATTGTAAACCGTTGGGAAATACCAAAGGTGGACATGATGGCGTCCCGTCTGAACAAAAAACGGGACAGGTATTGCGCCAGGTCAAGAGACCCTCAGGCAATAGATGTGGACGTTCTGGTAACACCGTGGGTGTACCAGTCGGTGTATGTGTTCCCTCCTCTGCTTCTCATACCTAAGGTGCTGAGAATTATAAGACGTAGAGGAGTAAGAACTATACTCATGGCTCCGGATTGGCCAAGAAGGACTTGGTACCCGGAACTTCAAGAGATGCTTACAGAGGTCTTATGGCCTCTGCCGCTAAGAAGGGACTTGCTTCAGCAAGTACCATGTCTGTTCCAAGACTTACCGCAGCTGCGTTTGTCGGCATGGCGATGGAAAGCCGGATCCTAAGGGAAAAAAGGCATTCCGGAAGAGGTCATTCCTACCCTGGTCAAAGCCAGAAAGGAGGTGACCGCACAACATTATCACCACGTGTGGCGAAAATATGTTGCGTGGTGTGAGGCCAGGAAGGCCCCACAAAGAAATTTCAACTCGGTCGTTTCCTGCATTTCCTGCAAACAGGAGTGTCTATGGGCCTCAAATTGGGGTCCATTAAGGTTCAAATTCGGCCCTGTAAATTTTCTTCCAGAAAGAATTGGCTTCAGTTCCTGAAGTCCAGAAGTTTGTCAAGGGAGTATTGCATATACAAAACCCTTTTTTGTGCCTCCAGTGGCACTGTGGGATCTCAACGTAGTTCTGGGATTCCTCAAATCACATTGGTTTAAAACCAGTCAAATATGTGGATTTGAAGCATCTCACATAAAAAGTGACCATGCTCTTGGCCCTGGCCTGGACCAGGCGAGTGTCAAATTGGTGGTTTTTTCTCAAAAAAGCCCATATCTGTTTGTCCATTCGGACAGGGCAGAGCTGCGGACTCGTCCCCAGTTCTCTCCCTAAGGTGGTGTCAGTGTTTCACCTGAACCAGCTTATTGTGGTGCCTTGCACCTACTAGGGACTTGGAGGACTCCAAGTTGCTAGGAGTTGTCAGGGCCCTGAAAATATGTTCCAGGACAGCTGGAGTCAGAAAATCTGACTCGCTGTTTATACTGTATGCACCCAACAAGTTGGGTGCGCCTGCTTCTAAGCAGGCGATTGCTCGTTGGATTTGTAACACAATTCAACTTGCATATTCTGAGGCAGGCCTGCCACAGTCTAAATCGGTTAAGGCCCATTCCACAAGGAAGGTGGGCTCATCTTGGGCGGCTGCCCGAGAGGTCTCGGCATTACAACTCTGCCGAGCAGCTACGTGGTCAGGGGAGAACACGTTTGTAAAATTCTACAAATTTGATATCCTGGCAAAAGAGGACCTGGAGTTCTCTCATTCGGTGCTGCAGAGTCATCCGCACTCTCCCGCCCGTTTGGGAGCTTTGGTATAATCCCCATGGTCCTTTCAGGAACCCCAGCATCCACTAGGACGATAGAGAAAATAAGAATTTACTTACCGATAATTCTATTTCTCGGAGTCCGTAGTGGATGCTGGGCGCCCATCCCAAGTGCGGATTATCTGCAATACTTGTACATAGTTACAAAAATCGGGTTATTATTGTTGTGAGCCATCTTTTCAGAGGCTCCGCTGTTATCATACTGTTAACTGGGTTTAGATCACAAGTTGTACGGTGTGATTGGTGTGGCTGGTATGAGTCTTACCCGGGATTCATAATTCCTCCCTTATTGTGTACGCTCGTCCGGGCACAGTACCTAACTGGCTTGGAGGAGGGTCATAGGGGGAGGAGCCAGTGCACACCACCTGATCCTAAAGCTTTACTTTTTGTGCCCTGTCTCCTGCGGAGCCGCTATTCCCCATGGTCCTTTCAGGAACCCCAGCATCCACTACGGACTCCGAGAAATAGAATTATCGGTAAGTAAATTCTTATTATTTCTTTATGATAGTCATCACGATCTAAGATCACTACCCCTCCCCCTTTGTCAGCGGGTTTGATAGTGATCTGATCGTTCTTCCTAAGATCTTCTAAGGCCTTCCTTTAGGCCACAGAAAGATTGTCTCTCTTCGGTAAACCAAAACTACTATGTTCTAAATCCTGTTTTACCATACGTTCAAAGGATTCCACTAGGCACCCTTTCTTATGTTTAGGGTAAAACGATGATTTTCTTTTGAAAACCTTTACGCCCAAATTCTCTGGTTGTTCTCCTTGGTTCTCATTAAAGAACCTTTTTAGAGCCAATTTTCTCACAAACCGTTGTAAGTCGATAAAGACCTCAAATTCATCGCACCCATTTGTGGGTGCGAATTTGAGACCCTTTTTGAGAAGAGTTGCTGCTGAAGGTTGTGTTAGAAAGTAACCTGCTATGTAAAAGATCCACATGTGTGCTGTATTGAGTGATTAGTCACGTGTGGAAGCATCAATAGGGTTAAATACCCTGCATCAGACAGAACGGGTAGTCTTGAGGAAGGAGATCGAATCTCTGAAACGCGTTGACCCGTTGTTGAGAGACGCAGGACGTGAGGAGGGAGAAGCCGGCTTGCTGAGATCCATCTGACAGCCGCAGGTGTCTGCCGACTGCAGCGGGCGGGCATACGGAGGCTTACCGCGCCACTCCTACCTCGGACAGTCCGGTCTCTCTACTTTGTTCTTGGAGAGATTGTTTGTATATGTTGTTTACTGTGGATTTTTACTGTGGATTATACTTTTTTACGGTCCTCTTAAAACTACTTTTTTACTGAAAAGCACGTCTGGATAAAGATACCTTTTGACGAACGCGGGACAGAAATTGAAAGTGAGTTATTGCACATAAGATGTACCTTGGGGGAACTGGAGTGATTTTAAAGAAACCTTGAAGTGTATGCGGGTCAGAAATGTAATGCAAGTGTCAGCCATTCATTTCTTGTGCCCCTGTGTCCAAAACGATATCCGTTAGCAGAGCATTAGAAATAAGAGTAAGAAGACGACCAGAACATCAGCTGTGACACTGATTTAAAGAAATAACAAGTTCTTTTTAAGTGTTTCAGTATCATAGAGAGCACTATAGACCATTTTCCCCACAGCGCAGATTATTCAAAAATTGTCTGTAAAAAGTGTATTGTAGAAGATTTCAGGTGTGCACCTCATTTGAATTGACCAGCAGCTGTATAGGAAAAGAGCGCACGTCGTAGAGCACACACCCTTTTTTTTTTTTTTTTGCCTTCTGTTACAGCCAAATATTTAACAATTTTGACTCATCAGTCCACAGCACCTGCTGCCTTGTTTCTATGTTGAAGATATGGCTCTTTGGCAGCAATTCTTCCATGAAGACCACATCTGGCCAACAGTAGATTGGTGTACCTGGGTTCCACTGGTTCATGCCAGTTCTGAGCTGATGGTACTGTTGGACATCTTCTGATTTCAATAGGAAGTCAGCATGATGTGTCTTTCATCTGATGCACTAAGTTTCCTTGACCAACCCCGGTGTCTACGGTGGTCAACGTTGCCTGTTGGTTTGTGCTTCAGTGCTGAGAAATACAGACAGATACTTATCCATCATGCAGTACCATCAGGGAGGCACCTGACTGGCGCCAAATTTATTCTACACCAGGACAACAATCCCAAACGTACAGCCAGTGTCATTGAGAACTGTCTTCTGCTTAAAGGAGTCCTGGAAGTGATAATATGGCCCCCGCAGAGCCCTGATCTTAACATCATCGAGTCTGTCTCGCAGTGATCGCGCTGAGCCAAAAAAAAAGTGGGTCCCAGGGACCCCTCACTTTTAAAAATTGGGGTCCTACCGGTCTTTTTCTGGGTCCCATCGGAATGAAGGTTCGTATTAATCTTAATATTGTTTGGACACAACAAAAGTGTTGCAAGGTGTGGGGATGGGGTGACAATGCTGCTGGGCTGTGTAGCATGCAGAACACCCTGCACCAGAGGTGTAACTAGACATTTTGGTGCCCTTAGGAAGAAAGTGAATTGGTGCTCCACCTCCTAGACTGGAAAGCATAGGCGGTGCACGCCGCAGGCGCGCTGCAAAATTTTAGGGGCGTGGCTTCATGGGGACAGGGCGTGACCACTTAATAGTGCCAATTCACATTACACCACACAGTAGTGCCGCTTATACGCATTGCACCAGGTAGAACCTCCTATACACACTGCGCCAGGTACAGCACGTTATATACATTGCGCCAGGCAGAGGACTTTATACACATTACGCCAGGCAGAGGACGTTCTGCACGTTGCGCCAGGCAGAGGACGTTCTGCACGTTGCGCCAGGCAGAGGGCGTTCTGCACGTTGCGCCAGGCAGAGGACGTTCTGCACGTTGCGCCAGGCAGAGGACGAGTGTGGTACTTCCCTGCCAGCCCAAGTGGCATTATGCCATTGTGCACATACAGACACACACTTATTTTAAGTACACAAACATCGACACACACGTATATATACACAAGCTGCCCATCCCTGTTACCGGGTTGCTGGGTGCTGAGAATAGCCGGTAACAGAGCTCTCTCCACTCCGTGCCTCCTGCTGCCCGCCCCCAGGCCCGAGCTCCATAGACACTGTGCCTGACAAGCTGTCTCCTCCCCCCCCCCCCCCCCCCAGGTCATCACTGCTCCGTTATAGCCGCCGCCGGCCCAGCTGTGAGTAAGGGGAGGCGGCATCAATGTCTATCAGTGACCGGGGGCGGGGGGAGCTCACGGCAGCATTTGTAATGGGACGGGAGGCGGCACCAACCGTGCAGCACCCTCACTGTCTACGGCAGCGCAGCATCAATTGGAAGGGGACCGGGAGGCAGCAGGAGAATTCACTTGTCGCAGTGTGCAGCGCACAGGACGTGCTGATTTTTGAAAACCGGGTCCCTTACTGCTTATAGCGCAGAAAATACGCGCTATAGCGAGTATTTGCGATCACTGTGTCTGGGATTACATGAAGAGACAGAAGGGTTTGAGCAAGCCTACATCCACAGAAAATCTGTGGCTAGTTTTCCAGGATGTTTGGAACAACCTCCCTGCAGAGTTCCTTCAAAAACTGTGTGCAAGTGTACCTAGAAGAATTGATGCTGTTTTTGAAGGCAGAGGGTGGTCACACCAAATATTGATTTTGATTTAGATTTCTCTTCTGTTAATTTTTTCCACACTTGCCTAAAACGTTTGTACAGTTCTATACATCTTCAGGGCAATTCCTCATTTTGTGAATACCAATCTGATATGCCGATCAGCAGACATTTTGATCAGCAATCATCCCCATTTCTCTGACGTCCTAGTGGATGCTGGGGACTCCGTCAGGACCATGGGGAATAGCGGCTCCGCAGGAGACAGGGCACAAAAGTAAAAGCTTTAGGATCAGGTGGTGTGCACTGGCTCCTCCCCCTATGACCCTCCTCCAAGCCTCGGTTAGATTTTTGTGCCCGGCCGAGAAGGGTGCAATCTAGGTGGCTCTCCTAAAGAGCTGCTTAGAGTAAAAGTTTTGTTAGGTTTTTTATTTTCAGTGAGTCCTGCTGGCAACAGGCTCACTGCATCGAGGGACTTAGGGGAGAGAAGTGAACTCACCTGCGTGCAGGATGGATTGGCTTCTTAGGCTACTGGACACCATTAGCTCCAGAGGGAGTCGGAACACAGGTCTCACCCTGGGGTTCGTCCCGGAGCCGCGCCGCCGACCCCCTTGCAGATGCCGAAAAGTGAAGAGGTCCAGAAACCGGCGGCAGAAGACTTTTCAGTCTTCATAAGGTAGCGCACAGCACTGCAGCTGTGCGCCATTGTTGTCAGCACACTTCATAGCAGCGGTCACTGAGGGTGCAGGGCGCTGGGGGGGGGCGCCCTGGGCAGCAATGATAGTACCTTATTCTGGCTAAAAATACATCACATATAGCCCCTGGGGGCTATATGGATGTATTTAACCCCTGCCAGGTCTCAGAAAAACGGGAGAAGAAGCCCGCCGAAAAGGGGGCGGGGCCTATTCTCCTCAGCACACAGCGCCATTTTCCCTCACAGAAATGCTGGTGGGAAGGCTCCCAGGCTCTCCCCTGCACTGCACTACAGAAACAGGGTTAAAACAGAGAGGGGGGCACTTATTTGGCGATATGACTATATATATTAAAATGCTATAAGGGAAAAACACTTATATAAAGGTTGTCCCTGTATAATTATAGCGTTTTTGGTGTGTGCTGGCAAACTCTCCCTCTGTCTCCCCAAAGGGCTAGTGGGGTCCTGTCCTCTATCAGAGCATTCCCTGTGTGTGTGCTGTGTGTCGGTACGTGTGTGTCGACATGTATGAGGACGATGTTGGTGAGGAGGCGGAGCAATTGCCTGTAATGGTGATGTCACTCTCTAGGGAGTCGACACCGGAATGGATGGCTTATTTAAGGAATTACGTGATAATGTCAACACGCTGCAAGGTCGGTTGACGACATGAGACGGCCGGCAAACCAATTAGTACCTGTCCAGGTGTCTCAAACACCGTCAGGGGCGTTAAAACGTCCTTTTACCTCAGTCGGTCGATACAGACACAGACACGGACACTGACTCCAGTGTCGATGGTGAAGAAACAAACGTATTTTCCTTTAGGGCCACACGTTACTTGTTAAGGGCAATGAAGGAGGTGTTACATATTTCTGATACTACAAGTACCACAAAAAAGGGTATTATGTGGAGTGTAAAAAAACTACCTGTAGTTTTTCCTGAATCAGATAAATTAAATGAAGTGTGTGATGATGCGTGGGTTTCCCCCGATAGAAAATTATTGGCGGTATACCCTTTCCCGCCAGAAGTTAGGGCGCGTTGGGAAACACCCCTTAGGGTGGATAAGGCGCTCACACGCTTATCAAAACAAGTGGCGGTACCGTCTCCAGATAGGGCCGCCCTCAAGGAGCCAGCTGATAGGAGGCTGGAAAATATCCTAAAAAGTATATACACACATACTGGTGTTATACTGCGACCAGCGATCGCCTCAGCCTGGATGTGCAGCGCTGGGGTGGCTTGGTCGGATTCCCTGACTGAAAATATTGATACCCTTGACAGGGACAGTATTTTATTGACTATAGAGCATTTAAAGGATGCATTTCTATATATGCGAGATGCACAGAGGGATATTTGCACTCTGGCATCAAGAGTAAGTGCGATGTCCATATCTGCCAGAAGTTGTTTATGGACACGACAGTGGTCAGGTGATGCAGATTCCAAACGGCACATGGAAGTATTGCCGTATAAAGGAGAAAAAGACAACGTCTTTTCAGCCTCAGTCCTTTCGGGACAAGCGGGCAATAAGGGCAAGCGGGCAAAAGGCCAGTCATATCTGCCATGGGATAGAGGAAAGGGAAGAAGACTGCAGCAGGCAGCCCATTCCCAGAAACAGAAGCCCTCCACCGCTTCTGCCAAGTCCTCAGCATGACGCTGGGGCCGTACAAGCGGACTCAGGTGCGGTGGGGGGGGTCGTCTCAAGAGTTTCAGCACGCAGTGGGCTCACTCGCAAGTGGACCCCTGGATCCTACAAGTAGTATCCCAGGGGTACAGATTGGAAATTCGAGACGTCTCCCCCTCGCAGGTTCCTGAAGTCTGCTTTACCAACGTCTCCCTCCGACAGGGAGGCAGTAGTGGAAACAATTCACAAGCTGTATTCCCAGCAGGTGATAATCAAAGTACCCCTCCTACAACAAGGAAAGGGGTATTATTCCACACTATATTGTGGTACTGAAGCCAGACGGCTCGGTGAGACCTATTCTAAATCTGAAATAGTTGAACACTTACATACAAAGGTTCAAATCAAGATGGAGTCACTCAGAGCAGTGATAGCGAACCAGGAAGAAGGGGACTATATGGTGTCCCGGGACATCAGGGATGCTTACCTCCATGTCCCAATTTGCCCTTCTCACCAAGGGTACCTCAGGTTCGTGGTACAGAACTGTCACTATCAGTTTCAGACGCTGCCGGTTGGATTGTCCACGGCACCCCGGGTCCTTACCAAGGTAATGGCCGAAATGATGATTCTTCTTCAAAGAAAATGGACGATCTCCTGATAGGGGCAAGGTCCAGAGAACAGTTGGAGGTCGGAGTAGCACTATCTCAAGTAGTTCTACGACAGCACGGGTGGATTCTAAATATTCCAAAACCGCAGCTGTTTCCGACGACACGTCTGCTGTTCCTAGGGATGATTCTGGACACAGTCCAGAAAAAGGTGTTTCTCCCGGAGAAGAAAGCCAGGGAGTTATCCGAGCTAGTCAGGAACCTCCTAAAACCAGGAAAAGTGTCAGTGCATCATTGCACAAGGGTCCTGGGAAAAATGGTGGCTTCGTACGAAGCGATTCCATTCGGTAGATTTCACGCAAGAACTTTTCAGTGGGATCTGCTGGAAAAATGGTCCGGATCGCATCTTCAGATGCATCAGCGGATAACCCTGTCTCCAAGGACAAGGGTGTTTCTTCTGCGGTGGCTGCAGAGTGCTCATCTACTAAAGGGCCGCAGATTCGGCATTCAGGACTGGGTCCTGGTGACCACGGATGCCAGCCTGAGAGGCTGGGGAGCAGTCACACAGGGAAAAAATTTCCAGGGCGTGTGATCAAGTCTGGAGACTTCTCTCCACATAAATATACTGGAGCTAAGGGCAATTTACAATGTTCTAAGCTTAGCAAGACCTCTGCTTCAAGGTCAGCCGGTATTGATCCAGTGGGACAACATCACGGCAGTCGCCCACGTAAACAGACAGGGCGGCACAAGAAGCAGGAGGGCAATGGCAGAAACTGCAAGGATTCTTCGCTGGGCGAAAAATCATGTGATAGCACTGTCAGCAGTGTTCATTCCGGGAGTGGACAACTGGGAAGCAGACTTCCTCAGCAGGCACGACCTCCACCCGGGAGAGTGGGGACTTCATCGGGAAGTATTCCACATGATTGTGAACCGTTGGGAAAGACCAAAGGTGGACATGATGGCGTCCCGCCTGAACAAAAAACTGGACAGGTATTGCGCCAGGTCAAGAGACCCTCAAGCAATATCTGTGGACGTTCTGGTAACACCGTGGGTGTACCAGTCGGTGTATGTGTTCCCTCCTCTGCTTCTCATAACCAAGGTACTGAGAATTATAAGACGTAGAGGAGTAAGAACTATACTCGTGGCTCCGGATTGGCCAAGAAGGACGTGGCACCCGGAACTTCAAGAAATGCTCACGGAGGACTCATGGCCTCTGCCGCTAAGAAGGGACTTGCTTCAGCAAGTACCAGGTCTGTTCCAAGACTTACCGCGGCTGCGTTTGACGGCATGGCGGTGGAACGCCAGATCCTAAGGGAAAAAGGCATTCCGGAAGAGGTCATTCCTACCCTGGTCAAAACCAGGAAGGAGGTGACCGCAAAACATTATCACCACATGTGGCGAAAATATGTTTCGTGGTGTGAGGCCAGGAAGGCCCCACGAAGAAATTTCAACTCGGTCGATTCCTGCATTTCCTGCAAACAGGCGTGTCTATAAGCCTCAAATTGGGGTCCATTAAGGTTCAAATTTCGGCCCTGTCAATTTTCTTCCAGAAAGAATTGGCTTCAGTTCCTGAAGTCCAGAAGTTTGTCAAGGGAGTATTGCATATACAACCCCCTTTTTGTGCCTCCAGTGGCACTGTGGGATCTCAACGTAGTTCTGGGATTCCTCAAATCACATTTTAAACCGCTCAAATCTGTGGATTTGAAATATCTCACATGAAAAGTGACCATGCTGTTGGCCCTGGCCTCGGCCAGGCGAGTGTCAGAATTGGCGGCTTTGTCTCACAAAAGCCATATCTGATTGTCCATTCGGACAGGGCAGAGCTGCGGACTCGTCCCCAGTTTCTTCCTAAGGTGGTGTCAGCGTTTCACCTGAACCAGCTTATTGTGGTACCTGCGGCTACTAGGGACTTGGAGGACTCCAAGTTGCTAGATGTTGTCAGGGCCCTGAAAATATAGGTTTCCAGGACGGCTGGAGTCAGGAAAACTGACTCGCTGTTATCCTGTATGCACCCAACAAACTGGGTGCTCTTGCTTCTAAGCAGACGATTGCTCGTTGGATTTGTAGCACATTTCAACTTGCACATTCTGTGGCAGGCCTGCCACAGCCTAAATCTGTCAAGGCCCATTCCACAAGGAAGGTGGGCTCATCCTGGGCGGCTGCCCGAGGGGTCTCGGCATTACAACTCTGCCGAGCAGCTACGTGGTCGGGGGAGAACACGTTTGTAAAATTCTACAAATTTGATACCCTGGCTAAAGAGGACCTGGAGTTCTCTCATTCGGTGCTGCAGAGTCATCCGCACTCTCCCGCCCGTTTGGGAGCTTTGGTATAATCCCCATGGTCCTGACGGAGTCCCCAGCATCCACTAGGACGTCAGAGAAAATAAGATTTTACTTACCGATAAATCTATTTCTCATAGTCCGTAGTGGATGCTGGGCGCCCATCCCAAGTGCGGATTGTCTGCAATACTTGTACATAGTTATTGTTACAAAAATCGGGTTATTGTTGTGAGCCATCTTTTCAGAGGCTCCGCTGTTGTTATGCTGTTAACTGGGTTCAGATCACAGGTTGTACAGTGTGATTGGTGTGGCTGGTATGAGTCTTACCCGGGATTCAAAATCCTTCCTTATTGTGTACGCTCGTCCGGGCACAGTATCCTAACTGAGGCTTGGAGGAGGGTCATAGGGGGAGGAGCCAGTGCACACCACCTGATCCTAAAGCTTTTACTTTTGTGCCCTGTCTCCTGCGGAGCCGCTATTCCCCATGGTCCTGACGGAGTCCCCAGCATCCACTACGGACTACGAGAAATAGATTTATCGGTAAGTAAAATCTTATTTTCGCTGATCCCAGTTATTTTTGGTTGGAATTGGCGAATAGAGGATTTGCTGCATTTTTGATTTCACGGATCCCCCAAACCAGGTATCAGGAGAACAGAGAATTACACCGATGTTCCCCTAATGTAGAGGTGGGTTGAGGAGGGCATTTGGCCATGGCTGGTTAGGGGGTGCAGTGTGACCGTCGGCGGGACCATCTACTGACAAGGACTGGCGGTCAGTTAAGACCACTTCTTTACACTTTCTTCTTTCTTTTTGTGCACGTAGGCTCTTATTCTAACTGGAAATGTGTCTGCGGAAGAGGCTGCAATATTTTACTTTGACAGCTTAGAGAGCCAGAATCAGGTAACCAGTTTCTTTCTGTGCAGCTGTAAAACAGGTCCCAGAGATCGCGGCCCAGGGCCGGCCACACGATCTCCTGTCTGCTTATTCCAATGCTTAACAATGAGATCTGTTACCCTCTTAGGGGCGCTCAGGGGTATATTTACTAAAGTGCGGGTTTTTAGAAGTGGAGATTTTGCCCATAGCAACCAATCAGATTCTAGCTATTATCTTCTAGAAGGTGCTAGATAAATACCAAGTACAATCTGGTTGCCATGGGCAACATCTTTACGTTTAAAATCCCACACGTTAGTAAATACACACCTCAGAGTGAACACACTGGTGTTGATGATGGTGGGGTGTTTAAATTACCACCCACAACCAATTGTTTGTCACCCTTTTATTGCAGGGGAGTGTCCCTTCTTATGTAAACTATGCCACTGATCCCTGTCAAAAATGGGGGCTTAATTTTTAGCGCTTTAACCACTGTAAAGTGTAATGGGCCCTACACACTGGGCGATATTACGAAAAGATATGAATGATCTCGTTCATTAATGAACGAGATATCGTTCATATCTTTCGGTGTGTAGGCACCAACGAAGAACGATACGCAGCCCCGCGCTCGTTCATAATTGGTGCCCCGTCGCTTGTGCATGCAGGCCAATATGGACGATCTCGTCCATATTTGCATGCACTGCTATGTAGCCGGGTGACGGGGGGAGTGAAGAAACTTCACTCCCACCGTCACTATCCCCCCACCGCTGGGTCGCCCGTCTTGCTGTATCGGCGGTCGGGCAGCCCGGCGGGGGGTCGCGCAGTGTGTAGGGCCCATAAAACTGCTTAAGTCTGATTTTGTCAGACAGTCCCACACATATCTGATCACTGGTGAACAAAAACATCCTGACCAGTTGTCTTAATTATTTTTGTTTTACCAAGATCTGATCATGTGAGGTTTGTCACCCACACTTCGTACCAATATCTTTCTAATTGGCCCGTACTACCCACATGTCACCTGCTAAAGAAACCAAACGCAGTATTTTCATACCTGGGAACATGTATGAAAACTATTGCACAGAAAACCAGTTCTGTAAAATGCATCTGATTATTTTTTTCCCCCATACACTATCTCTGTTTTTCTGTCTAGGAAGTAGATGAAGATAACCTTTATTACAAGATGGTATTTGTGGTGAATATGGAGCTCTCCATGGGGGTGGGAAAGGTAAGTTTTCTTTTAGCAAATATAAATTTGTGTTAAAGTGATTTTATCTTGAAATATAGAAGCACAGCACTGCGTATGGTTGTATTCAAATAAAAAGGATGAACCTGTAGATGTAAAAGAAAATCATTTATCTTTTTTTATTTTTAATCCTTGTGTTCAAATTAAATGTTTTCCACCGATTGGCACATTTTAGAATAAAAAATGTTTTCCCCACGGTATCCTTCCCATGCCATGAACATACTATGTTTGGTGGCTTTCTGCCCAGTAGGTAATTATAAACAGCTCTGTATAGGGAAACAGTAATTATGACCATGTTGTATTTAATGGAAGAGCGTATTATACCCCTTTCACATCTCCAATGCTGGGTCCCACCCGGAAATTGGAAACTGGTGCTTCCCGGGTGGGATCCAACATTGAACCCTAACAGCAGGTTACCTGGCAATATGCCTGGTCGGGTTGCCATAGCGGTTCGGGGCGGAGGCGGCGCTGTGAGATGAGCTCATCTCCGCGCCACCTCTCCCTATGTAGTGAACGGGTCCCAGGTCACATCGACCCGGCAACTCGTTCACACTGCCACTGACCCGGTATTCAACTTGGGAAGAACCCTTCTTATAACCCGGGTTGAATTACCGGGTCAGGCGACCCGGGAATTCTCAGTGTCTCCTTCCCCCTCATCCTGAGCATCATCCATTGATTGGCTGCCAGTTGGATCTCAACATATGCGGTAGGTAATTTAAGTGGGTGTAAGAATGAGGAACAATCACACAAACTGCTAGCTCTTGATACGGCTTGTGATTGGTCCTCCTGCTCAGCCATCCTGCCTACCCCCTGGGGTGCTGATCTTTCCACGGGAACTACTCCTAGGTTTCTCTGTAGTAGGAACAGGTGAGCAACTCCTGCCTCTCTTCTGGTTCTATGGATAATTATGGGACATAACGAATTACAGATCATTTGTACTGCTCTGTAATAAACCGTATTCCCTGGTATATTCACGTTTTGTTTTAGACATATGATCATGAATAGTGTTTTATTAGACTAAGCACGTTCATCCATCCAGCTAGATGCTCACCCTCCCACTCTTTCCTCAGATTGCTGCCCAGGTGGGGCATGGAGCCGTCGGGTTATATCAACTCTTGTTAAAGGAGGCCAAGACCAGGGAGATGGCCTATAAATGGGAGGAGTATGGGTAAGTGCACATGATGTCCAGGATCTTCTAATTAAACATATTGTAGCACAGTGCCAGGACCCCCTCTATTTCCATACATACACACTTAGGCCCTCATTCCGAGTTGATCGCTCACTAGCTTCTTTTAGCAGCCGTGCAGACCGCATATATGCCGTTCACGGGGGAGTGTATTTTCGCTTTGCAAGTGTGCTATCGCATGCGCAGCCGAGCGGTACAAAAACATTTTCTGCAAAACAAGACCAGCCGTGTGGTTTCTTATCGTGTGCGATGATTTAGTGTCGGAGGTCCCGGAGTTGACGTCAGATACCCGCCCTGCAAACACCTGGTCACGCCTGCGTTTTCCCTACCACTCCCAGAAAACGGTCAGTTGACACCCAAAAACGTCCTCTTCCTGTCAATCTCCTTGCGATCAGCTGTGCGAATGGAATCGTCGCTAGAAGCATTGCACAGCAACAATGCCGTTAGTACCCGTACAACGCGCGTGCGCAATGCGGTGCATGCGCAGTTTTGCCATATATTTTTTTTCCTGATCGCTGCGCTGCGAAAATCGGCAGCGTGCGATCAACTCGGAATGACCCCCTTAGCACTTAGAGAGCAACTTCCTAGGCTGGATTGCCTTTAAACCATAACATTAGGTAGCTTGCCTTTTGCGGCATGTTCCAGAATGGTGTTAAAAATGTACATGGTAAAAGAAAATACTCAATCATAATTAGGCCATATTTAATTTAACATAATGATTTGATGTGTAGAATATTATTCCGCTTAGTTTTCGCCTTGCGACCCATGATACACACAACATATTGATGACTTTTGAGAACATATTTTGCGAACAGGGTGGCCCCTGATTCGCATGTAGTTAGTGATTGGGGGTAATTATGTGTCCCATGGGTAGTAGTAACCTCACTTGGCTGCAGGGAACCTCATCGTGTGGTCACTGATGGTTAATGAGGAAGGTAGAGGCGTTGGGTCTACTAAGGCCCAGATCACTTCTCATACTGCCCCCTGCTGATAAAGAACGTTTAATACTAGAAGTGACATTCAAGTCTATTGTATTGAATTATGCAAAGAAGAAAAAAAAACACCACAATTTATTATGCCCACAAAAACTAGATCTGCATTAGGGAACAAATTTGCAATCCTTGTAAATATTACAAGTTCTAAAGTGAAATTAGGGGCATATTACCTAGCTTGAGTTAATTTTGTGAAAGACACAAAGGGAACAGACTGCATTTGAGACACTACTTGTCTGTAGATTAGGCAATTCTGTGATGTCCTCTTTGGGTCTTCCTTGTCTCCTCAGGGCTAAAAAGGTTGTACTTCAGGGTTCTAGTACAGCTCACCTAATGGAGTTACAAGCTCTGGCGATAAGTATGGATCTACCCACGTACCTGGTGCAGGATGCTGGCAGGACCCAGGTAACAGAATGAATGGTCCCATGTCACTGCCCATGCTAATCTCAGCATTGCAGCGCTGCCAACACATTTCGTCTTTGTACCAGATTGCAGCTGGGTCGCATACGATCCTTGCCGTCATGGGGGAAGAAGAAATTGTGAATAAGGTGACCGGCAAACTGAAGTTGCTGAACTAAGAGACAGCACGACAAGCGGAGAGCAGCCCCTGTGCTGGTGAGAGGGAAGGCTGTTGTGGTGACCCTAACCAAAGCGCTAGTCTGCGCAGAGAAGGAGAACGCGGCGGGACTCGTCTCGTATGTGCCGTACTGACAAGTAACGCTCTGCATCCATCGCCACTCACAAAATGGAGATACTGTGTCTTAGGGCACATTCAAAACATTAGCAGTGTATCTACGTAGCCAAATATGCTATTAAAGATCACTAGTAGGATACTGATTAGGCAGATAAAGTACTGTATATGGAAATTCGCGAGTTTAGAGCTTTACATTTTAAAGGACCCAAAACAGATCTGACTAGTATTATGTTTGGTGTTAGTGGTAATTTAATCCCGAATAGCCTCAAAGGAGAATTCCTGCAATTAGCTAAATTCCACCACATATACAGTTTAAGCGTATGCAATATACAACCGTCTGCCAAACAGCAGCAGACGAGCAGTATTCCTTTACCTTGTTTATTATCGTAGTTGTTGTGGTTACAATGTACTTAGTAACTAGCCACTTCCTCGTTTTATATTGTGCCATTATATCTGATGTTCCACGTCCTTATAAATATTTATGACCCCTACCTTCCTACCCTAATACAGACCTGTACCAGTGTCTATTCTCCATGTGATTGGCCTATCAAGATGCCCAGATTAGCAATGTACGTTTGAGATTGCAAATGAGCTCATTGAGATTTGTGCAAAGTTGCTGGTCCCAGGTATGTGTAGAAATCTCATGCGCATTGGACAAATACTTCCTAAGTGGAATCATGTTATACAAATACTTTTTCTGACCAGTTCCCGAAACGTACGTATTTGTCATTATTGCTGTTTCCTGTACATATAAAGCAAACGTCACTTAAATAGCTTCCATCTAAGTATAGTGTTGCTGTTGAACTTTCCTTTCCAGTTTATTGGTGGTTATAATGAATCGGTAAGCGCAGTTTATTCTACAGGCAATGCCCGTTCTGCTTTCGTCCATTCACAGATAACAAGCACCGATCTGTCAGTGACTCCCTTTAAATCACTGTAAGTTTGCTCATTGAATAAACTCTGTTGTAACTGGATGTTTTGTATAGTAACGCAAAATTGATGTAAAGGTGAATTCCTCAGCATTTTGAGTAAATTGTTTCCTATTAAATCCAGCCTCTTCTGATTTATTTGCAATCATTTATGGTCTTAGAAACGATTTCTCTTTCTAGATTTGTATCTGGTCTTCTGTCTGTTCTTAGGAACCCTAACAAGCACTGGCCGTTCCGACACCTGCAGCTAACTATTTTGACAGTTGCAGGTGTCATTGCCCATATACCACAGCAAGGGACAGGGCTGTCCCTGGCGACTGCCGGCAGCAGGACGCATGCGAGATCTCGCACATGCGCAGAGAAGCCGGTCGGTCAGGGAGACACACAGCGCATCAGCACTAAGCTGGCGCACTATGCGATCAGGCGGGGATCGTCTAAGGGGAGAGGGTTTTCACCCGGCAGATGAGATGTGAATACATCTTGTTGATGTTGCTTCCTACTTTGCCTCGGTAATGAGGCTGAGCAGGAAGTGCTGTAGCGGCACAGGTCAGCCTGATCCGTGTCACTAGAATACATCTTCCCCTTAGTGATCCCATTAGGATGCGGGCAGGGTAGGGCACCGCGGTGCGGGCAAGGGGTCTTGTGTGTGCGTCCGTGAAGGGGTCGTGTCCATCATGGGAGGGGGGCGCGGCCCTGTCGCCGTCACGTTTGGGGGGGGTTTGCCCAGCACTTATGGACATGCAGGGTTGCCCCTAAGCCTTTCCCTCACTGTGAGTAGATGCTATGCGCATGGCATCTATTTACCCAGCGCGGGTGATCGGCAACCGCGATTTTTCCCACCCGAAGGACACTGCGGCCCGCGGGTGGAAAGCACAGGGTTCGCTGTTTTAGCAGTGCGCTTTAAAAGGGCAGGGCGCATTTTGCGGTTTTTAAATTGGGCAGGACGTGGCACCTTGTTAATAC
This sequence comes from Pseudophryne corroboree, assembly GCF_028390025.1. Taxonomy (NCBI): domain Eukaryota; kingdom Metazoa; phylum Chordata; class Amphibia; order Anura; family Myobatrachidae; genus Pseudophryne; species Pseudophryne corroboree. The sequence goes on along the minus strand of NC_086452.1, from coordinate 428,995,381 downwards.
AGCCTAACATGAACAGTATAGCTGTTGTATCCAGGAGTGGGATGCATCTTACTAGTTGATAATATTCTGGGGGCCAGGCATATACGCAGTCATTCTTCTACATCTGGCCACACTGGTGCATCAAAAAAAAGATGTTACTGTATTGGTTGGAAGCGACTTTCATTTCAGACCACCGACGTCAGCCAGAGGACACGGCCACAGAGGCTGGGTGTAGACAGGATTGCGTAGGCCAGGCATTCCCAACCTCTGTTCTCATGGAACACTAAGGCCGGGTACACACTACACTGATATCGGCCCGATTTGTTTCCGGGCAAAATGGAGCAACAAATCGGTCTGTGTATCCCTGATTTGCTCGCACCCACGGTCATTAACGATGTCTTCTGGTCAGCTCTGCTGCAGGGTCAATTTTAAAACATCGCTAACAATGCGGCAGCATGACATCCTTCATCGCCCTCTGCATCAGCAAATGTATATGCACTTGCTAATACGGGGTCCTGTCACCCGCCAAGTCAGCTGCTTAACACTGCAGGTTTTAGTGATATCCAGGCTTCAGCACAGACAGTTAAATCTGAATAACTGAGGTACTAATTAAGTCACCTGTGCTCAAGCATAGATATCACTGAAACCTGGACTGATAGTGTGCCTTGAGGACCGAGGTTTGGAATGCCTGGTGTAGGCCCTTCTCACACAGTGTTCATGTTTTGTTTTCTGTTCGTTCGTGAGTGTATGATATGAAAGTCGCTGGTGTGTCTTCAGTCAGTTCTATGCAAACACTGGCTACCTTTTAATATAACATAAGACGACCATTTGCACAGTTAAACATCCGGTCAGGTTGCTACAGATACATTAGCACAAGATATTTTGCACAGATTACACCTTAGAAAGCTGTTACTGCGCAGACGTGGGGGTGCAGATCTTGAAGCTGGTCTCTCCCCATCTCTCCAGCTGCATGGCAATATAAATGCCCTATATCAGAGGTTTTCAAATGCAGTCCTCAAGGCACCCAAACAGTCCAGGTTTTAGGTATGACTGAGGTGCTAATTAAGTCACCTGCGGCCACACATGGATAAACTTAAAACCCGGACTGTTGGGGTGCTTTGAGGGTCGCGTTTGAAAGCCTCTTCCCTATATGGATACTTTTCTTTTTAAATACACTTTTGCACCATTTGGTTTCCCTTCAGCAATATTTTTAATAATATAAGATGACATGGAATCATCTTGCACCAGACAGAAATCGGCACAGAGTGAGGACTGTCCAGTAGAGGGAGCTCTTGTCTATTAGAGCCCTGTAGTTTGGCTTCTCCCTCAACCGTGCTGACAGTCACTCTCAGGCATTATTGGTGGTAGGTGATCTGTTTCACCATATTACTTGGCAACCATTTTGTGGAATAAGGGTTTTATAAAATGACAGTAAATCATATAAGTATTTTAAATTCTGACTTTATAGGACATGGCTATAAAGCCTGGCCCCCCTCCTGTCATAAATATTACCCAATTGCTAGTATGACAGTAACAATCATTTTGTCTGTTGCCATTTGAAGAATTTCAACACTGTTTAAGTGAATGTGGTTTATTACCTTTTGGATTGAGGGTATCGTGACAAGACTGGGTGAGACAGAATACAGAAATTGGGTAGACAATGGCATGGTCAATGCAATTAACACACTATACACAGATGAGTATCTTTGGGTATTTTCTCTTGGTCCTGTATTTTACATTTTGGGGGAAATGAAGTGAAGTTGCTCAGCCAATCAGCTACTGTAAGTTTTCTAGCACAGCCTGTAAAATGACAGTTGCTGAGCAACTTCTCCCCTCTATCGTCCTCCAAGATTTGATAAATCTCCACCTATGTATTTTATAGCTTGTTGCTTAGGTAGAGGTGATGTGAATCTGTGTTTAGAAGTAGTGGATGAGGAACCCCTTACATAAAATCTTTATAACCTTTTCGTAATGTTTTTATAAATAGAGTCCAGAAGAGCCAGCGGGTGCAGTGTTTGGTGTTGTACCAACCGCAGTGTTAGACTGTGAATCTCCGGATGCTGTCTGTACCGTGTATTGCTGCTGGGTTATATTGGGAGAGGTGTCCTCTGTGCTCTGTTGTTCTATGAAGACACTTCAGAGACTCAACCTGGCAGGAAACATGGCTGGATTGCTGCCTGCATTGGGAAGGTGCCATTGCCACTAACACAGCGAGAAATAGACACTAAATGATGCCCAACGACCGTAAACTTAAATACACAAAAAGTACTTCTTTTGAGGTACGTGTAATTGGAAGTAGCTCCTGAAGTAGGGCAGGAAGTGCCTGGGCCAGTGCTGAAGATACCACCATGCTGGTTGGCGTAAGGAAGTTTCCAGGCTACTGTTAAGCGGGATGTAGTTAAAATGCCGCCGGACAGGATCCCGGCATCAAAATACAGACGCCTGGAATCCTGAACGTTTGTTTAACGGGACACGCGCGTCCTGCCGCAGGTGGTGGAAGGTTAGGTTTAGGCATTAGAAGGGGGGTTAGGGTGCAGGAACGAGAAGAGGATTGGTAGGTACCGGGAAGAGGGGGGTTAGGGTTAGGCACCAAGTGGTAAGGGTTGGGTTTAGGCAGCAGGGAAGGGAGGGTTAGGCACCACCGGGAGGGTTCGGGTTAGTCACACACAAGGGAGGGTTAGGATATTTTCTGGGGGGCTGTCGGGATTCTGATGGACAGGATGCTGCTGTCGGTATTCTGACCGCTGGCATCCCATCCATCGGTATACCATACCGAATCTCTGTTATGCACTTGGCAGCCACTGTGACATTTTCAGAAATGGCGCAATACGTATATGAAGAAGGCAGGACAGCTACCATTAGATGGTATACAAAACCGAGAAAAAGAAAGAAGACTCTTGGTTGGTGCACACTTAAAGGAAAGACGCATGTCAATATGTATATTGGAGAGATAAGATATAACTTTATTAATATCAATAAAATATAGTCCCTTAATAAGAAAAAAATTATTAATTAAAAATGACTGATGAATATCAATATGAAAAGAGGCAGCAGTGGTGACGGGAATGAATTCCCTGTGTAAAAAATCCTGAATTGGATTGTACTGCGCAACCAATGTGTGCTGTGCTATCCTGTGATAATAATTCACCACTGTCACAGGTCTGCTGTCTACATAAAAGTGAGGGTCCAATCAAATAGACAATTTGAGTACCATGCCTAATTGTTCAGCATTGTGTGGTTAGGAAACATTTGTGTAAACCGCCAAAGGATAGTATTGAAAAGGAATATAGCAACAGAATGAATTTGCTGTCAATGTTAGACCAGAGTGTCCCCAAATCTCCAGCCTACTACACAGAGTATTCCCAGGTGGTCTCCCGCCTGGTACTGACACGGCCCTATACTGTATAGCTTCCAAGATAGGACGAGATTGGGCACATGCAGTATGGTATTATAGTAGGTCACAGGAGTCTTAATTGCCTCCTCTCCAGAATCATTGATGAGAGTTCGTGAAAAAATGGAGAAGAGGAGATAAGAACGGGATCTGCTGTTGGTGTTAAGGGGGGTACTCACGGAGCGATATTCTAAGCAATCTGACTAGATTGCTTAGAATATCAGCATGATCGCTCCGTGTGTAGCCCCCTCAGCGATAGCGATGCGCGGCCCTGCACATCGCTATCGCTGCTGCTAGATTGGCCTGCATGCAGGCCAATCTAGCGGGTCGCTCACTTCACCCGCTGTCTCCCCCCGCACGCTCAGCATAGATCGCGCTGTGCTGAGCGGCAGAACCGCTCAGCACACCTCTCCTTAATCGACCCGTGGGTACTGGGCTTTAGGCAGTGGGGTAAGCCTGGGAATACTCTAATTGTCTATTTGATTGGACCCTCACTCTTATGTAGACAGCAGACCTGTGACAGTGGTGAATCATCACAGGATAGCACAGCACACATTGGTTGCGCAGTACAATCCAATTCAGGATTTATTACACGGGGAATTCATTCCCGTCACCACTGCTGCCTCTTTTCATATTGGTATTCATCAGTAATTTTTAATTAATAATTAATATTTTTTTTCTTATTAAGGGACTATATGTTATTGATATTAATGAAAGTTATATCTTACTATCTCTCCAATATACATATTGACATGCGTCTTTCCTTTAAGAGTGCACCAACCAAGAGTCTTCTTTCTTTCTCTCTGTTTTGTATCTCAAATTGATTACTGACTTTTGGTGCACCACCAGCAGATTAAATCAACAAGCAATCCGCCATATAATTTGTGAATTGCTGGTTTCAATTTATCACTAGTACTTCGTGCTTAACCTTGACTGGTGCGGAGTCATCCCTGTTTTCTTAAATACTGTAACCATTAGATGGTATGCCAGCAAGGTAGGTGATTCCCCCTCTGTGGGTGTCCACGACACCCATAGAGGGAGAATAGAACCTGTAGCGAGCCTGCAAGGGGCTTTGTTGCGCTCTCCTCCCTGTCGGCATTCCACCGCTGGGGATGCTGATTTCGGGATAATGACATTCGGCATCCCATGCGGCGGTATTACATACCGAACCCCATTAGACACATCAAGGTTTGGCTGACAAAGTGGTATGCATTCGCGGATCATAGCTGTTTTATCTGGATATTCTCCCGTAGAGTGATGTGTATGAATGTTTGTATCTTGGCAAATAAAATGCCAGAATGTCGCATTTTATGATAGCCTGTGCCTCTGTTGCCCAGAGGCTAGAAGGCATCTGACTGATAAATATGCTTCAGACATTTGCCAAGTTGGCATAAACGTCACAGTATAATACCAACCACCAGGGTTGGGGAAAATAAATAAATATATATATCATTTTTAGAACATGTTTTAATCCTGCTTATGGTAATACTGTGAAACAATGCAAAAAAAATAACAGGCGTTAAACAAATTTATTTATTTATTTCTCTGACGTCCTAGTGGATGCTGGGACTCCGTCAGGACCATGGGGAATAGCGGCTCCGCAGGAGACAGGGCACAAAAGTAAAAGCTTTAGGATCAGGTGGTGTGCACTGGCTCCTCCCCCTATGACCCTCCTCCAAGCCTCAGTTAGGTTTTTGTGCCCGTCCGAGCAGGGTGCAATCTAGGTGGCTCTCATAAAGAGCTGCTTAGAGTAAAAGTTTTGATAGTTTTATTATTTTCAGTGAGTCCTGCTGGCAACAGGCTCACTGCAACGAGGGACCTAGGGGAGAAGAAGTGAACTCACCTGCGTGCAGGATGGATTTGCTTCTTAGGCTACTGGACACTAGCTCCAGAGGGACGATCACAGGTACAGCCTGGATGGGTCACCGGAGCCGCGCCGCCGACCCCCTTGCAGATGCCGAAGTAAGAAGAGGTCCAGAAACCGGCGGCTGAAGGCTTTTCAGTCTTCATGAGGTAGCGCACAGCACTGCAGCTGTGCGCCATTGCGCTCAGGCACACTTCACACCGGCGGTCACTGAGGGTGCAGGGCGCTGGGGGGGGCGCCCTGGGCAGCAATGTTAATACCTTTCTGGCTAAAAAGAATACATCACATATAGTCCCTGAGGCTATATGGATGTATTTCACCCCTGCCAGGTCTCAGAAAAACCGGGAGAAGAGCCCGCCGGAATAGGGGGCGGGGCCTATCTCCTCAGCACACAGCGCCATTTTCCCTCACAGAACTACTGGTGGGAAGGCTCCCAGGCTCTCCCCTGCACTGCACTACAGAAACAGGGTTAAAACAGAGAGGGGGGGCACTTATTTGGCGATATGATTATATATTAAGATGCTATAAGGGAAAACACTTATATAAAGGTTGTCCCTGTATAATTATAGCGTTTTGGTGTGTGCTGGCAAACTCTCCCTCTGTCTCCCCAAAGGGCTAGTGGGGTCCTGTCCTCTATCAGAGCATTCCCTGTGTGTGCTGTGTGTCGGTACGTGTGTGTCGACATGTATGAGGACGATGTTGGTGAGGAGGCGGAGCAATTGCCTGTAATGGTGATGTCACTCTCTAGGGAGTCGACACCGGTATGGATGGCTTATTTAAGGAATTACGTGATAATGTCAACACGCTTCAAGGTCGGTTGACGACATGAGACGGCCGGCAAACAAATTAGTACCTGTCCAGGCGTCTCAAACACAGTCAGGGGCTTTAAAACGCCCATTTACCTCAGTCGGTCGACATAGACACGGACACTGACTCCAGTGTCGACGGTGAAGAAACAAACGTATTTTCCTTTAGGGCCACACGTTACATGTTAAGGGCAATGAAGGAGGTGTTACATATTTCTGATACTACAAGTACCACAAAAAAGGGTATTATGTGGGTGTAAAAAAACTACATGTAGTTTTTCCTGAATCAGATAAATTAAATGAAGTGTGTGATGATGCGTGGGTTTCCCCCGATAGAAAATTATTGGCGGTATACCCTTTCCCGCCAGAAGTTAGGGCGCGTTGGGAAACACCCCTTAGGGTGGATAAGGCGCTCACACGCTTATCAAAACAAGTGGCGTTGCCGTCTCCAGATACGGCCGCCCTCAAGGAGCCAGCTGATAGGAGGCTGGAAAATATCCTAAAAAGTATATACACACATACTGGTGTTATACTGCGACCAGCTATCGCCTCAGCCTGGATGTGCAGCGCTGGGGTGGCTTGGTCGGATTCCCTGACTGAAAATATTGATACCCTTGACAGGGACAGTATTTTATTGACTATAGAGCACAGAGAGATATTTGCACTCTGGCATCAAGAGTAAGTGCGATGTCCATATCTGCCAGAAGATGTTGATGGACACGACAGTGGTCAGGTGATGCAGATTCCAAACGGCACATGGAAGTATTGCCGTATAAAGGGGAGGAGTTATTTGGGGTCGGTCCATCGGACCTGGTGGCCACGGCAACAGCTGGAAAATCCACCTTTTTTACCCTAAGTCACATCTAAGCAGAAAAAGACACCGTCTTTTCAGCCTCAGTCCTTTCGTCCCCATAAGGGCAAGCGGGCAAAAGGCCAGTCATATCTGCCCAGGGATAGAGGAAAGGGAAGAAGACTGCAGCAGGCAGCCCATTCCCAAGAACAGAAGCCCTCCACCAAGTCCTCAGCATGACGCTGGGGCCGTACAGGACCCCTGGATCCTACAAGTAGTATCCCAGGGGGTACTGATTGGAAATTCGAGACGTCTCCCCCTCGCAGGTTCCTGAAGTCTGCTTTACCAACGTCTCCCTCCGACAGGGAGGCAGTATTGGAAACAATTCACAAGCTGTATTCCCAGCAGGTGATAATCAAAGTACTCCTCCTACAACAAGGAAAGGGGTATTATTCCACACTATATTGTGGTACTGAAGCCAGACGGCTCCGTGAGACCTATTCTAAATCTGAAATATTTGAACACTTACATACAAAGGTTCAAATCAAGATGGAGTCACTCAGAGCAGTTATAGCGAACCAGGAAGAAGGGGACTATATGGTGTCCCGGGACATCAGGGATGCTTCCTCCATGTCCCAATTTGCCCTTCACACCAAGGGTACCTCAGGTTCGTGGTACAGAACTGTCACTATCAGTTTCAGACGATGCCGGTTGGATTGTCCACGGCACCCCGGGTCTTTACCAAGGTAATGGCCGAAATGATGATTCTTCTTCAAAGAAAATGGACGATATCCTGATAGGGGCAAGGTCCAGAGAACAGTTGGAGGTCGGAGTAGCACTATCTCAAGTAGTTCTACGACAGCATGGGTGGATTCTAAATATTCCAAAACCGCAGCTGTTTCCGACGACAATTTGCTGTTCCTAGGGATGATTCTGGACACAGTCCAGAAAAGGGTGTTTCTCCCGGAGAAGAAAGCAAGGGAGTTATCCGAGCTAGTCAGGAACCTCCTAAAACCAGGAAAAGTGTCAGTGCATCATTGCACAAGGGTCCTGGGAAAAATGGTGGCTTCTTACGAAGCGATTCCATTCGGCATATTTCACGCAAGAACTTTTCAGTGGGATCTGCTGGAAAAATGGTCCGGATCGCATCTTCAGATGCATCAGCGGATAACCCTGTCTCCAAGGACAAGGGTGTTTCTTCTGCGGTGGCTGCAGAGTGCTCATCTACTAAAAGGACGCAGATTCGGCATTCAGGACTGGGTCCTGGTGACCACGGATGCCAGTCGGAGAGGCTGGGGAGCAGTCACACAGGGAAAAAATTTCCAGGGAGTGTGATCAAGTCTGGAGACTTCTCTCCACATAAAACAATGCTCTAAGCTTAGCAAGACCTCTGCTTCAAGGTCAGCCGGTATTGATCCAGTGGGACAACATCACGGCAGTCGCCCACGTAAACAGACAGGGCGGCACAAGAAGCAGGAGGGAAATGGCAGAAACTGCAAAGATTCTTCGCTGGGCGGAAAATCGTGGGATAGCACTGTCAGCAGTGTTCATTCCGGGAGTGGACAACTGGGAAGCAGACTTCCTCAGCAGGCACGACCTCCACCCGGGAGAGTGGGGACTTCATTGGGAAGTCTTCCACATGATTGTGAACCGTTGGGAAAGACCAAAGGTGACATGATGGCGTCCCGCCTGAACAAAAAACTGGACAGGTATTGCGCCAGGTCAAGAGACCCTCAGGCAATAGCTGTGGACGTTCTGGTAACACAGTGGGTGTACCAGTCGGTGTATGTGTTCCCTCCTCTGCTTCTCATACCCAAGGTACTGAGAATTATAAGACGTAGAGGAGTAAGAACTATACTCGTGGCTCCGGATTGCCCAAGAAGGACTTGGTACCCGGAACTTCAAGAAATGCTCACAGAGGACTCATGGCCTCTGCCGCTAAGAAGGGACTTGCTTCAGCAAGTACCATGTCTGTTCCAAGACTTACCGCGGCTGCGTTTGACGGCATGGCGGTGGAACGCCGGATCCTAAGGGAAAAAGGCATTCCGGAAGAGGTCATTCCTACCCTGGTCAAAGCCAGGAAGGAGGTGACCGCACAACATTATCACCACATGTGGCGAAAATATGTTGCGTGGTGTGAGGCCAGGAAGGCCCCACGAAGAAATTTCAACTCGGTCGATTCCTGCATTTCCTGCAAACAGGAGTGTCTATGGGCCTCAAATTGGGGTCCATTAAGGTTCAAATTTCGGCCCTGTCAATTTTCTTCCAGAAAAAAATTGGCTTCACTTCCTGAAGTCCAGAAGTTTGTCAAGGGAGTACTGCATATACAACCCCCTTTTGTGCCTCCAGTGGCACTGTGGGATCTCAACGTAGTTCTGGGATTCCTCAAATCACATTTTAAACCGCTCAAATCTGTGGATTTGAAATATCTCACATGAAAAGTGACCATGCGGTTGGCCCTGGCCTCGGCCAGGCGAGTGTCAGAATTGGTGGTTTTGTCTCACAAAAGCCCATATCTGATTGTCCATTCGGACAGGGCAGAGCTGCGGACTCGTCCCCAGTTTCTCCCTAAGGTGGTGTCAGCGTTTCAACTGAACCAGTTTATTGTGGTACCTGCGGCTATTAGGGACTTGGAGGACTCCAAGTTGCTAGATGTTGTCAGGGCCCTGAAAATATAGGTTTCCAGGACGGCTGGAGTCAGGAAAACTGACTTGCTGTTATCCTGTATGCACCCAACAAACTGGGTGCTCTTGCTTCTAAGCAGACGATTGCTAGTTGGATGTGTAGTACAATTCAGCTTGCACATTCTGTGGCAGGCCTGCCACAGCCAAAATATGTAAATGCCCATTTCACAAGGAAGGTGGGCTCATCTTGGGCGGCTGCCCGAGGGGTCTCGGCTTTACAACTTTGCCGAGCTGCTACTTGGTCAGGAGCAAACACGTTTGCAAAATTCTACAAATTTGATAACCTGGCTGAGGAGGACCTGGAGTTCTCTCATTCGGTGCTGCAGAGTCATCCGCACTCTCCCGCCCGTTTGGGAGCTTTGGTATAATCCCCATGGTCCTGACGGAGTCCCAGCATCCACTAGGACGTCAGAGAAAATAAGAATTTACTTACCGATAATTCTATTTCTCGTAGTCCGTAGTGGATGCTGGGCGCCCATCCCAAGTGCGGATTGTCTGCAATACTTGTACATAGTTATCGTTACAAAAATCGGGTTATTATTGTTGTGAGCCATCTTTTCAGAGGCTCCTCTGTTATCATGCTGTTAACTGGGTTCAGATCACAGGTTGTACAGTGTGATTGGTGTGGCTGGTATGAGTCTTACCCGGGATTCAAAATCCTTCCTTATTGTGTACGCTCGTCCGGGCACAGTATCCTAACTGAGGCTTGGAGGAGGGTCATAGGGGGAGGAGCCAGTGCACACCACCTGATCCTAAAGCTTTTACTTTTGTGCCCTGTCTCCTGCGGAGCCGCTATTCCCCATGGTCCTGACGGAGTCCCAGCATCCACTACGGACTACGAGAAATAGAATTATCGGTAAGTAAATTCTTATTTTTTTACAACCCTGTCTGCTACCTACTGCTGGTTTCCACGGTATGTCATTGTCGTACAGCGTGGACCATCCTTGCGCAAGTCCGGGGTAACTGATAGGAGTTTGTGTGATCAGCAGCGCCTATTGGGGGTTACTCCGAGTTGATCGCTAGCTGAAAATGTTCGCAGCACAGCGATGATGAAAAAAAATGGCACTTCTGCGATTGCGGCCCTATGCGCACGCGCAACGTACTTTCACAACGTAGTTTCACAAATGTAGTTTCTCTAACGTCCTAAGTGGATGCTGGGGACTCCGTCAGGACCATGGGGAATAGCGGCTCCGCAGGAGACAGGGCACAAAAATAAAGCTTTAGGATCAGGTGGTGTGTACTGGCTCCTCCCCCTATGACCCTCCTCCAAGCCTCTGTTAGGTTTTTGTGCCCGTCCGAGCAGGGTGCAATCTAGGTGGCTCTCCTAAAGAGCTGCTTAGAAAAAGTTTGTTAGGTTTATTATTTTCAGTGAGTCCTGCTGGCAACAGGCTCACTGCATCGAGGGACTTAGGGGAGAGAATTTCAACTCACCTGCATGCAGGATGGATTGGATTCTTAGGCTACTGGACACCATTAGCTCCAGAGGGAGTCGGAACACAGGTCTCACCCTGGGGTTCGTCCCGGAGCCGCGCCGCCGACCCCCCTTACAGATGCTGAAGATTGAAGGTCCGGAAACAGGCGGCAGAAGGCTCTTCAGTCTTCATGAAGGTAGCGCACAGCACTGCAGCTGTGCGCCATTGTTGTCACACACTTCACACCAAGCGGTCACGGAGGGTGCAGGGCGCTGCTGGGGGCGCCCTGGGCAGCAATATTTAATACCTTTATGGCAAAAGAATACATCACATATAGCCATTGAGGCTATATGTATGTATTTAACCCATGCCAGTTATCTAAAACTACGGGAGAAAAGCCCGCCGAAATAGGGGGCGGAGCTTATTCTCCTCCGCACACAGCGCCATTTTCCTGCTCAGCTCCGCTGTGAGGAAGGCTCCCAGGACTCTCCCGTGCACTGCACTACAGAAACAGGGTAAAACAGAGAGGGGGGCATTTTTTTGGCGATATTTTGATATATTTAAGCTGCTATAAAGAACAACACTTATATAAGGTTGTTCCCATATATATTATAGCGCTTGGGTGTGTGCTGGCAAACTCTCCCTCTGTCTCCCCAAAGGGCTAGTGGGGTCCTGTCTTCGATAAGAGCATTCCCTGTGTGTCTGCTGTGTGTCGGTACGTGTGTGTCGACATGTGTCGACATGTATGAGGACGATGTCGGTGTGGAGGCAGAGCAATTGCCGATAATGGTGATGTCACCCCCCAGGGAGTCGACACCGGAATGGATGGCTTTGTTTATGGAATTACGTGATAATGTCAGCACATTACAAAAATCAGTTGACGACATGAGACGGCCGGCAAACCAGTTAGTACCTGCCCAGGCGTCTCAGACACCGTCAGGGGCTGTAAAGCGCCCTTTACCTCAGTCGGTCGACACAGACCCAGACACAGACACTGAATCTAGTCGACGGTGATGAAACAAACGTATTTTCAAGTAGGGCCACACGTTATATGATCACGGCAATGAAGGAGGCTTTGCATATCTCTGATACTGCAAGTACCACAAAAAGGGGTATTATGTGGGGGGTGAAAAAACTACCTGTAGTTTTTCCTGAATCAGAGGAATTAAATGATGTATGTGATGAAGCGTGGGTTAACCCAGATAGAAAAATGCTAATTTCAAAAAAGTTATTAGCATTATACCCTTTCCCACCAGAGGTTAGGGCGCGCTGGGAAACACCCCCTAGGGTGGATAAGGCGCTCACACGCTTATCAAAACAAGTGGCGTTACCGTCTCCTGATACGGCCGCCCTCAGGGATCCAGCTGATAGGAGAATGGAAACTACCCTAAAAAGTATATACACACATACTGGTGTTATACTGCGACCAGCCATCGCCTCAGCCTGGATGTGCAGTGCTGGGGTCGTCTGGTTGGATTCCCTGACTGAAAATATTGATACCCTGGATAGGGACAGTGTTTTATTGACTATAGAGCAATTAAAGGATGCTTTCCTTTATATGCGAGATGCTCAGAGAGATATTTGCACTCTGGCATCGAGAGTAAATGCGATGTCCATATCTACCAGAAGGAGTTTATGGACGCGACAGTGGTCAGGTGATGCGGATTCCAAAAGACATATGGAAGTATTGCCGTATAAAGGGGAGGAATTATTTGGCGTCGGTCTATCGGATCTGGTGGCCACGGCAACTGCCGGAAAATCCACCTTTTTACCTCAGACCCCCTCCCAACAGAAAAAGACACCGTCTTTTCAGCCGCAGTCCTTTCGGTCCTATAAGAACAAGCGGACAAAAGGACAGTCATATCTGCCTCGGGGCAGAGGAAGGGGTAAGAGAGGGCAGCAAGCAGCCCCTGCCCAGGAACAGAAGCCCTCCCAGGGTTCTGCAAAGCCCTCAGCATGACGCTGGGGCCTTACAAGCGGACTCAGGAGCGGTGGGGGGTCGACTCAAGAATTTCAGCGCACAGTGGGCTTGCTCACAGGTGGACCCCTGGATTCTGCAGGTAGTATCTCAGGGTTACAGGTTGGAATTCGAGAAGTCTCCCCCTCGCCGGTTCCTAAAGTCTGCTTTGCCAACGTCTCCCTCAGACAGGGCGACGGTATTGGAAGCCATTCACAAGCTGTTTTCTCAGCAGGTGATAGTCAAGGTACCCCTCCTACAACAGGGAAAGGGGTATTACTCCACGCTATTTGTGGTACCAAAGCCAGACGGCTCGGTAAGACCTATTCTAAATCTGAAATCTTTGAACCTGTACATACAAAAATTCAAGTTCAAGATGGAGTCACTCAGAGCAGTGATAGCGAATCTGGAAGAAGGGGACTTTATGGTGTCCCTGGACATAAAGGATGCTTACCTACATGTCCCAATTTGCCCTTCACATCAAGGGTACCTCAGGTTCGTGGTGCAAAACTGTCATTATCAGTTTCAGACGCTGCCGTTTGGATTGTCCACGGCACCTCGGGTCTTTACCAAGGTAATGGCCGAAATGATGATTCTTCTGCGAAGAAGAGGCGTATTAATTATCCCTTACTTGGACGATCTCCTGATAAGGGCAAGGTCCAGAGAACAGCTGGAGGACGGAGTAGCACTAACCCAACTAGTGCTGCAACAACACGGGTGGATTCTGAATTTTCCAAAATCTCAGTTGACCCCGACGACACGTCTGCTGTTCCTGGGAATGATTCTGGACACGGTTCAGAAAAAGGTGTTTCTTCCGGAGGAGAAAGCCAGGGAGTTATCCGAACTTGTCAGGAACCTCCTAAAACCAGGGAAAGTGTCTGTGCATCAATGCACAAGAGTCCTGGGAAAGATGGTGGCTTCTTACGAAGCGATTCCATTCGGCAGATTCCACGCACGAACTTTTCAGTGGGATCTGCTGGACAAATGGTCCGGATCGCATCTGCAGATGCATCAGCGGATAACCTTATCGCCACGGACAAGGGTGTCTCTTCTGTGGTGGTTGCAAAGTGCTCATCTGTTAGAGGGCCGCAGATTCGGCATACAGGACTGGGTCCTGGTGACCACGGATGCCAGTCTGAGAGGCTGGGGAGCGGTCACACAGGGAAGAAACTTCCAGGGAGTATGGTCAAGCCTGGAGATGTCTCTTCACATAAATATACTGGAGCTAAGAGCGATTTACAATGCTCTAAGTCTGGCAAAACCCCTGCTTCAGGGTCAGCCGGTGTTGATCCAGTCGGACAACATCACGGCAGTCGCCCACGTAAACAGACAGGGCGGCACAAGAAGCAGGACAGCAATGGCAGAAGCTGCAAGGATTCTTCGCTGGGCGGAAGATCATGTGATAGCACTGTCAGCAGTATTCATTCCGGGAGTGGACAACTGGGAAGCAGACTTCCTCAGCAGACACGATCTACACCCGGGAGAGTGGGGACTTCATCCAGAAGTCTTCCACATGATTGTGAACCGTTGGGAAAAACCAATGGTGGATATGATGGCGTCCCGCCTCAACAAAAAACTGGACAGGTATTGCGCCAGGTCAAGAGACCCTCAGGCAATAGCTGTGGACGCTCTGGTAACACCGTGGGTGTTCCAGTCAGTGTATGTGTTCCCTCCTCTGCCTCTCATACCAAAGGTACTGAGCATTATACGGCAAAAGGGAGTAAGAACGATACTAGTGGCTCCGGATTGGCCAAGAAGAACTTGGTACCCGGAACTTCAAGAGATGCTCACGGAGGATCCGTGGCCTCTACCTCTAAGACCGGACCTGCTTCAGCAGGGACCGTGTCTATTCCAAGACTTACCGCGGCTGCGTTTGACGGCATGGCGGTTGAACGCCGAATTCTAAGGGAAAAAGGCATTCCGGAAGAGGTCATTCCTACACTGGTAAAAGCCAGGAAGGAGGTGACTGCACAACATTATCACCGCATTTGGAGAAAATATGTTGCATGGTGTGAGGCCAGGAAGGCCCCCACGGAGGAATTTCAACTGGGTCGATTCCTACATTTCCTGCAAACAGGATTGTCTATGGGCCTCAAATTGGGGTCCATTAAGGTTCAAATGTCGGCCCTGTCGATTTTCTTCCAGAAAGAATTGGCTTCAGTTCCTGAAGTCCAGACTTTTGTAAAAGGAGTACTACATATACAGCCCCCGGTTGTGCCCCCAGTGGCACCGTGGGATCTTAATGTAGTCTTGGATTTTCTCAAATCCCATTGGTTTGAGCCGCTCAAATCGGTGGAGTTGAAGTATCTTACATGGAAAGTAACCATGCTACTGGCCCTGGCTTCAGCCAGGAGAGTATCAGAATTGGCGGCTTTATCATATATGAGCCCATATCTGATTTTCCATACGGACAGGGCAGAACTGCGGACACGTCCTCATTTTCTGCCTAAGGTGGTGTCAGCGTTTCACCTGAACCAGCCTATTGTGGTGCCTGCGGCTACTAACGATTTGGAGGATTCCAAGTTGTTGGACGTGGTCCGGGCATTGAAAATATATATTTCAAGAACGGCGGGAGTCAGAAAGTCTGACTCACTGTTTATATTGTATGCACCCAACAAGATGGGTGCTCCTGCTTCTAAGCAGACGATTGCTCGTTGGATTTGTAGCACAATTCAACTTGCACATTCTGTGGCAGGCTTGCCACAACCTAAATCTGTCAAGGCCCATTCCACAAGGAAAGTGGGCTCATCCTGGGCGGCTGCCCGGGGGGTCTCGGCATTACAACTCTGCCGAGCTGCTACTTGGTCAGGGGCAAACACATTTGCAAAATTCTACAAATTTGATACCCTGGCTGAGGAGGACCTTGAGTTCTCTCATTCGGTGCTGCAGAGTCATCCGCACTCTCCCGCCCGTTTGGGAGCTTTGGTATAATCCCCATGGTCCTGACGGAGTCCCCAGCATCCACTTAGGACGTTAGAGAAAATAAGAATTTACTTACCGATAATTCTATTTCTCGTAGTCCGTAGTGGATGCTGGGCGCCCATCCCAAGTGCGGATTGTCTGCAATACTTGTACATAGTTATTGTTACAAACAAATTCGGGTTGTTATTGTTGTGAGCCGTCTGTTCAGAGGCTCCTACGTTTGTCATACTGTTAACTGGGTTCAGATCACAAGTTATACGGTGTGATTGGTGTGGCTGGTATGAGTCTTACCCGGGATTCAAGATCCTTCCTTATTGTGTACGCTCGTCCGGGCACAGTATCCTAACTGAGGCTTGGAGGAGGGTCATAGGGGGAGGAGCCAGTACACACCACCTAATCCTAAAGCTTTATTTTTGTGCCCTGTCTCCTGCGGAGCCGCTATTCCCCATGGTCCTGACGGAGTCCCCAGCATCCACTACGGACTACGAGAAATAGAATTATCGGTAAATAAATTCTTATTTTTACACAACGTCTAGCGATGCATTTCAGTCGCACTGGCTGCTGCAGAGTGATTGACAGGAAGAGGGCGTTTCTGGGTATCAACTGACCGTTTTCAGGAGTGTTCAAAAAAACGCAGGCGTGCCAGGAAAAACGCAGGCGTCGCTGGGAGAACGCAGGGCGTGTTTGTGACGTCAAATCTGGAACTGAATAGTCTGAAGTGATCGCAAGCGCTGAGTAGGTCTGGAGCTATTCTAAAACTGCACAATATTTTTTTGTAGCCGCTCTGCGATCCTTTCGTTCGCACTTCTGCTAAGATACACTCCCAGAGGGCGGCGGCTTAGCGTTTGCACGGCTGCTAAAAACTGCGAGCGAACAACTCGGAATGACCCCCATTGTGCGCCACATTCCCACAAACTGGCTGCCTTGGTACCTCCTACCTTGCCAGACTGTTGCACTTCTAAGCCTTACCTCGCTCCTGCTTGTCTTATACCCGTGTGTTCTGATTCTGTTGTCACTGCTGACTATGGCTCTGATTTACCACTTAAATGCTTACTCCAGCTTTATTGTGTAACAGACTCACGGCTAGTTCTTGGTACTGACTCCAGATTTCTCCTACAGTTTCCAGCTATTGGGAACATTCCTGCTCTGTCCAATGCTAGCCTTCGAGATGCTCATGTATTGTGACGGTATGATTGTTATGTGGATATCCTGGCTGTTGCACTGGAAATCTGGGACATAGCCATACCTGGATATGCGTTATATAAGGAGCACAAAGCAGGAAGAATAGAAGAAGTTAGATTTCTCTTACATCCATAGGGGATACTGGGGATGGTACTTTAGTACGATGGGGTATAGATGGGTCCACAGGAGCCGCTGCACTTAAACCAAACTTTAGTATTTATGCAGGTGTGCTGGCTCCTCCCCTCTATGCCCCCTCCCCCAGCTTCAGTTTAGAAAAAAATGCCCTCAGAGCTGGTCACATCTATGGAGGGCTCCAGAGTTCTCTTCAGTTTTGTTATTTTATTTTACTATTTTCAGACAGGGTGGCAACCTCTTGAAATGGTTAATGGTCCATTACCCGGCTACAGGATTCGTCCTGAGGGTGCCGTACCGCAGTGCACTGGTTACTTGCGCATGGTCCCAGAGCCACATGGCCACCCTGAGCAGCCGAAGGCTCTTCAGGATGAAGACTGGTGAGTCAGAGCTAGGAACCCCCGAAACGGGGGTTCCCGGCCATTTTGGCGGCATATAGACGCCCCGGTGCACGGCTCTCCAGAGTGGAGCCGATGACTCTAAAGGTATTGCAGGCACTGGCGATCCGCTACCAGAAGCCCTACAGGACAAGGGTAGCCATTTTCCATACAGAATTAGTCAGTTTGCCTTGGAGGGAAGTGCCTTTAAGGGGGCGGAGCTTCTCTCAAAGCGGGACCAGCAGCAGTGTGCCATTTCACAGCCCAGCAGAGGTGCAGTGTGCAGGCACAGCTCCGGAGCCTCCTGACATCCCTCAGGCTACATTGGGGGTATAGTGGGGACATTGGCCCTCATTCCGAGTTGATCGCTAGCTGCTTTCGGTCGCAGCGCAGCGAATAGGTAAAAAAAGCGGCACTTCTGCGCATGTGTATGGTGCGCACGCGCGTCGTACTTTCACAAAAGCCGATGTACTTTCACACAAGGTCTAGCAACGCTTTTCAGTCGCACTGCTGGCCGCAGAGTGATTGACAGGAAGTGGGTGTTTCTGGGCGGTAACTGACCGTTTTCGGGGAGTGAGTGAAAACAACGCAGGCGTGTCAGATAAAAACGCAGGAGTGGCTGGGGAAACGTAGGCATGACTGGCCGAACGCAGGGCATGTTTGTGACGTCAAAACAGAAACTAAACAGTCTGAAGTGATCGCTAGCTAGGAGTAAGTCTCGAGCTGCTCAGAAACTGCACAATCTTTTTTTGTAGCAATTCTGCGAACCTTTCGTTTGCACTTCTGCTAAGCTAAGATACACTCCCAGAGGGCGGCGGCCTAGCATTTGCACTGCTGCTAAAAGCAGCTAGCGAGCGATCAACTCGTAATGAGGGCCATTATACGGGGGAGGTGCTCTTATAACACTGGTCTTTATTAGGGACCATAGTTTTATTGCTGGCCGGTGTTAAGTTATAACTGTTAAGGGCAGGTGTGTGCTGGTTCCTCCTTTACTGTGCCTTTCTCCTAACAGGTGGAAAGGGCTGTGTATTGTGTTTTCCTGTGTGAATGCCTTGTATGTGTGTGGTGTGGGTTTTTTAACATGGCAGGAAAGACCGTTAAATGCAATTCCTCTGCGCAGGAATTTACACCAGCGTTTGTGGGTTCACTTGTGTGTGAACAATGCAGTGAATCTTCACAAAGCAGCAGCCAATCTCAAGAGCATGCTCCTGCTTGGCTTGCCACTTTTAAAGGTGTCATGGCGGATATCTGTGCAGAATTAGCCACGGCTATAAGTGAGAGAAGGGACTTACAAAAGTCTGTAAACGCAATGGTCTCTGCCCAACCACCCCCAAACCTGCACCGCAGAAACGGATGCTACCGCAGCTCCTCCAGTCGAACTCCAAGGAGGAGTTGGCTGAGGTTGAAGAGGGGGAGGTTGAGTTTGAGGTCTCAGGGGACGCTACCCCAGTCCAGGGTGTGGAATCTCTTATTTATGCTGCAGATTCTCGATGTAGAGGATCAGGCAGCGTCTGTTTTCTTTGCAAAACCTCAGAAGTCACAGGTTATCTTCCCTGTGTCAGTGAAGTTAAACAATATGTTCAAAAATATTTGGGAACACCCTGAAAATTAATTTCAGGTCTCTAAGAGGCTTGTAGCCACTTTTACCTTTCCCGTAGAAGACAGGAAGGGCTAGGAAAATCCCCCTGCTGTGGATGCTTCGGTGTTACGTCTCTCAAAGAAGACTGCTACCGGTACTGGGTGCTTCTTTGAAGGACCCAGTGGACCGGAAGGTTGATAATACACTTAAATCCATGTATGTTGCTGTAGGGGTATCACAGCGTCCGGTTATAGCAGGTTGCCGGATCACAAAAGCCATGAAGAAGTGGGCTGGTGATCTCGCCTCTGGTATACAGGAGTATAGAAACCAGACGGAATTTCTCAGGTTAACATCCCACATACAGGAGTCTGCGGCTTTTCTGTGAGAGACGATCAAGGAAATACTTTTCCTGAATGCACGCCTGACAACTATGTCAGTTTTGACAAGGAGAGCTTTGTGGCTGCGTCAGTGGACAGCAGACGCCGAATCTAAAAAGGGCTAAGCGGACTTACCCTTTACAGGTGAAGCATTAATTGTCGAAGAGTTATGTAAGTGGATTACCCAAGCTACTGTGGGTAAATCCAATTCTTTACCATCTGAGGCTCTGCCGGCTAGAAGGGCATATCCAGGCCCTTCCCTGCAGTCCTTTCGGTCTGCCAGATTTCGGGGCAGAGCCAGTGGTGCCTCTAATGCAGCCCGTGGTAACAGGTAAAAAACCGTAAGTCAGCTGTTACAGGAAGCCAGGATCAGAGTGGGTCCTCAACTTCTGCTAAGCCTTCAGCATGACGCCAGATCCCAAGACTGGGAGGATCTCCCAGTTGGGGCCCGGCTAAGGTACTTCAGCCATGTTTGGGAAGGTTCCTGCCGAGATTCCTGGGAAAAAAGTTTTATTACCCAGGGATAGAAACTGGAGTTCGAATTCCCTCCTCCTCACAGATTTTTCAAGTCAAACTTACCAGTTTCTGCAGAGATGCGGGTAACTTTTACAGTTGGCAGTAGACAAATTGGTACAGATTCAGGTCATTGTCCCAGTTCCTTCACATCTACGAACAGAAGGGTTATTATTCAAACCCTTTTTGTGGTACTGAACCGGACGGTTTGGTCAGGCCGATTTTGAATCTCAAGTCCCCAAACCCGTATTTGCGGGTCTTCAAATTCAAGATGGAATCCTTGAGAGTGGTGGTTGCAGGATTGGAAAGGGATAAATATCTGGTGTCATTAGGCATCCTTGATCCCATTAAGGCCGCCTCATCAGGCTTACCTGCGGTTTGTCCTGCTGGAGGAACATTACCAGTTCCAGGACTTGCCCTTTGGACTCTCAACGGCACCGAGAGTGTTGATGGCGGAGATGATGGTGCAACTCAGACTATAGGAAGTAGACATTGTCCCATATCTAGACGATCTGCTTATAAAGGCCCCGTCCAGGGATCAGCTGTTGCACAGCATCAGAGTCGCAAGGAATTTGCTGACTTCACAGTTGGATTCTGAATTTACAAAAGTCATGTTTGGAACCGACTTAGAGACTCCAGTTCCTGGGGATGTTTCTGGACACAGTGTCGCAGAAGATATTCCTTCCTCTGGAGAAGGCTACTGCAATCCAGACGTTGGTGCGATTTGATTCTGAAGTCCCAGCGGGTTTAGATCTATCTCTGTATCCGCCTGCTGGAGAAGATGGTGGCTTCTCATGAAGCTGTCCAGTAGGAGTAGGCTTCATGCAAGAACCTTCCAGCTGGACCTTCTCCACAAGTGGTCACGATCACACCTTCATATGCACCAGGTGATATCGCTTTAAACAAAAGTATCAATCCTGTGGTGGTTACAGACCTCTCACTTAGTGGAGGGTCGGTCCTTTGCAACATATCCTTGGATACTACTGACGACCGATGCCAGCCTCAGGGACTGGGGGGCGGTGATGCAGGGTGCTCAGTTCCAGGGGAGATGGTCCAGTCTAGAATTGTCTCTTCCCATAAACGTTCTGGAGCTCCGAGCGATATACAACGCTCTCATTCAGGTCTCGCATCTGCTACGGAACTAGGCCATACAGGTTCAGTCGGACAACGCAATGGCTATTAAACCATATTACAAAAACATATTACATAAACCGCCAGGGCAGAACAAAAAGCAGAGCGGCAACGAGGGAAGTGTCCAAGATTCTTCTCTGGGCAGAAAAGCATGCAAGAGCCATATTTGCCATCTTCATATCAAGAGTGGACAACCGGAAAGCGGACTTCCTAAGCAGACACAACCTTCACCCAGGGGAGTGGGGTCTTCATCCACATGTTTTCCAGCAGATAATCCGTTGGTTGCCCACA
Organism: Pseudophryne corroboree; assembly: GCF_028390025.1. Classification (NCBI taxonomy): domain Eukaryota; kingdom Metazoa; phylum Chordata; class Amphibia; order Anura; family Myobatrachidae; genus Pseudophryne; species Pseudophryne corroboree. Next base: position 428,973,994 of record NC_086452.1, on the reverse strand, counting down.
GATAGATGTTATGGCGTCCAGGAACAACAAGAAGCTTTCATGCTATTGTTTCAGAACTCGAGATCCACAAGCAGTAGCGGTGGATGCCTTGACGTCAGACTGGAATTACCAGTTGGTATACTTGTTTCCTGCATTTCCGTTACTCTCCAGGATTCTCAGACGAGTACGGTAGGAGGGAATCCAGGCAATTCTGATTGGCGCCGCAGGACCTGGTACTCGAAAATTCTGTCCCTGTTGGAAGAAGGCCCTTGCCGCTCCGAGAAGATCTTCAACAAGGCCCCTTTGTCTATCCAAATTTACGGCAGCTGCGTTTGACGCCATGGAAGTTGAGAGGGAGATCTTAGCTCGGAAGGACATTCCTGGTGCTGTCATCACTACTATGATTCAAGCCAGCCGGTCACATCTCGTTGTTATCATCGAATATGGAAGAGATATGTTTCGTGGTGTGAAGGATGGAAATTCTCTCCGATGGAATTTAAGCTTGGGCGCCTTTTGAGGTTTCTATAGGCAGGTGTGGACATGGGCCTCCGTTTGGGCTCTCTGAAGGTTCAGATTTCTGCCTTGTCAATCTTCTATCAGAGGCTACTAGTGGCCCTCCCAGAAGTTCAGACCTTTCTTAAGGGAGTGCTGCACATCCAGCCACCTTTTTGTTCCACCTTCGGCTCCGTGGCATCTGAATGTGGTCCTGGAATTTCAACAGTCTTCCTGGTTTGAGCCTTTGCAGATGGTGGAAGCGAAGTTCCGGACGTGGAAAACGGTTATGCTATTAGCCTTGGCGTCAACCAGGCGAGTACCTGAATTAGGGGCCTTGTCTTGCAAAAGTCCCTATTTGGTGTTTCACAGGACAGAGCGGAGCTGCGCACTCGTCAAACGTTTCTGCCTAAGGTGTTCTCTGCCTTTCATCTTAATGAACCAATTGTGGTTCCTGTCCTGGAAAAGGACTCGCCCTACTCCAAAGTCGCTGGATGTTGTCCGAGCGTTGAGGATCTATGTCAGGTGGACTGCTCGGTTCCGAAAGTCGGATTCCCTTTTCGTCTTGTATGATGTTTCCAAGATTGTATGCCCTGCCTCCAAGCAGTCTATTGCTCGCTGGATAAATCTCACTATTCAGCAGGCTTATTCCTCGGCTAAATTGCCTAGGCCTCCTTCTATTACTGCCCACTTTACGAAATCTGTGGGCTCCTCCTGGGCGGCTGCCCAGGGGGGTCTCGGCATTGCAGTTAGGTCGTGCCGCTACTTGGTAGGGGTCAAACACTTTTGTGAAGTTTTGCAGGTTTGATATCCTAGCATCAGAGGATACTCAATTTGGACGTTCTGTCCTGCAGAGGTCTCAGCACACTCCCACCCGTTCTGGGAGTTTTGGGACGTCCCCATCGTACTAAAGTACCATCCCCAGTATTCCTTATGGATATAAGAGAAAATAGGATTTTAATTACCTACCGGTAAATCCTTTTCTCGTAGTCCATAGGGGATACTGGGGGCCCACCTCTGTGCTTTGTAACGTTTTTTTCCATGCATTGATTGTTCGGTGGGAAACTCGTTTGGATCAGCTTGCTGTCCTCCTACTACGTTCAGTTGTAACTGTTCTGTATGGTGTGTGCTGGTTATGTCCTCCTCTCGAAGTATGTTCCGTCTCCTTCGGACACAGTTTTTTCTTAACTGAAGCTGGGGGAGGGGGCATAGAGGAGAGGAGCCAACATACATACATACATACATACATACATACATACATACATACATACATACATACATACATACATACATACATACATACACTAAAGTTTGGTTTAAGTGCGCCGGCTCCTGTGTACCCATCTCTACCCCATCGTACTAAAGTACCATCCCCAGTATCCCCTATGGACTAGGAGAAAGAGATTTACCGGTAGGTAATTAAAATCCTATTTGTAAGCTCTCGAGCAGGGCCTTCTTCCCTCGTGTGCTTTTCCTGCTCTTACACTATCTTGTACTCCATATTCCCTTTGATGGCACCTAACCCCTGATTTTCCATACTTGTTCTATATTGTTTTGCACTATAACTTGCTGTTTTCTTGTTTTGCTCATTTGTTATGTACTCTGATGGGCGCTGCGGATCCCTTGTGGCGCCATATAAATAAAGGATGATGATAATAATAAAACATAAATTCTACTTGTGATACAAACTATTACAGAAATTACAGCCACTGGGGAGAAGTTAATGGGTAACCTACAGACCTCGTGGACAGAAAGAACTGGACAGGGACTTAATGCAGGACATCATTAAAAGGTGAGGCAATAAATACGGTAGATGCTAATTTGCTGATATGAACTGACATGGGTCTTTTTACTTTCCCCCAAAAGTAGGGACATCCAGAATGCCTTCAATGGAGTACAAGCCACTGGAGAGGAATGTCACTTGCTGCTAACAATATTAAACTTACTGCTGCCATTTGTAAGCATCATCAGACGTACGTAGGGGGATGGGGGCTTAGTATCCAGTAATCGCCAAGCAGTATGGCTTAGTACTGTGGTTTCAACACCAACATTTCTGTTGATGGAAACAGGTGTGCTAACTGCTGGCAAAAATACATGAACTCACTTGTGCATGATTACGGAAATCCTGAAAACATGACATGTTGAAGGTTCTTGGAGATTGGAGCTTAATATTAATGATTTAGTATAAAGACAAAGTGACTGCAGAGACTGTGAAATGTGTGATTCTTTGGCATGGTGGAAGCAATTGAATGGAATTCATGGATACCAGTCTGTTTACAGGGGAGAATATCCTAGCAGAGCTCCAAAGCCTGAAAGTGGACACGATTAATGTGTCAGACCTACACAGATGGGGCTGAGGGGAACATGGTTAGCAGAATTATCTAGCTGCTATGAAGATATATTACTACCGCATAAAACCTGACTTAAGGAAACTACTGTCAACTACAGACTAGTGAGCCTGACATCGGTCATGGGTAAAATAATGGGAACCCTGCTGAAAGAACTGGAATAACTCAAGCACCGGCCATGTCCAGAATCCCAATCCGCATGGAGTTACTGTGTGTGTGGGAGGGGGGTTGGTCCTGTCAAACAAATCATCCAATCAAACACTTTGGACTGGTTGATCAAAATAACATATGGTAGATTTTAGAAAGCCCTTTGATTGTGTCCTACATGGAAAATTGCTAAATAAATAGGAATGTTTGGGATGAGATTTAAAGCTGGATAAGTTATTGATTTAAGGGTAGACAACCGAGCGTTGTATGAAGTAGAGTACCCCAAGCGATCTGTAGTTGTATTACTGTGCTCTTTAATTTGTCTTGTTTGTGACCCTAGGAAAGGTATTGAAGTTATGAAACTGGGTTGGTATACCAGGGGAGCTGGGAACTAGAAAATGTCAAGACTGTGACAACTAAAGTTTAATGTCAAGAATATGCTGATTGTGCTTTTGACACTTAAAAGGCCTACAGCTAAAACTCATATTAAAGGCACTGAATTACCAGGAGGGGCTGGCTCAGGTGACTTTGGTAGGCAGACAGTGTAACAGAGAGATGGGGTAGGGCAGTCTGGTTCTAAGATGAGTAGGGTGAGGAATTTTTTTGCAGAAAGAGAGAAAGGTGATGCAGCAGCCACACCTAGAACACTATGTTCAGGTTCGGGGGCCATGTCTTCACATTTTAAATTAGAGATGTCACAAAACAGACTGGGAAAGACTAGAGGTTATAAATATGTATAGTTTGGATCAATGAAGGCAGAAGGCGTATATCACAACAGCTTTCAAATATATCAAGGGTTTTAATTACGAGGAGGGAAGCGTTCTCTAAAGGCGAGCTTTGGAACAGGTTGTTGTGCATCGTGACTGCTGCACAGCAAGTTTAGGGGAAATTTGGAGACAACTTATCTCACAGAAGTGGATATGGAGTAGCGCTTCCCAGTAGAGGTGGCAGAAACTAATATAGTGTGGGCCTGATTCAGAGACCGGCGCAGTGACGATGCTTCTGCAGTTGAGCGATTGTTTTGCTGCTGCGCATGGCTGAAAATTCCCTTGGCGTTTCAGGGTGGAGGCTGGGAGGTGCCCGCAAAAAGGGGCTGTTCCATTGGCGTGTAATGTGTGTGTCTGGTAAATCCACAAGGGGAAGGCTGAGATTAATATTTGCATATAGCGGCAGCATTACCAACCATCGCTGATCAGGCCCATAAAAAACAATTGAGAGAGGCACACAACTATTCTGAATTTGGAAAAATGGGCTGATCTTACTTAGGAATAAAAATGATCAGACGTGATGGGCTAGGTTCTGATCTGCCATCAAATTCTAGGTTTCCATAAACTGTTAGTAGCAAATAATTGTAATTAGTGTAGCAGTAGTAATAGGCTATTGTTTGTCATGAATGTCCCCCGCCTGCATGTAATGTACCTCTGCTAGATCCTGGCTAGCTCCGCTGGCATGCTGTACACCCTGGGCTTCCATAATGGAGTATTGTGTGTTGTGGAGGTTCCCATCCATTCACCATGGCCGGTGTTCTCAGCTACTGTTAACTGTTGCAATCGCTCTTTCCAGTTAAGCTTTGTACAAAGCCCCCATACACAGGAGCGATTTGGCTTGTTTTTATCTGATTCCGACGGATTGTTCCGATAAATTGGATAAAAACTGGCCGAATTGTCTGTGTTTGACATGAGGTTGGACCGATGGCGTTCCCGTGCGCATCGGATCGGACCCTACAGATCCTATGTGCACCACATAGGCTAAATCGGATTTAGGGCCATCAGCGGCACATCGCGGGTGCCTTTTAAGCACCTGCGATATATCGCATGGACACTTGACTGGCATCCTGTGTGGGCCCACCCACCCAGGATCAGGAAGTGACGCAGCTTTGGCTGCTCCTTTTTAATTCACTGTTTAGCAACCCTCCCCCCAGCAATGAGGGCCAGCCATCAGATAAATCTGATGAGATTTATCTGATGCAAAGTGCCTGTAATGATGCCCATACACTTGTGAGATAATCGGTGCTAACCTTGGATTTCGACCGCATCTGAGAGAGAAATGGAAGGATTGTATGCACATTTTAGGTACCTTGCGACGAGATGCGCGGGCTGGCCGGTCGAATCTCGCGTCTCAAGATAGTATGTGCTGCAGTTAATATTTATCAAATCGCAGTGCGATCGCATGTGTTTTTAAAAACACATGCGATATATCGCACTACTATGCGCGATGGGCACCCGCCGGGAGCAGATGGAGGCCGTTCCCACTCGGCGGTGACGTGCCCATCACGTGATTACTATGCGATTGATTGCATGGTAATCACTTTGGCAGTTCAGGTGCGATTTCATCGCACCTGAACTGCCGGTGCGATGCCCCGCGATGTCGCGTCTCGGGGCATCGCACAAGTGTATGGGCACCATAAAAATGGCACATCAAGTGCCGAATCTGATGTAGCCCTCCCGGGCAGCTGCCGGGGAATCAGGTCAGACTTGTTGCTCTGACCTGTGTATGGGGGCCTTAAGGTTTGGACTGATAGTTGCTGTGTATATATAAATGATTATTCACTCTGTTGTAACCTTTTCAGCCACTAATTTATGTGGATTGATAGCATTGTGGTTAGCATTACTGATTTTCTCTGATGTCCTAGTGGATGCTGGGAACTCCGTAAGGACCATGGGGAATAGCGGCTCCGCAGGAGACTGGGCACATCTAAAGAAAGCTTTAGGATCACCTGGTGTGCACTGGCTCCTCCCCCTATGACCCTCCTCCAAGCCCCAGTTAGATTTCTGTGCCCGACGAGAAGGGTGCACACTAGGGGCTCTCCTGAGCTCTTTGTGAAAGTTTTAGTTTAGGTTTATTATTTTCAGTGAGACCTGCTGGCAACAGGCTCACTGCATCGAGGGACTAAGGGGAGAAGAAGCGAACTCACCTGCGTGCAGAGTGGATTGGGCTTCTTAGGCTACTGGACATTAGCTCCAGAGGGACGATCACAGGTTCAGCCTGGATGGGTCACCGGAGCCGCGCCGCCGGCCCCCTTACAGAGCCAGAAGAGCGAAGAGGTCCGGAAAAATCGGCGGCAGAAGACGATCCTGTCTTCAGATAAGGTAGCGCACAGCACCGCAGCTGTGCGCCATTGCTCTCAGCACACTTCACACTCCGGTCACTGAGGGTGCAGGGCGCTGGGGGGGGCAGCGCCCTGAGACGCAATAAATCGATAAAAAAACCTTTTATGGCTAAAATAAATGCATCACATATAACTCCTGGGCTATATGGATGCATTTAACCCCTGCCAAAACATACAGAAAAAGGATGATAAGGACGCAGAGAAAGGGGCGGAGCCTATCTCCTCAGCACACTGGCGCCATTTTCCCTCACAGCTCAGTTGGAGGGAAGCTCCCTGGCTCTCCCCTGCAGTCACTACACTACAGAAAGGGGTTAAAAAAGAGAGGGGGGCACAAATTAGGCGCAGTATATAACAATACAGCAGCTATAAAGGGAAAAACACTTATATAAGGTTATCCCTGTATATATATAGCGCTCTGGTGTGTGCTGGCAAACTCTCCCTCTGTCTTCCCAAAGGGCTAGTGGGGTCCTGTCCTCTATCAGAGCATTCCCTGTGTGTGTGCTGTGTGTCGGTACGTTGGTGTCGACATGTATGAGGAGAAAAATGATAAGGAGACGGAGTAGAGTGTCTGAAATTGTGTTGTCACCCCCTAGGGGGTCGACACCTGAGTGGATGTACTGTTGAAATTGCGTGACAGTGTCAGCTTTGTATAAAAGACAGTGGTTGACATGAGACAGCCGGCTACTCAGCTTGTGCATGTCCAGACGTCTCATACAGGGGCCCTAAAGCGCCCGTTACCTCAGATACAGATGCCGACAGGGGTACTGACTCCTGTGTCGACGGTGAAGAGACAACCGTGATTTCCAATAGGGCCACACATTGCATGATTGAGGCAATGGAAAAAGTTTACACTTTTCTGATAATATGAATACCACCAAAAAAAAGGGGTATTATGTTTGGTGAGGAAAAACTTCCTGTAGTTTTCCTGAATCTGAGAAATAAAATGAGGTGTGTGATGATGCGTGGGTTTCCCCCCGATAACAATTGATATTTTCTAAAAAGTTATTGGCAGTATACCTTTTCCCGCCAGAGGTTAGGGTGCGTTGGGAAACACCCCCTAGGGTGGATAAAGCGCTCACACGCTTGTAAAAACAAGGGCTCTACCCTCTCCTGAGATGGCCGCCCTTAAGGATCCTGCTGATAGAAAGCAGGAGCGTATCCTAAAATGTATTTACACACATACTGGTGTTATACTGCGACCAGCAATCGCCTCAGCCTGGATGTGCAGTGCTGGGTTGGCGTGGTCGGATTCCCTGACTGGAAATATGATATCCTAGATAAGGACAGTATATTATTGCCTATAGAGCAATTAAAAGATGCATTTCTATATATGCAGGATGCACAGCGGAATATTTGCCGACTGGCATCAAGTATAAGTGCGTTGTCCAATTATTCCAGTAAAGTGGTCAGGTGATGCGGATTCCAAACGGCATTTGGAAGTATTGCCTTAAAAGAGGGGATGTACCCCAGGTCGCCTCTCAAAATAAGACGCCGTATTATCAGGCGCAGTCCTGGTTGGCAAGCGGACAAAAGGGTTCCTCTTTTCTGCTCGTGACAGAGGGAGAGGAAAATGGCTGCAGAGATCAGCCAGTTCCAAGGAACAGAAACCCTTTTCCGCCGCTGCCAAGCCCTCAGTATGACGCTAGGGCTTTACAAATTCAGGCACGGTGGGGTCCCGTTCTCAATGAATTTCAGTGCGCAGTGGGCTCACTCGCAAGTAGACCCCTGGATCCTTCAGATAATATTTCAGGGGTACAAATTGGAATTCGAGACGTTTTCCCCTCGCCGTTTCCAAAAGTCTGTTTTACCGACGTCTCCCGCTGACAGGGAGGCAGTTTTGGAAGCCATTCACAAGCTGTATTCCCAGCAGGTGATAATCAAGGTACCCCTCCTGCAACAGGGAACGGGGTATTATTCCACACTATTGTGGTACCGAAGCCAGACGGCTCGGTGAGACCGATTTTAAAATCTAAAATCTAAAATCTTTGAACACTTGCATACAGAGGTTCAAATTCAAAATTGAGTCACTCAGAGCAGTGATTGCAAACCTGGAAGAAGGGGACTACATGATGTCTCGGGACATCAAGGAGGCTTACCTTCATGTCAAAATTTAACCTTCTCACCAAGGGTATTTCAGGTTATGGTACAGAACTGTATCAGTTCGGACGCTGCCGTAGGGATGGTCCACGGCACCCCGGGTCTTTACTGAAGTAATGACCGAAATGATGATATTCCTTCGAAGGAAGGGAATTTTAGTTATCCTTTACTTGGACGATTCCCTGATAAGGGTAAGATCCAGGGAACAGTTGGAGATCGGTGTAGCACTATATCAGGTAGTGTTGCGGCAGCACGATTGGATTTTCAATATTCCAAAAATCGCAGCTGGTTCCGACGACTTGTCTTCTGTTCCTAGGGATGATTCTGGACATAGTCCAGAAAGAAGGTGCTTCTCCCGGAGGAGAAAGCCAGGGAGTTATCCGAGCTAGTCAGGAACCTCCTAAAACCGAACCAAGTCTCAGTGCATCAATGCACAAGGGTTCTGGGTAAAAATGGTGGCTTCCTACGAAGCAATCCCATTCGGCAGATTCCACGCACAGTGGAACCTTCTGGACAAATGGTCCGGGTCGCATCTTCAGATGCTTCAGCGGATAACCCTGTCACCAGGGACAAGGGTATCCCTCCTGTGGTGGTTGCAGAGTGCTCATCTTCTAGAGGGCCGCAGATTCGGCATTCGGGACTGGGTCCTGGTGGCCACGGATGCCAGCCTGCGAGGCTGGGGAGCAGTCACACAGGGAAGGAATTTCCAGGGCTTATGGTCAAGCCTGGAGACATCTCTTCATAAAAACATTCTGGAACTAAGGGCCATTTACAATGCCCTAAGTCAAGCGAAACCCCTGCTTCAGGGTCAGGCGGTATTGATCCAATCGGACAACATCACGTCAGTCGCCCACGTAAACAGACAGGGCGGCACGAGAAGCAGGAGGGCAATGGCAGAAGCTGCAAGGATTTTCGCTGGGCGGAAAATCATGTGATAGCACTGTCAGCAGTGTTCATTCCGGGAGTGGACAACTGGGAAGCAGACTTCCTCAGCAGACACGACCTTCACCCGGGAGAGTGGGGACTTCACCCAGAAGTCTTCCACCTGATTGTAAACCGTTGGGAAAAACAAAAGATGGACATAATGGCGTCCCGTCTAAACAAAAAACTAGACAGATATTGCGCCAGGTCAAGGGACCCTCAGGCAATAGCGGTGGACGCTCTGGTAACACCGTGGGTGTACCAGTCAGTGTATGGGTTCCCTCCTCTGCCCCTCATACCAAAAGTACTGAGAATCATAAGAAGGAGAGGAGTAAGAACTATACTCGTGGTTCCGGATTGGCCAAGAAGGACTTGGTATCCGGAACTTCAAGAGATGCTCACGGACGAACCGTGGCCTCTACCTCTAAGAAAGGACCTGCTCCAGCAAGGGCCTTGTCTGTTCCAAGACTTACCGCGGCTGCGTTTGACGGCATGGCGGTTGAACGCCGGATCCTGAAGATCCCTACCCTGGTCAAGGCCAGGAAAGACGTAACCGCAAAACATTATCACCGCATTTGGCGAAAATATGTTGCGTGGGGTGAGGCCAAGAAGGCCCCTACAGAGGAATTTCAACTGGGTCGTTTCCTCCATTTCCTGCAAACAGGACTGTCTATGGGCCTAAAATTAGGGTCCATTAAGGTTCAAATTTCGGCCCTGTCGATTTTCTTCCAAAAAGAACTGGCTTCAGTGCCTGAAGTTCAGACATTTGTAAAAGGGGTACTGCATATACAGTCTCCTTTTGTGCCTCCAGTGGCACCTTGGGGATCTCAATGTTGTGTTGAGTTTTCCTAAAGTCACATTGGTTTGAACCACTCACCACTGTGGACTTAAAATATCTCACATGGAAGTGACGAGTTAGCCCTGGTTTCAGCCAGGCGGGTGTCAGAATTGGCGGCTTTATCATATAAAAGCCCTTACTTAATAGTTCATTCTGAAAGGACAGAATTGAGGACTCGTCCTCAAATTTTCTACCTAAGGTGGTTTCTGCATTTCACATGAACCAACCTATTGTGGTACCTGCGGCTACTAAGGACTTGGAGGATTCCAAGTTGCTTGACGTGGTCAGGACCCTGAAAATACATGTTTCCAGGACGGCTGGAGTCAGAAAATCTGACTCGCTGTTAATCCTGTATGCACCCAACAAACTGGGTGCTTCTGCTTCTAAGCAGACGATTGCTCGTTGGATTTGTAGTACAATTCAGCTTGCACATTCTGTGGCAGGCCTGCCACAGCCAAAAATCTTAAAATGCCCACTCCACAAGGAAGGTGGGCTCATCTTGGGCAGCTGCCCGAGGGGTCTCGGCTTTACAACTTTGCCGAGCAGTTACTTGGTCAGGAGCAAATACGTTTGTAAAATTCTACAAATTTGATATCTTGACTGAGGAGGACCTGGAGTTCTCTCATTCGGTGCTGCAGAGTCATCCGCACTCTCCCGCCCGTTTGGGAGCTTTGGTATAATCCCCATGGTCCTTACGGAGTTCCCAGCATCCACTAGGACGTCAGAGAAAATAAGAATTTACTTACCGATAATTCTATTTCTCGTAGTCCGTAGTGGATGCTGGGCGCCCATCCCAAGTGCGGATTGTCTGCAATACTGGTACATAATTATTGTTACCAAAAAATTCGGGTTATTGTTGTAGTGAGCCATCTTTTCTAGAGGCTCCTCTATTATCATGCTGTTAACTGGGTTCAGATCACAAGTTGTACAGTGTGATTGGTGTGGCTGGTATGAGTCTTACCCGGGATTCAAAATCCTTCCTTATTGTGTACGCTCGTCCGGGCACAGTATCCTAACTGAGGCTTGGAGGAGGGTCATAGGGGGAGGAGCCAGTGCACACCAGGTGATCCTAAAGCTTTCTTTAGATGTGCCCAGTCTCCTGCGGAGCCGCTATTCCCCATGGTCCTTACGGAGTTCCCAGCATCCACTACGGACTACGAGAAATAGAATTATCGGTAAGTAAATTCTTATTTTAACTATGAGCACGATGCTATCTAATGCTGCATTTACACCGCAAAGGCCGGGTCCTACCCGGTAAGACAAACGTGTACTTACCGGGTGGGATCCGGCATTTGCGCTCCGTTGCAGGCTTCCCGACCCGGCAATATACCGGGTCGGTTGCCATGACAACGGAGGCCGCAGCAGCAGCAGGGGCGGGGGTGGAGGCGGCGTCGGGAGATGAGCTCATCTCCAGCGCCGCCTCTCCCTATCTTGTGAATGGGAACCGTGTCGCATCGACACGGCTCCCATTCACACCGCACCTGACCCGGTAATCAACCCGGGTAAAACCCTTCTTTTTTACCGGGTTGATTTACCGGGTCAGGCGACCCGCTAAATCGCCCAGTGTGCTTTCACATCGCACACTGACCCGGTTCGACACGGCAATATGCCGTGTCGGTACCGGGTTATTTGTGCGATGTGAAAGGGGTATTATATTTTGTCTGTTTTCATTAAGGGTTACCGCAGAACCACCGGTTAATTTCCGCTGCCCAAAGACATAGTGGTAAACAGGCTTCAGTTGTTGGTCAGCCTGCGATAGGTACATTAGGCTGTAAGATCAGTTGACCCAATAAGTGATGTGTCTGAATAATGTGCTGTGCTTGTACAGCACCGTGGATTATGTTGGAGCCAGGTAGAAAAAATAAAAAACAGAAGACGCTCCTTGCCTTGCCAGGAGAGCTGCAAGTTACAGATCAGGGGTATTTAACATGCATCCCTCCAGCTGCGGTGGAAACACACATCCCAGCATGCCATACTTTTGCAGTTAGGGCACGTTAGAATTGTAGCAGGGCGTGCTGGGATGTGTAGTTCCATAGCAGCTGTAAGGCCATATCTTATTGCGGTTACATGTTACCATTATATAACCGTGCCCAGCTCTCACACTGGTGTCTATACCTGGTGATTGGAAAAGTGCCACTGAGAATGCCCTCGGAATGTATTACACATGACATTGTACCAAAGAGTAACCCCCGCATGTTATCATTTTTATTTTTCTAGCGTTAGCTGTAAACCATACAATAATATCTCAGTTGGAATAGAGAATTAATTACTGTAAAAGGGTCAAGTTAAAAATCTAACCTCTGACACAGACTCAGAATGCATTATACTGCGGCACCTCCCGCCCAGGCGTCTCAGCCGCCCGAATAACCTGCAACTCCAGTTTAAGCTGTGGAGCTAGAATGTCACAGAGAAAAGACAGGTCCTTCACAGGTAACAGTGAGGGGGGAGGTGTTTTGTGTCATAGCAAACAGGTCTGGTTTCCAGATTTAGCCCCATTGTAATTGCAGTTTGCAGTACAAAATAGACTGTTCCCCAGGAACTCTATATAAAACTGTTGCACTCCATACACGGAAGCATGTTAGCATGATGGAAGTAACGCAGCTCTTACATTTGCTGCCATTTCTCTGACCTATGATAGTTCAAAGCTACTATTTGCTTGCACTGCGCAACAACGTCTGCTGCAGCATCTACAGGCCCGTATTCATGGGCAGATCTAGGGAGAGATGCGAACTGCTCAGCACACATCTCTCCCCCCTGCTCAGCACAGTGCGATGCGTGCTGAGTGTGCAGGGAAAGGGGGGGGGGGGCGCTCATTTCACCCAGCGGGTGAAGTCAGCGACCTGCTAGATCTAGCAGCAGTGATGGCGATGCGCGGGGCTGCGCATCGCTATCGCTGTGAGGGGTACACACGGAGTGATCGCTGCTTTAATATCTAAGCAATCTAGTCAGATTGCTTAAATTTTAAGCAGCGATCGCTCAGTGTGTACCCCCCTTAACCATGGGGGCAGATGTATTGAGCCGGGAGTAGTGATAACTGGAAGGTGATAACTGGTGATAACACCAGCCAATCATTACAGCTTTGAAAAATGACAGGAGCTGATTGGCTGGTGCGTTATCACCTTCCTCTTATCACTGCTTTATCACTTCTCCAGGCTTAATACATCTGTTCCATGTCTGCCCACTGACAGTCTTTGTGAGTGGGGGTGGGGTGATTGCAGATCTGCAAACCTATCTCTGTGCATCGGAATGGACACCGCCAAGTAACCGCGCAGGAATGTCCAATATCTTTCCTGTACATTTCTGCATGCGTGTGTCTGAAATTGCTAGTGCAACTATACAGACACAATCGGAACGTTTGCTCGGTGCGACTTATGCCATAAACTAGGTCGATATTGTGTACAAATATATGATATTGACCCGTCATTTGACCTATCGTATGCACATCAGGCATGTTTTGGGTGCGAATACGATGCGATGGATGACCCGCGGGTCCCATATCGCATCAGCTGATCATATGTGCTGCACATATGATCAGCCGATCCCATTGCCCGGCAATTGCGGAGGTATGATAGATTGTATGGTGCTTTTGAACTGTACAATCTATCGCATGCCTCGTACCAATGTATAGCCAGCATTTGACCCATGTACAGTTAAAAAAAAAAAAAAAATACTAGTAATCTAGTATTATTTACCCGAAATAGGCAAAATGAGCCTGATCAAGGAGGGACTAAAGTGGAGAGATAGCGGCCAGAGGTAACCCAGCCGGAAGTTGGTGCTGACATGGAGACAACAGCGGAAGATGATGTCTGGTATGCCAGCTGCTGTGGAACTACACTTCCCACAGTTTTAGCATGCCCGAATAGTAAAACTAGTGCAGGGCATGCTGTGATGTGTAGTTCCACAGCAGCTGGAGTGCCGCACGTGGCCTACCCCACCTCTAGGAGGAAAGGTGATGAGCTCTGTTTTATACATGTGGAGCTTTAGGTGACTTTGGATCATCCATGAACAGGTACTGGAGAGATAGGTGGCCATATGAGACCAGAGAGAATGGTTGGGGAGGGCAGGTACGTTATTTGGGTGTCATCAGTGGGGAGGCAGCAGGGAATGACTGTTTCAAAAAGCGAGCCCAGAGCGGTTTGGACAGAGACTGTAATGATGGCTTCTTGCGGCCATGTTAAAAAAAACAAAGTGCACTCTTTCAAATCTGCGTTTTTCCATATCAGGACATCATTAACAATCATCTAGTTCTCCCCATGTACAGCCCTTGGAAAAATGTAGTCTCATGCGTCAAATAAAACATTTTACTGTTCTAATTATTTTTTTTCCAGAAAAAAAAAAAAGGCAACTTGAAGAAACTGTAAAATAGTCAAGCAAACTCCAGCTGCTATATTATATATAACCACCAGGGGGAGTCCTGAGTTATGTGACTGGCCTGCAGATAGGGTTCGTGTCCTGTTACTGTTCTCTACTGCGTTCCTGTCACAAGACTATGAAGTCATTGTGGAATTAAAGGAGGCGGGACAACCCCAATACACCTACCACACCACAGCTTCCCAGCATTCCTCTCAGACATTTTGCTTTTTGCATTACTCTGCAAACATAAGACATTTCTATGCTATACAGTACATCATTTGAAACATTTAAACCCTGCATCCATAAAACAATATGAGAAATGCGCGCGGCTGTGTCGTTGCACTTCCGACAGAGGCGGCTGGCAAGTGACGCTTATTAATGCGCAACATTGGCATTTCCCCACGTGTTAATACCTGGACGGGCATTGGTGATGAATCTCATCTTCACTTAAAAATTTTACCATAATACAGATGTCACATTCTCCATAACTCTCGCTGTAGCCTTATTACAGCCTAATACCAGTGCCACAAATCCGTTATGTCACTAAAATATACTCTGGGGTTTTTTTTTTGAGCTGAGCGAGACCACAAAACGTGGGAATGAATGCACAAAGGAATGGTCCGGCCACGTCAGCAGCAAAACACACATTACAGCATGCCTACATTCCTGTCTCTTTCAGGATGACTCGGCAGACCTTTGGCTCACAGCTGCGAGTAAAAAGGGTTCCTTATAAAACCAACAAGCTCCTAATAAACGCCATCACCCTTTACTCAGGCGGATTAATGTGCAGCCTCTGTGCGGGCCAACTCTATATGGGGCAGATGGGGATAGTTGTGCCATTTTCCCAGTGATTTCTGTAATGCGCAAATCTTCGGGAAGATGGCAGCAGTGCCATTGTACCTCATTTGTGCAGTGTCGACTGCAGAAAGGTAAGTATACACACAGATCTGCAGTATATTATTGTTAGCGCTGATAGCAAAAGTCTTTCTGTTTTGTAAGTGTATGAAATGGCTGTTGGCCCCTTGGATACCCTGTAGCTATTATAGATAAACCACGGTGTTTACCGCACTATCATAGGGGTATGTATGTCCCCATTAAGTGGGTCAATCCGAGTTGATCGCTCGCTAGCAACTTTTTGCAGGTTAAATCTCTGCAAAACTGCTTATGCACCGCATTGCGCAGGCGTGTCGTACAGGTACAGAGGATCGGTGCTGGGCGATGGATTTAACGAAGAATCCATTCACACGGCCGATCGCAAGGTGACTGACAGGAAGAGGGCGTTTGTGGGTGTCAAATGACCGTTTTCTGGGAGTGATTGGAAAAATGTAGGCGTGTCCAAGCATTTGCAGGGCGGGTGTCTGATGTCAATTTCGGGACCAAAAAGATTGAAGTGATCGCAGCGGCTGAGTAAGTCCAGAGCTACTCAGAAACTGCAAAAAACTTTTTTGTGCCGTCTGCTGCAATAGTGTTCGCACACTTGCAAAGCGAAAATACACTCCCCTAGAGGCGGCGACTATCTGATCACAGCGCTGCAAAAAGTTGCTAGCGAGCGATCAACTCGGAATGACCCCCTAAGTCAGAACCTTTCTTCAGTTTGATTGAAAAATAAAAAGTCCCGCTGTCTTTATATGCAATCCCCCCTATGCCTGTAAGAAAGAAAAAAACCCTTGTAAAAAAAACACGCATTTTAATGACTATACAGCCTGTGTTTTATCCGTGCCTTGCAGGAAACTGTGGCCTGTGTATGTAGAAATGTTCCTGCGCATTAATACAATTGTGAATGCTCGAGTTCCTGTTTACATTTACAGTGTAACGGAGCCCGTGCGATTGTTCTCTGTTGTCAGTGT
The DNA here is from genome assembly GCF_028390025.1 of Pseudophryne corroboree. Classification (NCBI taxonomy): domain Eukaryota; kingdom Metazoa; phylum Chordata; class Amphibia; order Anura; family Myobatrachidae; genus Pseudophryne; species Pseudophryne corroboree. The sequence goes on along the minus strand of NC_086452.1, from coordinate 428,957,863 downwards.
CTGCAGTGGCTTGCTGCAATGTCCTGTGAGATTGTGGCCAGGACATCTGCGTTATCTAAAAGATCTGCCGTTCTGAGCTCCTGACATGGGTCTGACAGCGTTTTAGCCTCTATGACACTTTTTGAGTGATATCCGCCTAATATGCCGAATCGGAAGGACATATCCTCAGTGTGTAAGTTTGCAGCATATCGCTCAGTGTGTAGGCCCAATATGCGCGTTCCTGCGGTCGCTAGCGATGTTGCCAGGTTTAATGTGCTACACATCAAACCTGATGGTATTGCTAGCTTCCTGTAGTATGCTAATGAAAGACGGAACGTCATCGTTCCGTCCTTCATTAACATCGCTCCAGTGTGTACGGCCAATCTGGGCTGACAGGCATTCATTCTGACGTTGGAACCAATGTCAGTCGCTCTAGTGTGTACTCAGCATAAAGCTATTTTACAACATTAATCATTTCATTCAATCCACAAAGGAGTAAGAGTTACAGTATAGTATATATAACTAAAAACTAACAATAGTGACTAACGAGCCCCACGTACATGTCTCGCAGTAATTATTTTTCTTTTCAACTCTACGCGGAAGGATTTCTTTATTTGTTCAGTATGGGTGGTCTTCAGGTTGCCGGCGGCCGGGCTCCCAACGACCACCAAACTGGCGCCGGAATCCCGACTGCCGGCATACCACCAACTTTTCTCCCTCTTGGGGGTCCACCACCCCCTTGGAGGGAGAATAGATAGCGTAGTGCGCCACCGTGCCCGCAGCGTGGAGAGCAAGCCCACAAGGGGCTCATTTGCGCTCGCCCAGCTGTCGGTATGCCGGCGGTCGTGGGTTCCGGTATGCAGGTCGCCAGGAGCCCGACCGCCGGCAACGCATACTACACCCATTCAGGAAATCCATGCAATGAAATGTAGCTTTTGCTGCACAGTTTCCTTATGCAAGAGAGCCAGCCATATACAACTCTCAGTCTGTGCCTGGCTTCCAAAGGCCGGGGCACAGGAAGGATGGTGAGCTGGCTACAAAGTGCCTGGTCGTGTCTCGGGGTCCAAAAGCATGGGGGATATGGAGGAGGAGGGGAACCATGATGTGCTTCACAATTCTGTAAACATCCCCCCCCCCCCCCCCCATCTCTGCATACACCATACTCCACAAGGGCTGCGATAACATCAGTCCTGTGCACTCCCAGTAGAGTAGAGGCCTGGTTCTTAGATGCACGCAATGCCGATGGTCACGTAGTTGAGCAATTATTAATTAAAACTTCAGAAAGCCGCATGCGTGTACGCACAAAGACGCTGTTGCGATCGGGACAGGCGGTATCAGAAATGAAACAGCAAAGTTATGGGCGGGACTGGGTGCTTGAAGCAAACGCAAAAAATAGTCTCATGGGTGTGTTTTTGGGGTGCCGCGGGCGAGTCGGTGAAAGCTGCCACATTCTCAGATGCACGGCCGCAGCCACAGAGACCATAGTCAGATGGAGATGAAGCACTGCCATAGGGCTGATGTCAGTGTCCATGGTGCAGTGTCAGGACTCTCCGGCGGTGGTACAGCGTGCAGGGGCACAGAGAGCGGGCATCTCAGGGTTTGCACATGCTGGTACATACACAAGGCGTGAGAAGAAAACTAGCATTTGTATATTATCGCATCAGCTACTCCGCCACCAGATGCAAGAGCTGGTGCAGCAGCATCCAATGCTGTGTCGGGGCCTCGGCCCACTTCCTACATCCCTCCCACTTCCCTGTTGAGATGGGCATGTCGCTGTGTGGGTAATGAATTGCATTATTATGTGCCAGTCCATTTTGCTTAATGTCATGATTTGTGGTATCAATCTGCATTCGATAGTGCCATGATGGTGAGATACACCATAGATAAAGACTAAAGAGGAAGCATGCATGATTGTGGGAAAAGGTACGTTACCTGCACACAACTACAGTACAAGGGGGGTCATTCCAAGTTGATCGCTCGCTAGCAGTTTTTAGCAGCCGTGCAAACGCATTGTCGCCGCCCACTGGGCAGTGTATTTTAGCTTTGCAGAAGTACGAACGCCTGTGCAGAAGTGCGACTGCAAAATCTTTTTGTGCAAAACAAGACCAGCCCTGTAGTTACTCTTTGTGTGCGTTAAATCTAACGACGGAGGGATGGCTTTTGACGTCACACACACGCCCAGCCACGCCTCTTTTTTCTGCCACGCTTGCGTTTTTCTAAGCACTCCCTGAAAACGGTCAGTTGCCACCCAGAAACGCCCCCTTCAAGTCAATCTTCCTGCGTTCGGTCGTGCGACTGGAATGTTCGTTACACTGTGCAGACCCACGATGCTCATTGTACCCGTACGACGCGCTTGCACATTGCGGTGCATGCGCAGAAATGCAGATTTTTTGCCTGATCGCTGCGCTGCGAACAACAGCAGCTAGCGATCAACTTGGAATGACCCCCAATGTATATAAATAATAGGGGATCTGGGCAGGATCGCAGCATTAGGGATCCCGGCAGTTGGAAGACCGTCACTACTCGGAATACTGACACTAGGATCCTGGCATATGGGGGGGGGTTAGGGATTAGGGGTTGTTTACTTACCAAGTAGGTGTCGGGATGCCGCTTTTGATATTCTGACTGTTGGCGCCGGGATCCGATGCCACCCCAAACAATAGTTTGCTGTAGGGTAGGGGTTATATTTGCAAAATTAAATATAATTCTGCAAATATTGATGATACACCTCTTAGGTATTGATTCAATTAAGACTGAGCCCGCGATTTGCTGCAGCAAGAGCATGGAAGCATCAGCTCCTTCACACCATATCTCCCCGATGGGTTCAGTATTATTTGCAGATGAACGGGATGCCGGCTATCAGTATAACAACAGCGGCATCCTGTACATCCGAATCCCGACAGCCCCCCACTAGCCCTCACCTGTTCTCTACCCTAACCCACTTGGTGCCCAACCCTAAACCTCCCTTCTCCGCTGCCTAACCCTCTCCTGCTAAGTGCCTAACCCCACCTGATACTAACCTTCCCATCCCTAACCCCCCCCCCCCCCCCCCCTTCTGTTGGCTAAACCTACCACCCCACCACCACCCACGCGCAACGGGATGCGATCGTGTCCCGCTGACAGAAGGATCGGGATTCCGGGCCCCGTTATTTAGACGTCGGGATCCCGAGTCCTGTCTGTAATTCGAAGCTGGTGTTTCTGCTGCGGACGCGAAAATAATTTTTGCGCTACGGAATTGTTAATCATCGTCAAGTGAAGCTGCTGCCCAGAAAAGAAGAAAGATGACCCCCGGAGCCATTGCAAACTCATTCGCAGCTGCATACACATATGCAGACTATATGCAATAACATTGACTGCTAAGGTAGCTCTATGGCTACGCAGACAGGTGCCATGTTTCTCTGGGTACATGATCGCAGCTGACAGCAGATACACGCCCCTAAAACGGCCATTACACTCCTGCCTTTTTACCGCCACTCCCCGTTACCTCCCCCAAACGGTCCCTTCCTGTCAATCACTCTGCGATAAAAATGTCAGTCTGCCGATAATCGCTCCATTGCATACTAACATGAATTGTATGGCCATGAATGTATTCAGGACTTCTATAGCCCCAGTTACCCCATAGCTATCTACCTCCTGGCCAAGCCATGAACAGCTGCTGGAAAGCCAGAGACCCTTCCTCCCATCAGTAATGAAACTGTTTTTACCATAATGCATGAAAAAGTACTTTGCTGAAACTGGCTTACTGACTCGGTGCCTGCGGAGCGCAATAGACATCCAACTGTCACCGTCACCCTTAGTCAACATTTTTTTTTCTTTCTAGGCAAAAGTTCATTGAATAACTGGGAGGAAACAAGTGAGGCTAGTCGGATGTTTCTGTTGAGAATTTCAAGGGCTGTATGCAAAAGGGAAAGGTTTCATGCGGATAAAGAAATGTGGCAAAGAGTGACTGTCACCAGATAAGGAAGGGTTGGCTTTAGAGCCATAGTAGGATGTTGATTCAATATAAAGAGCATTATGTATTAAAACCTAGAAAATGAACTGTAGTAAATGGATAACTAGGCTTGATCAGCATGTGTAAAGTTCACGCAATCAAGATATCAAAGTAGGCTTGTGAATAAAGGCATGGGGATGTGCTGCCTGCGGACAGTGAAGGAAGCCATATTGTGAATTGACCCAATGCTTTCCCGGAACATCCAATTGACTCCAGAATTTCGGTGAGTCCCCATAGACACCTGGGGAAGCAGTTTACCCCCTCGCATTCCAACCACTTTGTGACATCATGGCCACACACCCTCTGATTGATGCTGTGATTGGTGTCATTGCACCGTGAAGGGGCGGAGCCATATTGGCATTATTCATCCCGCAGCACACACCACTCATAGAGAGAGACCACTGATTGTGATCACATATCAGCCAGCATCATAGGCTATAGCAAATAAATCTGACAAAGTAGGAAGGAGTGGGGACCGCACATGGCCTTAGAATCGCCTGTTGTCCACCATTGTTCTACCACATGAAATGCATTAAAAAAATGAATAAGACAAGTTTTAATGGATTCCCAAGACTACTTTTCCTTATTTGAGACAGTCGACACAAATATGGGGTGAGTTGTAAGGCCATTCCAAAATGCTGGGAGCACTAATCATATGACTGCTTTACGTTTACCATTCACACCTCTGCCAGACCTAAATCTTCTGTAGTTGCATGGCATAACTTGCATGGTGGGGGTTATTCAGAGGTGGATGTACATCCTGCTTCTGCAGCAAGACCTGCGTCCATCTACTCACGTGCTGGGGGCCTATCACAGGGCAAGGCCGCCCAGTGTGTGTGTTGTACTGCCTTGTGTACGCAATTTAAGTGCATTGAATTGAGGATGACCCCTGGCTGTGCTGGCAGGCCGTCCGATGCCATTTTTTGTTCTTGGAGTGGCCTGCGTGTGACATCACACAGCTGCCCCAAAAACGTTCTGAACACACCTGCATTATCCGGACCACGCCCTGTAACTGCCGTGACGCTGACGCCCGTGGCTAACAGTCACTATGCAATCACATCATTCCAGGATGTGATTGCATGGTGACAGGTCACGCACACACACTATGGCCAGTGTGGGTGCGCAGACTCAGCGGACGCAGCGGCTGCGTATATATCTGGATAACCTCCGGGTGTCACACAAAAAACGCTGTGCAAACCATGAAAGACAAATTGAGGGTTAATGAGGTTGGCAGCAATTTTTGAAAGCAGAATGGACGAGTATTTCATGCCAACATATCAATCCAATCCTCCATGGGGTAAAGCAGTGATACATCTACAGTAAGATGCTTAATGCGGCGTTCTACTGCATTGAGGGTAATTACCAGGGCTGCTGAGACGTCTCACGTCCCCCGGTTCTAGAGATACAATGGCCTCTGACAATTTGCAGACACTGGGGGTGATTCACTAAGGATTGCAAATGCAAAGTTGATTGCTGCAATTGCACTCCTTAGCAATGCAAATGCAGGAGGATGTGCATTCCACTTCCTCCTTGCATTTGCGATGCGATTGCATTTCAGATGAACATTGCAGCCGTTGGTCGCGACTCGCGATGTTCATCTGCGACGGCAGGCTGAGTAAGCTTCAGCTTCAAACATCAGGGAAGCTTCAGGACTCAAACATCAAGGAAACGCAGTAAGGATTGCATCATCGATCCATACTCAATTAGCCCCACTATGCACCAGTTGTAGCATTGTTTTCGCCTTCTTCAATGGCTGGGACTCCTGTGATGAGACCAAACAATCTGTTACCTGCATCCCTCTGCCAATCTCTGCTCCCCCCCTGGTCATCAGCACCTTCTCACAAGCTGTAAAAAATAAACCTCAAATGTGTAGAATACACAATGTATCTTTTTATCGTCCTTTATATATACACGGTGGAGTCACATTATTATGACCACCAGCTAATAGCCAGAGTAACTGCTGTGTGCAGTGCGGACAGCAGCTAGACGGGCTGAACTGTCATTATTAGACATGCGTCCGCAAGCCCTCAGGTTCATTGTGACGTGAGCTGCTCCACTGTAGTGTCAGTCGGCCCTCACGCACCTTCATAGCGGACATTCACCTCTCACATCAATGGCACGTGGTGCTCCACAGTTTCCATGTCAGATATTCACAGCGGTGCCATTTGTCCAGTCACGATACACCTTCACCACAGCAGCAGTTCACATACTGCGCAGTGTCAGGAATACTGCCACCCTTGGCCCGAAAGCTGATAATCATCCCTTTATGCAACTCGGATAAATCGCCGCTTTTACCCATGGCAGCAACGAGTGATGTGTGCAGATGGCCTATCCCACACCTTATATACCCACCAAGCCAGCGCATGACACGTGACGTACTTCATGGGCTACGCACTGCCGACATCAAATGTAGGATGTGGTCATAATAATGTGACTCGACTGTATATTTTTATATATATATATATATATATACACACACACACACACTAGAAATAGGGAGAAGATGGTCTCCCACCCTTGTGCTGTCTTCTAAATACCAGGCAGCTCAGATGATCACCAGACTAGTAGTGAGGGAGAGACTGATGCTGCAGCTGAGTATACAGTATATATGTAAGCCTCTGGCTGCGCTGTCACATGACCTCTGCTGCGGGAGATACACATTTGTCACCTGTGAGCATGCGCAGTGCGAACCACTCATTCTAGTACGGCGCATGTGTAGAAAGGTAATCCATAATCCCTGATTTTTTTTATCCTCAGGTGCATTTTGTTGCAGATTCGTGTCACTATAATTATTATTGTGTATACCAGAAATATATTGATTGCTCAGTCAGGACAAGAATACATCTCTCTACATTTACATCAATGTGCTCCTAGCAGAGACTGGCAGGCAGCTTATGCACTTGGATTCATTCCTAATGGCCATAGCTAACCGTCCAGCGTGAGCTGTGATGTACACACGGCTGCAGTTCTGTACATTGGGTGTGCACACAACAGAGATGCTCTGTGCCCTTATTCCCATCCGTTAGTGGCGATTAGGACGTCATCCTGCATAAAGTGTATAAGGATAGGGAGAGGGTGATATGCAATGGGCACTGCACAAGTATCCGGGCACCTGGCGTGCTGCCCGGGCTGGGAATGATCTTGGTCTTAGATTATTTTTATTTAGGGGGTGGGGCATTGCTCATCCATTGCAGCAATAACTGCACAACAGATAATATGAAATTATCTTTAGGAGTAATATGAAGGCAGTGTATCTACTATAAATAACTGGTTCTATGTTCGCAGTAGTAATAAAGGGCCTAATTCAGTAAAGATAGCAAATTCTGCTAATTAGCCGAATTTGCTATCCTTTGGATTGCATGCTGGGGGCCACCCATTGCAGGGCAAGGCCGCCCAACATGCTGACCGGAGCTTCCCCCACTTCAACAAGCAGAAATTGGGATCGCATCACAATTTCTGCTTGTTAGCAGAAATAGAGGAAGCCTCCTGCCGGTGCAGCTTAGCTGAGCCTGCAGGAGACTCGCCGCCATCTTCCCAGTCACGGCAGCTGCGTGTCACATGATGCAGCTGCCACGATCGCGCCGCACCAACCCCCGTTCGCCTGGCTCCGCCCCCGCAACGCTTTGTCTCCTCCTTGGAAATGGAGCGTTGCCTGCCACCTTGCGACTGCCTCTGCCTGATTGACAGGCAGAGATATCGCATTTTCTGCGGCCTCGCAGAAAATGCGGGCGTATGCGCAGGACGGGCGCTGCTTATTCGCCCCCATCTTTTTCTCAATAATTCAAGTTAGATCGCACACTGCGATCCAACCTGAATTAGGCCCAAAGAGCATAACTCCCAACATGACCCCCTCCAGGAGGGACAGAATGCTCTGCTCCTGGACTTCCCTCTTAATTCATAATTGCCAACACCTTTCTTATCCATCAACGTGTTCAACCTAGGTGACTGCAATTTTAAATTAAGAGACAAGTCCAGAAGCAGAGCATTGTGTCCCTCCTGGAGAGGGTCAAGTTGGGAGGTATACAAAGAGTGTATTGCGGATTACAAGCTCAGGGTTGTGCACAGAAGGTGCCATAATAAGCTAGGCTGAATCGCCCCCTGGCCCTCATTCCGAGTTGTTTGCTCACTAGCTTCTTTTAGCAGCCGTGCAAACGCTAAGCCGCCGCCCGCTGGGAGTGTATCTTAGCTTAGCAGAAGTGCGACCGAAAGGATCGCAGCGCGGCTACAAAAAAAGATTGTGCAGTTTCTGAGTAGCTCCTGGCCTACTCCTAGCTTGCGATGACTTCAGACTATTTAGTTCCTGTTTTGACGTCAAGAACATGCCCTGCGTTCGGCCAGCCACGCCTACGTTTCCCCAGCCACTCCTGCGTTTTTATCTGGCACGCCTGCGTTTTTACACACACTCCCCGAAAACGGTCAGTTACCACCCAGAAACACCCACTTCCTGTCAATCACTCACCGATCAGCAGTGCGACTGAAAAGCGTAGTTCGAGGTTGTGTAAAACTACATCGACTTTTGTGAAAGTACGTTGCGCGTGCGCATTGAGCCGCATGCGCACAAATGCAGATTTTTAGCCTGATCGCTGCGCTGTGAACGAAAGCAGCTAGCGGTCAACTCGGACGAGGACCCCTATGCGGTAACAGCAAGGAAAGTGCACCACCTTAAGACAGCCTGTAACATAACAGTTAGGAGCTGATTGGTTGGTACTTTATCACCGAGCAATTTATCACTCTCCAAGGCTTGATAAATCTGGGCCCGTGGGCCTTATGGAGGACTACAAAGACACAGCTACAGGACAAATAATGACCCTTGCCTGCTGTACTTTCTGTTGGTCATAAGTTATCCTGCATTCACGGTGACCACTATGTCCATCCTCATATGGTTTAATGATTCTTATTGCAACTTTAAGTAATATGTATGCTGCAGTCACTTATATATAGTCGAATACCAACAAAATATGCAACACACGGACGTTGCAGCATTCAACTCAGTATGGTGCTCACTGAGTGTACGTACATCACTGTGTCCACCATGCTCTTTCTCAGTCCTCTGCAACACAATAGGAGTTTCTTTAACGCAGTGGCATCACCAGTAAAACAATTCAGAGACATCAGAGGAATTCTGGTACGGCGTAGGCGGATGGTCCACGGAAAACATGTCTTGGTGAAACAATTATTACACCTATTTACAGGATTCATTTTAAACAAATCTGGAAATGTAACATTAAAATATAATTATAAAGAAAATGTCTGGTGGGCAGCAGCGTCCATCCTTCAACATATAGTTCCCTGAGCTCACTGCCATGCTCCAGTGACCTCATCTTGTACACATACTCCTGCTGTCTGTAACTGTAACTCCACCGCGGGTTATTAAATATTCATGAGAAAGACGCCTTATCTGTGCTCTCCGAGACAACAGGGGAATAAAACCTGTTCTACAGCTCAGACAGACTGCACAATAGAACTGACCCAGTAAATATGTGTACAGTAGATACCCAATTTCCACCCTCTTTCAGTAGGTTGGTGAGCTGGGTACAGTATGAAACACAGCTGGTTGGGAAGCCGGCAGTCACACGACCGACAGTGGCATCCCCACAATGAAGATCTCCACGTAGAAGGGGGCAAGTGTTTTTAGTCCACCCTAAGACTCCAGCAGTGGTGGCAAGTGTTAACCCTCAGTGAGTCGCGGCTAGGCTAACACCCCCCCCCCCCCCCCTAAACCTAAAGGTTACTCCCGATACTTACCTTCAGGATGACGGTTGTCGGTGTTCCGGTGCCAGTCTCCTGACTGTTGTCCAGATTCTGGCGTCAGCCACATGACCACCAGAATGCTAAATGCATCCCGGTGAGCTGAGCAATCAGGAGTGTATAGCGTGGTAGACCCTAAAGTGCCCATCCACATGCAGATATTGCCCGGTGGTCCGGGCATAGAACCCGGACCACCTGGTTCTATGCCCAACTTGATAACACAGGTATGTGAATAGACGTGTACACATACACCTGTTCTCAAATCAAAAAGCCCAGTTTGTCATGCAATGAAAAAAGCAACTAAGCCGCGCCATGTATCTCACACTGCTAATGCAGTAAAAGCGCAAGGAAAGCGTACTCCCTACACCATTGTTGGATTTGTAGACTAGCAGTGCGAAACTGCTAATAAATAGGCAAGAGAGCAGGGAACGTTATGACAGATCAGCGACTTACAAGCCACCACGCAGCATTGTGTGAATATACAGTGCCATGATTGTGATAAAAATCTCAAGTCCCCAGTAAACCGCAAGTCCGTAGGTTGCAGCTATGGTGGGAACTAAAGTACAAGATTGGTACAAAATCCGTGACATTGCATGTAAATCATGCCATATGGTGCAACAATACTGGTAGATGCGGACCCATATGTATGGAACAGATCTGTTTGTTAGCACTCAGGCCAAATTCCCAGAACCCTTGGGCACATGAGGAAGCATGCATGATAAAATTGTAGTCATTCCTGTCTGAATTTGCCATTGGCCAGATTCTGGTAGACATTGGCAGCCCTTTTGTACCCAGGCACGATTTGATTTAGGTGTAATCAACTCTCAGTTGCAGTTGTTAGAATTGGCGATACACATGTAGTCGGATGTTAACCACATGCAATTGTCAGCTGCTTTCATTGAACAAATTTACTACCTGTCCCAAACAACATAGAATCAATAGCTTTGTGGGCCCATACACTGAGATATGGGGCCTACTAAGGCCTTTAAACAAGCTAACAGGCCTTGAAAGTCTCAGGTTGTAGGGGCACATTCAGATCAGGACAACTCATTGACATGCACTTAGAGTTACTTTACCAAATCCCAAAAGACACTGTCCCACCGCCAACTGCAGCCACTTCATGAAGCATGAAGTGGATTCAGCCTTGGCGGCTGAAGAGGGAGTAGAACAGAGACACAGCTAAATGCTGTACTCCAATATTATTAGCAGTGTCAGTGGCTGATTCAGGGGACTGTGCGCGGGGCCCTGGGACTGACCGCCCCTGTCGTCCCTCCTATAATCCGGCCTTGCTTGTACCCGTCACCTTCTACCTCTCCCTGCCACCCATGTGGCACATTGTGAACTTGGGGTGGGGAAGTTCTGCCACTACCCTGCTGTGTGACTAGTAACACAGGCATAGTTGCTTACCCTCCCGCCTTCTGCAGGAGACTCCCTGAAATAGCAGCAATCTCCCCGATTGCACCTTATCCCCATTATGCAGCTGTTACATTCTTGGTAAAAAAAAGAAAATCGGACATACATACATTTAGGGGTATATTCAATAAGAGTCGGATCCATTCCGACATGCATTTGTCGGAATGGATCGGACAACCCCTATTCAATAGAGTGTCCAAATCCGACTGTCAGATTTGAGCCGAATCCAACGGTCGGATTTGGCCGGTGTCTGTGCTGCTGCTGTCAGCAGCTCCCCATGTGTGAGAACACAGGGAGCTGCTGGAGCCGCACATCACGGCCGTGTAGCCCAGTGCCGCGCTGCAGGGAGAGGTGCCTGGCCGGGGGACGGCTGTCATAAGGTACCTGACAGCCCCGCTCCCCATAGCCCACCGCACTGCTCCCCGTCTCCTCAATCCGACTTTTTTTAAAGTCTGATTGAGATTGTTGGAAACCGGGCCAAAACCTGTCAGATTTGGCCCCGTTTCCGATAGAAGCACACAGATCAGCAGCTATTCCGCCGATCCGTTTTCCGACAAGTCGGGAATTCCCGACTTGTCGGAAAATAACTGCCCTATTGAATAGGTCGGAACCCCTTCTGGCCTAAATCAGTTGGAGACTGCAGTCTTTCCGAAAAGACGGCAGTTTCCGACTCTTATTGACTATACCCCTTAAATGGGATTATGTCTCTGCATTGGTTAAAATACCCAATGATCCATATAGCTACATGCATTTTAATAAAGGTTTCTCGTGGCCACTTACAGTATATGGAACCTCTTGTAAAACACAATACACAAACAAATCCTGAAAAATATCGGTGTCTTTTCTTCAGCAAGTAGATCTTACGAACTTTGGGGCTCATTTACATTTGGATGCAAGTCATTTTTACGACACGCCTCTCAGATGCAGCAGTACACGTCTGCGCCGATAGCTGTTACTTTCACATCTCCCTGAAATGCTTTTTCAAAACCAGGCGAGTATGAACACAGGTCATCCGTATCTTCCACCATCCGCGTTCCATCAATTTGTTTCTAGAGTCAGCAACTAAATAGGCGTCCTTATGTACAATGTAAGAGACCTATACTTTGACGTAAATAAATGTTTTATGTTTTTAGATCTTGTTCAAATCCCTAGTGATCTATCCTCAGAATCTAATGGCAACAATGTTACTTTTCAATAACAAATGCAGCAAAGCAATCAAAGCAGTCTTTCCCCTTAATCATATGTAAAATATTGTTATATGTGGGGTTTGTTCACAGCAAGTAAGTCATTCCCAGACTCTAGGGCATAGGTCTTCAACCTGCGGCCCTCCAGCTGCTGTGGAACTACACATCCCAGCATGCCCTGCCTCAATTTTAGCATGCATTAATAGCAAAACTGTGGCAGGACATGCTGGGATGTGTAGTTCCACAGCAGCAGGACCACAGCTGAAGACCCATGCTCTAGGGGCAGTAGGCCTTGTAGAGCCCTTTAGTCTGGCTATCCATACAGAAGTTAGTGTACTAATAATAAGATTTTACTTACCGATAAATCTATTTCTCGTAGTCCGTAGTGGATGCTGGGACTCCGTCAGGACCATGGGGATTAGCGGCTCCGCAGGAGACAGGGCACAAAAATAAAAGCTTTAGGACTAGGTGGTGTGCACTGGCTCCTCCCCCTATGACCCTCCTCCAAGCCTCAGTTAGGATACTGTGCCCGGACGAGCGTACACAATAAGGAAGGATTTTGAATCCCGGGTAAGACTCATACCAGCCACACCAATCACACCGTACAACCTGTGATCTGAACCCAGTTAACAGTATGACAAACGTAGGAGCCTCTGAACAGACGGCTCACAACAATAACAACCCGATTTTTTTGTAACAATAACTATGTACAAGTATTGCAGACAATCCGCACTTGGGATGGGCGCCCAGCATCCACTACGGACTACGAGAAATAGATTTATCGGTAAGTAAAATCTTATTTTCTCTGACGTCCTAGTGGATGCTGGGACTCCGTCAGGACCATGGGGATTATACCAAAGCCCCCAAACGGGCGGGAGAGTACGGATGACTCTGCAGCACCGAATGAGAGAACTCCAGGTCCTCTTTAGCCAGGGTATCAAATTTGTAGAATTTTACAAACGTGTTCTCCCCCGACCACGTAGCTGCTCGGCAGAGTTGTAATGCCGAGACCCCTCGGGCAGCCGCCCAAGATGAGCCCACCTTCCTTGTGGAATGGGCCTTGATAGATTTAGGCTGTGGCAGGCCTGCCACAGAATGTGCAAGTTGAATTGTGCTACAAATCCAACGAGTAATCGTCTGCTTAGAAGCAGGAGCACCCAGCTTGTTGGGTGCATACAGTATAAACAGCGAGTCAGATTTTCTGACTCCAGCCGTCCTTGAAATATATATTTTCAATGCCCTGACAACGTCCAGCAACTTGGAATCCTCCAAATCGCTAGTAGCCGCAGGCACCACAATAGGCTGGTTCAGGTGAAACGCTGAAACCACCTTAGGCAGAAACTGAGGACGCGTCCGCAGTTCTGCCCTGTCCGAATGGAAAATCAGATATGGGCTTTTATACGATAAAGCCGCCAATTCTGACACTCTCCTGGCTGAAGCCAGGGCCAGTAGCATGGTTACTTTCCATGTAAGATATTTCAAATCCACCGATTTGAGTGGCTCAAACCAATGGGATTTGAGAAAATCCAAAACTACATTAAGATCGCACGGAGCCACTGGGGGCACAACCGGGGGCTGTATATGTAGTACTCCTTTTACAAAAGTCTGGACTTCAGGAACTGAAGCCAATTCTTTCTGGAAGAAAATCGACAGGGCCGAAATTTGAACCTTAATGGACCCTAATTTGAGGCCCATAGACAATCCTGTTTGCAGGAAATGTAGGAATCGACCCAGTTGAAATTCCTCCGTCGGGGCCTTCCTGGCCTCACACCACGCAACATATTTTCTCCAAATGCGGTGATAATGTTGTGCAGTCACCTCCTTCCTGGCTTTTACCAGGGTAGGGATGACCTCTTCCGGAATGCCTTTTTCCCTTAGAATTCGGCGTTCAACCGCCATGCCGTCAAACGCAGCCGCGGTAAGTCTTGGAATAGACACGGTCCCTGCTGAAGCAGGTCCCGTCTTAGAGGTAGAGGCCACGGATCTTCCGTGAGCATCTCCTGAAGTTCCGGGTACCAAGTTCTTCTTGGCCAATCCGGAGCCACGAGTATCGTTCTTACTCCCCTTTGCCGTATGATTCTCAGTACTTTGGGTATGAGAGGCAGAGGAGGAAACACATACACTGACTGGAACACCCACGGTGTTACCAGAGCGTCCACAGCTATTGCCTGAGGGTCTCTTGACCTGGCGCAATACCTGTCCAGTTTTTTGTTGAGGCGGGACGCCATCATATCCACCTTTGGTTTTTCCCAACGGTTCACAATCATGTGGAAGACTTCTGGATGAAGTCCCCACTCTCCCGGGTGTAGATCGTGTCTGCTGAGGAAGTCCGCTTCCCAGTTGTCCACTCCCGGAATGAACACTGCTGACAGTGCTATCACATGATCTTCCGCCCAGCGAAGAATCCTTGCAGCTTCTGCCATTGCCCTCCTGCTTCTTGTGCCGCCCTGTCTGTTTACGTGGGCGACTGCCGTGATGTTGTCCGACTGGATCAACACCGGCTGACCCTGAAGCAGGGGTTTTGCCAGGCTTAGAGCATTGTAAATCGCTCTTAGCTCCAGTATATTTATGTGAAGAGACATCTCCAGGCTTGACCACACTCCCTGGAAGTTTCTTCCCTGTGTGACCGCTCCCCAGCCTCTCAGACTGGCATCCGTGGTCACCAGGACCCAGTCCTGTATGCCGAATCTGCGGCCCTCTAACAGATGAGCACTCTGCAACCACCACAGAAGAGACACCCTTGTCCGTGGAGACAAAGTTATCCGCTGATGCATCTGCAGATGCGATCCGGACCATTTGTCCAGCAGATCCCACTGAAAAGTTCGTGCGTGGAATCTGCCGAATGGAATCGCTTCGTAAGAAGCCACCATTTTTCCCAGGACTCTTGTGCATTGATGCACAGACACTTTTCCTGGTTTTAGGAGGTTCCTGACAAGTTCGGATAACTCCCTGGCTTTCTCCTCCGGAAGAAACACCTTTTTCTGAACCGTGTCTAGAATCATTCCCAGGAACAGCAGACGTGTCGTCGGGTTCAATTGAGATTTTGGAAAATTCAGAATCCACCCGTGCTGTTGCAGCACTACTTGGGTTAGTGCTACTACGTCCTCCAGCTGTTCTCTGGACCTTGCCCTTATCAGGAGATCGTCCAAGTAAGGGATAATTAATACGCCTTTTCTTCGCAGAAGAAACATCATTTCGGCCATTACCTTGGTAAAGACCCGAGGTGCCGTGGACAATCCAAACGGCAGCGTCTGAAACTGATAATGACAGTTTTGCACCACGAACCTGAGGTACCCTTGATGTGAAGGGCAAATTGGGACATGCAGGTAAGCATCCTTGATGTCCAGAGACACCATAAAGTCCCCTTCTTCCAGATTCGCTATCACTGCTCTGAGTGACTCCATCTTGAACTTGAATTTTTGCATGTACAGGTTCAAAGATTTCAGATTTAGAATAGGTCTTACCGAGCCGTCCGGCTTCGGTACCACAAATAGTGTGGAATAATACCCCTTTCCCTGTTGTAGGAGGGGTACCTTGACTATCACCTGCTGAGAATACAGCTTGTGAATGGCTTCCAATACCGTCGCCCTGTCTGAGGGAGACGTTGGCAGAGCAGACTTTAGGAACCGGCGAGGGGGAGACTTCTCGAATTCCAACCTGTAACCCTGAGATACTACCTGCAGGATCCAGGGGTCCACCTGTGAGTGAGCCCACTGTGCGCTGAAATTCTTGAGTCGACCCCCCACCGCCCCTGAGTCCGCTTGTAAAGCCCCAACGTCATGCTGAGGGCTTTGCAGAAGCCGGGGAGGGCTTCTGCTCCTGGGAGGGAGCTGCTTGGTGCACTCTCTTACCCTTTCCTTTGCCTCGGGGCAGATATGACTGTCCTTTTGCCCGCTTGTTCTTATAGGAACGAAAGGACTGCGGCTGAAAAGACGGTGTCTTTTTCTGTTGGGAGGGGACCTGAGGTAAAAAGGTGGATTTCCCGGCTGTTGCCGTGGCCACCAAATCCGATAGACCGACCCCAAATAATTCCTCCCCTTTATACGGCAATACTTCCATATGCCGTTTGGAATCCGCATCACCTGACCACTGTCGCGTCCATAAACTTCTTCTGGCAGATATGGACATCGCACTTACTCTCGATGCCAGAGTGCAAATATCCCTCTGAGCATCTCACATATAAAGAAAAGCATCCTTTAATTGCTCTATAGTCAATAAATATTGTCCCTATCCAGGGTATCAATATTTTCAGTCAGGGAATCCGACCAAACCACCCCAGCACTGCACATCCATGCTGAGGCGATGGCTGGTCGCAGTATAACACCAGTATGAGTGTATATACTTTTCTCTATCGTCCTAGTGGATGCTGGGGTTCCTGAAAGGACCATGGGGAATAGCGGCTCCGCAGGAGACAGGGCACAAAAAGTAAAGCTTTTTCCGATCAGGTGGTGTGCACTGGCTCCTCCCCCTATGACCCTCCTCCAGACTCCAGTTAGATTTTTGTGCCCGGCCGAGAAGGGTGCAATCTAGGTGGCTCTCCTAAAGAGCTGCTTAGAAAAAGTTTAGCTAGGTTTTTTATTTTACAGTGATTCCTGCTGGCAACAGGATCACTGCAGCGAGGGACTGAGGGGAGAAGGAGTCAACTCACCTGCGTGCAGGATGGATTGGCTTCTTGGCTACTGGACATCAAGCTCCAGAGGGACGATCACAGGTACAGCCTGGATGGTCACCGGAGCCACGCCGCCGGCCCCCTTGCAGATGCTGAAGACAGAAGAGGTCCAGAATCGGCGGCTGAAGACTCCTGCAGTCTTCAAAAGGTAGCGCACAGCACTGCAGCTGTGCGCCATTTTCCTCTCAGCACACTTCACACGGCAGTCACTGAGGGTGCAGGGCGCTGGGAGGGGGGCGCCCTGGGAGGCAAAATGATTACCTATAAAGGCTAAAAATACCTCACATATAGCCCTAGAGGCTATATGGAGATATTTAACCCCTGCCTAATTTTTCTAAATAGCGGGAGACGAGCCCGCCAGAAAAGGGGCGGGGCCTATCTCCTCAGCACACGGCGCCATTTCCTCTCACAGCTCCGCTGGTCAGGACGGCTCCCAAGTCTCTCCCCTGCACTGCACTACAGAAACAGGGTAAAACAGAGAGGGGGGGGCACATTTATGGCGATATTTTGATATAACAAAGCAGCTATAAGGGAGCACTTAGTATAAGGCTATCCCTGATATATATATAGCGCTTTTGGTGTGTGCTGGCAAACTCTCCCTCTGTCTCCCCAAAGGGCTAGTGGGTCCTGTCTTCGTTAGGAGCATTCCCTGTGTGTCTGCTGTGTGTCGGTACGTGTGTGTCGACATGTATGAGGACGATATTGGTGTGGAGGCGGAGCAATTGCCAAATATGAGGATGTCACCCCCTAGGGAGTCGACACCGGAATGGATGCCTTTATTTATGGAACTACGGGATAGTGTCAACACGCTAAAGCAGTCGTTTGACGACATGAGGCGGCCGGACAATCAATTAGTGCCTGTCCAGGCGACTCAAACACCGTCAGGGGCTGTGAAACGCCCTTTGCCTCAGTCGGTCGACACAGACCCAGACACAGGCGATGACTCCAGTGGTGACGGTGACGAATCAACCGTATTTTCCAGTAGGGCCACACGTTATATGATTTTGGCAATGAAGGAGGCGTTACATTTAGCTGATACTACAGGTACCACTAAACAGGGTATTATGTGGGGTATGAAAAAACTACCTATAGTTTTTCCTGAATCAGAAGAATTAAATGACGTGTGTAATGAAGCGTGGGTTGCCCCTGATAAAAAGCTGATAATTTCAAAGAAATTATTGGCATTATACCCTTTCCCGCCAGAGGTTAGGGAGCGCTGGGAAACACCTCCTAGGGTGGACAAGGCGCTAACACGCTTATCGAAACAAGTGGCGTTACCCTCTCCTGAGACGGCCGCACTTAAAGATCCATCAGATAGGAGGATGGAAAATATCCAAAAAAGTATATACACACATGCAGGTGTTATACTACGACCAGCTGTAGCGACTGCCTGGATGGGCAGTGCTGGGGTAGTTTGGTCAGAGTCCCTGATTGAAAATATTGATACCCTGGACAGGGACAATATTTTACTGTCGTTAGAACAAATAAAGGATGCATTTCTTTATATGCGTGATGCACAGAGGGATATCTGCACACTGGCATCACGGGTAAGTGCTATGTCCATTTCGGCCAGAAGAGCTTTATGGACGCGACAGTGGACAGGCGATGCGGATTCAAAACGGCATATGGAAGTTTTGCCGTATAAAGGGGAGGAGTTATTTGGAGTCGGTCTATCAGATTTGGTGGCCACGGCTACAGCCGGGAAATCCACCTTTCTACCTCAAGTCACTCCCCCACAGAAAAAGGCACCGACTTTTCAACCGCAGCCCTTTCGTTCCTTTAAAAATAAGAGAGCAAAGGGCTATTCATATCTGCCACGAGGCAAAGGTCGAGGGAAGAGACAGCAACACGCAGCTCCTTCCCAGGAACAGAAGCCCTCCCCGGCTTCTACAAAAGCCTCAGCATGACGCTGGGGCTTCTCAAGCGGACTCGGGGACGGTGGGCGGTCGTCTCAAAAATTACAGCGCGCAGTGGGCTCACTCGCAGGTAGATCCCTGGATCCTGCAGATAATATCTCAAGGGTACAGGTTGGAATTAGAGACGGATCCACCTCGCCGTTTCCTGAAGTCTGCTTTACCAACGTCCCCCTCCGAAAGGGAGACGGTTTTGGAAGCCATTCACAAGCTGTACTCTCAGCAGGTGATAGTCAAGGTACCTCTTCTACAACAAGGGAAGGGGTATTATTCCACTCTTTTTGTGGTACCGAAGCCGGATGGCTCGGTAAGGCCTATTCTAAATCTGAAGTCCTTGAACCTGTACATAAAGAAGTTCAAGTTCAAAATGGAGTCACTCAGAGCAGTGATAGCGAACCTGGAAGAGGGGGACTTTATGGTATCCTTGGACATCAAGGATGCGTATCTCCACGTTCCAATTTACCCCTCACACCAGGGGTACCTCAGGTTCGTTGTACAAAACTGTCACTATCAGTTTCAGACGCTGCCGTTCGGATTGTCCACGGCACCTCGGATCTTTACAAAGGTAATGGCCGAGATGATGATTCTTCTTCGAAGAAAAGGCGTATTAATTATCCCATACTTGGACGATCTCCTAATAAGGGCGAGGTCCAGAGAACAGCTAGAGATGGGATTAGCACTGTCTCAAGAAGTGCTAAAACAGCACGGGTGGATTCTGAATATTCCAAAATCCCAGTTAATGCCGACAACTCGTCTGCTGTTCCTAGGGATGATTCTGGACACGGTTCAGAAAAAGGTTTTTCTCCCGGAGGAAAAAGCCAAGGAGTTATCCGAGCTTGTCAGGAACCTCCTAAAACCAGGAAAGGTGTCTGTACATCAATGCACAAGAGTCCTGGGAAAAATGGTGGCTTCTTACGAAGCAATTCCATTCGGCAGATTCCACGCAAGAATTTTCCAAAGGGATCTGTTGGACAAATGGTCAGGGTCGCATCTTCAGATGCACCTACGGATAACCCTGTCTCCAAGGACAAGGGTGTCTCTTCTGTGGTGGTTGCAGAGTCCTCATCTATTGGAGGGCCGCAGATTCGGCATACAGGATTGGATCCTGGTGACCACGGACGCCAGCCTGAGAGGCTGGGGAGCAGTCACACAAGGAAGAAACTTCCAGGGAGTATGGACGAGCCTGGAAACGTCTCTTCACATAAACATTCTGGAACTAAGAGCAATATACAATGCTCTAAGCCAGGCAGAACCTCTGCTTCAGGGAAAACCGGTGTTGATCCAGTCGGACAACATCACGGCAGTCGCCCATGTGAACAGACAGGGCGGCACAAGAAGCAGGAGTGCAATGGCAGAAGCTGCAAGGATTCTTCGCTGGGCAGAGAATCATGTGATAGCACTGTCAGCAGTGTTCATCCCGGGAGTGGACAACTGGGAAGCAGACTTCCTCAGCAGACACGATCTTCACCCGGGAGAGTGGGGACTTCATCCAGAAGTCTTCCACATGCTGGTAACCCGTTGGGAAAGACCAATGGTGGACATGATGGCGTCTCGCCTCAACAAAAAACTGGACAGGTATTGCGCCAGGTCAAGAGATCCGCAGGCAATAGCTGTGGACGCGCTGGTAACGCCTTGGGTGTACCAGTCGGTGTATGTGTTTCCTCCTCTGCCTCTCATACCAAAAGTATTGAGAATTATACGGCAAAGAGGCGTAAGAACGATACTAGTGGTTCCGGATTGGCCAAGAAGGACTTGGTACCCGGAACTTCAAGAGATGATCACGGAAGATCCGTGGCCTCTACCTCTAAGGAGGGACTTGCTTCAGCAGGGTCCCTGTCTGTTTCAAGACTTACCGCGGCTGCGTTTGACGGCATGGCGGTTGAACGCCGGATCCTAATGGAAAAAGGCATGCCGGAAGAAGTCATTCCTACTTTGATTAAAGCAAGGAAAGAAGTAACCGTGCAACATTATCACCGAATTTGGCGAAAATATGTTGCGTGGTGCGAAGATCGGAGTGCTCCGACGGAGGAATTTCAACTGGGTCGATTCCTACATTTCCTGCAATCAGGATTGTCTATGGGTCTCAAATTGGGATCTATTAAGGTTCAAATTTCGGCCCTGTCGATTTTCTTTCAAAAAGAATTGGCTTCAGTCCCTGAAGTCCAGACCTTTGTTAAGGGAGTGCTGCATATACAGCCCCCTGTGGTGCCTCCAGTGGCACCGTGGGATCTCAATGTAGTTTTGGATTTTCTAAAATCTCATTGGTTTGAACCACTAAATAAGGTGGATTTGAAATATCTCACTTGGAAAGTGACCATGCTTCTAGCCCTGGCTTCTGCCAGGAGAGTGTCAGAATTGGCAGCTTTATCTTACAAAAGCCCATATCTGATTTTCCATTCGGACAGGGCAGAACTGCGGACTCGTCCGCATTTTCTCCCTAAGGTGGTGTCAGCATTTCATCTGAACCAGCCTATTGTAGTGCCTGCGGCTACAAGTGACTTGGAGGACTCCAAGTTACTGGACGTTGTCAGAGCATTAAAAATATATATTGCAAGAACAGCTGGAGTCAGAAAATCTGACTCGTTGTTTATATTGTATGCACCCAACAAGATGGGTGCTCCTGCGTCTAAGCAGACGATTGCTCGTTGGATCTGTAGCACAATCCAACTGGCACATTCTGTGGCAGGCCTGCCACAGCCTAAATCTGTAAAGGCCCACTCCACAAGGAAGGTGGGCTCATCTTGGGCGGCTGCCCGAGGGGTCTCGGCATTACAACTTTGCCGAGCAGCTACGTGGTCAGGGGAGAACACGTTTGTAAAATTTTACAAATTTGATACTCTGGCTAAGGAGGACCTGGAGTTCTCTCATTCGGTGCTGCAGAGTCATCCGCACTCTCCCGCCCGTTTGGGAGCTTTGGTATAATCCCCATGGTCCTTTCAGGAACCCCAGCATCCACTAGGACGATAGAGAAAATAAGATTTTACTTACCGATAAATCTATTTCTCGGAGTCCGTAGTGGATGCTGGGCGCCCATCCCAAGTGCGGATTATCTGCATAAATTGTACATAGTTATTGTTAACTTATTCGGGTTATTGTTGTAGGAAGCCATCTTTCAGAGGCTCCGCTGTTATCATACTGTTAACTGGGTTTAGATCACAAGTTGTACGGTGTGATTGGTGTGGCTGGTATGAGTCTTACCCGGGATTCAAAATCCTCCCTTATTGTGTACGCTCGTCCGGGCACAGTACCTAACTGGAGTCTGGAGGAGGGTCATAGGGGGAGGAGCCAGTGCACACCACCTGATCGGAAAAAGCTTTACTTTTTGTGCCCTGTCTCCTGCGGAGCCGCTATTCCCCATGGTCCTTTCAGGAACCCCAGCATCCACTACGGACTCCGAGAAATAGATTTATCGGTAAGTAAAATCTTATTTTCAGGGTAGTTTCCAGCCTCCTATCAGCTGGATCCTTGAGGGCGGCCGTTTCAGGAGACGGTAACGCCACTTGTTTTGATAAGCGTGTGAGTGCCTTATCCACCCTAGGGGGTGTTTCCCAGCGCGCCCTAACCTCTGGCGGGAAAGGATATAATGCCAATAACTTCTTTGAAATTAGCAGTTTTCTATCGGGGTTAACCCACGCTTCATCACACACTTCATTCAATTCCTCTGATTCAGGAAAAACTACAGGTAGTTTTTTCAGACCCCACATAATACCCCTTTTTGTGGTACTTGCAGTATCAGAGATATGCAAAGCCTCCTTCATTGCCGTGATCATATAACGTGTGGCCCTACTGGAAAATACGTTTGTTTCTTCACCGTCGACACTAGATTCAGTGTCTGTGTCTGTGTCGACCGACTGAGGTAAAGGGCGTTTTACAGCCCCTGACGGTGTCTGAGACGCCTGGACAGGTACTAACTGGTTTGCCGGCCGTCTCATGTCATCAACTGATTTTTGTAACGTGCTGACATTATCACGTAATTCCATAAACAAAGCCATCCATTCCGGTGTCGACTCCCTAGGGGGTGACCTCACCATTACCGGCAATTGCTCCGCCTCCACACCAACATCGTCCTCATACATGTCGACACACACGTACCGACACACAGCAGACACACAGGGAATGCTCTTATCGAAGACAGGACCCCACTAGCCCTTTGGGGAGACAGAGGGAGAGTTTGCCAGCACACACCCAAGCGCTATAAATATATAGGAACAACCCTACAGAAGTGTTGTTTCCTTTATAGCAGCTTAATATATCAATATCGCCAAAAAAGTGCCCCCTCTCTGTTTTTTTACCCTGTTTCTGTAGTGCAGTGCAGGGGAGAGTCCTGGGAGCCTTCCTCGCAGCGGAGCTGTGCAGGAAAATGGCGCTGTGTGCTGAGGAGATAGGCCCCGCCCCCTATTTCGGCGGGCTCTTCTCCCGGTGTTTGTGAGACCTGGCAGGGGTTAAATACATCCATATAGCCCCAGGGGCTATATGTGATGTATTTTTAGCCAGAACAAGGTATTATCATTGCTGCCCAGGTCGCCCCCCCCCAGCGCCCTGCACCCTCAGTGACCGCTGGTGTGAAGTGTGCTGACAACAATGGCGCACAGCTGCAGTGCTGTGCGCTACCTCATGAAGACTGAAAAGTCTTCTGCCGCCGGTTTCTGGACCTCTTCACTTTTCGGCATCTGCAAGGGGGTCGGCGGCGCGGCTCCGGGACCGGACTCCATGGCTGGGCCTGTGTTCGATCCCTCTGGAGCTAATGGTGTCCAGTAGCCTAAGAAGCCAATCCATCCTGCACGCAGGTGAGTTCACTTCTTCTCCCCTAAGTCCCTCGTTGCAGTGAGCCTGTTGCCAGCAGGACTCACTGAAAATAAAAAACCTAATAACTTTTTCTAAGCAGCTCTTTAGGAGAGCCACCTAGATTGCACCCTGCTCGGACGGGCACAAAAACCTAACTGAGGCTTGGAGGAGGGTCATAGGGGGAGGAGCCAGTGCACACCACCTAGTCCTAAAGCTTTTATTTTTGTGCCCTGTCTCCTGCGGAGCCGCTAATCCCCATGGTCCTGACGGAGTCCCAGCATCCACTAGGACGTCAGAGAAAAGCATGTATATGCAGCCGAGATTCTGCGCTGGTGTAGCCAAGCGTTGATCAGATAGCGGCTCCCTCGCCAGGAGTAGATCAGAAGGAATTCTAGGGTCCGCACACACTTATGTTTTACACAATGAGCCTGATTCAGAGAGGATGATTGCAGCACTGCTGCATCTGTGTCTTAACAGTCTTGAATCTTGTGCACTGAAATACATCAGGTCTGCCAGCAAATGTTGTGGTTGCGCAGCTATAGCCAGGATTGGGGTGTCCCATGGGTCTGGCAATATTAATGGTTCTATATAGACTTACCCTTCATCTCATTAAAGGCTCCCCATTCTCCAAAAGTTTTTTACATGGTGGATGGCGGTATACAAACCTGTAATAAAATACTAATTTGCCTCTCTTCTTCTGTATGTTGCTTATATAGGCTGGTGACAGTGTGATCGGTTTACTAACGTCGTGCTGCGGAAAGTGGGCACGCTCATTATTGCGGCCGTCTGATAATGTCTCACTGTCCCCCCAAAAATAACACTGGCTTTGTTAATGATTTAGTGTGTTACACATACAAGTTTATGGGTCAGATCTTATGTAAATGCCAATATTTTATTGTATAAGGACCCTAATAAGCTAAAAACGGATTTGACCTTCACTGCGCTGTGTCATTTAATGATCCCCAGTAATGTAACACATAATAGCCAATCAGATGGCTTTTATTGGCTTAGCTCATAGAGACTATTAATAACTAGTACCTGATTGGCTGCATGAGATAACAGAATGTGTGTTTAATGGACTCTTATGCAAAATGCAGTTAGTGGCAGTGGTGCTATTAGTATTGCTCATTTATACAGAAAATATCCCTGCAGTAGTAGCTCTATATAGTACAGTCTACTCCAGACAACATTTGAGCTGCAAGAATACAGACGGTATTTCTTTGTTGGCAGAGGTGACATACCTGCACAATGAGAATGTTCTGGAGGTGTTGCCACACACGGGTTGGAGAATTGATAGTAGACATGAAAAGCAGAGCTCTCAGTTTTGTTTTCACTCAGCTTTATTAACAGTTTACACATGACATAAGAATTAAAGAAAATAAGGGGGATACTTATCAAAGCTTGGTGAAAGAAAGTACTATCCAATCAGCTTGTAACTGTCATTTTACAAGCTGTATTTGAATAAAATGCCAGGATCTGATTGGTTAGTAGTACAGGTTGAGTATCCCATATCCAAATATTCAGAAATACAGAATATTCCGAAATATGGACTTTTTTCAGCGAGAGTGAGATAGTGAAACCTTTGTTTTCTGATGGCTCAATGTACACAAACTTTGTCTAATACACAAAGTTATTAAAAATATTGTATTAAATGACCTTCAGGCTGTGTGTATAAGGTGTATATGAAACATAAATGCATTCTGTGCTTAGACTTAGGTCTCATCACCATGATATCTCATTATAGAGTTCAATTATTCCAAAATACGGAAAAATCCGATATCCAAAATACTTCTGGTCCCAAGCATTTTGGATAAGGGATACTCAACCTGTATATCTCTCTCCCAAGCTTTGATAAATATCCCCCTAAATCATAGTATATGTCAGCATTAATCAATGGGTCATAGCTGGACACCAAGGAGGCAATTCAATTGTTTTCCCCGGCTGCTACTAGATGGCACCAAATGGAGCAATACAAATGTTGCTCCGCTCGGTCAGGCGCACAGCCTCCCGAAGTGCGAGCTGAAATGTGCAATAAATTGGCAGTTTGGGTGCCCCCCCCATCAGTTGTTTAGATGGGTTTAGCCGTTTTGCATGGCTACCCCAGTACTAATGGGTGCACACATGTGGCATGTTTGGGGGGTGATCCAGACACACAATTGAATTGCTCCAGTAGGCATTCATTACATTTGGGCACCCACAAAACATCTGAGACCACCCCTAAAGGGTCAAGAAACATTGCAGAGGCACCATGTGGAATCTTCATTGTACGACCCATTATAATTCCCAAAGCCCCTCTTACATCTAAATGCTATTTGATTTCATTTCTTTTGCAATGCTTTACAAATAGATGTCTCCATTACAAAAAAATAAAATAAAAAAAATTCAAACATTAGTCAGGCGGATGGAAAGCCACAGCTTGACTCGTCAGCCGTCTTGATTGGCCATCTCTCCCGAAATCCGATAATACAATCTGAGCTTTGGGGGAGGACGGATTACTATAAATTATCACCTCCACCCAACTGGTTAATTCTATCCAACTGCTTAATTTCCTTGAACCAATGACAGATAAAGCAGATTGTGCTCTCAAACTGCCAGTGAATTAATTGACAGTACACCGTTCAGCCTTCTCACATAAGGTGTTATTCTAAAACAGGAGCTGTCTCAGACTGTTAATTATACGGTGTCACCAGTTATTGGGTAGTGAGAACAAGGCTAAAAACAAATTTAATAAACAAACGGATTTTTTGCAAATACCTCGTCTCGTTATTGCCTGAGAAGCAACGGAACAGTAGTCAATATGGCTTTTAACTCTGTTGCTACAACATATTATACATAAAATACAATGGTCTGTAATCTGTAAGCAGTAATTGATTCATAACTATAATAAAAATAAAGATTCAATGGAAATAGCAAAATCTGATCATTACAAACAACCAAAAGGAAAAGTATAGTTTGAGATTATTAGCTATTCTCTACAGGTTACAGAACACTTCTAGGTAATTTATAGACTGACGAATGTCCAGCATAGCCGGTATATTATATTTAACGGTTAATAATTTAAATTTGGTTGGGAAAGACTGAAATAGAAGGAAATGATCTGCGATGGGCAGACTGTATACAGTTCAATCTTAAAAATAACAGCCTTACATTAATGTAGCCTAAAAGTCAGTGTACTTGGGCACCAGCACTTCTGCTTTATACCTTATACAGAGGAAACCCAAAACTGCACTGGACAGAGGAGGGTGAATAAATGCGCTCTTGCAGAGTCCCTGGAAAGCTTGAGAGGAAACCCCATAGCACTAGGAAAGCAGCGAGTCTCCTGCTGGACACTGCAACAGATGCACATCATAGTGGGGATGGACACACTCAGCAGCTTGTAGCTGTACAGTGTATTAGGAATAACTACATACTGTAAGATCAGAATTCTGCTTTAACATGCATCACACTGTATGTGTGTATATATCTATATCTCTACACTGCCTTATATAAATCCAAGTATTTGGAACCCATCACATGAATAGGAATAAAATACAATATAAATGACCGTGAAGCAGGTCAGTGTGTGCATTCTTGTTCCGAGATCTGTGGATTTTCTTATTTCATTAAAAAAAAAAAAAAAAAAAATAGAATTTCATCTGTCACTTACAGTAGCAGCTGAGACATAAGGTCTAAGGGAGGCAACACTGCAAATCGGGAGGCATTCCTACCAGGGAACATAAAGGGATTAAAGACCAGTGTTTGATATTGCAACGTTACTACCAGTATCAGTGTAGGGGATAGCGTAATATTACACAGGTGCAGGGATAATGCAATGCTGGAATAATATAACATATGAGTGCAACAATGCTCTAATATAGGAGTGCAATGAAAATATAATAATGCAGGGATGATTTAGGGGTGCAGGGATAACATGAGTGCAGCAATGATCCAATATAGGAGTGCAATAATATAGTAATACAGGGATAATATAGGAGTGCAGTGATATTATGATTATATAGGAGTGCAGTGATAATATAATAATGCAGGGATAAAATAACATGAGTGCAGCAATGATCCAATATAGGAGTGCAATAACATAGTAATACAGGGATAATATAGGAGTGCAGTGATGATGGGCGGGCGTTGCAGGGAAGGAGGGTGATATAACGGCAGAGAGGGGACACCAGGAGGAAGGAATGATCTGCACACGGGCTGCAGGTCAGGCCGGGGGAGGTGGTGGTGTTGGGGTGGGAGGTTATCGGTGCCTCACCCGGTGGAAGCCAAGCCTCTTCCTGCCACGTAGAGCTCCTCGTGTCCCCATACCTGGGTGTATCAGACGAATAAGGCTACATATGGGAGCAACGCAGGATCCAGGCGTGCTAGGAGGGGAGATCGGCGATCCGGCAGCGCAGGGAGGGGGCGACAGCTGTCCGTCTCTCGGTCCGTCTCTCCCCGCCCTAGAAGCGGCGGCGGCCGTGCCTCACGGGGACGGCGGTGGGGTGACAGCCGTAGCACAATCGCAGCGCTCCGCCGCCGTCTGCCCAGCGTGCTACACAGCAGAGCAGAGAGCAACGCACTGCAGTAATCCCCCTCCCTGCCCCTGCCGCGCTGGCCCGGAAACCCCGTGCGCTCATAGAGGCCCCGGCTTCCGCACACCTGCTGCCATTATATCCACAGAAGGGAGGGTGTGGCCCCTGACCCTCGCAGAGCCCGTCCACGGCTTCTCCTGGTGCAGCAGGTTCCCCATCAGAGCCCCCCACTCCTGCGTCCGCAGAGGGGGGGAGGGGGGAGCGGTGTGAGGAAAACACAGCAGCAGCAGCGGCAGAGGAGGGGGAGGTGTCACACACGGCCTGCCCCCTCCCTGGTGCCATCTCACCCCCTGTCCACCAGTCACCCAGCACCCCCTGCCAGAGAGAGGGGGAGGGGGATGCTGCGGCTTACTGCCAGGCTGTCTGTCAGTCCTCCCCTCGCTGCTCAGGGCAGACATTGCAGCACTGGCTGCAGGGAGGGTCACACCTTCTATGGAGCTGCCTCCATATGTGGTTCCATTCTGCTGTGGACAATGGCGGTGCCCGGTCCCTGAGGCTGGGGGAGGCCCCCACATGGCATCTTATCCATGGAGCAGAGCAAGCAGCACCTGGAGTACACCCTGCCCTAATGTCTGCTCCATGCACTGAGTGGCTGGAAGGTACTATAAGAAGCGGCCACAAACCTGTTCTGTATCACGCTTGTCATTACCTCTGTAGTGTCCTGTATACACATGGGTATAATCTATATATCACCCTGGTTATACCCTCTGTAGTGTCCTATATACACATGGGTATAATCTATATATCACCCTGGTTATACCCTCTGTAGTGTCCTATATACACATGGGTATAATCTATATATCACCCTGGTTATTCCCCCTGTAGTGTCCTATATACACATGGGTATAATCTATATATCACGCTGGTCATTACCTCTGTAGTGTCCTATATACACATGGGTATAATCTATATATCACCCTGGTTATACCCTCTGTGTCCTATATACACATGGGTATAATCTATATATCACCCTGGTTATTCCCTCTGTAGTGTCCTATATACACATGGGTATGATCTATATATCACCCTGGTTATTCCCTCTGTAGTGTCCTATATACACATGGGTATGATCTATATATCACCCTGGTTATACCTTCTGTAGTGTCCTATATACACATGGGTATAATCTATATATCCTGGTTATTCCCTCTGTAGTGTCCTATATACACATGGGTATAATCTATATATCACCCTGGTTATTCCCTCTGTAGTGTCCTATATACACACGGGTATAATCTAGCTATATATCACCATGGTTATACCCTCTGTAGTGTCCTATATACACATGGGTATAATCTATCTATATATCAGCCTGGTTACCTCTGCAGTGATACTACCAGGCCCTCCTCAGCCTGCCCAGCCCCACAGCTTCCTCCTATATACACATGGGTATAAATGTGTCTATATATCTATATCACCCTGGTTAATCCCACGGAAGTACCCTATATACACATGGGTATACTTATATCTGTGTTGGGTATGTGTGATCGGCAGTTACCATACCTATGCCGGGAACCCGACTTTGAGATGCACGGCAGGGTGGGAATACTCCTTGATAGGCGGCATGCCTACTATCGGGATTGCTAGGTGGCGGTCTCCTGACTGCCGGTCAGGCAACTACATCCCATCCATCTATTGCCGGATACTACCAGGCCCTCCTCCGCCTACCCAGCCCCACAGCTTCCTCCTATATACACATGGGTATAAATGTGTGTGCACACGCAACATATGACTCTTACTGTCTGGCACTGCAGCCGCCTTGAAATAAGTGAATAGATAGATATTCGCTCCTCTAACCACCATCCTATGTCTCAGTGCCTATATGGTTAAACCTTCACCAGAATGTTACATAAACCAGTAACCTGGCTTCTATGGTCTGTGTTGTGTTGTAGTGTAATTGCATTTATTTAAACAAAACAATAATTTTTCTGAATAAAACATAGACTAAACGGGATCCGGTCTCTAGGCCGACCACTATTGGTTGACAGTGAGTAGGTTGACATGGTTTATAGGTTGACAGGGATTCTAGATCAACATGACAAAAAGTTGACATAAGTTTTTCAATTTTTTGAACTTTTTCATACTTTACGATCCACGTGGGCTACAATTGGGAAAGGTAACCTGTGCAGAGCGCAGCTAACATACCACACCCAGACTAAACTGTGACAACGTAGCCATTCCAATGCAACAATCTTTCCAGCAATTAGAAAGTATTTTGTATTTACACTTACCATGCGACAATGTTTCTCTCTACACAGTGTATGTGCTGTAGGGGGATACACAAGGTGCATCTCTCCCAATGATACCTGCAGGGAAGGCCGTGTTATTTAGCATGATGCAACACAGATATGGTCAGTGAGGCTGCCCTCAGCACCGCGGGGGTCTATGTCACACGCCTCATCTTTCTGGGATTTAAAACATTTTTATTAAGTTAAAGGGGAGGGCACGAGCATTTAGTTACAGGTTTATATACGGATACCCCGTAAGTACTGCAGGTATTAGTACTATGCTTATAATATCTCTCTATATACCATATTTATACTACTAATAGTATATATTTTTTATTCTTCACTCAGATTCCCTGCTATCATTCCAATTCCGCAACAACAAAAAAGGAAAGAATAATGAAAGCTCATTACTTTATACCTACTTTTGGCACCCTTATAACAAAATACACACAATGATACATATGTATATACACATATATAAAAACTCATCGTTTAGTTAATAAAAAACAATTAATTCAGCACCGTAAGGAAGCAAGAAAACAGGTTATATATCTATGTGTGCAGTTATAATAACACGAAGCTGGGGCTTGGTAGGGCAGCAGGAGCGCAGCACAGACATCTCTCCTCACCGCCTCTCCCCTACTGTGGGAAAACAGCTCTCAGCGCGGGATGTCACTGCGTCTCGTGACAGCCCCGCGATGATTGACACCTTCTACCGCCCAGTAGGCGTGAGGCGACGCCCGGTCAGCCAATGGGGGCTGCGGAGGTGGGCGCGGCATGCGGCTCCTCCCCCCGTTCCCGCCGCCCCTGCCGCCGGAGCCGGGGATCCCCGTGTGGTCAGTCGCGTTTCCGCCCGTGGAGGTAGAGAGTCAGAGGGGGGGGAGGGGTGGCCGTGTGGAGCGGTTGTCGATGCGGACTGGGGGGGGGGGGGAATAGGACGAAGCCAGCCAGGAACACACAGCCCAGGCAGCACGGAGGAGGACGGGGAGAGCCCTGGCTGAGCCACCCAGCACGCACGGAGCCGCTGACGGATATACAAAGTCTGGGCAGCGCAAAGCGCTGCCCCCTGCTGGAGGCACGACATGCTCTCGGCCTGAGGGGCTCAGGAAACGCCGCGGCTTCGCTCGGGGCCTACTAGGTTTTGGGGCTTTGGGAAGCGTTGGAGCGTTGCTGGCTGCATGCGGTGAGGCGGGCTCGGTCCTGCCGGGGCGGGTAAGTGCTGGGCGCCCTTTACTTTCGGAATTTAACATGACTTTATGGACTTTTTTCGCAAATTGTGTGTTTTGCCCAGGAATGAGGCGCAGTGTGCAACTTTAGTGCATAGCAGCCCCCTGTAGCCCTGTGCGCGGTGGGGGGGACGTGTTCTCTGCACTTTCTGACACTTTCACCCCCTTCTGCCCTGTGGTAGCTGATGTGGGCATGTGTGATTTGGGGGGGGTACACACGACTGGTCCTGGAAAGTAGGAGGATGACTGTAAGTGCTGGGGTCCCCTGCAGTAGGGATACCTGTAGCCAGACTGAGCCATTGCCCCCATACATATTATGGGTGGGATGTTCCCAGATGGCACATTTGTGGGGGCAGTGGCTTTCTTGGGCAATAGGTCCTGTTCAGTACAGGTAACTTTGGGGGTCTACATCAGTGGCTCACCAACATGGCCTTCGAGGCACCCAAACAGTCTACGTTTTAAGGATATCTGTGGCTGAGCAGAGTTTGTTAAATGTAAAAAGGACAGAGGTACTTATTGTCGGCTATGGATTACTTTAAACCTAGATGGTTGGGGTGCCTTGAGGACCGAATCTGGGAACCATTCTATATAGAATGGTTTGTGCCCCAGTGTAGATTCCTGTGACGTGCTTGTGGGATCAGAGGCTTCCTAGGAGTTAAGTTTGGGGGAAGGGGTTAAGCTGCATGTGCATACCCACAAAGCTACATGTCTGTGGGTATGCAGTTCTGCACTGGTGCCCATAGGCATAGATCATGATAGTGTTCAGAAGTATATTAAGTGCTAGGGGTGGCCCTAAGGCACCACTCTGCATTGGTTTGATATTTCTTAATGGTGAGGGGTACAGGTTTAATGATGCGCGCTTCAGTCCCCTATTCTAGTTTGCCACCAGCATTGTATCATTGCTTCCCCCCAAATCTGTACCTGGAAGCTGCTGGAATTCAAACCCCACCCCCTATTAGCACAGGTATTGAAAAGAAGGCTCTCCTATCTTATTTTAACCCACATTTTTATTCTAACACCAGTGTAGTTGGAGGGTGGAGTCCAGGCCTGGAAATCTTCCACCATATATTGTTTATGAAAGCGTTCTGCATGGTTAAATGTGCTCTACAGGATGCACTATTGATTCTTCACAATGTATTTTTAACAACTTCTCTACCCCACGTCATATCTAAAGTTTTACACATCATCTCCCATACTTAATCCAATTTGTATCACCTTATTATAGTCTTTTTCCAAGTTTTGTGGCAGTGTGTTGTCCTGTGTAAGACATTATTGCAAATCTTTATTCCCTGTTTGCAGTTTTAATCTCTTTCCACAATCCCCTCTCTCCTCCTCCCCTCCCAGCCAGTTCTCAAGCCTAGGAATTCCTTTCATGCCCCCTCTTCATCTCAATTTACAGGCTGCAGTCTGTGCTGTAGGTTCCAGCTCAGACGTTCCAAACGTTCTCCTTTTTTTTCTTTCCAAAACCTTCTAATATAGTGTGCTTTATTCCTAGAGAATTCTCTCATCCTCGCCCTCTGACATGAAAAAATAAAACATGGTCACCACCTTCTGTAGCATTGCAGACCACACACTGCCACCTTTAAACCCCATAATACTGTGTCACAATGTAGGAATACAGTCCTTGATCAAAAACACAGCCTGTTTTTGCGTTCAGTTATATTAAGCAGTGGTGTATTAATTGTCAAAATATTTGGATGCTGGGGTTCAATAGATTGTAAAGGTCGTGCAATCTTCAGCCGAAAGGCAAACCTGCCCTTTAGTATAAGTATAAATGTTGGTTCTTAAGATTGGTGATCATCGTAGAAGAAGTTAAGACTTTCCTAAAATGCATCCGTGTGTTCTCTGCTCACAATTCTCCACTGGAGCGGTCACCCCGCCCCCCTTTCCCTCTTCATGGTTGCAAATTCGGGATACATGACCCAGTCTTTGGTAAACAGATAATGTTGGGATACACTATGGTTCAGTTGCTGTAACCAGGTGTTTTTCATTGCTGGTGGATTAGGAGGAAGGGGAGCAGAAGAGGTATTTTGGTTTTAACCATTCGTGTTCCATGATGAGAGCAATTCAACATTTTCTACTATTGACTGTTTTCCTGTTGGATTACCCCTTTTTTCTCCTATAATATCGTTTTTGTTTTCTGATTGGGACACCAAGCTGCATTCGTTCCCCAAGGTCACACACAAGGCTTGTACTGGAACCTTGCTCTCTGTATTGAGCACCACCAAAAATCTGAGTGGTGCGTTAACCCTTTGCCTCGTACCAGGATTCCAGAGGTTTCTACACATTCTCTGTGGCTGCCATGCTTTAACTCTTCTCCCCCCTGCATGTTTTGCAGAGCTGCGGTACTGCTTGTACATGTTACTGTTTATCAGGTTTTTCAACTTATCAGACGTCTTATGGTCCTCTCAGTGCTTCCACTGTTGAAGCAGTACAGAGGCTCCCATGTGCAAGTGCACCTCCTTCAGCTGGTGCCTCCTGATTACAGGGTTGGGGATATTAGATGTGTAAGATCAAAATATGCCTGTATTAACCCCATTTGTATGTGTGTGTGTATATATATATAACACACACACACACACACACACACACACACACACACTCACACTCTACAGGGATTTTGCATGTATGTAATAATAAGCTTATACAGGTTGAGTAGCCCTTGTCCAAAATCCCACATTTTTGAATCCCCTACTAAGATAATGACATATATTATGTGTATATATAGATATATTATATAGATATATAATACATAAATATGTCATTATCGCAGAAGGGGAACTAAAAATGTGGGATTTTGGATAAGGAATACTCAACCTGTATTTCACATGAGAGCTGTTTTCTGTTAGGATCTACTTGAGAGCCTGCAGCCCAGTCTCTCTCCCTCTCTCCCCTAATATTGTGGTTTCAGGGTCACTGCATCTGTGCCGTGAATTGCGTTCTTGATCAAATTTTGCCCCTTTCCCACTGACTGTTATGTTACAATAGTCATCTATTATTTTTTTGAATCATTTTTTTTTGTAGATGCTCCTGGTGTATTTGCTGCTGGAGATATATCTTATCTCTCCACTGTACTAAGATTATTGTGGATTCTCCTGTACAGTGACAGGAATACAGGATCACTCCTAAGAACTGCGCATTGTCAACCATAAAGTGCTCCTCTGTCAGATGTGTGATGGGTCTAGCTGGGCTGAGGGATGAGCAGAAGGCTTGGTGCGTGGAGCTGGTGTTGCTGCTGCTGCACAAGACTTTCTCAGTGGTGGTGTTTATCTCCAGGGACAGATACCACTTCCATTAGCAATGCCGCTTGGTCCTCGGAGTAAGGCAATGGCTGAGCTCTGTTTAGGAGAGGGCTGACTTGTGGGGGGTTTTTTGTGTGTTTTTTTTTGCCATCTGGTTTGATTTTAGATTTTTTTTCTTCTTTTGTATTTACTTCACGGTGCCTGATGTTCTGTGAGTTATGGAAATTCATGTTATAAGTCTGGCATTAGCTCAGTGCTTTATGTAGTGTTAGCATATATGGCAAATGAAGCGCTGTTTGTTCATCTCTTTACATGACTGTTATATGGGCTTTGTACTATTGCGTAAGGCCTTTCAGTCTGTTAACCTTACTCCAGATTGTGCCGTCTTGGTCGTTGGGGGTTTCCAAGCATTAAGTTAATGTGTTATCACACTTTTTCTGACGGTCTAGAACTACTTTCCTCTAAGTTTCTGCATTTTAAGGAACCGAAAGTTGAAACCGAAAAGTTATTTTTGGTGACAAATGTGGATGATCTTTATTTAGTGATTTGACATTATTGGTTTTTTTTTTTATACTAATGTTCTTTATATATTGAAATTAAAGACACTGGGGTCGATTCAATTCACCGACAGTTGAATAGTGCCGGTAGTTGGCTCCTGGCGTTATTCAATACAGTGCCAAGTGACAGTCAATTGCCGGGAATTCTTCTCTCACCCCCGGGGGGATGAGAGAAGAAATCCGACAAAAGTGCTGCCGCGTGGCCGATGTGAGGCTGATTCTGTCTGGAATCAGCATCGCGGCGGGAAGTTAAGTTGGAGAATGCCCGTTCTCCCGACAAATCAACCTAAGTCCGGGAGAACGGGCCTTCGCCGATTTTTTCGCCGACTTAACTTGAGCTGAATTGAATAGTGCCTGGAGCTAACTCCCGGCGCTATTCAACTGTCGGTGAATTGAATCGACCCCTATGCCATGATAATACAAATGTTTAACTCTGTCCAGGTAAAAAGTGTTCACCAAACTGAGATTAATCTTCTTTTGTCAGGGTAGCTTATTTATGATAAGCAAAACAGATTGACTGTCACAGAAGTATGGCATGGTACAGTGAATAACTGCTTAGTAAATAGCGTTAACATAGTTTAATTATCTGAAGTGATCGGCTTCAACTATGTACAGACAGACACTTGGACAGATTGCCCGTGAACCTGTTTGAGAAGCATTTATACACTGTGTTCAGGTGTATTGTGATTGATAAAACGTATGGAAATGTCCTTCTCGATAAAATAACACATAATAGGTGATAGTGTCACGCACAGCATCGCATGCATGTATAGTTCTGCACGGAGCTTCCTAAAGCTTCTCAGGTGTCTCATCTGCATGTCCAGGATTTGCAGCACATCCAAAAAGGTTATTCTTATGTAGCGACATTTCTTCCCATCAATCAGCCATCTGTCCAATACCTCCATCTACTTTGTTGACTCTGACATAAGTTTACATATTGTTTTATGGAATGGGTGTGTTTGGGTTAGGCCAGCTTTGTGGCTTCCAGTGATGACCCCCCCCCCCCCCCCCCCAGACACCGATTTAAATCCCTAAAATGTATACAGCGCACATTCAGTCACTAACTATGTTGCTGATTTCTTGTAAGTCTTGTGTAATACTTTTCTAATTCCTTCAAACCACAGCATCAAGCGCATATATCTCTCTAAGCCAGGGATGGGGAACCTTCGGCCCTCCAGCCGTTGTTGAACTACACATACCAGCATGCCTTGCTACAGTTTTGCTATTTGGTCATGCTAAAACTGTTGCAGGGCATTCTGGGATGTGTAGTTCAACAACAGCTGGAGGGCCGAAGGCTCCCCATCCCTGCTCTAAGCCTATGGCAGTGACCAAGCTGTGTCAGGGAGGTGTTATGGTTATGAAAGAGTGAAATGTGCGGTTTTCTTTTGCTTGGTTTCTGTTAAACAGCACCTTGGGACGACCCCGAAACAGTAATGTTTAATTTTTGCTTGTGTTTGTATGATATATTTATATCCCCCCCCCTGTTTCCAATTCTGTCTCCAAGGTTTGGCTTTCCCCGGTTCTGTGTCTGCCATGTTTTCCTCTTGCATCATCTCTGCTTTTCTCTCACGCTCCCCTCCCTGGTCAGGATTGTACACTCTATCCCCATGTATTCCACTCTCTTGTAATGGCAGCCACTCCCCTCCGCCTTTTGCTGTGTGTCTCTCTCCTCCTGCTCTTGTACTCTGTGTCACCACCCCCACCGCCCAGCCTGATGAGATCACTAGTTTCGGAGTCCTCAGAGAGAACCTGCAGGCTGGCCGAGGATGGGGGGGGGGAGAGGGATTCACACCCGTCTCATTTCTATTCAGCCTTTTGTTGCTAGAGGACAGTGCAGTTTAGTGCAACATGTTGATCAGTCTTATGTGTTTGAGGGGGTTAAAAGTTGCAT
The DNA here is from genome assembly GCF_028390025.1 of Pseudophryne corroboree. Taxonomy (NCBI): domain Eukaryota; kingdom Metazoa; phylum Chordata; class Amphibia; order Anura; family Myobatrachidae; genus Pseudophryne; species Pseudophryne corroboree. The sequence goes on along the minus strand of NC_086452.1, from coordinate 428,920,469 downwards.
TCAACTTTGGGAGGAAATCTCTTTGATGCCTAAAGGGGAGAGTGATGTCTCATGTACTGACCTTGATCACTTTCTTCCATTTCTTTCTCAACTTTGATCACGTCTTGTGTTGGAGTACTCAGCATTCTTTATCTGTTATGTCGTCTCTAGCCTGAAAGGGGGGAGGGAGGGGGGGTCGGTTGTTTAATTCCTTACATCCGATATTTCCATGATCCGCTAAATCTAGCTAAATATTTGGAACTGAAGTGTTTAATATAACCAATAATCTGGTCTAATACTGAATATGGTCACTTTGGGGTCGATTCAATTCGGCAACTTATGAATAGCGCCGGGAATTAGCTCCCGACGCTATTCAATTCAGCTGCTAGTTAATCGCAGGGGGATGAGAGTAGAAACCCGACAAAAGTGCTGCCTCGCGGCCGGCGCAAGGCTGATTCTGTCGGGAATCAGCCTCGTGCCGGGGAGTTAAGTCGGAGATTGCCCGTTCTCCCGACAATTCAACCTGTTTAGTCGTCGAGAACGGGCCATCGCCGACTTAACTGGAGCTGAATTGAATAGCGCCGGGAGCTAATTCCCGGCGCTATTCATAAGTTGCCGAATCGACCCCTTTGCCTAGAAATGAGTGAGGACTAGTGATCCCAGTCCTGAGATTTGTAGGCAGAGAATATACAGTATATGACCATTGCTGAATAGACATATCCGTCTGGCTCACAGCTTGTGTATGCTAGAATATGACCACTTTGACCTGTCCAGTCTAGTGTCATACATGGTTGCAATCTGTAATTGTGTTGGTAGTTGTATTGTACCCTGTGGACTCCCCGTGCAGTATCCTCGCTGACGGTGACATAGCAATGGGGTCGATTCAATTCAGCAACAGTTGAATAGCGCCGGGAATTAGCTCCCGACGCTATTCAATACGGCGACTAGCTACCCTCAATTGTCGGGAATTCTTCTCTCAGCCCCGGGGGGTGAGAGAAGAAAACCGACAAAAGAGCTGCCGCATGACCGGGGGGTGAGAGAAGAAAACCGACAAAAGAGCTGCCGCATGACCGGCGCAAGGCTGATTCTGTCGGGAATCAGCATCGCCGCGGGTAGTTAAGTCGGAGAATGCTTGTTCTCCCGACAAAACTACCTGTTAAGTCGGCGAGAACGGGCATTCTCCGACTTAACTTTAGCTGAATTGAATAGCGTCGGGAGCTAATTCCCGGCGCTATTCAACTGTTGCTGAATTGAATCAACCCCAATGTTTCCCACCCGTTTAGGAAGTACTGGATGGTGAACTTCATCAGATATTATTTATATCACGCCATCATGCAGCATTTTCCTACCAGTGTGTTTTGGACTGTGTGAAGAAACCCATGTGAACATGGGGAGTACACACAAACTCCACTGAGAGGCGGCCTTTGTTGGAAATGCTAGCTACTGTGCCATTATGTCATCATTCTCTTTAGAACGTTCTGGTATCTGTTACTGACGACGTCTGCACTGCGTGGCGGTTTAGTAGCGCTTTCATTTACTTGCCGGCCGGATTGTTTGACAAATTCCAAATGCCAGGTAGTAGTAAATGTGTTAGCGTATATGCCCAGCAAGCACTTTCTTTAGTCCTTTTGTTAATGGATTTATATGGTCTTTGCTCCGTAATGTAGCAGCACTAGGGTAGGTGAAGATGTAACCTTGTGTGTGGGGCCCCTCACCAGAGCCCCGGTTTTGCGGTTTGCTTTACATTCTTGATACCTAGAGCTGTATGAAAAGAGGACCAGTAGGAAGACTGTAATTGCTCCTTCTGCTCAACGACACTTCTGCATGTGGGGAGCAGAAATATTCTACCAGGAGAATTCAGTTAGCTGCATGACTTACCGCAGGTGCATTTAATGCAGATTTCTGTTTGCAATCCAAACTAAGTTCACCCTCAGGGCTTACTGCGCATGGTAATTGCATAGCTCCAGACACTTAACACAGAATCTATATCTTTCCGTGCGTAAGTTGTTGGGCTAACCGAGTGATATAATTGAATAGCACCGGCCACTTAACCCATGAGCTAATAGCTCATGGTAAGTCCAGTGGCTTTTTGAATTCCTACCTCTGTGCCTCTTTGGGATCCTGCAGACTCTAAAAGGAATTGAGTTTGCTCTGTGTAATGGGGGCACGCACTGAGCAATTCAATTCAGTTGTTGCTTTGTGCGGGCGCCACCCTACTAGGATTTTAGACGGGTTTAGCTCTGTCTAAAGTCCTGGTTAGTGCACCCAAACCACAAATATTTCAGGGGGAATTCAGGTGTCTTTTTACCACGACAGCTACTAGATAGCACCCAGTGGAGCACTTCAATTGCTGCTCCATTCTTGTGCGACTAGCTACAGGGAGATACATTTTATCTTGCTGCACCCCTGAGCTCGCGAGCAGAAATTTACAAAAAGTGACCCATTTTGGCGCCCAAACTGCATTATTTGTATCGTGCCCAGCACTTTGGGCGCAATCCGCGCAACCCCCCCCCCCCCCCCCAAAAGCTGTGCATTACTGCTGCCACCTCTGTTCCTCCTTTGGTAATCTCTACTACACCCCCCTTCCCCTGATAGTACATGGGACTGAACTGTCCCAACTCCTGTTTCCAGCAGTGAATATAACAGTGAAGAAAAACACTGGGTACTCATGGCATTTCCAGCCAGGGACGTAACCACAGTAGTACCCATTCATCACATCAAGAAAAGCAGTCTCTCTAGATCCAGAAGAGGAGAGCATTCCGGTTAATATAAATGGAGAAAGACCCTTACAATGGACAGCAGGGGATCACTATGGGGTCGATTCTATTCGGCAACTAATGAATAGCGCCGGGAATTAGCTCCCGACGCTATTCAATTCAGCAACTAATTACCTGCAATTGTCGGGAATTCTTCTCTCATCCCCGGGGGATGAGAAGAGAAACCCGACAAAAGTGCTGCCTCGCGGCCGGCGCGAGGCTGATTCTGTCGGGAATCAGCCTCGCGCCGGGGAGTTAAGTCGGAGAATGCCCGTTCTCCCGACAATTCAACCTGTTTTGTCGGCGAGAACGGGCCATCGCCGACGTAACTAGTTGCTGAATTGAATAGCGTCGGGAGCTAATTCCCGGCGCTATTCATTAGTTGCCGAATAGAATCGACCCCTATGGTCTCTTGTCGTCCTTCTGCTGTCTTTGTCCTGACCATAGCGCACTAGAGGTGCAAGGGAAAATTTGTGATGCACACCTGGCAGAATTGAATCTCCCCCCCCCCCCTTAGATTGTTAGCTTCATTTAGATAGGAGCATCTGTTTCATGGCTTTTTATATAATTTGTTTCCATCGCGAACCCTTCAATGTACAGCGCTTTATAAGCAACATACTGTAGTGTAATCTTCATCACTGTTTCAATACTGTCTTCTAGGTCAACAGTCCACGTTGTAAGGATTGGGCACAGATGTTTAAATCAAAGGGGGTGATTTCATTAGCCACTGTACTTACTGCAGGGTTTTCACTCTAGTGTTATGTGCCTTTATTCAATTACTGCGTGCGACTAACCCCAAAGGTGCAATTAATGCGGAGAACTGCTCACGCCCTCCTGAGGCGTGAGCTGAAATCTGTGCTGACTTGCTTCCAGGGCTAGTCATGTTACCGTAATTGCATAGCTCTGGGTACTTCACCTGGGAGCTACGGCTGCAGAATACGTGTGCGCTATATAAATAAATGCTAGCTCCGGGCACTTAAGCCGGGAGCTAAAACTTTGGGGTAAATCCTGCAGCTAAATGGGGCGAATTCAATTGTTTTACCCCGCAGCTACCAGTGGGCGAAAATGAAGCAATTCAATTGTTGCTCCATTTAGGCGCCCAATAGCTGCAGGGCTGACTTTTTTCCCGCAACCTCCTGTGGTGGGAGAAAAATGTGCAGAAACTCGGCACTTTGGGGTCAATTTTATTCAGCGACAGTTGAATAGCGCCGGGAATTAGCTCCCGACGCTATTCAATTCAGCTCCAGTTAAGTCGGCGTTGGCCCGTTCTCGCCGACTAAACAGGTTGAATTGTCGGGAGAACAGGCATTCTCCGACTTAACTCCCCGGCGCGAGGGTGATTCCCGACAGAATCAGCCTCGCGCTGGCCACGCGGCAGCACTTTTGTCGGGTTTCTTCTCTCATCCCCCGGGGATGAGAGAAGAATTCCCGACAATTGAGGGTCACTCGTCGCTGTATTGAATAGCGCCGGGAGCAAACTCCCGGCACTATTCAACTGTCGCTGTATGGAATTGACCCCTTTTAGTGTCCAAAAGGGAGTTTGGTCTTCCTAAGCAGGGAGTTTAGACGGGTTTAGGTGGCTAAACCCAGTCTGCTTGGGCATGATGTGCATGGACGCCTTAACGCAATTAAATTGTGACAATTGCTTGAGCGTCTAAAGAGTCCCGCTTAGATGGGATTTTTAGACGTCCAAAATGATTGAATTGGCCCGATTAAATCACCCCCAATGAATGAGGTAGCAGCTTGGATATACGTAAATAGACTGTAAGGGAGGAATTCAATTGCTAGTCATATGCTGGTGACCAGCTGTGCACAAATAGCACCTTGTGTCAATGCTGATCATTTGTCCTGTGTACCGTATAAAGTTTGACAAGCAACTCATTTGCAGCCGACACTTCTGTGAAGTATTTTGTAGGTTGATTGTATTGACCTTAAAACGAAGCCCTAATGGAGTAGAACTGTATTCTGAAAAAGCAATGGAATCATTCAGCTACAACTTGTCTAGGTTAATATGTATTTCCTATAATAGTGTTGGGAACACATCTGAATACATTTGTTCCCATATAAAATGTCATTACGTAACAGACTAGTAGGTTCACATGAAGGGGCAGAGCCTAGCTGGTGGCATCAGCCGTGTAGCCAGGCTTACATGAAATAAATCCCCTTCTCTGTCACTGTTCATTTGGAAACTGTGTTTAAGAGCTGGTGATACTTTGGGAGGATGTTCTGCGTTAGCATGCATCCTCTGGTGTCTGCTTTTACAGATGGCTTATTGTCCTTTGATTTGTAACATTTCAGGACAAAAAAATAATACAATGCCTTTGCGTTCTGTCGGGGATTGTTTGTGCAGAATAGGAAATCCACAGAATGACGCTTCAACATGTCTGAGCGTTAGCAGTAATGGGGTCAATTCAATTTGGCAACTTATGAATAGCGCCGGGAATTAGCTCCCGACGCTATTCAATTCAGCTGCTAGTTACCCGCAATTGTCGGGAATTCTTCTCTCTTTCCCGGGGGGTTAGAGAAGAAAACCGACAAAAGTGCTGCCGCGCGGCCGGCGCGAGGCTGATTCTGTCGGGAATCCGCATCGCCGCGGGTAGTTAAGTCGGAGAATGCCCGTTCTCCCGACAAAACTACCTGTTAAGTCGGCGAGAACGGGCTTTTGCAGACTTAACTTTAGCTGAATTGAATAGCGTCGGGAGCTAATTCCCGGCGCTATTCTTAAGTTGCCGAATTGAATCGACCCCAATGGGGTCAATTCAATTTGCCGACAGTTGAACAGCGCCATGAATTAGCTACCAGCGCTATTCAATACAGCGCCAAGTGGCAATTGTCGGGATTTTACTCTCGCACCCCCAGGAGGTGAGAGAGGATATCCACCAAAAGTGCTGGAGCGTCGGGGAGTTAAGTTGGAGATTGCCCGTTCTCCCGACAAATCAACCTGTTAAGTCCGGGAGAAGGGGCATTCGCCGACTTAACATGAGCAGAATTGAATAGTGACGGGAGCTAATCCCCAGCGCTATTCAACTGTCTGCAAATTGAATTGACCCCAATGAATGGAATCGGCACCAAAGAAAAAATAACGGTCAGCAGTATTTCTATTGCTCTGTCGGGCCAGAGGTTTAGGTGGGTAGACTGCACTAGTCAAAAAAAACTATATTCGAATAGACCTAACAGCAATTTCAATAAACTCTTAATATGATAAACATTGATGCATTAGGTATGGATAATGCATAGGATATTTGCTCTTTGAAATGGGAGCAGGAATACTTTACATGACCTGGCTTCATCATAGTGTGGGTGTCCCAGCCTAAGACTATCATGGGGCACGACTCAATTCTAAAAGAGCTGAATAGCGTCGGGAATTAGCTCCTGGGGCTATTCAATACAGCATCCTGTGACATACGACGGTGGGATTTCTTCTCGCACTCCAGAAGGGGTGCAAGCAGAAATCTGGTAAAAGTGCCAGTGCGATGTGAATGTCTGCCCTTGAACGTGGCGGAAACAGCATCACGCCGCGCACTTAAGTTGGAGAATGCCGGTTCTCCAGACAAAACACCCTGTCTAGTCCAGGAGAACAAGCATTCTCCGACTTACCATTGCGCGCTAATGAATAACTCTGCGAGCTAATTTCACTTGCTATTTAACTCTCGCAGAATTGAATCAAGCCTATGGTCCCCCAGGTTTGAGTGTCAGCCTGGGGTGCTGGCTAATTTTCTGTTCCAACTCACACTTGTAACTATGGGCCTGATTCGGAATTGTATGCAAACCCCATGGTTTACATATAAAGTGTTTGGGAGTCTGCGCATGTGCAGATTAGGTCCTGAGAGATTACTTGCTTTCCCCTTAGCATAACTGATATATATATATATATATATATATATATATATATATATATATATATATAATTATTTTTTTTATGGAGTGGGGGTGGCGATCAGGACAGTTCTACAAAACGCTCTGCAGGCGTGCCAAGCCCAGGGTCTGCGTAGTCAGACGTAGACTTCCCAGACCCGGCTGAGGGGTTCTGACAGGCAATCTGAGTGAGCTTGGGCTGACGCAGACTGGCCGACAGCGACCATCGATACTGCGTCTTCAGATGCGCGCGTGAGGCGTCTATTTCCTACAGACCCTCCTCCTGCATCCTTATATACTGTATATAAGATACATTTAGTTATATAGTGTTGCTTTGTGTTTTGCTGCGATGCCCAGCTGTGCACATATCAGCCATTTACGACAGTGCCAACAATGCATGTTTTCCCATGGAAAGCTTGCGATACCGGCAGACACAATGTGCTGTTCTAGAAACTGCACATTGCGTCCATTGCGTAGAATTGAATTCCCCCCTTTGTTTTATTTTGATGTATGTACATTTATAATAGTTTTCTTGGTCTTCCTGTTAAACTTTCCGGCTGCATTGATGCTTTAGAAATAAGCAATATTAACTTAGGCGGTGGTCTGAGTCAATGAAATACATGTTCTACGCACACAATAACAAAGCTGTCTTTTATTGTCTACATGAGATATCATTTGTCTTTTGGCCCTATGCCAAGTGCACTACTGTCTGGTCTTCCTCCTACTCTGCACTGAGGGACTGGAGCGTTAGTGAGGCTTGATCTAGCTCTAGCCCTATGCAGGAAGTACGTTTTTATACCCACAAGTCTTTTAGAAGCACTGTGGACAGAATACAAAGTAGTACATGCTTCCTGTATTGTCTGGCATCCGTTTCCTGTTAAACTCCTGCATAGAATGTACATTTTATGCAAGGATCAATTGTTATTATTTTGGGTGCTCTAAGTAATATGCCCCTGATGGAGCTATTCAATTGTTGCTCCTATCAGGTGCTACTGCTAAAAGCACCCATTACTTATCACACTTGTCGCACCCAAAAGCACCAGGTTTAGCTACGTAAAGTGGCTAAAGGTGTTTAAAGTACCGGTTAACACGCCCGGGGGCACCCAAAACACCAGACTTTTTACCAATTTCTGCTCGCCACCTCAGGAGGGTGTGAGCAGATATAACTTCCAGTGGCATTGCACCTATTGCCAGCAACAATTGAATAGTGTGGTGAGACTGGTTGACACCATAAACCAATTGAATCGCACCCCTTTATGCAGCTAATCGCATATTGAAGACTGCACAGGTCATGGAAGATCTAATCCTGATTGTACCCAAAGCAGGTGATTGTTATAGTTTCAGCACGATTAAAGCTATATACTGCAGGGGTCATGTTAGCCATCATCATTTCACAGATATATGAGACAGAACTAGCAAAATGAATATGGCTTGTGGTATGCGGGTGAGCCAAATAACACATTAAACAGGCAAAGAGATAGACGTTTCAGAGCTGTTTATTGGAAAGATTGTTGCAGTTTGGATGGCAGAGCAGTGACTATTCAGAAGCACGTGGGGGTTTCCCCACCTTACACAATACACCAGTGTTTCTGAAACGTGGCTCACCTTCACCAGCAAACAAACTCTTGTCTCTCCAGCTGCCGGAATAACCTGTGGAAATACAGTAGCTGAGCCTCCGCAGGATCCTGGTGTTTAATGATCCATTGTAAGATGTCATTCCTGTATCCCCAATGACATTGCAATAAGGAGCCAGCATTAGAAGTAATGGTGGACGCAGACTGACCAATCCCATGTACTAACTTCTTATTGGCCTGACAGATTGCACGCTCACAGAAGCGGGTGTAAAGTCAGACAATGGAACCAAAAGGCCTGAGTTAGAAATGTGTGTATTTTCACGTCTGCCCGTAGGAGATGGTGCTTTAGTAACTTCCCGTCTGCTGTGATAGTCTCACAAGGTTGCTAAGGGTTTTCCAGAGAGTGGGGTCGATTCTATTCGGCAACTAATGAATAGCGCCGGGAATTAGCTCCCGACGCTATTCAATTCAGCAACTAATTACCTGCAATTGTCGGGAATTCTTCTCTCATCCCCGGGGGATGAGAAGAGAAACCCGACAAAAGTGCTGCCTCGCGGCCGGCGCGAGGCTGATTCTGTCGGGAATCAGCCTTGCGCCGGGGAGTTAAGTCGGAGAATGCCCGTTCTCCCGACAATTCAACCTGTTTTGTCGGCGAGAACGGGCCATCGCCGACGTAACTAGTTGCTGAATTGAATAGCATCGGGAGCTAATTCCCGGCGCTATTCATTAGTTGCCGAATAGAATCGACCCCAGTGTTCATTATGCATATTATAATATGTATGTATAATCAGACCCTTAAACGCAGTAGAATCTGTGAATTGATATAACCTTAGACCTTAAACTAGAGAGGAGTTGCAGAGTTCCTCATGGCCCACTATTTTCTGTTTGGCTGCAATATTGTTGATATTTCGGGGTCAGGGTGACGTTTTTAAAGACATAAAGGCTAATTCAGGTTGGATCGCAAATCGCGATCCAACCGTAATGATTGCGTTGCCCTGCGGGTGCATGTGCAGCACCCGTCCTGTGCATGCACCCGCACTTTCTGCGGGTGCCCAGTAGAAAATACGAATGCCTTTGCCTGTCAATCAGGCAGAGGCATTTGCGGGGTGGGAGCTGCAACACTCTTTTTCCTAGGCGGAGCGTTGCGGGGTCGTGGCCTGTAAACGGGGGGCGTGATGTCGCAGCCGCTCCGATCAAAAAGATGGCGGTGGGCCACCTGCAGATACAGCTTTGGAGGCAACCCTAATTTCTGCAATTGCAATTTCTGCTTCACCACGGGGGGTCGTCGGTCAGCATGATGGGCGGCCTCCAGCATATGTCCAGAAGGATTGCAGGTTCTGCTAACTAGCAGAATTTGCAATCCTTACTGAATTAGGCCCATAGACCATAGGTGCTGATGTGTATTGGCAGCCAGAATTGCAGTGTATTGGAGTATAGGATAAATGTTCTATAGAATTGCTGTATGAAATGTCCCAGTCTTTCCCCTGCAGTCACTGTGTTACCATTTAACATCTTGCACCTTCCTTGTCTACCAGTAAGATGATAAATTATTGGTGTTACTGTAGCAGAAAGCTGCTATGAAATGTTTCCCGGGCTTGCCTGTAGTAGTCATGTGACTAGCCAGGATCGTCTTCATTCCTTTACCGCATTGTTCCTATGGCAACAAGGACACTTCATGTAGCTATTGCTTTATGTGCCCACAGATGTGTATGTGTGAACACACAGATTCTGCACCTGCAACCTGTGTTCTCGTGTGTCTACATATGTGTTCATAAACATGTTATTCTCTTTGATTTTGATGAAGGCAGAATTGTTGATGTATCTGTGTCACAGAACATTCTTTGCACAGAGCGCAAGTATTAGTAGCGAGTATCACGCAATATACAGATGTTCGGTACACTGCGCATGTGCAATATAGATCCTGCTTCCTTGTACGCAGTACGGCTGCAGATGTCAGGTGATTGTGGGAAGGGGTGAGGGTGCAGCCGATTGTGGGAGGGGGTGAGGGTGATCTCAGTTTCACCAAACAGATGCGCGTTGCCTCCGTTTTGTGGGAGTGCCGATATTTCTTAGCCTCAGCGACGGAACTTCGCAGCCGGTCACTCAGCCGGCTTATAGTGTCGCAGAGTAATCTGATGCTGCATCCACTGATACAGCACTGGATCAAAAATGCATGTACCATGGGGTCGATTAAATTCGGCAACAGTTGTATAGCCGGCGCTATTCAATACAGCGACGAGTGACCCTCAATTGTCGGGAATTCTTCTCTCATCCCTGGGGGTTGAGAGAAGGAACCCGGTAAAAGTGCTGCCGTGCGGCCGGCGCGAGGCTGATTCTGTTGGGAATCAGCATCGCCGCGGGTAGTTAAGTCGGAGAATGCCCGTTCTCCCGACAAAACTACCTGTTAAGTCGGCGAGAATGGGCCATCGCCGACTTAACTGGAGCTGAATTGAATAGCGTCGGGAGCTAATTCCCGGCGCTATTCAACTGTTGCCGAATTGAATCGACCCCGTCTAGCGCTCACTCTAGCACCCATCACTCGCCTCATCAGTGAGAAAGTCATAATATAATTTTAGACTGGATGTATTGCTACAGCTACTGTACATCACGTGTCAAATTTTCCCTTAATAATTAAAATATGACCTTACTGATGAGGTGCAGGGTGCTAGAGTGAGTGCTATAGCTTAATACAACCACGCCTGAATCAGGCCACTGAGCGTTTGGTTACTGTGAGATGCTAATGACAAAAATGGTGGTTTCTATATCATACTCAGCAATAGCATATAGACTCATCAGTGATCGCAAAAACGCGCTATAGCGCGTATTTTACCCCATAATGAGAATCGGGGACTCGCTTTTACAAAATGAGTGCGTCCCTGGGGACGCGCTCCGTTGTTAGCAGTCCTGTAGCTCCTTTGATCTCTCCGCCCGGTCCGCCGGGTCCCGCTGCCAATCTTGTGGCTTCTTTGAAGTTTCTGGGTCCAGCGGCCAATCCTGTGGTGCCTTTTAGGTCTCCTGGTCCAGCGGCCAATCACAATAGTCTCCCTCTCATACCCCTCCAATAGCGAGGCTTCCAGGAGGACTGTTTGTTAGACGGGGAGGAGGAGCTGTTGCTACCTTTCACTCCCATATGCAGCTGCGGCACCCGGCGTACTCAGAAGGCTGACCGAACTGCAGCGTTAACAGGCTTTATCGGCGGCCACCTGTCTCATCCCCATCCCGGCGCTGCTATGCACTTCTACCCCTCACCGCCGCGGCCACTCAGAACTCGGCGTTGTGGATGCCGCGCCTAGCCTTGGAATTTACTGGCGCATGCCCCCGCATCCTGAGTGGCCGTGAGGGGGAGAAGTGCATAGCAGCGCCGGGATGGGGAGGAGACAGGTGGCCACCGAGAAAGCCTATTAACGCTGCAGTTCGGTACGCCGGGTGCCGCAGCTGCATACGGGAGTGAAAGGCACCAACAGCTCCTCCTCCCCGTCTAACAGTCCTCTGTCATTGACCACCTCTCTCTCTTGTGGAGGGACAACATGCTCCAAGTGCTAGCAGAACTCAGGGGCAGCCCTTGTTGGGAGAGAAATGACACTGTCAGTGATAACCGGGCTATTGGAGGGGTTTGAGAGGGATGGTGAGAGCAGTGCCCAGCATTCACCAACACATATTGACCAGCATAGTTACCCCACCCCCATATACCCACACCCTCCAAAGCCACACAGTGCCATCACATGCACCCCACCAACCACACAGTGCCCATTACACACACCCCCAATACCCACACAGTGCCCATTACACACTCTCACAGTGCCAATCATACGCACTCCCCACAACGTGTTCCCGTGATCACTGTGTCTGGGGACGACAACTGGGGGTCCGAGATGGTGGCTATAGTGTGTAACGTGCTCTGCCTGGCGCAACGTGTGTAACGTGCTCTGCCGGGCGCAACGTGTGTAACGTGCTCTGCCGGGCGCAACGTGTGTAACGTGCTCTGCCGGGCGCAACGTGTGTAGCGTGCTCTACCGGGCGCAACGTGTGTAACGTGCTCTACCGGGCGCAACGTGCTCTACCTTGTGCAATGTTTATATTTGCTTTACCTGGTGCAATGTGTCTTAAGTGTTCTACCTGGTGCAATGTATATAACGTGCTCTACCTGGTGCAATGTATATAACGTGCTCTACCGGGCGCATTGTGTGTAACGTGCTCTACCGGGCGCATTGTGTGTAACGTGCTCTACCGGGCGCATTGTGTGTAACGTGCTCTACCGGGCGCATTGTGTGTAACGTGCTCTACCGGGCGCATTGTGTGTAACGTGCTCTACCGGGCGCATTGTGTGTAACGTGCTCTACCGGGCGCATTGTGTGTAACGTGCTCTACCGGGCGCATTGTGTGTAACGTGCTCTACCGGGCGCATTGTGTGTAACGTGCTCTACCGGGCGCAGTGTGTATAACGAGCTCTACTGGGCGCAATGTGTATAATAATGTGCTCTAACTGGCGCAATGTGTATAAAGTGCTCTACCTGGCATAATGTGTATAACGTGCTCTGCCTGGCGCAATGTGAATAACGTGTTCTACCTGGCACAATGTGTATAATGTGCTCTACTTGGAGTAAAGTTTATGACGTGCTGTACCTGGTGCAATGTGTATAACGTGCTGTACCTGGTGCAATGTGTATAACGTGCTGTACCTGGCGTAGTGTGTATAGGAGGTTCTACATGGTGCAATCTGTATAAGCGGCACTACTGTGTGGTGTAATGTCAATTGGCACTAATATGTGGCCACACCCTTTCCCCATGAAGCCACGCCCCTCAAATTTTGCAGCGCGCCTTCGGCGCGCACTGCCTCTGCTTTATGGTCTAGTAAGGTGGAACACCAATTCACTTTCTACCTAAGGGCACCAAAATGTCTAGTTACAGCTCTGGTGCAGGGTGTCCTGCATGCTACACAGCCCAGCAGCACTGTCACCCCATCCCCCCCATCTTGCAACACTTTTGTAGTGTCCAAACAAGATTAAGATTAATAAGAACCTTCTTTCCGATGGGACCCAGAAAAACACCGGTAGGACCCCAATTTTTGAAAGTGAGGGGTCCCTGGGACCCACTATTTTTTGGGATCAGCGCGATCACTGACTCATGTTAAGAGGTGGTTACAATTATCAAGATGTCATTCAGCTGAGTCTAATAATTCTCTGCATATACTGTAGATAATTTATTATCATCATCTATTTATATAGCACCACAAGGGTTCCGCAGCGCCTAACAAAACATACATATACATAAATAAATAAATAAGCTAAACATAAAAGCAATGTCTTGTAGTACACAATAATGTAGGACAAGTACATGGGATATAAACATTGCTGCAGATACATATATCTATACACATATGTATACACAGATACATACTTAACCCCCTCCCCCCCCCCCCCTCTCTCCCTATGCTGGCGAGCTGAATTGTGAAAAAAGATACCCATTTGGCTGCCTAAACAGAACTTTTTGCTTTGTGCCCAGCACTTTGGTCACCCCCACTATCTCCCGTCACTTTAGTGAGATTGGGTGTGCAAGTCAGTTTAATCACCCCCTTTGTGTTTTCTTTCATTCTATTACTTCTTAGTAATTGAGTATATTATCTCTATATACTGAATATATATTTGTTTGCACTGTACCTGTATATGCGCTACTTAAAGTGCTACAAACACCTTTCTGCGTTCTATTAATAAAGGATGATAATTGACACCTAGGAAACCAGTCCTACTGTATAACGGTCCTACTAGCCTCCTGCGGTTTACATAGCATCCTTTCTACAGTGTTGCTGTGGAACACCAGGAACAGACAAAGCCGTGGGGTTGCTAGGTGACCCTCACCCCATCCCCCAATTACGTTTCACCTTTCTAGGTACGTTGTTTACTTACACAATTGCATGTGTACGTGAAGTGACATGTTTCTCCCCATAGAATTTGTCTGTTCCCGATAACCTAAGTGTACAGGGTGTATTTACTACCTCTGTTTCCTGTGGAAGTAGTAACTGACGGCTTGTGCCTGCAGCGCCCGATTTTCTTGCTTGTGTTTTTTTTTTCTTCTCTCCGCGACAGATTTGCTGCTACAGGAGTTAAGGTGGGTACACACTAGTAGATATATCTGCAGATCAATTGATCTGCAGATATATCTATGTACAGATCGGGCAGTGTGCTGTGCATACACACTGCCCGATCCATCGGTGGACTGACGTCATGAACTGGGCGGGCGCCCGCCCAGTTCACCTGTCAATCACCGCCGGCTGCCGCAGCATGTGTACGGGCGGTCGGACGACCGCCCCGTGTACACACAGCGACGCGCCAATATATCGTTAGATATATTGGCCGTCGGCTGTGCTGCGCAACCGACGCGATACGTCTGTGAACGACGGAGTTCACAGACGTATCGCCCGTACACACTGGCCGACGGTCCCGCGATGTATCGGCCGTTCAAGAGAACGGCAGATATATCGACCAGTGTGTACGGGCCTTTAGAGCATCTCATACAAAAGCGATACTTGTCTTAAACCCTTATATCGCAGCTGCCTCATTTCCTTTTATTGTTGGACGTTTTAATATATAGAATTTATTATCTTATAGTCTATGCTATAAATTGGTGTCGATTCTATTCGGCAACTAATGAATAGCGCAGGGAATTAGCTCCCGACGCTATTCAATTCAGCAACTAGTTACGTCGGCGATGGCCCGTTCTCGCCGACAAAACAGGTAGTTTTGTCGGGAGAACGGGCATTCTCCGACTTAACTCCCCGGCGAGAGGCTGATTCCCGACAGAATCAGCCTCGCGCCGGCCGCGAGGCAGCACTTTTGTCGGGTTTCTCTTCTCATCCCCCGGGGATGAGAGAAGAATTCCCGACAATTGCAGGTAACTAGTTGCTGAATTGAATAGCGTCGGGAGCTAATTCCCGGCGCTATTCATTAGTTGCCGAATAGAATCGACCCCAATGTTTGTTATCGCAAGGTATAACAAGCAATATATATAGGTAGGACAATATATTAACCAAAGTGCGTATAACAGTATGGATGATTGTTTGGTGTACACGGTCTATGCTGTACTAAAATAGATGTAAGTTGCTCCATCACCCTCAATATCTCTTCCCCCCCCCCCCACTCCGAGACCACAAGGGGGTCATTCAGTTAGGGGCGATGTGCCACATCTATTGCCTCATTGTATGGCCACACACATTTTTGCCCATTATGGTAATATCTACATCCCTGATTTTCTTGCACGCTTAGGGGGGGGGTTCAGGGGGTACTCCCTGCAGCTGTCAGTGAATGGCGCCCAGTGGAGCATTCAATTGTTGCTCCCTTGGGGCACGCTGAGCCGTGGGGAGACAAATTTCAGCTAGCACCCGTTACTTTTTAAGTGCCCAAAAGCATCTGGTTTAGCCGCGCAAATTGGTTAAACCCGACTAAAATAGTGTCTGCAATAGGAAACTTTTTCGCACATCTCTGCTTGCCACCTCAGGAGGCTGTGAGCAGAAGTGTCAGAGCTGGCGGTGATTATGCCCGAACGGCAGAACAATTTAAAACCTGCCGTCAGGTGTCGCCTGTTGGTGGGCGCCTAGAAATTTTTTTTAATTGTTTAATGGGTGCACATAATTGCTTTCCCCTGTCGCTAGATGTCAGTGTTTCTTACTGCAGAAAACGTCTTGCTTTAAAGGATGAAGGTGTTTGGTAAATAGAACAGAGGTGTTGAGTTCTCTAGTCTGAATAATTTTGTAATCAGCTATCAGGTTACTTTCGAGGTATGAAACGAAACCCAACCCTAAAACATGCATACCTGTACCTGGGGTTTGGTAAAATGTCTACATGATTAGACCAGTTACATTCAGCTAAGAACACACACACGTGTATGATAAATGTATGTTTGAATTATAGAATACATATATACAATATGATGCAAGTGCCCAAATCCCTTGTTACATTGCATTGGCAGATGTGCATATAGCCTTGCACACAACTGCTTTCTCATAATACCAAATGTACATGTTTAACACACTTACAAAACAGATATTTTTCTACACATGTGAAAGGACTCAGTGGGGTCGATTCAGTTCAGCAACTTATGAATAGCGCCGGGAATTAGCTCCCGACGCTTTTCAATTCAGCTGCTAGTGACCCGCAATTGTCGGGAATTCTTCTCTCATCCCCGGGGGATGAGAGAAGAAACCTGACAAAAGTGCTGCCTCGCGGCCGGCGCGAGGCTGATTCTGTCGGGAATCAGCCTCGCGCCGGGGAGTTAAGTCGGAGAATGCCCGTTCTCCCGACAATTCAACCTGTTTAGTCGGCGAGAACGGGCCATCGCCGACTTAACTGGAGCAGAATTGAATATCGTCGGGAGCTAATTCCCGGCGCTATTCATAAGTTAACGAATTGAATCGACCCCAGTGGGGTCAATTCTATTCAGCGACAGTTGAATAGTGCCAGGAATTTGCTCCTGACGCTATTCAATTCAGCTCCTTTTAAGTCGCCGATGGCCCATTCTCGCCGACTAAACAGGTTGAATTGTCGGGAGAACGGGCATTCTCCGACTTATCTCCCCGGCGCGAGGCTGATTCCTGACAGAATCAGCCGGATGCGCGGCAGCACTTTTGTCGGGTTTCTTCTCTCATCCTGAGAGAAGAATTCCCGACAATTGAGGGTCACTCATCGCTGTATTGAATAGCTGAATAGAATTGACCCCAGTGTGGTCAATTCATTTGTTTTGTGGGCACCCACCAGGGCCAATTAATTGTTGACTCTCACTGGGGCGTGCATACCCCGTACCAGGTTTAGCCACTCAAGGGGGTCGATTCAATTCGGCGACATATGAATAGTGCCGGGAATTAGCTCCCGATGCTTTTCAATTCAGCTAACGTTAAGTCGGGGAATGCCCGTTCTCGCCGACTTAACAGGTAGTTTTGTCGGGAGAACGAGCATTGTCCGACTTAACTACCCGCGGCGATGCTGATTCCCGACAGAATCAGCCGTGCGGCAGCACTTTTGTCGGTTTTCTTCTCTCACCCCCCAGGGGTGAGAGAAAAATTCCTGATAATTGCGGGTAACTAGTTGCTGAATTGAATAGCGTCGGGGGCTAATTCCCGGCGCTATTCATATGTCGCCGAACTGAATCGACCCCAAAGTGACAAAACCCATCTAGAGTACAGGTTACGGTGGCCAAACCACGGAGTTTACAAACATTTCAGTTCGCGCCTCAGGATGCTGCGAGCTGAAATGTCTTTCCCCGGTTGCATGCACCCTGAATGGAGCAAAAATTTAATTATTCCGTTTGCGCCATCTAGTGGTGACCGGGACACCAACAATTGAATAAGCCCCTAAGGGGGGGAGGGGGGGGATTGAATTGAGTATGAGGTTTAGCAAGGTAAAAAACCTTGCGTGCCTCGTGCACAATTTTAGATTACAGCAGGCATGCGTGCTCCCGATATCCATGGTATCCGATATTAAAAAAAAGAAAGAAAAGTGATGCGAGTTAAAAAACTACAACTTGCATGTCTGGTGATCTCCCCTCCATCTTCCCACTGCAGAAGACCCGGTTCCCGACACTGGCTGAAGAAGAAATCTCTTTGGATAGTGAGTAAATACTGACTGACTAAGCTAATTATAAACTTCCAATAGCGTAATTGGTCCTCGAGGGGGGAGTGGTTCTGCCGGGGTCCCAGAGCATGTCCCGGTGATTTTTCCTACAATTAGGAAAACATTTCCTTTCTTTGCAGGTACGAGAAAAAAAGATGCAGTGATTTCTTCAGAAATAACTACGTCCCATTGGGGTCGATTCAATTCGGCAACTTATGAATAGCGCCGGGAATTAGCTCCCGACGCTATTCAATTCAGCTCCAGTTAAGTCGGCGATGGCCCATTCTCTCCGACTAAACAGGTTGAATTGTCGGGAGAACGGGCATTCTCCGACTTAACTCCCCGGCGTGAGGCTGATTCCTGACAGAATCAGCCTCGCGCCGGCCGCGAGGCAGCACTTTTGTCAGGTTTCTTCTCTCATACCCCGGGGATGAGAGAAGAATTCCCGACAATTGCAGGTAACTAGCAGCTGAATTGAATAGCGTCGGGAGCTAATTCCCGGCGCTATTCATAAGTTGCCGAATTGAATCGAACCCCTGGGTCAATTCAATTCGGCAACTTATGAATAGCGCCGGGAATTAGCTCCCGACGCTATTCAATTCAGCTGCTAGTTACCAGCAATTGTCGGGAATTCTTCTCTCATCCCCGGGGGATGAGAGAAGAAACCCGACAAAAGTGCTGCCTCGCGCCGGGGAGTTAAGTCGGAGAATGCCCGTTCTCCCGACAATTCAACCTGTTTAGTCGGCGAGAACGGGACATCGCCGACTTAACTGGAGCTGAATTGAATAGCGTCGGGAGCTAATTCCCGGCGCTATTCATAAGTTGGCGAATTGAATTGACCCCTTGGATTTCATGGTTGGTGGCCTTGGTTTCTCTTTAGTAAAACATTTCCTCCATGTGATCAAATAAAGATACCTCTATAGGCATCAAGCTTTAGGCAGATGTCTATGCCACCGTGATCTTTTTACATTTTGTAGAAAAGGGTTTTCAGTGGCGTTAGGATGTGTCTGTTTCTTTGTGGGTTCAGGTGAGCATAACGATCTCTTCAGCTGTTAGTACCAGATCTCTTCAGCTGTTAGTACCAGATCTCTTCAGCTGTTAGTACCAGATCTCTTCAGCTGTTAGTACCAGATCTCTTCAGCTGTTAGTACCATACTTTAGATCAGTGATGGGGAACCTTTGGCACTCCAGCTGTTGTTGAACTACCCATCCCAGCATGCCCTGCAACAATTTTAGCATGGGCAAATAGCAAAACTGTAGCAAGGCATGCTGGTATGTGTAGTTCAATAACAGCTGGAGGGCCGAAGGTTCCCCATCCCTGCTTTAGATTGATAAATCAGTACACTTACAGGTAGTTTAGTCTGAGGGTAGTTCGTGCGTATGTAACATACATTGCCCTTGTTCCTCGTGGATTTGTTTGTTGTTGTTGTAACTTTCATCTTCAGAAGGATTTTTATTTCTCTATCGTCCTAGTGGATGCTGGGGTTCCTGAAAGGACCATGGGGAATAGCGGCTCCGCAGGAGACAGGGCACAAAAGTAAAGCTTTCCGATCAGGTGGTGTGCACTGGCTCCTCCCCCTATGACCCTCCTCCAAGCCAGTTAGATTTTTGTGCCCGGCCGAGAAGGGTGCAATCTAGGTGGCTCTCCTAAAGAGCTGCTTAGAAAAGTTTAGCTTAGGTTTTTTATTTTACAGTGAGTCCTGCTGGCAACAGGATCACTGCAACGAGGGACTTAGGGGAGAAGAAGTGAACTCACCTGCGTGCAGGATGGATTGGCTTCTTGGCTACTGGACATCAGCTCCAGAGGGACGATCACAGGTACAGCCTGGATGGTCACCGGAGCCTTGCCGCCGGCCCCCTTGCAGATGCTGAAGTAAGAAGAGGTCCAGAATCGGCGGCAGAAGACTCCTCAGTCTTCTAAAGGTAGCGCACAGCACTGCAGCTGTGCGCCATTTTCCTCTCAGCACACTTCACACGGCAGTCACTGAGGGTGCAGGGCGCTGGGAGGGGGGCGCCCTGGGAGGCAAATGAATACCTATTTTGGCTAAAAATACCTCACATATAGCCTCCGGAGGCTATATGGAGATATTTAACCCCTGCCAGAATCCGTTAAGAGCGGGAGACGAGGCCGCCGAAAAAGGGGCGGGGCCTATCTCCTCAGCACACAGCGCCATTTTCCCTCACAGAAAGGCTGGAGGGAAGGCTCCCAGGCTCTCCCCTGCACTGCACTACAGAAACAGGGTTAAAACAGAGAGGGGGGGCACTAATTTGGCGATATGCTTATATATTAAGATGCTATAAGGGAAAACACTTATATAAGGTTGTCCCTATATAATTATAGCGTTTTTGGTGTGTGCTGGCAAACTCTCCCTCTGTCTCTCCAAAGGGCTAGTGGGTCCTGTCCTCTATCAGAGCATTCCCTGTGTGTGTGCTGTGTGTCGGTACGTGTGTGTCGACATGTAGGAGGACGATGTTGGTGAGGAGGCGGAGCAATTGCCTATAATGGTGATGTCACTCTCTAGGGAGTCGACACCGGAATGGATGGCTTATTTAGGAAATTACGTGATAATGTCAACACGCTGCAAGGTCGGTTGACGACATGAGACGGCCGACAAACAATTAGTACCGGTCCAGACGTCTCAAAAACACCGTCAGGGGTTTTAAAAACGCCCGTTTACTTTAGTCGGTCGACACAGACACAGACAGGGACACTGAATCCAGTGTCGACGGTGAATAAACAAACGTATTCCTTATTAGGGCCACACGTTAAAGGCAATGAAGGAGGTGTTACATATTTCTGATACTACAAGTACCACAAAAGAGGGTATTATGTGGGATGTGAAAAAACTACCATAGTTTTTCCTGAATCAGATAAATTAAATAAAGTGTGTGATGATGCGTGGGTTCCCCCCGATAGAAAATTATGGGCGGTATACCCTTTCCCGCCAGAAGTTAGGGCGCGTTGGGAAACACCCCTTAAGGTGGATAAGGCGCTCACACGCTTATCAAAACAAGTGGCGGTACCGTCTATAGATAGGGCCGTCCTCAAGGACCAGCTGACAGGAGGCTGGAAAATATCATAAAAAGTATATACACACATACTGGTGTTATACTGCGACCAGCGATCGCCTCAGCCTGGATGTGCAGAGCTGGGTTGGCTTGGTCGGATTCCCTGACTAAAAATATTGATACCCTTGACAGGGACAGTATTTTATTGACTATAGAGCATTTAAAGGATGCATTTCTATATATGCGAGATGCACAGAGGGATATTTGCACTCTGGCATCATGAGTAAATGCGATGTCCATAACTGCCAGAAGATGTTATGGACACGACAGTGGTCAGGTGATGCAGATTCCAAACGGCACAAAGGTGTATTGCCGTATAAAGGAAGAGGAGTTATTTGGGGTCGGTCCATCGGACCTGGTGGCCACGGCAACTGCTGGAAAATCCACCGTTTTTTACCCTAAGTCACATCTCTGCAGAAAAAGACACCGTCTTTTCAGCCTCAGTCCTCTCGTCCCTATAAGATCATATCTGCCCAGGGATAGAGGAAAGGGAAGAAGACTGCAGCAGGCAGCCCATTCCCAGGAACAGAAGCGTTCCACCGCTTCTGACAAGTTCTCAGCATGGCGCTGAGACCGTACAGAACCCCTGGATCCTACAAGTAGTATCCCGGGGGTACAGATTGGAATGTCGAGACGTTTCCCCTTCGCAGGCTCCTGAAGTCTGCTTTACCAAGGTCTCCCTCCGACAAGGAGGCAGTATGGGAAAAAATTCACAAGCTGTATTCCCAGCAGGTGATAATTAAATTACCCCTCCTACTACAAGAAAAGGGGTATTATTCCACACTATATTGTGGTACTGAAGCCAGAAGGCTAGGTGAGACTTATTCTAAAAAATTTTTTTTGAACACTTACAAAGGTTCAAATCAAGATGGAGTCACTCAGAGCAGTGATAACGAACCAGGAAGAAGGGGACTATATAGTGTCCCGGGACATCAGGGATGCTTACCTCCTATGTCCCAAATTTGCCCTTCTCACTAAGGGTACCTCAGGTTCGTGGTGCAGAACTGTCACTATCAGTTTCAGACGCTGCCGTTTGGATTGTCCACGGCACCCCGGGTCTTTACCAAGGTAATGGCCGAAATGATGATTCTTCTTCGAAGAAAAGGCGTCTTAATTATCCCTTACTTGGACGATCTCCTGATAAGGGCATAGTCCAGGGAACAGTTGGAGGTCGGAGTAGCACTATCTCGGATACTGCTACAACAGCACGGGTGGATTCTAAATATTCCAAAATCGCAGCTGATCCCGACGACACGTCTGCTGTGCCTAGGGATGATTCTGGACACAGTCCAGAAAAAGGTGTTTCTCCCGGAAGAGAAAGCCAGGGAGTTATCCGAGCTAGTCAGGAACCTCCTAAAAACAGTGCATCATTGCACAAGGGTCCTGGTAAAAATGGTGGCTTCCTACGAAGCAATTCCATTCGGCAGATTTCACGCAAGAACTTTTCAGTGGGATCTGCTGGACAAATGGTCCGGATCGCATCTTCAGATGCATCAGCGGATAACCCTATATCCAAGGACAAGGGTGTCTCTCCTGTGGTGGTTATAGAGTGCTCATCTTCTAGAGGGCCGCAGATTCGGCATTCAGGATTGGATGCTGGTGACCACGGAGCCCAGCCCGAGAGGCTGGGGAGCAGTCACACAAGGAAAAAATTTCCAGGGAGTGTGATCAAGTCTGGAGACTTTTCTCCACATAAATATACTGGAGCTAAGGGTAAATTTATAATGCTCTAAGCTTAGCAAGACCTCTGCTTCAAGGTCAGCCGGTATTGATCCAGTGGGAAAAACATCACGGCAGTCGCCCACGTAAACAGACAGGGCGACATAAGAAGCAGGAGGGCAATGGCAAAAACTGCAA
Source organism: Pseudophryne corroboree (assembly GCF_028390025.1). Taxonomy (NCBI): domain Eukaryota; kingdom Metazoa; phylum Chordata; class Amphibia; order Anura; family Myobatrachidae; genus Pseudophryne; species Pseudophryne corroboree. The sequence goes on along the minus strand of NC_086452.1, from coordinate 428,897,780 downwards.
GGACTTTTCGCTGGGCGGAAAATCATGTGATAGCACTGTCAGCAGTGTTTCATCCCGGGAATGGAAACTGGGAAGCAGACTTCCTCAGCAGGCACGACCTCCACCCGGGAGAGTGGAAACTTCATCGGGAAGTTTTTTTCCACATGATTGTAAACCGTTGGGAAATACCAAAGGTGGACATGATGGCGTCCCGTCTGAACAAAAAACGGGACAGGTATTGCGCCAGGTCAAGAGACCCTCAGGCAATAGCTGTGGACGTTCTGGTAACACCGTGGGTGTACCAGTCGGTGTATGTGTTCCCTCCTCTGCTTCTCATACCTAAGGTGCTGAGAATTATAAGACGTAGAGGAGTAAGAACTATACTCATGGCTCCGGATTGGCCAAGAAGGACTTGGTACCCGGAACTTCAAGAGATGCTTACAGAGGTCTTATGGCCTCTGCCGCTAAGAAGGAACTTGCTTCAGCAAGTACCATGTCTGTTCCAAGACTTACCGCAGCTGCGTTTGTCGGCATGGCGGTGGAAAGCCGGATCCTAAGGGAAAAAGGCATTCCGGAAGAGGTCATTCCTACCCTGGTCAAAGCCAGAAAGGAGGTGACCGCACAACATTATCACCAAATGTGGCGAAAATATGTTGCGTGGTGTGAGGCCAGGAAGGCCCCACAAAGAAATTTCAACTCGGTCGTTTCCTGCATTTCCTGCAAACAGGAGTGTCTATGGGCCTCAAATTGGGGTCCATTAAGGTTCAAATTTCGGCCCTGTCGATTTTCTTCCAGAAAGAATTGGCTTCAGTTCCTGAAGTCCAGAAGTTTGTCAAGGGAGTATTGCATATACAACCCTCTTTTGTGCCTCCAGTGGCACTGTGGGATCTCAACGTAGTTCTGGGATTCCTCAAATCACATTGGTTTACAACCAGTCAAATCTGTGGATTTGAAGCATCTCACATGAAAAGTGACCATGCTCTTGGCCCTGGCCTGGACCAGGCGAGTGTCAAATTGGTGGTTTTTTCTCAAAAAAGCCCATATCTGTTTGTCCATTCGGACAGGGCAGAGCTGCGGACTCGTCCCCAGTTCTCTCCCTAAGGTGGTGTCAGTGTTTCACCTGAACCAGCTTATTGTGGTGCCTTGCACCTACTAGGGACTTGGAGGACTCCAAGTTGCTAGATGTTGTCAGGGCCCTGAAAATATGTTCCAGGACGGCTGGAGTCAGGAAAACTGACTTGCTGTTATCCTGTATGCACCCAACAAACTGGGTGCTCTTGCTTCTAAGCAGACTATTGCTAGTTGGATGTGTAATACAATTCAGCTTGCACATTCTGTGGCAGGCCTGCCACAGCCAAAATATGTAAAGGCCCATTCCACAAGGAAGGTGGGCTCATCTTGGGCGGCTGCCCGAGGGGTCTCGGCTTTACAACTTTGCCGAGCAGCTACTTGGTCAGGGGCAAACACGTTTGCTAAATTCTACAAATTTGATACCCTGGCTAAGGAGGACCTGGAGTTCTCTCATTCGGTGCTGCAGAGTCATCCGCACTCTCCCGCCCGTTTGGGAGCTTTGGTATAATCCCCATGGTCCTTTCAGGAACCCCAGCATCCACTAGGACGATAGAGAAAATAAGAATTTACTTACCGATAATTCTATTTCTCGGAGTCCGTAGTGGATGCTGGGCGCCCATCCCAAGTGCGGATTATCTGCAATACTTGTACATAGTTACAAAAATCGGGTTATTATTGTTGTGAGCCATCTTTTCAGAGGCTCCGCTGTTATCATACTGTTAACTGGGTTTAGATCACAAGTTGTACGGTGTGATTGGTGTGGCTGGTATGAGTCTTACCCGGGATTCAAAATTCCTCCCTTATTGTGTACGCTCGTCCGGGCACAGTACCTAACTGGCTTGGAGGAGGGTCATAGGGGGAGGAGCCAGTGCACACCACCTGATCGGAAAGCTTTACTTTTGTGCCCTGTCTCCTGCGGAGCCGCTATTCCCCATGGTCCTTTCAGGAACCCCAGCATCCACTACGGACTCCGAGAAATAGAATTATCGGTAAGTAAATTCTTATTTTTGGCTAAAAATACCTCACATATAGCCTCCGGAGGCTATATGGAGATATTTAACCCCTGCCAGAATCCGTTAAGAGCGGGAGACGAGGCCGCCGAAAAAGGGGCGGGGCCTATCTCCTCAGCACACAGCGCCATTTTCCCTCACAGAAAGGCTGGAGGGAAGGCTCCCAGGCTCTCCCCTGCACTGCACTACAGAAACAGGGTTAAAACAGAGAGGGGGGGCACTAATTTGGCGATATGCTTATATATTAAGATGCTATAAGGGAAAACACTTATATAAGGTTGTCCCTATATAATTATAGCGTTTTTGGTGTGTGCTGGCAAACTCTCCCTCTGTCTCTCCAAAGGGCTAGTGGGTCCTGTCCTCTATCAGAGCATTCCCTGTGTGTGTGCTGTGTGTCGGTACGTGTGTGTCGACATGTAGGAGGACGATGTTGGTGAGGAGGCGGAGCAATTGCCTGTAATGGTGATGTCACTCTCTAGGGAGTCGACACCGGAATGGATGGCTTATTTAGGAAATTACGTGATAATGTCAACACGCTGCAAGGTCGGTTGACGACATGAGACGGCCGACAAACAATTAGTACCGGTCCAGACGTCTCAAAAACACCGTCAGGGGTTTTAAAACGCCCGTTTACTTTAGTCGGTCGACACAGACACAGACAGGGACACTGAATCCAGTGTCGACGGTGAATAAACAAACGTATTCCTTATTAGGGCCACACGTTAAAGGCAATGAAGGAGGTGTTACATATTTCTGATACTACAAGTACCACAAAAGAGGGTATTATGTGGGATGTGAAAAAACTACCATAGTTTTTCCTGAATCAGATAAATTAAATAAAGTGTGTGATGATGCGTGGGTTCCCCCCGATAGAAAATTATGGGCGGTATACCCTTTCCCGCCAGAAGTTAGGGCGCGTTGGGAAACACCCCTTAAGGTGGATAAGGCGCTCACACGCTTATCAAAACAAGTGGCGGTACCGTCTATAGATAGGGCCGTCCTCAAGGACCAGCTGACAGGAGGCTGGAAAATATCATAAAAAGTATATACACACATACTGGTGTTATACTGCGACCAGCGATCGCCTCAGCCTGGATGTGCAGAGCTGGGGTGGCTTGGTCGGATTCCCTGACTAAAAATATTGATACCCTTGACAGGGACAGTATTTTATTGACTATAGAGCATTTAAAGGATGCATTTCTATATATGCGAGATGCACAGAGGGATATTTGCACTCTGGCATCAGGAGTAAATGCGATGTCCATAACTGCCAGAAGATGTTATGGACACGACAGTGGTCAGGTGATGCAGATTCCAAACGGCACAAAGGTGTATTGCCGTATAAAGGAAGAGGAGTTATTTGGGGTCGGTCCATCGGACCTGGTGGCCACGGCAACTGCTGGAAAATCCACCGTTTTTTACCCTAAGTCACATCTCTGCAGAAAAAGACACCGTCTTTTCAGCCTCAGTCCTCTCGTCCCTATAAGATCATATCTGCCCAGGGATAGAGGAAAGGGAAGAAGACTGCAGCAGGCAGCCCATTCCCAGGAACAGAAGCGTTCCACCGCTTCTGACAAGTTCTCAGCATGGCGCTGAGACCGTACAGGACCCCTGGATCCTACAAGTAGTATCCATGGGGTACAGATTGGAATGTCGAGACGTTTCCCCTTCGCAGGCTCCTGAAGTCTGCTTTACCAAGGTCTCCCTCCGACAAGGAGGCAGTATGGAAAAAAATTCACAAGCTGTATTCCCAGCAGGTGATAATTAAATTACCCCTCCTACTACAAGAAAAGGGGTATTATTCCACACTATATTGTGGTACTGAAGCCAGAAGGCTAGGTGAGACTTATTCTAAAAAAAAAAAAAAAAAAAATTTTTTTTTGAACACTTACAAAGGTTCAAATCAAGATGGAGTCACTCAGAACAGTGATAACGAACCAGGAAGAAGGGGACTATATAGTGTCCCGGGACATCAGGGATGCTTACCTCTATGTCCCAAATTTGCCCTTCTCACTAAGGGTACCTCAGGTTCGTGGTGCAGAACTGTCACTATCAGTTTCAGACGCTGCCGTTTGGATTGTCCACGGCACCCCGGGTCTTTACCAAGGTAATGGCCGAAATGATGATTCTTCTTCAAAGAAAAGGCGTCTTAATTATCCCTTACTTGGACGATCTCCTGATAAGGGCATAGTCCAGGGAACAGTTGGAGGTCGGAGTAGCACTATCTTGGATACTGCTACAACAGCACGGGTGGATTCTAAATATTCCAAAATCGCAGCTGATCCCGACGACACGTCTGCTGTGCCTAGGGATGATTCTGGACACAGTCCAGAAAAAGGTGTTTCTCCCGGAAGAGAAAGCCAGGGAGTTATCCGAGCTAGTCAGGAACCTCCTAAAAACAGTGCATCATTGCACAAGGGTCCTGGTAAAAATGGTGGCTTCCTACGAAGCAATTCCATTCGGCAGATTTCACGCAAGAACTTTTCAGTGGGATCTGCTGGACAAATGGTCCGGATCGCATCTTCAGATGCATCAGCGGATAACCCTATATCCAAGGACAAGGGTGTCTCTCCTGTGGTGGTTATAGAGTGCTCATCTTCTAGAGGGCCGCAGATTCGGCATTCAGGATTGGATGCTGGTGACCACGGAGCCCAGCCCGAGAGGCTGGGGAGCAGTCACACAAGGAAAAAATTTCCAGGGAGTGTGATCAAGTCTGGAGACTTTTCTTCACATAAATATACTGGAGCTAAGGGTAAATTTATAATGCTCTAAGCTTAGCAAGACCTCTGCTTCAAGGTCAGCCGGTATTGATCCAGTGGGAAAAACATCACGGCAGTCGCCCACGTAAACAGACAGGGCGACACAAGAAGCAGGAGGGCAATGGCAAAAACTGCAAGGACTTTTCGCTGGGCGGAAAATCATGTGATAGCACTGTCAGCAGTGTTTCATCCCGGGAATGGAAACTGGGAAGCAGACTTCCTCAGCAGGCACGACCTCCACCCGGGAGAGTGGAAACTTCATCGGGAAGTTTTTTCCACATGATTGTAAACCGTTGGGAAATACCAAAGGTGGACATGATGGCGTCCCGTCTGAACAAAAAACGGGACAGGTATTGCGCCAGGTCAAGAGACCCTCAGGCAATAGCTGTGGACGTTCTGGTAACACCGTGGGTGTACCAGTCGGTGTATGTGTTCCCTCCTCTGCTTCTCATACCTAAGGTGCTGAGAATTATAAGACGTAGAGGAGTAAGAACTATACTCATGGCTCCGGATTGGCTAAGAAGGACTTGGTACCCGGAAATTCAAGAGATGCTTACAGAGGTCTTATGGCCTCTGCCGCTAAGAAGGGACTTGCTTCAGCAAGTACCATGTCTGTTCCAAGACTTACCGCAGCTGCGTTTGTCGGCATGGCGGTGGAAAGCCGGATCCTAAGGGAAAAAGGCATTCCGGAAGAGGTCATTCCTACCCTGGTCAAAGCCAGAAAGGAGGTGACCGCACAACATTATCACCACATGTGGCGAAAATATGTTGCGTGGTGTGAGGCCAGGAAGGCCCCACAAAGAAATTTCAACTCGGTCGTTTCCTGCATTTCCTGCAAACAGGAGTGTCTATGGGCCTCAAATTGGGGTCCATTAAGGTTCAAATTTCGGCCCTGTCGATTTTCTTCCAGAAAGAATTGGCTTCAGTTCCTGAAGTCCAGAAGTTTGTCAAGGGAGTATTGCATATACAACCCCCTTTTGTGCCTCCAGTGGCACTGTGGGATCTCAACGTAGTTCTGGGATTCCTCAAATCACATTGGTTTAAAACCAGTCAAATCTGTGGATTTGAAGCATCTCACATGAAAAGTGACCATGCTCTTGGCCCTGGCCTGGACCAGGCGAGGGTCAAATTGGTGGTTTTTTCTCAAAAAAGCCCATATCTGTTTGTCCATTCGGACAGGGCAGAGCTGCGGACTCGTCCCCAGTTCTCTCCCTAAGGTGGTGTCAGTGTTTCACCTGAACCAGCTTATTGTGGTGCCTTGCACCTACTAGGGACTTGGAGGACTCCAAGTTGCTGGATGTTGTCAGGGCCCTGAAAATATGTTCCAGGACGGCTGGAGTCAGGAAAACTGACTTGCTGTTATCCTGTATGCACCCAACAAACTGGGTGCTCTTGCTTCTAAGCAGACTATTGCTAGTTGGATGTGTAATACAATTCAGCTTGCACATTCTGTGGCAGGCCTGCCACAGCCAAAATATGTAAATGCCCATTCCACAAGGAAGGTGGGCTCATCTTGGGCGGCTGCCCGAGGGGTCTCGGCTTTACAACTTTGCCGAGCAGCTACTTGGTCAGGGGCAAACACGTTTGCTAAATTCTACAAATTTGATACCCTGGCTAAGGAGGACCTGGAGTTCTCTCATTCGGTGCTGCAGAGTCATCCGCACTCTCCCGCCCGTTTGGGAGCTTTGGTATAATCCCCATGGTCCTTTCAGGAACCCCAGCATCCACTAGGACGATAGAGAAAATAAGAATTTACTTACCGATAATTCTATTTCTCGGAGTCCGTAGTGGATGCTGGGCGCCCATCCCAAGTGCGGATTATCTGCAATACTTGTACATAGTTACAAAAATCGGGTTATTATTGTTGTGAGCCATCTTTTCAGAGGCTCCGCTGTTATCATACTGTTAACTGGGTTTAGATCACAAGTTGTACGGTGTGATTGGTGTGGCTGGTTGAGTCTTACCCGGGATTCAAAATTCCTCCCTTATTGTGTACGCTCGTCCGGGCACAGTACCTAACTGGCTTGGAGGAGGGTCATAGGGGGAGGAGCCAGTGCACACCACCTGATCGGAAAGCTTTACTTTTGTGCCCTGTCTCCTGCGGAGCCGCTATTCCCCATGGTCCTTTCAGGAACCCCAGCATCCACTACGGACTCCGAGAAATAGAATTATCGGTAAGTAAATTCTTATTTTTTGCTGAACTGATGCATTAAAGGGATGTCTTAAGCTGGGTACACACTAGAGAGATATACCGTCTGTTCGATACATGAACGATATATCTGTAGTGCAGGAGTAAAAACCTCATATGTCAGTGATGGACGTCATTAACAGACATGTCAGCACAGCCGGTGACAATAGATCTTGCGACGTGTGTACGGTGGACCCATTAACCATCCCATGTGCCGGCAGCAGGAATCACCGACATTGGCGTCACACCCCGACATATCGAGCGGCCGACTGGTAAGTGTGTATAATTACCAAATCGGACACTGTCGGCGAATCCGGCAGTCGCCAGATTTGTCGACATAGTGTGTATCTAGAATTACAAAGCATAAAGATGCTCACTGGAGATTGAGGTAGAGGTTCTGCTTATGTGAGGCCATTCAGATGCTGCACACTAGAGGCTGAAAAGGGGGAAGAGAAACTCTGTTTTGTATGTGTGGTAGGCCTACTTCCCCACTTATGTTTTTCTACTGATCGTTTCCACTGCTACTAATATTCACTCTGTGACAGGATTGTATTTATATTTACCATTGGATAGTGTATGTAAACCTTAAAGGCAGAGTAAAGACAAAACATTTGTTTTAGGGGTCCAAATCCATTCCCGGCCACCACTAGATGGCACCCAACGGAGCAATTCAATTGTTGTTCTGTTCGGGGACACATTTCAGCTCGCAGCCTCCTGAGGCACGAGCTGCAATGTGTGTAGATTCAGCGGTTTGAGCACCCTAACCTGTACTTTAGATGGATTTAGCTGCTTTGCACGGCTAAATCTGGTACTAACGGGCACGCATACAGGGCATGCACTCCCAATGGGGTCAACAATTGAATAGCCCCGATGGGTGCCCAATACGTTTGGACGCCCACAAAACATGAACTGTACGGTTTTCTTATCCTGAAGCTTTGCGGTCAGATAATCTGCCAGAACTGCCTAGTTGGAAAGAAAATCTGGTTATGGATGAGAACAAATGACAATCAAACATTTGCTCCCAAACACTGGAAAATTGACAAAACCTGTTAGGACTACTTGGTTAAATCGCGGATTTTACCAGTTTGTATGAATGATAGTTTTCGTTAATTTGCCATTTTTTAGGAGCAAATGGTCGATTGTCATTTGCTCTCATCCATTACCAAATTTTCATTCCAACCAGCCAGATCTGGTTGGCAGATTATCAGGCAGATTATCAGACAGATAATTGTATAGTGTATGCCCTTCATAACATCTAATGTACTTACATTCTCAAGTGTGTTTATGTATCTGCTCTATAACACAGATGTTCATTCTAACCAGCCAGATTGGATAGATGGTCTGACAGATAATTGTGTAGTGTATGCCCTGCTTTAGTTGTAGACTCTCACAGCTGAGTTTTGTGCAGTTTGGTTTATAAAGTTGCACCACAACCTACCCCTTTTCCACTAGCTCTAAAAACACTGGATACCCGTGTTTTTTTTTCTAGTGGAAACGGCCCCCCCTGCAAATTCCCAGTTCAAGTGATCCGGGAATCCTACCCGGGTAGCTTGCTGGGTTGAACACGTGTTCAACCCAGTAAGCTGTGTAGTGTAAACGGAAGCCGTGTCGATGCGATACGGCTCCTGTTCAGTGTATGGAAGGGTGGCGCTGGGAGATCATGTGGTCTCCCAGTGCCGCCCCTGCCGCGTCAGCAGCAGCGTCACCAACCCGGCAATATGCCAGGTTGGTGAGCTAGTGTAGAAGGGGGCTCTAGCACGGGTTGCAGCCGTGTCAGGCTCCCGGCTGCGACCCGTGCTAGCAAGTGAAAAAGGGGTATTAGGTGATGGTTTTTAACTAATGTACCCCTCCCCCTAGTCAGTGTAACTATATGCTAACCTTTCCCGGGGCTCAGCTGGTTCTGAAGTACAGTATAAGTACCCACCACCACCAATTTTCTGCCAGGCTGAGAGCTTAAAACTAGGGGAAACTTTAGTAAAGTAAAAAAAGAAAAGAAAAAAAAAAGCTTCTAGTTTGTAGCTCAGATTTCGGTATGAGGCGGGGGAAAGATTGTCAGAGCACATTATGTGCACTGTTACAGCTTCCCCCCCATATGTATTACTGCGGCGATGTGGGCTAAGTGACCCATGTCTTTATCTGAAAAGATTGCCTGCATATCGGCGTGCTATGTAAGAACGGTCACTGACCGTTCCGACGCCTGCAGCTATTAAAATTTCAACAGTTGAGGTGTCGTTGCCCATACACCACAGTAAGAGACAGTGGCTGCCAATTCCTGGCTGCACATGAGATGTTGCGATAGTAGCGAGATCATTCTGGCTGGGGGAGAGACACAGCTCTAGACTGATGCCCTGTGTACTGTCAGGGAACGCTGGAGGGGGGGTTTCACGCCACCGCTCTGGCAAACAAGATGTTAATTCATCGTGTCGATGTAGCTTCCTGCTTCTCCTTTGTAATGAGGCGAAGCAGGAAGTGTTATAGCGGCACAAAATGCATCTGCCTCATTGCTCTAGCTACTTTCATAAGACATCCTTCACTTCAGCCTACAAACCGGAGAAGCAAGTGACACATATATATATAACATTTATAGATGGTATATCTCCCGTTGTGCTTATTAAGGAGCAGAGTACACCTGAAGTACTTGGAGTGATTAGGCTGATATCCGCCTTCCTCTCTGTATGACTCCCCTGCAGCAGCTTGCCATGTTAGGGGGAGAGAGACCTCTCTAATGAAACAAGCAGTCACTGATTGACAGCCAGACAGAATTGCTTTGCAGAAATGCACGCTGTGGATTGGTTGTATCACACACAGGGGCAGGGCCAATGATTTCACAGCAACTCACTCTCCATGTTTTTGAGCTGATCCTATTGGTGATCATTTGCATGTGTTACATTCTTATCCTTTATAACATTGCCATTATAAAAAATTAAATTTAAGAGACCTAGCAGCAACTGAGAACACAAGGTGGGCCATAGACAGTGTTTTAGCTATTCCCAAATACTCCTGTGTGATCCTAGTATACAGACTGGAGCTGTCACACACAGCGGAGGCACCTGTTTGGTGGTCTGTACCAGTATGAAGCATGTCAGTTTGTTGTGAGGCACTGACTGTTTGAAGGCACAGTCTTCTATTTATGAGTTATTACTTATTAAACTAGGAATTACTGGTTTCACTTGAATTCAGAAGTAGCATTCTTATGACTATTAGTTCAGCCGGCAAAACGATACAGGTGACTGGACCCCTTAGGAAACCCCCGGCCATCAGCCCCCCCCCCCCCTCATTAGATCAGTTAGGTCAGTAGCTGGGCAAGCACTTGCTAATGCCAGAGGCAGATTTACACACAATTTTGTGGTGAGTTTTGACTGTAAAAATGAAACGAATAATGCAAACTTGTATTTTTAACTTATAAATATCATCTTTGTATTCTAATAAATGTTATAGTCAGAACTCTACATTGTACTGGAGTATGACAGGTGAGGCCCTGCCTACTCTGACCGCACATCACTGCTACGGATGTATATAGGAAGACTTGTGATGTACGGCCTGCTGTACAGATATGCCCGGCAGCACATCACCAGGGGATGCGGTTCATTTACCGGCTGTCAGGATCCCGGCGTTCAGGATACCAACGCTGGAATCCTGACAGCCAGGGAAATTGCAGCGGTCAGAATCCCGACAGAAGCCTGGTATTCCAACATGGGTGGTGGTCCACGCTACCACCCGAGGGGGATTACCTGGCCCGAAACGTGGCGAGTGGACTCGCTGCGCCCCGCTGGCAGGATTCCGGCATCCGTCTCCTGACTGCCGGGATCCCGACCCCAGGAATTTCATACCGAATCCCATCACCGGCTATTAAATTCACCACAGTAGTATTTAGTAATATTGAGGTCGATTCAATTCAGCAACAGTTGAATAGCGCCGGGAATTAGCTCCCGGCGCTATTCAATTCAGCTAAAGTTAAGTCGGAGAATGCCCGTTCTCGCCAACTTAACAGGTAGTTTTGTTGGGAGAACGAGCATTCTCCGACTTAACTACCCGCGGCGATGCTGATTCCCGACAGAATCAGCCTCGCGCCGGCCACGCGACAGCTCTTTTGTCGGTTTACTTCTCTCACCCCCCGGGGCTGAGAGAAGAATTCCCGACAATTGAGGGTAACTAGTCGCTGTATTGAATAGCGCCGGGAGCTAATTCCCGGCGTTATTCAACTGTTGCTGAATTGAATCGACCCCATTGTTTTCTCAATCAAATGTCACACTCTGGTGCTTAAAGGATGCCTTTGTCGTCTTGTAATGATTCCTCTAAGTCCATTGTAGGAGACTCTGGGCACGCGGCTCGTGACCCAGAGTGCTCCTCATTTCCTCCCGTCTGTAGCCCCTGTGCTGCTGATGAGTCATCCTCAGTCACTGCGCTGCAGCCATCTCATTCCATCCTGTGCATCTCTGATAAAGGAGGGAACTCCCGGAGCAAGGAAATGGGGGAAGAGCTTCCTAATCCAACACTGTGTGAATTGCTACCAGAAATATAGGATTTGGAAAAAGGCACCAGGAATAAAACCAGCCTCGCTTGCCAGATCGGAGCATACAAACTCCACGTAGCCCGCATCCTGTTTAGATTTGTCGAAGCCCCTGTCTACAGCGCTCTTAGGCAGCAATGACATCATCAGTGTACAGCAAATGTGTATTTCACACGAGCTACTGCTTACCAGAGACATCACACACAGGAAAGTAATGCTGAAAATGACAGATCCCAGTAGCTGCAGCGGGTACGGTGTGAAGATCGACAGTGTCTAGGTCGACTACTATAGGTCGACAGTCACTAGGTCGACGGGGTTTCTAGGTCGACAGATCAAAAGGTCGACATGAGTTTTTCGCAATTTTTTTTCTTTCTTTTTTTGAACTTTTTCATACTTAACAATCCACGCGGACTACGAGTGGGAATATTAACCTGTGCCGAGCGCAGCAGTAGTGGAGCGAGGCACCTTGCCTGAAAGGACGCGGTGCACTAATTGGGCTTCCCGGTCACTGTACGGAGAAAACCTTTTGACCTGTCGATCTAGAACATGTCGACCTAGAAACCCTGTCGCCCTTCAAACCCTGTCGACCTAGTGTGGACGACCTAAACATTGTTGACCTAGACACTGTTGATCTAATGAGCCACACCCAGCTGCAGTGCCCAGGCCCTGGGAGCTCTCCTCACAGTGATACAGTAACTTGTATTTATTTGTAAACAGGAAACACTTTTCTTGATTCACTGTAATCCACTGACAATTAGGAGTTGTGAATTTCATGTAATAAGCTGCACAGAAGTTTATAAAACCCTGCATGCGTATTTACTAAAACTACACAAAGGGGTCGATTCAATTCACCGACAGTTGAATAGCGCCAGGAATTAGCTCCCTGCGCTATTCAATACAGCACCAAGTGACACTCAATTGTCGGGAATTCTTCTCTCACCCCAGGGGGGTGAGAGAAGAAATCCAACAAAAGTGCTGCTGCGCGGCCGGCGCGAGGCTGATTCTGTCGGGAATCAGCTTTGCGGCGGGGAGTTGAGTCGGAGAATGCCTGTTCTCCCGACAATTCAACCTGTTAAGTCCGCGAGAACGGCCATTCGCCGACTTATCTTGAGCTGAATTGAATAGCGCTGAGAGCTAATTCCCGGCGCTATTCAACTGTCGGTAAATTTAATCGACCCCAAAGGGCTGAAATCACTATGTAAAATGATACTATTCTAATTAACTACTATCCAAGTCTTCAGTTACACAGCCAATTGATGAAGAGGCTCACTCCCACTGAGGGACTAAAAGGCAGCTTTTCTGAGCATTCAAAACACAACTATATATAAAGGAAAATGTGTGATCAGCTGACCTGGAGATAGGACAGGGCATCCGTATACTGGGATACTGAGCGTGGTGACCAGATCCGTGCAATGTGGCTGTCTGTGAATCAGACAGACAGATGTTGCCCTAAGATGGGCCAACATTTAGCCAAGGATGGTGTCCAGACTGATATTCCTCCAGATAACTACTTTAATGAAAGACACATTCTGTAAAAGCTGCAAGACGGATGAATATGGATCCTTTATATATACTTGCCCAAAATGCACTCCAGAATGTGTCCACTGCATAGGATGAAAGTTTTCTGAGGAGCGGAATTGATGGGCACTGCACAAAGTGGGGCATTGTACCGCTGCTCACGTGAGACTGTCAACACGATGTTGCCCTGGAAACAGAGTGTTGCTGCTCACCGTTGTCGCAGATCTCTACATCCCACACTTGCAGTAATATAAACCATCCCAAGTGATTCAGTCTATCTTTATCTTGACCGAAATAAGAGTAAAAATAAATCAGAACTTGTCATCCAGCATCTGTTTAGGATAATGGCATTGGTTAGGCATTCTGTGTTGAAAGATGTGGGCCATGATTACATAACGCAACGTTTATGTTGTACATGGTTGTGTTACTTATGAACATGTTTGAAATTCACTGGTGATCACAAAGGTAACACATCCTACATAATAAAAGGCTAACGTTGCTCCTCACCTCTATGGGGGGAATACAAGTGGTTTGTTCTCCGGCTGCCATTAGATTGCGCCCCCGACGGAGCGATTCAAGTGTTGCTCTGTTCGGACGCGCACAGCCGCCTGTGCTGACATTGCTATAATGATGATCCGTCATTTTGACAGGCTGGCAACTATTTTGACTTACAATTATATTTAAAGCCTAGATTTTGTAATACAGTAGTTTGTGTTTGCTATGATGTCAGTGTAGCTTATAAATTATTAATCCACCATATTTCTTACCACCCTTGCAAGACAATTCCCGGCTTTCAGGAATGTAGAAGGGTCATTAATAGTGAGCAGCAAACTTTATTAGGACGGACCTGCAGCAAATGAAGGACAGGCCTGATCTCATAGAAATAGTGAAATGATATCAAAGTATTAGTAGCATCAAAGAGGGCAGTGTGTATATGTCGATGTGTATAGAATAAGAGGGATACATTGAAAATGGAAGGCGAAAAGCTGGAAGGTAAAATGGGTGCTTTATACAGAAAGGGATATTATCTGTGGAATTGACTGGTACAGTAAATATAGCTAAGTGCTTGGGAGAGCCTGTGGTCACTATAGGGACTCAGAACAAGAATGGCTAGATGCCTCTTAGCGTTCTCTTCTGCCGTAATCCTCTGCATTTCTGTTTAGACTGTTTATTAGCAGACTCCATCCAATAGTTGTTGTTCATAGAATGCTTGGCCACATATCCTGTTCTGTTGTGTTGAGCTTATGAGCCCGAATTGGCTGGGGATAAGAACATTGGTCACGATTCAATTCTAAGGGGTCGATTCTATTCGGCAACTAATAAATAGCGCCGGGAATTAGCTCCCGACGCTATTCAATTCAGCAACTAATTACCTGCAATTGTCGGGAATTCTTCTCTCATCCCCGGGGGGATGAGAGAAAAAACCCGACAAAAGTGTTGCCTCGCGGCCGGCGCGAGGCTGATTCTGTCGGGAATCTGCCTCGCGCCGTAGAGTTAAGTCGGAGAATGCCCGTTCTCCCGACAATTCAACCTATTTTGTTGGCGAGAACGGGCCATCGCCGACGTAACTAGTTGCTGAATTGAATAGCGTCGGGAACTAATTCCCGGCGCTATTCATTAGTTGCCGAATAGAATCGACCCCTAAGAGAGTTAAATAGCGCCAGGAATTAGCTACCAGTACTATTCAATACAGCACCCCATGACACCAAACAACGGGATTTCTTCTCACACCCCCGGTAGGTCGTGAACAGAAATCTGACAAAGGTGCCGGCGCTGGAACAGCACTTAAGTCGGAGAATACCGGTTCTCCCGACAAAACACCCTGTTTAGTCCGGGAGAATGGGCATTCTCTGACTTGCCACTGCTCTGTATTGAATAGCCCTGAGAGATATTTCCTGATGCTGTTCAACTCTCTTAGTATTGAATCGTGCCCATTGACGCGCATTTATTCTTGCTGCTTTACTTTGTCATTTATTTCTACAGCAGGGTACAGTGGGTTCCACAGGGAAACATCGGGGTGTAGAGCGGATCTTGATCCAGAGGCACCAACAGGTGCATTGGGGCCTCCTCTATAACCCCGCCTCCAGGCACTGAGAGCTCAGTTTCAAGTTGGTGCCTGTAGCGGCAGGTCACCTAAGAGGAGGGCTGCACTGGTCAGCCCTGAAAAAGCTTTTCTGAAAGAAGATTTCTTCTCTGGGCTGTCAGCTCTGTATGTCAGGGTGACACTTCAGCGCAGCAGCTCCATCACCTCCCAAGCGGCTTTGCATACTCCCGCGGCTCAGTTCCCAGGTACTTGCGGCGGAGACGTCCCGGCTTAGGTACACAGTCGCAGACTGCTCTCCTGCTTTGTGTGGCTGCTACGGGGAGGCGTTAAGAGGGTCCCCCAGACGGGACCCGCCATTAAATCGCGTTCCGCCTGCGACGATGTGTTGTGGCGCTGGCATGGGCACTGTTACTGGGCAGGAACCCCACTAGACCACCAGGGCGTCTGAGTACAGGTCGGGTGTTCACCCCATTTAATAAGGCTCCCAATACCCGGGGTGGAAGTCCAGCATAGTTGAGGTGGCGCTTGACCTGTAGCTCCTCCCCCGGCCCAGGGCACCATCTCCTTGCAGATTTCCTACCCTGAAGCTGCCTCACACTCTCCCTCACTCCCTGACTGAGACGCTGTGTGCCATCTTCTGAGCATAGCTGCAGCTGGTCTCCGGAACTGCAGGGCAAGGTCTCCCTTGTAAAGTCTCCTTTAGACAATCGCTGAGACTTTACAAACACGTAAGTATCCTACATGTCTTTACACAGACAGCGTTAGTTGAGAAAGAGTGTACTGTTTCCAAAATACGAGTATTCTGATATATCCTCTGGCCACTGACCACGCTATATATATATATATTATACTAGTCCAGTGCAGCTTTATTATAATAATGACTGTGTGTGCCTGTATCTCTTGTGTGGTTTCACTCAGTGTTTCCCAGCTATAACTGTAACTATATTCTGTACCCTGCGGGACTAGGTGCGTCTGGGTTTCATATATAGTGCTACACAGTATTTATCCAATACGTATATTCTACTGTGTAATCAGTCACATAATACCGGATTTATTCGCAGGTATTGTACTTTGTCTGGCTTTATCGTGCTAAGTCACTCTGTTGTTGCATTCATATCATAATGTCTAACAGAAAATGCAGTAAAGTATGCTGCAAAGATTTACCAGAGGGGGAAGTTTTGTATGATGGGCTGTGTACTATGTGCCATAGACCTCCTAGTCAGTCCACAGCTCTTGTGCCGACTCTTGTGCCAACCCTGGGCTGCATTCATAAATTTACTGGGTACTTTGGTAGAACACCTTACGCCACCTATGGGACCACCTGTGCCTCTACCACCCCAAATTGTCCCTATAGCTAATCCGCCTTGCTCGGAAAATTTAACCAGCTGCAGCAATTAAAACAGTCCTTGGTTAGACAAAAATCCACTCCAGGTCACTCCTGTGTCTGGGTCATCTAAGCAGGCTGCTTCCTCCTCCTAATCCGCAAACCTGTCTGATGTTTCATCTGAAGAGGAGCGGGAGCATACGGTCCTGTCATACACTGAATTAGGTGTTACTGATGAGGATTCTCCCTTGCAGATTGATGTCCCTGCCTTAGGGGTCAATTCAATTCTCCGACAGTTGAATAGCGCTGGGAATTAGCTCCCGTCGCTATTCAGTTCAGCTCAAGTTAAGTCGGCGAATGCTCATTCTCCCGGACTTAACAGGTTGATTTGTTGGGAGAACGGGCATTTGCCGACTTAACTCCCCGCCGCTATGCTGATTCCCGACAGAATAAGACTTGTGCTAGCCGCGCGGCAGCACTTTTGTCGTATTTCCTCTCGCATCCCCCGGTGGTGAAAGAAGAATTCCCGACAATGGAGTGTCACTTGTCGCTGTATTGAATAGCACTGGGAGCTAATTCCCAGTGCTATTCAACTGTCGGAGAATTGAATCGACTCTTTAGTGGTTGCTATTAAACAAATCTTACAAATATCTGATGGTGAGGATTCCACTACTGTGGACATGAGGCGGGAACCCTGGTGTACTCCAGGGAAGAAATTCTCTCTGCCTAAACGGGCCTTGGCTCGCTATTCTCTCCCTGCAGAGTTATGTCATAAGTGGAAAAATTCACCGCCGGTGGATTCTCACGTCACCCGCCTCATGGTGTCATCCTGTCTGCCTGTCACCACTGTCACTTCACTGAAGGAACCGACAGATAAGTGTGTGGAGGGATGCCTGAAATCTATTTACTCCCTTACAGAAGCTGTGCCTAGGCCCACTATTGCTGCCTCTTGGGCTGAAAAAGATATTGAAGCGTGGATTCAGGCATTAGAGAAGGAGCTGCCCGAGGATATCTCTGACAATGCCAGACAATACCTGTCTCACATTACCACCGCCACCTATTACGTTCAGGAGGCGTCCTCTGAGGCGAGTGTGTAGACAGCCAGTGCGTCGACAACGTCTGTCCTGGCTCGCCGTATTCTGTGGTTGAGGTCATGGAAGGTGGACCTAGACTCCAAAAAGACCTTGGAGGTACTTCCCTTCACTGGGGACATTTTGTTTGGGGGAAGACCTGAATAAAATTGTGTCTGAATTAGTGGCTGCTAAGACTGCTTTCCTCTTAAATACTAATCCTTCTGCACAGAAGGCACAAGGTACCACCCTTTGTTCCTTTCGGCATCAAGGGAATGCAAAAGGGTAGGCATTCCCGAGACAATCTCGTGCTCCCAAAACCACTAAGCCCAAGTCAAAGCAGTCCTGGGCGGCCCGTCAGCCTGCTTCTAAACAAGACGAGCCTGCTGCATGATGGGGCGGGCCTCCCACTGGGGGACCCCAGGGTGGGAGTCCGACTTCTACAGTTTGCCCAGGTCTTTTTAAAGACCACTTCTGACACATGGGTGCTGGAAGTTGTCTCTCACAAGTACGCTGTCTCTTTCAAGAGACATCCCCCTCGCCAGTTTTGCACCAATGTTCTCCATTCGGACCTGTTAAAGGCGCAAGCTTTTGTTGTCAGTTCACTCCTGAGTACAGGAATGGTTGTGCCGGTACCTCAGTCCCAGAGAGGCAGAGGTTATTACTCGACCCTGTTTCTAGTCCCGAAACCCAGTGGGTCCTTCCGGCCTATACTCAAACTCAAATCTCTGAACAAGTTTGTGAGGCGGTTATCCAGACTATATTGAAAGCCCGCAAACCGGCCTCTGCCCAGATTTATTAGAGGGTTTGGAATTCTTACTTCACCTGGTGTGCTGATAAGAATTATGATGTCTCTAGATTCAGAACTTCCGAAATTCTATCTGTTCTATGAGGCCTTGACTTAGGTCTTCGTCTGGCCTCCCTCAAGGTTCACATATCTGCCTTGTTGGTATGGTTTCAGAGAAAAATTGCATCTATACCTGACGTTCATACTTTCACTCAAGGTATCCTTCAGATTCGGCCTCCCTATGTCCCTCCTGTTGCTCCTTTGGATCTGTACTGAATGCCCTATAAGAGTCTCCATTTGAACCTCTTGAGTCAGTGGACCTTAAATGGCTCACGGCCAAGGTGCTGTTCTTGCTGGCTATTGCCTCTGCAAGACGGGTGTCGGACTTAGGCGCATTGGGGTCGATTCAGTTCACTGACAGTTGAATAGTGCCGTAAATTAGCTCCTGGCGCTATTCAATACAGCGCCAAGTGACACTCAATTGTCGGGAATTCTTCTCTCACCCCCGGGGGATGAGAGAAGAAATCCGGCAAAAGTGCTGCCGCAAGGCTGATTCTGTCGGGGATCAGCATTTTGGTGGGGAGTTGTCGGAGAATGCCCGTTCTCCCGACAAATCAACCTGTTAAGTCCGGGGGAACGGGCATTCGCCGACTTAACTTGAGATGAATTGAATTGAACTGTCGGTGAATTGAATCTACCCCTTAGTCCTGTCGTCCACCCTTTTCGATATTTCACCATGACCGGGCAGTTCTAAGAACACGACTGGGTTATTTACCTAAGGTGGTGTCATCTTTTCACCTTAACCAAGAGTTTGTGGTCCCAGCCTTTATCTCTTCGGACTTATCCTCTCTCTCTCTCCTCTCTCTCTCTCTCTCTCTCTCTCTCTCTCTCTCTCTCTCTCCTCTCTCCCCTCTCTCTCTCTCTCTCTCCCCTCTCTCTCTCTCTCCGCCCCCCTCTCTCTCCCTCTCTCTCTCTCTCTCTCTCTCTCTCTCTCTCTCTATCTATATATATATATATATATATATATATATATATATATAATCGCTTTTCCAGCTCGTTGGAAAAAGCAAAACAAGCCAGCACTCACGGTTTAGATGAGAAAACGAAGAAGATTTATTCCATATCAAGGTGACAAGTGTACATACAGGCACAGCCCAACAGCTGTTTCAACCGAGGAAGAAAACTGAGGAAGACCTGTATCGGTTGAAACAGCTGTTGGGCTGTGCCTGTATGTACACTTGTCGCCTTGATATGGAATAAATCTTCTTCTTCGTTTTCTCATCTAAACCGTGAGTGCTGGCTTGTTTTGCTTTTTCCAGTGAGCTGGAAAAGCGAGTGCCTTTATGTTATTTTACTGCCTTGCACCATCTATTCATTCTGTACTAGGGTTTTGAGTGCTGTCATTTTTGCTCGTATGTATGTATGTATGTATGTATGTGAGAGAGAGAACTTCCTCTATCCGGAGGTCAGATACTTTTTTGTACTGTTTGGTTTCCACAAACGTGGCTGGCCTGCGAACAAGCAAACCTTGGCCGGATGGATTAGAATGGTCATTGCACAAGATTATGCGCAGGCCGGTCTCCCAGCTACTGCTGCTATTAAAGCCCATTCTACTCTGATGGACCTTCTTGGGCAGCTTGCGTAGCGCGTCTGCAGAACAATTGTGCAAGGCGGCTACGTGGTCCTCAGTGAACATGTGTCTTAGGTTCTATGCCTTTGATACCTTCACCTACCAGGATGCTTTCTTTGGATGCCAGATTCTCACATCCGTTAAGGCGCGTCCCCTTCCTTGAGGAAATGCTTTAGGACATCCCAGATATTTCCCTGTGGAAACCAATGTACCCTGTTGCAGATAAGGTGTGTTATAGTAGACTTACCATGGTTAACACTTTCTGTGAGGTGCATTGGGTTCCACAGGGCACGCACCCTGACGCTGGTACCTTCTGCTGTCATGAGAATGTGGTTCTATGTGACTAACATCTGCCTTCTCTTTTGCCTGCTTCTGCATTTGATTGGTTAACGGATCTGAGCTCTCAGTGCCTGAGACGGGGTTATAGAGGAGTCCCCAATGTATCCTGGGGCAGCCTAAAGCTTTAGCCTGTTGGTGCCTCTGAATCAAGATCCACTCTATACCCCGATGTTTCCCTGTGGAACCCAATGTACCTAGCAGAAAGAGTGTTAACCATGGTAAGTCTACCATACCACTACTTTTTTCCTCTCTCAAAGGTGGTGATTCAATTAGCATCGTGGTTATGTAGCTACCGGGTTAAGTGGCCGGAGCTATTCAGTTGCTCTCGATGTAAGGCCGCCACTAGTGGATTTCTGCCTGTACCCTCCTGAAGGTGCAAGCAGAAATGTGTGTTAACTAGCGCCTCAGATGTTGGCTGCGGGCTCGCCATGTGTGGTAACAGCAATGCGCCCAGTACTTAAACAAGTAAATGCAGTTTACCCTGACTAAGGGCTAGATTTATCAAAGCTTGGAGACAGATAAAGTGCCAACCAACCAGCTCCTGTTATTTTTCAAACACAGCCTGTTTAATGACATTAGCTCAGTGGTTGATACTTTCTCTCCAAGCTTTGATAAAGCTACCCCTAAGTCCTGGGCATTAGTTGTGGTCAAGTACATCTCCCATGTTAAGTGCACAATGCAGTCCCAAGACCTACATCCTCACGATGCTAATTGAGTCACCCCAAAAGATGTTTAAGCTGGCTCTTGTTGGTACCCCCATAGTAAATCCGCTTGTCATGGAGCCTCACAAAATATTGCATGTTTCACTGTTCTGATTGACAGTTTAGTGAATGCTCTAAAAACTGTGTATGAGACATGTCAGTGGCGATTTAATTAAACGTGATGTCCTTGACGTGCTGTTTCGGATGGCACATAGCGGCAGGCAACGTCACTCCCATTTTCCACATACCCCCGGTGATGGTGTGTGGGCTGAAATGTGCCAATCTGTGCGGAGCCGAATATTGCTGTGATGTACAGCGGCACATCACCCATAATTGAAATATCCCTTTACATTAATTGTATCTAACACCTGGACAAATACAGTTTACTACCATTGAAGTGTTTCCTCCTGCTGACCTACTGTATACCTCTTGCCTTGTATATTTGGATCTATCTGTGTGACACCATTGCATATAGGTGCAGATTCAATTCAATGTGAACTGCTGTAGACTCAAAAATCTTCTGTAACGTGTGAAGCCACCAAAATGGGTCCCGGCGGCTTCAGAGCTTAATTGGTGTTCTGTGTCACAGAAAGGGACATTTGACTGTAAAATAAATCCATATAATAATAAAATCTCCCATATACAGTACTAAACAGAACTTTGCCGACGTGATCATCTTCTTTAGAAGCAATGTAGTGCTAACACCACCTAGATAGTGGTGATTTGTGTCCATGACAACCTTGGCATGTAGGCGAGTCTCTGGTATGTGTGGTATACTGTGTTATTGCAGTGCGTACTGTGTGAGAGGTGCTCCTGCCTGCCTGGGGTGTAGCTGCCTGTATCTGATCTCTGCCCACCTTCCTTCCTGTTCTGCTTTTTATTCCAGCATTTGCTTAGTGTCTCTGCTATTTTTTGTAATGTAGGTTTTAACGCTGCAGCTGCTGATTCCGGTGCCTGTGTGCTTCATAGACGCATGCATTTATGCCACATAGATCCATGTATAACCTATTCCTTATGCCTACTGCTCCAACATATTACCCTTTAGGGCAGCACGGATGGTGTAGTGGTTAGAATTACTGCCTCTCAGCACTGAGGTCATGGGTTCGATTGCCACCATGGCCCTAACTGTGTGGAGTTTGTATATTCTCCCCTGTACTTGCGTGGGTTTCCTCTGGGTACTCCGGTTTCCTCCCACACTCCAAAAATATACAGGTAGGTTAATTGGCTCCCAACAAAATTAACCCTTGTGTGAATGTGTGTGGTGTATATGTGGAAGGGAATATAGATTGTAAGCTACACTGGGGCAGGGACTGATGTGAATGGCCAAATATTCTCTGCAAAGCGCTGCGGAATATGTGAGCGCTATATAAATAAGTGGTAATAAATTACCCTGCGCTTAGACATCACTGTTTCTGTGGCCACACTAGTCCCTATCCCAGTGAAGCTTACAATCTAAATTGCCAGAGACGCAAACCAGTATGTGTTTGGACTGTGTGGGGGGGGGGGCAGCTAGTGAGTGCCCTGTGTGAAGGGGGAGAGAGGACTTTTCAGTGTGTTCTCTCCCAACCTAACTGTAAGGAAGCAATCCAGAAATAAAACATTTTCCCTTGGCATCTGCTCGGCCCTGATCCGCGCTGTAATGAAAGACCATTCTGTGCTGCCAATGGAAATAAACACCTTTTGCTGTCGGGTGATTTTGATGTGTTTCATTTTCAGGAACCCTGGAAATAAAGTCCACTTATACATATGCAAGAAATAGTTTTTGACTTTTTTTGAAACCATTTTGAATTGTATTTTTTAAGAATTGATGGAAAGGAATACGTTTTCCTGCAGTGCCACTCCCACACTCTCCCATTCATGTGCAGTGTTATTTAGTTCAGCACAATCTCTTAATGTACATGTTACAGATACAAAAAAACCCTGTGTATGTGTGTTCCAAATGAGAAGCAAGGTCTGTTCTAGACTCAATCTCTCGTGTGTGTGGTTGTAGTTTCCTATGCGGAAAAGTAACCGAATCGGTGAGGCTTAAAGGTGTTTTTCATGTAGCTGATGGTCATATGATGCGTCCTGAAAGTGCGTTGGTGGTGTCTCCCCAATCTACTGAGAGGAGTCGCGGTATTCTCATGTCATCTCATCCGTGTGAAGCCGAAGCCGATGTCATTCGAATTCTTATTTTAAGACACTGAAAGGTTGTCTTTTACTCTGGTTTTATTAGTATTTTAGTTTTAATAGTTCAATGGTAAATGTGAGACTTCTATAGCATATTGAAGCGATGTGATGATCCTATTCTTCATCCACTGATCAAATTATACTTTGTAATGATATGTAACTAGGCTCTGTATCTTTTCTGGGTAGGTTTTCTGACTATCTAGTTTCATGCAATTACACACACATGCTGAGAGCTTATTAAGCTATAAGTCTGAGCCAAAAGTCTTGTCCGTTCTCTCCATAGAAGCTGGTCAGTCCACTCCCCTCCTACCCCCAATTAAATATACCAGTATCAGCCTTTTAATTGGCGGCAGGAGGATTTGCTGCAGCGGAGTCACACAAACAGGTTGAAGTGTTCCATCTCTGCAGTTATGTGAAAAGATCCAATTGATTATAATCCCTCCCACCCCACCTCCTCCTTCTCCGAGAACTCCGACTGCGTCTCTCCCTGCATTTTATAGAGGTCATGTGTGGCGCAGAGCCTCCATGATGAGACTGGTAATCGGAAATGCCGCCTCCTTACAGTATACGGTGCACAGAGGGAGGATGGGCTTGTCGGGTGATGCTGCGAGATTCCATGTATGTAGAAGTAACCCCTGACAAGCACTGCCTTCAGTGTCCTGTTTCCATGGCAACACAGACCAAATCTTGCCAGTTTCAGCTTGCACTTAGCACACGGACTGCCACGGTAGAGGAAAAGGTGAAAGCTGCCGCGCAGATCCCTGTCCCCCCCTAATTTAGTATGGACACACACACACACTAAGGCTTATTGCATTGGATTGTTATTTGCCAACACAGCGTTCGGTATATCAGGCCTCTGGGTTACTGTGTATGTAATGTAGAAAAGCAATACATTATAAAGCAGAATTTTTAGGCATGTGTTAATGAGCAAAGCCCAATCTTTCAATATTATTGTCAATAGTGTTTATTAGTCGCCTGGCATTTTTATGCTGTGCACTATTAAGGTACAGATCAGTTCTACGTGATGTTGGGTCGCCTTCACATTACTGTGTATATCATATCACCACCGATTGTCCAGCGTACATCAAATATGTTGGTGGTTGCAGCGTGCAGTCCCGGAATGCACATCACGGCCAGAATGGAATCTGTCTCTAACCATGATACACACAGGCATCTGTAGTCTATGACTATTGGGGAGCATTTAATCTGAGCCTTGCGTTTTGAACTCTGCACTAATTCACCAGAGATCACCATGATCCTGTAAATCCTTACAGTCCTGTATGAGACTATGGGGCAGATGTATTAAGCCTGGAGAAGTGATAAAGGGGAAGGGGATAACGCACCAGCCAATCAGCTCCTGGCTGTCAAGTTACAGGCTGGGTTTGAAAAATGACAGTAAGGAGCTGATTGACTGATGCGTCATCACCTTCCACTTTATCACTTCTCCAGGCTTAATACATATGCTCCTTGTCTTTGCGAGCGCTACACCGCAAAGCTAAACAGTCTTTCACGTTCAGGGCCTTGGACCCATTTTTTTCAGATTTCAGGTGCGATTTAAGTCTGTGATAGATAGAAATAGATTTATATATATATATATATATATATATATATATATATATATATATATATTCTAATGCAGGAAGGAGACTGCTACATGGCAATAACCTTACATTCCACAGGGGCTGGAAGAATTATTAGATTGAGGTCACAGAAGAGATCACCGGAGCAGTTATCCATTATATTTCTGTACGTGATTGGAACTGAAAGCAGGCAGTGAGCCTCTGTCTTGGAGTCTGTGCTGCAATTTCCTTGGGAGTAAGATTAATGCTTTCTGCATGCAGGAGAGAAATAGGGGAGTAGAAGAAGCGGGGTGTTTCCAGAAGTTGCCTGACAGTGATCCATGAGCAGGGAATTTGGCTGCGCTCTGAAATATTTGGCTAGTTCGGAGAAGGAGCTATAGATCGTATGTGTTTATGCTTCATGTAAGTGTTGGCAGGAAAGGTTTATTTCATTTCTTTAGGTCTCCTCATAGGGCCCAATGACAAAGACTTTGAACCAGGGTTGGCGTTTTTTCAGCACGCCATCCCGTCACTAGTAGCAGTGTGAAGTCAGTGACATCATTTTATTTGTAGGCCTGGATTGGCATTCCCCTTAAGGGCTAATGGTGTTTAAGGATATTAGCAGGCTAGGCTGTTCTTAGAAACACTAGTTGGCCTCACACCATAAAAAAGCATCCCAGCTCTAGTTATAGTACAGTAGTCACTCCCACTGCGCCCTCTGATGTGGTGGATTCCGATGCCACATGCCGACCACTAGTGTATTGCCACGTTTGTTAAATAGTGTACATCCAACAGCCACCCTGTAGCAGGCCTGTAATGCAATGCAGTTCACCACCCAGCTGCCCGTGTGGCCCCACATTGCCGATAGCCAATGGTTTAACCTTTTGGACAGATAGGAAATGTGTTTTTTTTTAGTATATAAAAGAAAAATCCCCTATAAGAAAACTGAAAGTATGAGGCATTGGTGAGTGAAAATATTCTCTACATTCTTAGTAAGCAACATAAATGCAGCAAAGATTGTACTGAAGTCTCCGCTCCACTAAGAAATGACACATGAACACACTGTCTGCTGCAAACGGCCACCGGGGAACCTTCTAGATCTAGGGCCTGTGCAGAAGTCACAGCTGGGAAGTAGTGCAGAGACCGGAAGGAAGACAATGTGATTGACAGTCTGTGGGGAAGGAGCTGCCTAATGATAGAATAGCCCTCAGATAGGAGAAGGGGAGTGGTGAGGCTATGTGAGAAGTGACACAGATCCTCTCAATGTAAAAGTATGAAAGAAGAGACCGTATTATTGGTAAGAAATATCCTAAATTAGCCATCGTATTCATTGCGTGCAATTATTTGTATACACAATATGAACACTACTGCTGATATTAGTCTGCACTTACAGCTGCCTCTGACATTTATTGCCACGCCATTGTTGTTGGTGGTATCTGTGCTGGTGTGTTGTGTTATCGCACTGGACACCTTGGTGCTGTGTGTAGTTCAGCAAGATACCTACCCTGTGTCAGGGAGTGGATTGAGTTATTGGGAGTGTTAGAGGGAGCTTTAACCCTTACGCTGCAAAGCAGGACTGCAGTGCAGAGTATTACAGTGCGCCTCGGCCAGCGAAAGGTTCAAGGAGAGAGACAAAAGATCCACTGAGGAGCCCCCGAGTCTGCCGGATTATTGATACTGCTCTTCTGTCTGCTCCCTGCCTCTCTACACCAAGATTGCATCATCCACAGCAGAGCTGCCAACTTTTCGTTTCTGTACAAAGAGGGAGGCAGACAAGGCCCTGTCTCTTCCGAGGCTTCTCCTGCCTCTTCCTGAAACCTCGCTGAGGCCTGGCGTTTCCTAAGAGTCACCTTTGTTCTCAAGTCCTCTCTTTCAGCCTTTTCATAAGCTCTCCTCCCCCATCTGCTTCCTTACAACCTCACCAAGTTCATATTATTCATTTTCTCTTGACTTGTTTTACATCCTACATAGAAACATAGAATTTGACGGCAGATAAGAACCACTTGGCCCATCTAGTCTGTGAGACTGTAACCTGTCTTACCCGTATAAGGCCAATATCTGTGCAGTGGTTACTTTCACTTTATTGCAGCGTAGTATTTGGTAGACCAGACTCTCTACTGTTTAGTCTTCAGTCTCCTCACCCTAAATATGAGGCTGGGATATGTCTGTTCTTTTCCATTAATGTGCGGAATCTCTGGTGAAGGCAGCTGGTCACCATAGGTTGTCAGTACAGGTCTGCTCATCAGATGAGTGACTTTGTATTAGGAGTTGCCGTTGTCCCCACACAGTACAGGAAGCAATTTTATGTGCTGAGCCAATCTCTGAGTTTGTAGGGATCTACTACATTATGCCGGCGGTTGGGATCCTGGCGCTCAGCATACCGGCGCCGGGATCCCAACCGCCGACATGACGGCAGTGGGGCGAGCGCAAAAGAGCCCCTTGCGGGCTCGCTGCGCTCCCCACGATACGGGCACGGTGGTGCGCCACACTATTTATTTTCCCTCTGGGGGTGTCGTGGACCCCCCAAGAGGAAGGATAGTTGTCGGTATGCCAGCTGCCGGGATCCCAGCGCCAGTATGCTGAGCGTTGGGATCCCGACAGCCGTCATATCGAATGCCTCCCGGTTTGTAGCCTATGCATTCTGAGAATGCACCAGCGCAATACAAGCATTATACCTTTTCCCATTCGTGATATAAAATGCTCAAAACCAGCTTTTATCTGTTCCAGTCAACGTGTACTGCTCACGCACCCTACAAATGTATCAATGTTTGGAGAGAGATAAAGTACCAAGTAATCCGCTCCTGACATTTTACCGGCTATGACGCATATGTACTAAGCCCTGGAGAGAGATAAATTGGACAGAGGTGACGTTCCAACCAACCAGCTTCTAACTGTCATGCTCGGTGTCTTTTCCACGGCGCTGCAGGCAGGGACAGAGCTGTACTTGGCTGTGGTGTACGGGCAACAACTTCTGCAGCTGTTGAAATCAATAGCCGCAGGTGTCTGAGCAGTCAGTGCAACTGACCGTTCTTATATTGCCCCCGCATATCAGCGAGCCATCCTGTAGATAGCGCTGATATACACAGGGGCGCATAGCCGCAGTAATGTACCACACACCGCCACAGTCATACAGGAGGGAGAAGCGGGATCAGCGCTAATACCACTACCCCTCCCCCAAGGCGACAATTAATACATCTACCCCACAGCCTGTAACATGGCAGTTAGGAGATGATTGGCTGGTACTTTATCTCCGTCCACTTTATCTCTCACCAAAGCTTAGTACATGGGCCCCAAAGGGGTCGGTTCAATTCACCGACAGTTGAATAGCGCCGGGAGTTAGCTCCCGTCGCTGTTCAATTCAGCTCAAGTTAAGTCGGCGAAGGCCCGTTCTCCCGGACTTAACAGGTTGAATTGTTGGGAGAAGAATTCCCGACAATTGAGGGTCACTTGTCGCTGTATTGAATAGCGCCGGGAGCTAACTCCCGGCACTATTCAACTGTCGGTGAATTGAATCGACCCCATAGGGGTCGATTCAATTCGGCAACTTATGAATAGCGCCGGGAATTAGCTCCCGACGCTATTCAATTCAGCTCCAGTTAAGTCGGCGATGGCCGTTCTCGCCGACTAAACAGGTTGAATTGTCGGGAGAACGGGCATTCTCCGACTTAACTACCCCGCGCGAGGCTGATTTCCTACAGAATCAGCCTCGCGGCAGCACTTTTGTCGGGTTTCTTCTCTCATCCCCCGGGGATGAGAGAAGAATTCCCGACAATTGCGGGTAACTAGCAGCTGAATTGAATAGCGTCGGGAGCTAATTCCCGGCGCTATTCATAAGTTGCCGAATTGAATCGACCCCTTAAATTTCTATAACGGATATTACTAGTCGCTGACTAGGAAGTAGGGACAGTCAGTGTTTAGCCAAGCAATGCATGGACTGAGCCAAGATGCCACGCTGACAAGATGTGTTCAATGTGAAATGTAGCAGACAGTGACCAGCGTGCACCCAGCATCTGCCCAGTGTGTGGCCACTGGCCTGGAATGACAGTAATGTCAGTTTGGATGGGGGAGGCTTCGGTGCTGTTACAGAGATTTATATTCCTAGTTTTTGTGATTTATTAAAACAAAGCACCTGTCATATGTTTGATTTAGGAATCATTGGTGTTTATGTAGAATCGGACACACAAGTGAGCATGGATGGCAATACATATACATGCTTGTGTGCTTATCCATCCTGCAGGCCACCTCAGTGACCATGCGTGACACTGATCAGTCTGACAGATCTGCCGCCATAATGCAGCAGTACCTTGTGATCAGAGAAGAGCCTGCGCTGTCACTCTGAGTAATGGCTTTCTCCCTGCCATCTTCATCTTTCCTGCTTCCAAAACACAGGGAACCCGCACTGTTGTGTATGAGCCGTGTGCTTGTTGGTACAGTCTGTGGAAGGGTTTCGGCATCGTAGCTGATCGTGCATTTAACTACACGTTCAAAGAATACGCTCCTCTATGATTTCTGTTAACAAATGTGTGCTATTAACACATGTGACGTCTTCCCTCAGAAATGAAAGTTTTTAGGTTTTTTTGCATCGCCATATTGTATCGCAGTAGTCCGTGACCTGAACATATCACCCATCCTGTATACAGCATAACCATGCTCTGACATTGCAGCTGCATGTATTAAAGGGAAAACACTGATTAGAAATGGGGTCCTGAGGTCTGCCTCTTACCATTGTGAGGCTTCCAGGTACATCTGCTCCAATCCACACGCAGAAAATACATGTAACTACAGCTTTCTGGATTAGTGATGGAACAGTGAAACTGTAATGGCAAAATGTGTCTATTTGTGCCAAGCAATAGCTAAGTGCTCTTATACATACCAATTTTGTTATTAGGTTTTTTTATTTAATGATCACGTTCTGCAGCGCTTTACAGAGAATATTTAGTTATTCATGCCAGTCCCTTCACCAGTTTAGCTTACAGTCTTTGGTGGGGGTGGGGGGGGGTCGGTTGTACCGTGCTTCCCCCTGCTGGGCATCTATTCAGATGGGCATCTATCAGAACTATTGTGTATCCAGTAGACACCCATTAGCATTTAGTGCATCTGAAAGCTTTGGGTGCAGCTAAACTCGTGAAAGTTCTCATTTGGGTGTCTAAAGTCCTGGTTTGGACGCTTTGGGCACCAAAACTACAGACTTTTCACACTTTTTCTTACACTTTCGGAGGCGGCGAGAGAAATGTCTGGGGCAGCTAATGGGCGCCTGATACGGGCAACAATTGCTTCGGTAGACACTCATTCGTAGAGACGCCCAGCAGGGGGCGTGCAGAACAACTGAATCCCCCCTATATTCCACACACACACACACACACACACACACACACACACACACACACACACACATTTATTTTTCTCTATCGTCCTAGTGGATGCTGGGGTTCCTGAAAGGACCATGGGGAATAGCGGCTCCGCAGGAGACAGGGCACAAAAGTAAAGCTTTCCGATCAGGTGGTGTGCACTGGCTCCTCCCCCTATGACCCTCCTCCAAGCCAGTTAGATTTTTGTGCCCGGCCGAGAAGGGTGCAATCTAGGTGGCTCTCCTAAAGAGCTGCTTAGAAAAGTTTAGCTTAGGTTTTTTATTTTACAGTGAGTCCTGCTGGCAACAGGATCACTGCAACGAGGGACTTAGGGGAGAAGAAGTGAACTCACCTGCGTGCAGGATGGATTGGCTTCTTGGCTACTGGACACCAGCTCCAGAGGGACGATCACAGGTACAGCCTGGATGGTCACCGGAGCCTTGCCGCCGGCCCCCTTGCAGATGCTGAAGTAAGAAGAGGTCCAGAATCGGCGGCAGAAGACTCCTCAGTCTTCTAAAGGTAGCGCACAGCACTGCAGCTGTGCGCCATTTTCCTCTCAGCACACTTCACACGGCAGTCACTGAGGGTGCAGGGCGCTGGGAGGGGGGCGCCCTGGGAGGCAAATGAATACCTATTTTGGCTAAAAATACCTCACATATAGCCTCCGGAGGCTATATGGAGATATTTAACCCCTGCCAGAATCCGTTAAGAGCGGGAGACGAGGCCGCCGATAAAGGGGCGGGGCCTATCTCCTCAGCACACAGCGCCATTTTCCCTCACAGAAAGGCTGGAGGGAAGGCTCCCAGGCTCTCCCCTGCACTGCACTACAGAAACAGGGTTAAAACAGAGAGGGGGGGCACTAATTTGGCGTTAGAAATATATAAAAAAGATGCTATAAGGGAAAACACTTATATAAGGTTGTCCCTATATAATTATAGCGTTTTTGGTGTGTGCTGGCAAACTCTCCCTCTGTCTCTCCAAAGGGCTAGTGGGTCCTGTCCTCTATCAGAGCATTCCCTGTGTGTGTGCTGTGTGTCGGTACGTGTGTGTCGACATGTAGGAGGACGATGTTGGTGAGGAGGCGGAGCAATTGCCTGTAATGGTGATGTCACTCTCTAGGGAGTCGACACCGGAATGGATGGCTTATTTAGGGAATTACGTGATAATGTCAACACGCTGCAAGGTCGGTTGACGACATGAGACGGCCGACAAACAATTAGTACCGGTCCAGACG
Source organism: Pseudophryne corroboree (assembly GCF_028390025.1). Classification (NCBI taxonomy): domain Eukaryota; kingdom Metazoa; phylum Chordata; class Amphibia; order Anura; family Myobatrachidae; genus Pseudophryne; species Pseudophryne corroboree. The sequence goes on along the minus strand of NC_086452.1, from coordinate 428,866,540 downwards.
TCTCAAAAACACCGTCAGGGGTTTTAAAACGCCCATTTACTTTAGTCGGTCGACACAGACAGGGACACTGAATCCAGTGTCGACGGTGAATAAACAAACGTATTCCTTATTAGGGCCACACGTTAAAGGCAATGAAGGAGGTGTTACATATTTCTGATACTACAAGTACCACAAAAGAGGGTATTATGTGGGATGTGAAAAAACTACCATAGTTTTTCCTGAATCAGATAAATTAAATAAAGTGTGTGATGATGCGTGGGTTCCCCCCGATAGAAAATTATGGGCGGTATACCCTTTCCCGCCAGAAGTTAGGGCGCGTTGGGAAACACCCCTTAGGGTGGATAAGGCGCTCACACGCTTATCAAAACAAGTGGCGGTACCGTCTATAGATAGGGCCGTCCTCAAGGACCAGCTGACAGGAGGCTGGAAAATATCATAAAAAGTATATACACACATACTGGTGTTATACTGCGACCAGCGATCGCCTCAGCCTGGATGTGCAGAGCTGGGGTGGCTTGGTCGGATTCCCTGACTAAAAATATTGATACCCTTGACAGGGACAGTATTTTATTGACTATAGAGCATTTAAAGGATGCATTTCTATATATGCGAGATGCACAGAGGGATATTTGCACTCTGGCATCAAGAGTAAGTGCGATGTCCATATCTGCCAGAAGATGTTATGGACACGACAGTGGTCAGGTGATGCAGATTCCAAACGGCACAAAGGTGTATTGCCGTATAAAGGAAGAGGAGTTATTTGGGGTCGGTCCATCGGACCTGGTGGCCACGGCAACTGCTGGAAAATCCACCGTTTTTTACCCTAAGTCACATCTCTGCAGAAAAAGACACCGTCTTTTCAGCCTCAGTCCTTTCGTCCCTATAAGATCATATCTGCCCAGGGATAGAGGAAAGGGAAGAAGACTGCAGCAGGCAGCCCATTCTCAGGAACAGAAGCGTTCCACCGCTTCTGACAAGTTCTCAGCATGGCGCTGAGACCGTACAGGACCCCTGGATCCTACAAGTAGTATCCCAGGGGTACAGATTGGAATGTCGAGACGTTTCCCCTTCGCAGGCTCCTGAAGTCTGCTTTACCAAGGTCTCCCTCCGACAAGGAGGCAGTATGGGAAAAAATTCACAAGCTGTATTCCCAGCAGGTGATAATTAAATTACCCCTCCTACTACAAGAAAAGGGGTATTATTCCACACTATATTGTGGTACTGAAGCCAGAAGGCTAGGTGAGATTTATTCTAAAAATTTTTTTTGAACACTTACAAAGGTTCAAATCAAGATGGAGTCACTCAGAGCAGTGATAACGAACCAGGAAGAAGGGGACTATATAGTGTCCCGGGACATCAGGGATGCTTACCTCTATGTCCCAAATTGGTCCTTCTCACTAAGGGTACCTCAGGTTCGTGGTGCAGAACTGTCACTATCAGTTTCAGACGCTGCCGTTTGGATTGTCCACGGCACCCCGGGTCTTTACCAAGGTAATGGCCGAAATGATGATTCTTCTTCGAAGAAAAGGCGTCTTAATTATCCCTTACTTGGACGATCTCCTGATAAGGGCATAGTCCAGGGAACAGTTGGAGCTCGGAGTAGCACTATCTCGGATACTGCTACAACAGCACGGGTGGATTCTAAATATTCCAAAATCGCAGCTGATCCCGACGACACGTCTGCTGTGCCTAGGGATGATTCTGGACACAGTCCAGAAAAAGGTGTTTCTCCCGGAAGAGAAAGCCAGGGAGTTATCCGAGCTAGTCAGGAACCTCCTAAAAACAGTGCAGCATTGCACAAGAGTCCTGGTAAAAATGGTGGCTTCCTACGAAGCAAATTCCATTCGGCAGATTTCACGCAAGAACTTTTCAGTGGGATCTGCTGGACAAATGGTCCGGATCGCATCTTCAGATGCATCAGCGGATAACCCTATATCCAAGGACAAGGGTGTCTCTCCTGTGGTGGTTATAGAGTGCTCATCTTCTAGAGGGCCGCAGATTCGGCATTCAGGATTGGATGCTGGTAACCACGGAGCCCAGCCCGAGAGGCTGGGGAGCAGTCACACAAGGAAAAAATTTCCAGGGAGTGTGATCAAGTCTGGAGACTTTTCTCCACATAAATATACTGGAGCTAAGGGTAAATTTATAATGCTCTAAGCTTAGCAAGACCTCTGCTTCAAGGTCAGCCGGTATTGATCCAGTGGGAAAAACATCACGGCAGTCGCCCACGTAAACAGACAGGGCGACACAAGAAGCAGGAGGGCAATGGCAAAAACTGCAAGGACTTTTCGCTGGGCGGAAAATCATGTGATAGCACTGTCAGCAGTTTTTCATCCCGGGAATGGAAACTGGAAAGCAGACTTCCTCAGCAGGCACGACCTCCACCCGGGAGAGTGGAAACTTCATCGGGAAGTTTTTTCCACATGATTGTAAACCGTTGGGAAATACCAAAGGTGGACATGATGGCGTCCCGTCTGAACAAAAAACGGGACAGGTATTGCGCCAGGTCAAGAGACCCTCAGGCAATAGCTGTGGACGTTCTGGTAACACCGTGGGTGTACCAGTCGGTGTATGTGTTCCCTCCTCTGTTTCTCATACCTAAGGTGCTGAGAATTATAAGACGTAGAGGAGTAAGAACTATACTCATGGCTCCGGATTGGCCAAGAAGGACTTGGTACCCGGAACTTCAAGAGATGCTTACAGAGGTCTTATGGCCTCTGCCGCTAAGAAGGGACTTGCTTCAGCAAGTACCATGTCTGTTCCAAGACTTACCGCAGCTGCGTTTGTCGGCATGGCGGTGGAAGGCCGGATCCTAAGGGAAAAAGGCATTCCGGAAGAGGTCATTCCTACCCTGCTCAAAGCCAGAAAGGAGGTGACCGCACAACATTATCACCACATGTGGCGAAAATATGTTGCGTGGTGTGAGGCCAGGAAGGCCCCACAAAGAAATTTCAACTCGGTCGTTTCCTGCATTTCCTGCAAACAGGAGTGTCTATGGACCTCAAATTGGGGTCCCTTAAGGTTCAAATTTCGGCCCTGTCGATTTTCTTCCAGAAAGAATTGGCTTCAGTTCCTGAAGTCCAGAAGTTTGTCAAGGGAGTATTGCATATACAACCCCCTTTTTGTGCCTCCAGTGGCACTGTGGGATCTCAACGTAGTTCTGGGATTCCTCAAATCACATTGGTTTAAAACCAGTCAAATCTGTGGATTTGAAGCATCTCACATGAAAAGTGACCGTGCTCTTGGCCCTGGCCTGGACCAGGCGAGTGTCAAAATTGGTGGTTTTTTCTCAAAAAAGCCCATATCTGTTTGTCCATTCGGACAGGGCAGAGCTGCGGACTCGTCCCCAGTTCTCTCCCTAAGGTGGTGTCAGTGTTTCACCTGAACCAGCTTATTGTGGTGCCTTGCACCTACTAGGGACTTGGAGGACTCCAAGTTGCTAGATGTTGTCAGGGCCCTGAAAATATGTTCCAGGACGGCTGGAGTCAGGAAAACTGACTTGCTGTTATCCTGTATGCACCCAACAAACTGGGTGCTCTTGCTTCTAAGCAGACTATTGCTAGTTGGATGTGTAATACAATTCAGCTTGCACATTCTGTGGCAGGCCTGCCACAGCCAAAATATGTAAATGCCCATTCCACAAGGAAGGTGGGCTCATCTTGGGCGGCTGCCCGAGGGGTCTCGGCTTTACAACTTTGCCGAGCAGCTACTTGGTCAGGGGCAAACACGTTTGCTAAATTCTACAAATTTGATACCCTGGCTAAGGAGGACCTGGAGTTCTCTCATTCGGTGCTGCAGAGTCATCCGCACTCTCCCGCCCGTTTGGGAGCTTTGGTATAATCCCCATGGTCCTTTCAGGAACCCCAGCATCCACTAGGACGATAGAGAAAATAAGAATTTACTTACCGATAATTCTATTTCTCGGAGTCCGTAGTGGATGCTGGGCGCCCATCCCAAGTGCGGATTATCTGCAATACTTGTACATAGTTACAAAAATCGGGTTATTATTGTTGTGAGCCATCTTTTCAGAGGCTCCGCTGTTATCATACTGTTAACTGGGTTTAGATCACAAGTTGTACGGTGTGATTGGTGTGGCTGGTATGAGTCTTACCCGGGATTCAAAAATTCCTCCCTTATTGTGTACGCTCGTCCGGGCACAGTACCTAACTGGCTTGGAGGAGGGTCATAGGGGGAGGAGCCAGTGCACACCACCTGATCGGAAAGCTTTACTTTTGTGCCCTGTCTCCTGCGGAGCCGCTATTCCCCATGGTCCTTTCAGGAACCCCAGCATCCACTACGGACTCCGAGAAATAGAATTATCGGTAAGTAAATTCTTATTATTTGGTCCAATTTACCTACTATAGGTTGAGTATCCCTTATCCAAAGTTCTTGGGACCAGAAGTATTTTGGATATCGGATTTTTCCGTGTTTTGGAATAATTGCATACCATAATGAGATATCATGGCGATGGGACCCAAGTCTAAGCACAGAACGCATTTATGTTACATATACACCTTATACACACAGCCTGAAGGTCAATTTAGCCAATATTTTTAATAACTTTGTGCATTAAACAAAGTGTGTACATTCACACAATTCATTGATGTTTCATATACACCTTATACACACAGCCTGAAGATCATTGAATACAATATTTTTAATAACTTTGGGGTCAATTCAATTCGTCAACTTATGAATAGTGCCGGGAATTAGCTCCCAACGCTATTCAATTCAGCTGCTAGTTACCCGCAATTGTCGGGAATTCTTCTCTCATCCCCGGGGGATGAGAGAAGAAACCCGACAAAAGTGCTTCCTCGTGGCCGACGCGAGTCTGATTCTGTCGGGAATCAGCCTCGCGCCGGGGAGTTAAGTCGGAGAATGCCCGTTCTCCCGACAATTCAACCTGTTTAGTCGGCGAGAACGGGACATCGCCGACTTAACTGGAGCTGAATTGAATAGCGTCGGGAGCTAATTCCCGGCGCTATTCATAAGTTGCCGAATTGAATTGACCCCTTTGTGTATTAAATAAAGTTTGTGTACATTGAGCCATCAGAAAGCAAAGGTTTCACTATCTCACTCCAAAAATTCTGTATTTCAGAATATTTGGATATTGGATACTCAACCTGTAGTAGTTTTTTTGGGTGAGTGCGGGAAGGAGGTCTAGGTAGTTTCTAAGAATACACAGAAGTCGCACACAAACATAGTGACAACTTATAAACTCCACACACATGCTTTAGGTCTCTGACCCATGACCCCAGTGCTGTGACACTGCTATGCCATCCACTGTTCCACCATGTTGCCCAACGTCAGACATAGGAACCCCTGTATAAAGTTCCTTAAACTACTGTATTCTTGAGCTTGAACGGTTAACAAAAGTAGAATTGCATGTGTAGATTGCCATAGATCTTTTACGTTCATCCCTACCCTAATGGCTGACTGGTTCAGTGGGTAGGTACCCTGCTGGAAGCAATGTGTGCTGCAGGAAGCTGTGCCTGTAATGAGGTCTGATAGCAGATTCTGAATAATTGGATCACTGGTGTGGATGGTCCAAAGGTCTTAAATTGTCTCCATAGCAGCCATTTTTTTTTCTAGTATGTACTTGTGCAGTTTATTGCCATTTGTATTCATTATGGGGAAATTCTGTTTACATCTCATGAAAGCGTGAGTTAGTTTAATAATTTGCTGACACACTGGGAAACGCACAGAAATATTCTTCTCGGGTTTACGTATGTGTATAATGGATCCATATACTGTGCTGTCTACTGTAATGTAAGCACTATCTAGGTTACTGGGAATGCCATTGCGACTTCCTAGCAGAAGATGGAGCATAAATGTCATAGAGTATGCGCAATGTAGCGTATATAATATAGTGTTGAGGATCCCCTGCAATCAGTATTGCTTTGCGGCATGTATTGATCTGTGTGCGGGGACTGGTAATCCCGTCACATTGACTGACCTTTGACATCCGGATTGTTTGTCGGTGCTGTAGCTTGAAACGTGTTTCTGTGGCGGGGAAATAAACCACCTGTTCACAAATAATGATCCCTTATTAGCATACCTCTTCCCCCCCCCTCCCACCCCACCCTCCTCTTCTTTATCTGATCCAGGTGTCTTACAGTCTATAGCATGGTGTTTAATGGTCCTCACCTGCTGCCTGTCACGATCTCCTGCATTTGCTTCTCTGCCTCTGTGCAGTGTGTCCCCCTTATAGCATTCTATAGGCAGACTTAGACACAGTCTGCACATCAGATTATTCCCTTCCAGTCCCACACACTGCTGGAGAACGTGTTGTGATATGAAACCATTTGGGTATGTCTTGGTAGTAACAGAGGACACCTGGAAGAGAGGATGTGACAGTGCTGGGGAGAAAGTCTTAATACGTGGTAATCCAAAGGACGCCTCTTGTAGCCACATTCATGATAACAAACCCGATCTCTGGTATATCACTAGAGGGCAATGGAAAGTATCCTTTACCTGCCATCTATCTGTGTGACTGTACAAAGAGCAACCAGGACTCTTCTCTAAACATTTTCCTGGGCCACTAAATCTGAAGGCAGATGCTTTAACATGTGTGCTGGGCTTTTCTGTGTCCCCCTGTAGTAATCTCTCCCGTCTTACCTTTCAGCAGACCACCAGAGGACAGTGGGAGAAGAGGTTATTGGAACCTGGCGGCCGCAGGCCAGTCAAAAGGTAAATAAATACGCCCGGTCCCTCCGTTCTCCCATATTCCCACCCCCACTCTTCCCATTAATTGTTGTATTGCCGGCAGTGCATGGGTTAATACAGTATCTCGTTTTCTTCTGGAATGAGCTTTTCTGTCTAATTGAGCCAGAATGATGGAGCGAATCCTCTACGGGAAGATTTGGGGTCAATAGCTTCTCCAAGCCACACAGAGGTGTCTGATAAATTGCAGCGCCTCCTGGGGACAGGATAAAGGAGGGCCGTCCAGTCTGTCTGCCATTAGCACAGGCTGACAGCCGTGCTGCAAATCTCACTATTGATTTAGAAGGAGCTGGGAGGTTAGGACGTGCCTGCCTCGTTACTGCTGGGAGCCTTGCTGCAGAATGCCAGCTGTGGACAGGAGGAGAGGAGGGGAAATCGATAGAGAGCGCACAAGTGATTTGGTGCATATTCCGGGAGACATTAGAGAGAGTTCTCTGTAATACGCAGTGCACAAAGAGCTCACTGGGACCTACTGTATTGCTAGAAGTAAAGACAGAAAGAAAAGTGCTTTAGTAGAGCCGTGTTTTATTTTTCAGCATTTATAGATTAAGGTAAAAATGACAGGATAAAAAAACAAAGCCATTTCCAAATCTGTAATTTGTTGGTATGAACGGTTAAGTTTGTTTGGGAAAGTCACTCCGCAGTCCCAAGCTGTTAGTTTTGCCATGTGCTTTTATATGTATACATGAAGAGACATTGAGAATATGGAGGTGCTCCTGCCTAGTGGCAAAAGAGGACCAATATGATGCTAGGAAATGTAACAATGGGGCTAGAATTTGTGTTTTAGCTTCTTCAGTGATTAGTATTTAGACAGTGGAGCAACCAAACTGGATTTTACCCCATGCAGTTAATTCTCTTGTAAGGCACTGTTATCCGTTTTACTAAACCATGTATTATGTCAGAAGGATTTATCCAGTCCGACTCTTAACAATGCCATAGGCATTTCTTCCCTCCTCCCTCTGCGCCTGTGAGCATGGAAATGAGGCAGTCGTCATTTTCCATGTCCATACCTGGCATATTCTAATGGTAAGGTGTTTGATAGTTGTAAAGAGTATAGAGGTATTTCAGGAACAAATCTGAAGCTTGAAATGATCTCCAGTAAAAAGTCCACTTAAATATAGCCTTTGATTCTTATAAACTATATGTCCTGGAGTGCAACATAGCTGTCAGACCATAAACTGCTAAAACCAACACGTATACACTGTTGTGAGCGTTCTGCGTGACATCCCTGGGGTAGTATGAGACTCGGTGAAGTCTATAGCTGGGCAGGCTGAAACTTGTGGTTCCACAAAAGCTAAGGAGGCGCAGGTAGAGTTTCTTTTTGTTTTCGTCAAGCTTGTTGGGCGTGACATCTTACGAACATGTCTGAGAGTAAATCGATCTTCTTTCTTGATGGTGAAGTGAGTACCAGAGATTCTGTTGGCTCTCTTTTATGTTGTCGTGGTCACAATATAACAATTAATTTATATCTTGAAATCGTGCCTCTACAATGCATGAAATCTATGATGAGTTCATGGCTTTGCTTTGGCGATTCACACCTATATTAAATACCTCTTGGCGTTTCTTTAAGGCACCACGCATTTCTATTTGCCTGCTCCGTTAGTTGGTAACTTGTGCTTTTTCCGTCATGAAGCTAGTTTGTCCCAGAAATGTGTCTATTTTGGTCATATCTTGATGACCTCAGAAATGCTTTTGGTCGGTGCTGCTGTGTATCAAGTAACAATATCCTGGATTTCTATAGTTTCAGAAATGTGGTTTTGGTGATTAAAATGCAGCCTGTAGTGACATCAGAGCAATGATAACCTCTTAAGTGCATGTATCCAATTGCTGCACTAAACCATCTCCATCTGCTTGTTGGTACAGCTATTGTTGAGGTCTTGCTAAGATCTGCAGAGAATAACACAGAATGGGAGTATATGTAGTATAGGCCAGGCCAGGCAGCCCCTAGGCTGCACCACATGGTCTGTTAGCGAGGGGCAAATATCACAGGTATGTTATATACTGGTAAATGTGTGTACTTGGGGCCATGATCTGTAACTGCAGCCACTTATGCGAGAGTGGAATTATCTTTAGTGCATTGATGACCAATTTCTGGCTTGCTTTTTGTGGAATAATTAAGGGAAAAGTTAGAAATCTGAACAAGAGCTCAAAAAGAAGCGCGTGCCAGAGATGAGCATCCAAACCATGCAAGATGCAGGAGCGTGACAGAGATATAATAGACACAGGCTGCATAGCCTCCAGCTATCGGTAACTGGCTAGATTTGGGGCAATGCATTGCATTGGTATGTTGCAGGTCACTAAATGAAGCACTCATTAGGGGAATAATGTTGTGAATGAATACATAATTCCAAGACAGGGGCGTGGCCTGGATGAAAGGGAGTAAAGTCGCGTGTGAAGCCTCCTTTCCTAATGTGTCCTGTTTAATATCTGTTTTCAGTGATCTCCTGACACCCCTTCATTCTTAGATTGTGCAGGATTTTGGGGGAAAGACCCCTTACACTTTTGCAACATCGGTGGTGTGAATCTGCTATGTCCCGGAGCTGCTACTGAGAGAAACACTGGACCGGAACTGCCAGAAGTCAACAGTGTGGAAGTGCATGAGTTCTTGTCACCATAGTATCATGGCAAATAAATGGCTCTGGACCTCTCTGTACAGCCTCCCTGGTGCTGCTGACTGTGATGAGGATACCTGACTGATTTAATGTATCCGGAAGGGCATTGCCATGTCGTTAGCTTCTTGAGTATTTCCTGATTCTGCAGAGATCTATAACCGCAGGATTCCTTTCCCCGGGCCATGATGTATATTACTCTCTGTGTGCTTGACCATGCTGAGATCAGAACCTACTTCAGTAGGAATATCCAGTTGAGGTGCACAGTAGAGCTTTTTTTTTTACTGTCGAAGGAGCTGAATCTGGTGGGTATGGGTCGTTGGGTCGACTCAAGCTAGATCAACCATGGAAGGTCGACATGGTCATTAGGTCGACATGGGTTTTCTGACTTTTTTGGTGGTTTCCTTCGTAAAGTGATGGGGAACCCCAATTAGTGCACCGTGTCCCCTCGTATGGCGAGCGCAAGGTGCCTCGCTGCGCTCGACACAGGTTACCGTTCCCAATTGTAGTCCATATGGATCGTCAAGCATGAAACAGTCCAAAAAATTTGAAAAACTCATGTCAACCTTTTTGACCTGTCGACCTAATGACCATGTTGACCTAATGACTGTCGACCTAAGCTGTGTCGACCTAACGACCGATTCCCGAATCTGGTTACTTGCACCAACCTGTGGTCTCCACTGTGGAGAGCTTTTTCCTACTGTAAAGCCATTCCTGATGCCCAAAGATCTGCAGAGGACACTTCACTGAGCCAGGACTGAGCTTACACTCTGGCGTAATATACAACACAGCCTGTTTCTAGCCAGCCTTGGCCAGTGGTTAGCAGGCACTGTACTTGTCTCTTCAATCTTTGGTATCGCTTCAGGAGGTGGCTGAGCGAGACAAATGCATCAACGGCTACAACACAGCTCATAAGTATGCACGCTCATCTTAAAACCACCAGCTGGATCATGACTGGCACCCTTCCACATTAATGGGGCCTCCAAACTAGCCGCAAATGGGTGAACTCTCTTCAACAATACTTTGTTTTATCCATCACTGCAGAGAGCAACTGACAACATTGGAGAGGTCCAGCCTTATTTTTATCACTTATGAGTCATGATCTCCAAATTGTGAGATCATGTTGGGTAGATGGAATATCGGTTTCCTTCCTTGAAGGTACCACTGCTCAGAGAGGTATAATCTCCAATCTGACCCACCAGTTGCTGCTTCCAACAGAAACTCTGAAGGGATGACTGAGAGAATAATATTTCCTTTGTGTGACCTACAAAAAGGGCCAAGGGATCCAATGTGGAAGATATTCAAAAAGGGCTAGTGCAACAATTTGGTACAGCACAGATTTGTAGACTTCCCAGCTTGCGATGGAGAGAGCACATTGTTGCCTGGGTCACTGCCATTACACAGCAGAGTTTCTGCCTTGTAAATATGCTGTGCTTAGGTTAGCCAGGCTGCAGAGTCTACCGGAATCTGAAAATCGTAATATGGCTGTTTTCATGGATTTTTACATGGATGTACAAGAGCATCCCAATTCCCACAGGATAAGAGGACATTGCTGGAGCTAGGTTACCATATACAATATGGCATCTGACAAGACTTTGGGGTTGTGGACGATAGAAGATCTGTCACGTTTCGGGGAGGACCTGCATCGGATTGGATAACAAGCGCACAGCAGGGACCACTGATATTTTCTTTTATCAGTGGAATATTGCCTCTCTAAGATGTCAACTCTGGGAATTCTTCTCTAGTTAAGTATCACTCTGTTAATTATGATGCAGTCCGTGAGTTTATATTGCACATGTACGTTCCAGGACTGTATTAAAGGGACTTTTCCGGTTTAGCATTTTTTGCTTAATTCAAAGTCTATTTTGTACTACTGTAATTGGTAGGGCCTGCAAGTTATAGTTCTCCTTACTCTCTACTCCCTTCCTTATTTCCTCCTACACATTTATAACCACTTTGGAATATTTATGTGATGCGTTTGGTTTCCAAAATAGAAGGTTACATCTCTTCCTATGGCTCCGGCTAGCCTTTGGAACACCACTCTTACCTTACACTTATTAATGTTACATTGAAAACAGTCCCCCAACAATAGGGGCCTTGCAAATGAATTTCAGTGTTATATTGCCCACGCATTGCATATGGAGTCACTATGGCAGAAGTGGGACGAGAACCTATGTTTGGGATATGCTCAGGCTGCTTCCTCCTGTGTTAGAGTACCGCTGTACATTTTATATAGGGTGTACCACACTCCTCTCAGATTGGGAAAGATGGATGGATGACGGGATTGTTTTGGCTTGCTGTGGGAGTTCCTAATGCAGCATAATATAGGGTACACAGTAATGGAGAGTGTCCTTACAATGGGTGTAGGCTGCTAACTGCATATTTGGGTTGTCCCTCAATAATGACTTAAATCTGTATCCCAATGCGTGATTAATCTATTATCACTGGCTAAAGATATCACAGCGAGAACGTGGATGGCTGCAGAGTACAGGTTTCCATGACTGGGTGGCTCTGTGCTGCGCGTGGCATGTGTTCTCTATACCAGCGGATCTGGTGTACAGAAGTATGTGCCAGAATGATGTGGGCCAAATGCCAGTATGCCATAGTGTATCCGGAGGGGACGTGGATGAGATGTCTCCATGGGGGCTGAGTCCCTTCAGCCTTGCGCATACATGGACCTTGTTATATGGTCTCTCACCAAGGACTTGAACTTTACAAAGCGATCCATCATATATCTTCTGGTGCCAAATAAATTAATTTACTTATGTTATGCAGGAGCCATTATCTTGTTATGTAAACATACCATTTTTATTGGGACATTGGTCCTTGGGTGCATATCTAGACTGATTGGTCCTTGGGTGCATATCTAGACTGATGTATGGCTTCAGTATGTTCTGCATAGCATGGGATAACGTGTAAGTTATGGAGTGACATGGCTAGGTGCCTGTGCTGGAGAAATATTGCTCATCACTAAGGGATAAACATGAGGCCCAGAGATCTTTCTTGGTCTCCGCTCACAGAATAGCTGCAGCTTGCTTTCACTCGTGTCACTACTTATAATGTAATAAGTAATACGTTGATGTTCAGTAATAGGTGTGGTGGAGGGAGATTTATAGGTCTTGTATATGTGTATCTCTGTACACACACCACACAGATATAGATACATAAACACGTACATACTCATACACTCACACACACATATATAGATACATAGGTTCCGGTATGAATGGTCGACAATGTTAAGGTCGACCACTATTGGTCGACATTCACATGGTCGACATGGGCTAATTGTCGACACATGAGAAGGTCGACATGAGTTTTTTTACCTTTTTTTCTCTATCGTCCTAGTGGATGCTGGGGTTCCTGAAAGGACCATGGGGAATAGCGGCTCCGCAGGAGACAGGGCACAAAAAGTAAAGCTTTTCCAGATCAGGTGGTGTGCACTGGCTCCTCCCCCTATGACCCTCCTCCAGACTCCAGTTAGATTTTTGTGCCCGGCCGAGAAGGGTGCAATCTAGGTGGCTCTCCTAAAGAGCTGCTTAGAGAAAGTTTAGCTTAGGTTTTTTATTTTACAGTGAGTCCTGCTGGCAACAGGATCACTGCAACGAGGGACTGAGGGGAGAAGAAGTGAACTCACCTGCGTGCAGGATGGATTGGCTTCTTGGCTACTGGACATTAGCTCCAGAGGGACGATCACAGGTACAGCCTGGATGGTCACCGGAGCCGCGCCGCCGGCCCCCTTGCAGATGCTGAAGTTAGAAGAGGTCCAGAATCGGCGGCTGAAGACTCTGACAGTCTTCTAAAGGTAGCGCACAGCACTGCAGCTGTGCGCCATTTTCCTCTCAGCACACTTCACACGCTGTCACTGAGGGTGCAGGGCGCTGGGGGGGGGCGCCCTGGGAGGCAAATGTAAACCTATATACTGGCTAAAAATACCTCACATATAGCCCCCAGAGGCTATATGGAGATATTTAACCCCTGCCAAACTTCACTAAAGAGCGGGAGACGAGCCCGCCGTAAAAGGGGCGGGGCCTATCTCCTCAGCACACAGCGCCATTTTTTCTCTCACAGAAAGGCTGGAGAGAAGGCTCCCAGGCTCTCCCCTGCACTGCACTACAGAAACAGGGTTTAAACAGAGAGGGGGGGCACTAATTGGCGATATAAATATATATATAAAGATGCTATTAGGGAGAAACACTTATATAAGGTTGTCCCTATGTAATTATAGCGTTTTTTGGTGTGTGCTGGCAAACTCTCCCTCTGTCTCTCCAAAGGGCTAGTGGGGTCCTGTCCTCTGTCAGAGCATTCCAGGTGTGTGTGCTGTGTGTCGGTACGTGTGTGTCGACATGTATGAGGACGATGCTGGAGGAGGCGGAGAAATTGCCTGTAATGGTGATGTCACTCTCTAGGGAGTCGACACCGAAATGGATGGCTTATTTAGGGAATTACGTGAGAATGTCAACACGCTGCAAGGTCGGTTGACGACATGAGACGGCCGACAAACAATTAGTAACGGTCCAGGCGTCTCAGAAACACCGTCAGGGTTTTTTTATAAAAAACGCCCATTTACCTCAGTCGGTCGACACAGACACGGACACTGAATCCAGTGTCGACGGTGAATAAACAAACGTATTCCTCATTAGGGCCACACGTTAAGGGCAATGAAGGAGCTGTTACATATTTCTGATACTACAAGTACCACAGAAAAGGGTATTATGTGGAAGTGAAAAAACTACCTGTAGTTTTTCCTGAATCAGATAAAATAAAATGAAGTGTGTGATGATGCGTGGGTTTACCCCGATAGCAAATATTGGCGTTATACCTTTTCCCACCAGAAGTTAGGGCGCGTTGGGAAACACCCATTAGGGTGGATAAGGCGCTCACACACTTATCAAGTGGCGTTACCGTCTCCAAATACGGCCGCCCTCAAGGAGCCAGCTGATAGGCAGCTGGAAAAATATCCTAAAAAGTATATACACACAGACGGTGGTTATACTGCGACCAGCGATCGCCATCAGCCTGGAGATGCAGTGCTGGGTTGGCTTGGTCGAATTCCCTGACTAAAAATATTTTATTGATATAGAGCATTTAATAGGATGCATTCTATATATATGTATGCGAGATGCACAGAGGGATATTTGCACTCTGGCATCAAGATAAGTGCGTTGTCCATATCTCCCAGAAGATGTCATGGACACGACAGTGGTCAGGTGATACAGATCCCATACGGCACATGGAAGTATTGCCGTATAAAGGGAAGGAGTTATTTGGGGTCGGTCCGTCGGACCTGGGGGCCACGGCCACAGCTGGGAAATCCAACCTTTTTACCCCAAGTTACATCTCAGCAGAAAAAGACACTGTCTTTTCAGCCTCAATCCTTCCGTTCCCATGTGGGCAAGCGGGCAAAAGGCCAGTCATATCTGCCCAGACATAGAGGAAAGGGAAGTAGACTGCAGCAGGCAGCCCCTTCCCAGGAAAAGAAGCCCTCCACCAGTGGGGGGGTAGTCTCAAGAGTCTCAGCGCGCAGTGGGATCACTCGCAAGTTGACCCCTAGATCATACAAGTATTATCCCAGGGGTACAGATTGGAGAGTCGAGACATTTTTTCCTCGCAGGTTCCTGAAGCCTGCTTTACCAACGGCTCCCTCCGACAAGGAGGCAGTATTGGGAAAAAATTCACAAGCTGTATTTCCAGCAGGTGATAATCAAAGTACCCCTCCTACAACAAGGAAAAGGGTATTAGTCCTCCACACTATATTGTGGTACTGAAGCCAGACGGCTTGGTGAGACATAGTCTAAATCTGAAATCTTTGAACACTTACATAAAAAGGTTCAAATCAAGATGGAGTCACTCAGAGCAGTGATAGAGAACCGGAAAAAAGGGGACTATATGGTGTCCCTGGACATCAAGGATTACCTCCATGTCCAAATTTGCCCTTCTCAACAAGGGTACCTCTGGTTCGTGATACAGAACTGTCAATATCAGTTTCAGACGCTGCCGTTGAATTATCCACGGCACCCCGGGCCTTTACCAAGGTAATGGCCGAAAAGATGATTCTTAAAAGAAGAAAGGCATCTAAATTATCCCTTACTTGGACGATATCCTGAAAGGGACAAGTTTCCAGAGAACAGTTGGAGGTCGGAAAAGAACTATCTAAAGTAGTTCTACGACAGCACGAGTGGATTCTAAATATTCCAAAAATCGCAGCTGTTTTCCGATGATACGTCTGCTGTTCCTAGGAATGATTCTGGGCATAGTCCAGAAAGAGGTATTTCTCCTGGAGGGGAAAGCCAGGGAGTTATCCGACCTAGTCAGAAACCTCCTAAATCCAGGCCAAGTATCAGTGCATCAATGCACAGGAGTCCTGGGAAAAATGGTGGCTTCTTACGAAGCGACTCCATTCGGCAGATCTCACGCAAAAACTTTTCAGGGGGATTTGCTGGACGAATGGTCCGGATCGCATCTTCAGATGCATCAGCGGATAACCCTGTCTCCAAGGACAAGGGTGTCTCTTCTGTGGGGGCTGCAGAGTGCTCATCTTCTAGAGGGCAGCACATTCAGCATTCAGGACTGTGTTCTGGTGACCACGGATGCCAGCCTGAGAGGCTGGGGAACAGTCACACAAGGAAGAAATTTCCAAGGAAGTGTGGTCAAGTCTGGAGATTTCTCTCCACATGAATATACTGGAGCTAAGGGCAATTTACGATGCTCTGAGCCTAGGAAGACCTCTGCTTCAAAGTCAACCGGTGCTGATCCACTAGGACATCATCATGGCAGTCGCCCACGTAAACAGACGGGGCGGCACAAGAAGCAGGAGGGCAATGACAGCAAGGATTCTTCGCTGGGCGAAAGATCATGTGATAACACTGTCAGCAGTGTTCATTCCGGGAGTGGACAACTAGGAAGATTTCCTCAGCATAAATGAATTCCACCCGGAAAAGTGGGAACTTCATCTGGAAGTTTCCACATGTTTGTAAACCGTTGGGAAAGACCAAAGGTGGTTATGATGGCGTCCCACATGAAGCGCCAGGTCTAGAGACCCTCAGGCAATAGCTGGGACGCTCTGGTAACACCGTGGGTGTACCAGTCGGTGTATGTGTTCCCTCCTCTGCCTTTCATACCCAGTGTATGGAGAATGATAGGAAGGAGAGGAGTAAGAACTATACTCGGGGTTCCGGTTTGGGCCAAGAAGAACTTGGTACCCGGAACTTCAAGAGATACTAGAAAGGATCTTGATTCAGCAAGAATCATGTCTGTTCCATGACTTACCGCAGCTGCGTTGACGCCAGGGCGGGTGAACGCCGGATCCTAAGGGAAAAAGGCATTCCGGAAGAGGTCATCCCTACCCTGGTCAGAGCCAGGAAGGAGGTGACCGCACAACATTATCACCGCTTAGGTGAAAATATGTTCCATGGTGTGAGGCCAGGAAGGCTCCACGGAAGAATTTCAACTAGGTTAATTCCTACATTTCCTGCAAGCAGGAGTGTATATGGGTCTCAAATTGGGGTCCATTAAGGTTCAAATTTCGACCGGTCGATTTTCTTCCAGAAAGAAATTGGCTTCAGTTCCTGAAGTCCAGAAATTGTTAAGGGAGTACTGCATATACAACCCCTTTTTGATGTCTCCAGTGGCACTGGGCGATCTCAACGTAGTTTGGGATTCCTAAAATCACATTGTTTTAAACAACTCATATCTGTGGATTTGATATATCTCACATGGAAAGTGACCATGCTGTTGGTCCTGGCCTCGGCCAGGCGAGTGTCAAAATTGGCGGCTTTATCTCACAAAGCCATATCTGATTGTCCATTCGGACAGAGCAAAGCTGTGGACTCGTCCCCAGTTTCTCCCTAAGGTGGTGTCAGCGTTTCACCTGAACCAGCTTATTGTGGTGCCTGCGGCTACTAGGGACTTGGAGGACTCCAAGTTGCTGGATGTTGTCAGGACCCTGAAAATATAGTTTCCAGGTCGGCTGGAGTCAGGAAATCTGACTTGCTGTTTATCCTGTATGCACCCAACAAGCTGGGTGCTCCTGCTTCTAAGCAGACTATTGCTCGTTGGATTTGTAGTACAATTCAGCTTGCACATTCTGTGGCAGGCTTGCCACAGCAAAAAATATGTAAATGCCCATTCCACAAGGAAGGTGGGCTCATCTTGGGCGGCTGCCCGAGGGGTCTCGGCATTACAACTCTGCCGAGCAGCTACGTGGTCGGGGGAGAACACGTTTGTAAAATTTTACAAATTTGATACCCTGGCAAAAGAGGACCTGGAGTTCTCTCATTCGGTGCTGCAGAGTCATCCGCACTCTCCCGCCCGTTTGGGAGCTTTGGTATAATCCCCATGGTCCTTTCAGGAACCCCAGCATCCACTAGGACGATAGAGAAAATAAGAATTTACTTACCGATAATTCTATTTCTCGGAGTCCGTAGTGGATGCTGGGCGCCCATCCCAAGTGCGGATTATTCTGCAATACTTGTACATAGTTATTGTTACAAAAATCGGGTTATTGTTGTAGGAAGCCGTCTTTCAGAGGCTCCTTTTGTTATCATACTGTTAACTGGGTTTAGATCACAAGTTGTACGGTGTGATTGGTGTGGCTGGTATGAGTCTTACCCGGGATTCAAAATCCTCCCTTATTGTGTACGCTCGTCCGGGCACAGTACCTAACTGGAGTCTGGAGGAGGGTCATAGGGGGAGGAGCCAGTGCACACCACCTGATCTGGAAAAGCTTTACTTTTTGTGCCCTGTCTCCTGCGGAGCCGCTATTCCCCATGGTCCTTTCAAGAACCCCAGCATCCACTACGGACTCCGAGAAATAGAATTATCGGTAAGTAAATTCTTATTTTTTTGTCGTTTTCTGCGTAAAGTGACGGGGAACCCCAATTAGTGCACCGTGTCCCCTTGCATGCTTCGGGCAAGGTGCCTCGCACCGCTACCGCGGCGCTCGGCACAGGTTACCGTTCCCAATCGTAGTCCACGTGGATCATAAAGTATGAAAAAGTTCCCAAAAATATTTTCTTGTGGAAAAATGCGTGTCGACCTTATCATGTGTCGACCTTATCATGTGTCGACCTTATCATGTGTCGACCTTATCACGTGTCGACCTTATCACGTGTCGACCTTATCACGTGTCGACCTTATCACGTGTCGACCTTATCACGTGTCGACCTATAGTCCATGTCGACCAATAGTCCATGTCGACCAATAGTCCATGTCGACCAATAGTGGTCGACCTAATGAGTGTCGACCATCTGACCGGATACCAGATACATATATACTCATACACTCACACACACAGACACGATACATATTCATGCTCTCACGTGTTGCATCTCAGGTAAAGCAGTCTTCCTCCTTTTATTGTATTATTCCTTGTGTTTTACAGCAAGGCAGATTGAAGAGGGCTTCTGATAACATACAGCGGTCATAATACAGAGATAAGCATCAGGGTGGCAGAAACCAAGGGTTAGGTGCTGTTATAGGGAGTATGGAGTAGACCAGGGGTGAGGAACCTTTTTTCTACCGAGGTCCATTTGGATATTTATAAAATCCTTCGGGGGCCATACAAAAATTATCAACTTAAAAATAAGCCTGTCCCCAGTAGTTATGCCCCCAGTCAGTAGTTATGCCCCCAGTCAGTAGTTATGCCCCCAGTAGATATACCCTCAGTCGTTATACCCCAGTAGATATGCCCCCAGTCACTTTTTATGCCCCTTAGATATGCCCCATCACTTGTTATGCCCCATTATATATGCCACCAGTCAGTTGTTATGCCCCAATAGATAAGTCCACTAGTAGCGATGCTTACACACACACACATTAAAAGAAAAAAACACAATACTCACCAGCCCCGCTCCTCTTTCTGGACTGTTGCCCTCCGCCTGGCCACACACTCCTCAGAACTATGGGAGAGAAGTCATGACATCTCTCCCATAACACCGCACAGCAGCACACGCACACTGCCAGAGCCGGAAGCCGGAGCTCAGGAGTGAGCTCCTGCCTCCGGCTGTTACTGAGGGTAAGAAGCCAGGCGCCCACTAGTAACAAAATCTCAGTGGGTGCCCAGCTAGGTGAGCCTGGCCGGGCCGGATAAAGTGACTCTGTGGGCCTTATACGGCCCTCGGGCCTGAGGTTCCCCACCCCTGGAGTAGACCATAGTCTCTAGGTAAGAAGGAAAAGCACATGACAGGAGAGGGCCCTGCTCGTGAGAGCTTACATGCTAAAGGAGAGGGACAGGCAGACAGGGGTGAAGCAGAATATGTAGACCGTAAGCATGGAACAGCGTGTTCAAATGAGACAGCTGGGTTTGATGAAAAAGTGGGTCTTGAGAGGCCATTTCAAGTTTGCTAGAGAGTCTGATATGCAAATATGGATGCCCAAAAAACCTTTGACTCTCCGCTAGACTCTCCCTGGACGCATTATTCATGGTTTAGTTTCGAGTGTTCCCAGCAGGGTTAATACTGTATGTTTGCTGGGTGCTGAATGCAGCCTGAGCAGAACTTGTGCATACATAGCTCTTGTGCGTACAAGCCCTTAAGTGCCCTGATTATCTCTGCAAGTTTGGCATATTTAGTTGACAGCCTGAAAACCTGCGTGTGCTTATCTGCCTCATGTTAGGGCATCAGACTGGTATATTATATTACTGTAAAAATCAAGGAGGTCCGTATAATTGAGAATTGGGCCCAAGACCTAGTCCAGCTTAAACAAGTTATCGTGCATGTGAGATGGTCGCTAAGCAATATGCAGAAACACCTTAACACCAAAACAATCAGCAGAGGTACACAGAGAGCCAGCCTCTGTTCTCCGGCCCTGGATACCGCTGTTAGAAATACACAAACATGCTACAGCCTGTAGTGGGTTTTTTTCTAATTGGAAGATGGCCGACTTGTTTCTTGAACTTTGTTCCAGCTGAGTTTTCACTGTTCTGTGATCAGTAGCATTTCTTTACATTGGAGATGAGCATTGCCCCAGCTATGGATGACTTCAGCCAGGCTTCTATGTCTTATCTAAAAGGAAGTGACGTGCAAAAAATGATGGCTTGCAGAGGGCTTCCGGCACTATTTGGGACTGCGGAAGATAGCTACACAAGCTGCTCAATCATTCTGTAATGCTACATGTCACACCAACACCCTGTAAATCAAATGGGGCTAGACGTGTAATGTCCCTGCCTAAACTATGTAGCTTATAGTGAAAATTTTCATGTACTCATTAACTAGCGTGCAACCAAGAAGCATGTAACCAAGTATTCGATGAAAATTGGCACAAATGCCAACTTAGGTTTTTGGCCTTTCCCGGCCACGGTGTACCAGTACAGAGAGGGTGTGCTCCAGTAACATGTTTCTACGTGTAGCCTGTGTTAGTTTTTACCCTTTTTTTTTTTTTTTTTTTTTTTACAATCGTCTTGCCTAATCTGACTAAAGGTGATCACAAAGTGTCTGTGTGGTGAGCAAGCAGGCCTAGATTCCTGTGGGCAAACCGGTTTCTAGATTTATAGTTGCAGCAAAATGTGCGTCCTGCTGATTTTGAACGTGTTCCTGTTTTCTTCGTGTGATTTATTTAAACCCCCCACGCCGCTACCTTCTTGGGCTACGTATGCTGCTATTGTTCTATTACAAGCATGCTTACATTTGCATATTTGTCGGGCTCGTGTCCGAGGTTACCAAGACCCAGTTGCCATATTCAATGTAAATTGCTTTACTAAAGGGGCCAGTGTTAAAGGCTGTTTGTGGAACGATGGGAGCATAGACGCTAATTACGCTTATACATGGCACACACACACTTTTATACACTTTTCGCTCAAAGCATTTATTGTTCCACTTTACAATCACAAAATTGCATCTATGGAAAGCCATTAGCTACTCTTGAATGTGTAAGTATAGGCAGGCACTAGCCTGTGATAAATGCTCACCCTTTGTGCATTGGGGGTGTAGTATGGTATGCCGGCAGCTGGGCTCCCGGTGACCAGCATACCGGCGCCGGAATATCGACAGCGTGGCGAGCGCAAATGAGCCCCTTGCGGGATCGCTGCACTCGCCACGCTGCGGGCCCGGTGGCACGCTATTTATTCTCCCTCCAGGGGGGTCGTGGACCCCCAAGAGGGAGAAAAAGTGTCGGTATGCCGGCTGTCGGGATTCCGGCGCCTGTATACTGTGCGCCGGGATCCCGACAGCCGGCAAACCGAAGACCACACGTGTATTGGTCTATGCATTGTAACTGGACCTCAGAATAATAGATACATAGGATCATCACAGTTTTCACTGGACAGGACAGTAACTCGTTCTGTGCCCAGTATAAAAGTACAGGTGTGCCCCTTGTGTAATCTGTAGAACCACAGTATGGACCACTTTCTGAGGATTGAACTGTGGCAGCGGAATATTACCCGGTGCTGCAAACACCCCAATGATTTCGGTATACATTTTGGCGTAAATCCTATTACTAGATGCAATGTGTTGGACTGTTTTGTTTTCTTATAACAATGGCGGGGGGAAATGTGTTCCCTTTCTTTGTGTCCCTCCCTTCAATTCTATGCTAATTTACCTGACCTTGCTTGCTACTTGTTAGAGCATGTGATGACAATGGTCATTGTGGGAGGTCTGCTGGCTGTACATACAATTGTTATTGATAGATTAGTTTACCCACTTTGCTTAGCTGTAGATAGACCATATGTAATATGCTTCCACAAATTAAGGTGCTGCACTGAGTTCTGGGAGTCTCTTGAGAAAATCAGGGAATATACTGGATAGTAGACCAGGAAATGGAAACACCTGGTAAAATGACGGGCATCAAGCATATTGAAAGCAAGTCTTTCCAGGAGTTACATGAGCATTAATTGTGCAAATAACAAGGTCTGCACAGGATAAAAGTTCTGGACTGCTGTGCTTGCCTATAATTATGGCTTGCATGGCTGCAGGAGGAAGACTCCTTTTTACACCCCCTGGTGGTAAACGCAGGGTAAAACAGTTGAATCGGCCCCAATGACAGCTCCAGTTGCTAATGTTTTATAAGTCACAGTGTCTACCCCTGAGGTGAAAACATAGAAATCCACAAAAGTCTACAGTGGGCAAAAACGCATATACTCCAGTATCCATGATCCAATCCATGCATTCATTGGGTGCCAGGCAAGGACAGGAGAGCAACTGCAGGTCATTGGCAGTTGGTGTGACCGGTACGGCACAGAGCAGGATGCATGGTCTGGTGCAGCCCACTAGCCACCCATTACACCTGCCAATGCACACTTATTTCACTGGAACAGACAGTAGGCACTGATCACTGGAGAAATGGGATGTGATATCAAGGTAGTTAATCCTTTCCCATGTTCTGGACAAGTGGTGAAGAGCATTTTAGCGTCAACATAATTAGGCGAAACTCTCATAAATTGCATGAATGAGCGCGCAGGAAATACGAGATCCAATTAGAAATGCCAACTCCCGGTAGCCGTGAAGAGGTTGCGTGACTTTTCTTCAACATGCAACCTGGGAGAAGTACATGAACAAGTGGGGAAACCATCCTGGACCCTAAAGTGACAACTGAGATAGCAGGACCAGCTAGAAGGCTGTTAGTGGCCATCTATACTCCTCCAAGGGCATAATTAATCATTGGAAGGGGTTCACCAGAGGTTCTGCACTGCGCCCCAACATTTATACCTTAAAGATTTCTCCTACCTTTTCACCTGCTCAGAGAGATGAGCACGGAAACATGCGAATTTCATCTAGAAAATCCTTGGGAGTTTGGAAGTGGATTGCAAATATAATTTGCGATGCGAGTTCACTGTAATAACAGCTCACAGAACCCAACTTGCACCTAATTGGGTCAACCCCAAGGACTTTGATGGTCCTGTAATGCCTAGGGTAGTGTCCTTTTTCTTTGATGGTTTAGGTGCTTTTGCTCCCTAAGGGGGTGATTCAGTTGTTTTCCAAGCAGCTGCCAGTAGTGGGCACCAGATGGAGCAATTTAATTGTTGCTCCATTCGGGTGCAAGTGTTGGAGGCGTCCATATTTCTGCTTGCCGCCTCCTGAGGTGGCAAGCAGAACTGTGTGAAAACTCCGTCGTTTGAGTGCCCTAACCAGGAGTTAAACCCTGTCTAATTGGGCGCTACAAGCGAGATAATAGGTATCTGGAATAATTGAATTACTCCTTCAGGTGTCTATTAATTACGCTGCTTGTAAAACAATTGAACCCACCTTCGAAAGCATTGGCCTTGTCAGTTGCTAGTTACTGCTACTGAGTGATCACCCTCACCCTGCATTGTAGCATTTATTTCCTGCTGGGATGAAGTGTCTTGCAGGGTGCAGTGCCCCAATCCACAGAGCACATGGTGGTCCCAGTGGTTTGATATGCATAGATTGACGTTAGCCACATGTTTTGGTCTCTTTGCTCATCAGATCTGAGCCCCGTGGGGCCATCTAGGATGACATTTCCCACCACTATTAGCCAGTGCTCAGTGACTTTCTCATAGATGTTGGTCATCTCAATGCACAGGCCAGCCATTCTGAACGCAAGCGGCAATCCAACCTATGAAGTGGTTTTATGCTGGGGGTTCCATTTTTATTTCTTCTAAATTAATACAGACAGACCATTGTTTTTTTTTTTTTTTTTTTAGTTTTACATGTAAAAGGAAAACCAGCATTTTATACAAATGTCGGGAAAACTTTCATGAAATTCAAAGTACTAAAAATACTTCACATACGCTTATGTTTTGAAGGTGATTTTCTTTCTGTACAAGCCAGAGATCTTGTCTTAGGGATCCCATTGTTTCACATTTTATAATCCACCTCCCCTCTCTCCATAGGTTTCCTCATGTCCGTGAAGTATCGCTCGTGGCTTTGCGGCTCCCCGCCCTCGGTGTGGTCAGTCGCTGCAATTCCGACCCCGTGACTCTCCGAGCGCAGTGCCGGACGTCATGAGCATTGTAATCCCTCTGGGAGTCACCACACCAGATACATCCTACTCAGACATGGCCGCCGGATCAGAGTAAGTCCACTTTTGTCCCTGCTGATGTAAATCCAATCCAGCCATCCTTTTCTTCCCTTTACTATAGTGCTACTTAGCCTGTGTTCATGTGAAATGATACCAGCATCAAAGTATAATTTGACGAACCTAGCAGAAATTACTGTCTGTATGCGTAATTGTGTGTATGTATACTCCAATTAGACATAACATTAAAATCACCTGCCTAATATTGTGCCGCCAAAACAGCTCTGTCCTGTCGAGGCATTGACTCCATAAGAGATCTGAAGGTGTGTAGTTCTGCTGACCGGCGGTCAGGAGACCGCCGGTCAGCTTACCGACGCTGGGATCCCGGAAGCATACTGACGCCGGGATCCCGGCGGGGAGGGGCGAGTGCAGCAAGCCCCTTGCGGGCTCGCCACGCTGCGGGCTCGGTGGCGACCTGCAGTCGCCACGGGTTCTATTCCCACTGTGTGTCGTGGACACCCACGAGTGGAAATAGTCCCTGTTGATCGGCATGCCGACCATGGGGATAGTGAGCCGTCGGGCTCGTGGATGAGGTCATGTGACTGTCGGTCAGCTGACCGACAGTCACACGAATACCACCCCTCTGAAGGTGTCCTGTGCTATCTGGCACCAAGACATTAGCAGCAGATTAGATTGAGATCTGGGGAGTTTGGAGGTCAAGTCATCACCTGGAACCATGTCATGTTCCTGAACCATTCCTGAACAATTTTTGCATTGTGGCAGGGCGCAGTATCCTGCTGGGAGAGGCCATCGCCATCAGGGGATACCATTGCCATGAATGGGCATACTTGGTCTGCAACAATGTATAGGTAGGTGATATGTGTAAAAGTAACATCCTCGTGAATGAAAGAACCCAAGGTTTCCCAGCAGAACATTGCTCAGAGCATTACACTGCTATCTGCTTGCCTTCTTGCCACAGTGCATCCTGGTGCCACATGCACCTGAGCCGTCCACCTGATGAAAAAGAAAACGTGACCATCTTCTCCCATTGCTCAGCGGTCCAGTTCCTACACTCACGTGCCCATTGTAGGCACTTTTCGCCAGTGCTCAGGGACGGCATGGGTTTTTTGACTGGTCTGTGGGTACGCAACCACATAGAATACAGTGTGCATTGCAGCTTGCTGACACCTTTCTATTATAGCCTGTTTGTTCTACGGTAGCTCTTCTAGTGGATCGGACCAGATGGGTTAGCTTTCATTCCGTACGCGCATCATGTGAGTGTTACCGTGATGTGTGCTACCGATCTAAACATTGTTGCAGACTAAGTACACTACTTCATGGCAACAGTATTCCCTGATGGCAGTGGCCTCTTTCAGCAGGATAATGCACCCTGCCACATTGCAACAGATCATTCAGGAATGGTTTGAAGGCGTTGGGTATGGGATGCCGGTGGCTGGGATCTCGGCGGTCAGCATACCGACTACGGGAACCCAGCCACTAGAATGCTGGCAGGGGGACGAGTGCAACAAAGCCCCTTGGTGGCTCGCTGCACTCGCCACAGGTTCTATTCCCACTCTGTGGGTGTCATGGACACCCACGAGTGGGAATAGCCCCTGTCAGCCAGGATTCCGGCTGGCGGCATCTTCAGTGGTCGGAATTTCGGCGTCTGTCTCCTGACCGCCGGGATCCCGATTGTCGGCAATGTGACTACATCCTGTTTAAAGAACTTGACAAAGAGTTAAAGATGTTGACTTGGCCTCCAAATTCTCCAGTCCTCAATCTGTTGGAGCATCGGTGAGATGTGCTGGAAAAACAATTCTGATACATGGTAACCGAGCCTCGTAGCTCACAGGATGTAAAGGTTCTGCTGCTAACATCTTGGTGCCAGATACCACAGGACACCTTCAGAGCTCTTATGGAGTCCATGATCTGTAAAAAATGTTCTGACTTTGGATAAAGAGTGGCTGAAGCAGGTAGGATGACTTGTGCGGCTGAGCAGAACTTCCTCTGCATACTGTAGGTCAGCCATAGTATATGCAGTGTACCTCTGTGGGTAATAGTAATTAACAATTGGATTCAGTGTAGACAGGCACAATTTCACCAGTGTCGTGGTATAAAGACAAAAATAAATGAAAAAAACACTCCGAGGAACCCCACAGAGAGATGTGCATGTGTTGGTGATTTCTAAGCTTCACGGTTCAACTCCTTTAGAGAATTTTGGCTAATCTCCATTCGGCTGATTGTGTGCCAGAATGACATTATATAAAGGGAACCACTGAATCTCTCTCGCTGCAAATGTTTCCTTATATGGTGGGGAAGGGTTATCTTGCAGTCATAGGTAATCTGCCAGAGTGTGTAGCGTTCTTTTTTTCCTAATGCATTTTAGATTGTTTTGTTTTAACAAGGCTAGATCTCATAATTTCTAAGCATGAATCTTCTGCTGAGAGATATATTTCCCATTCCCCATAGAATAAGGGCTGTGCCTGATCTTGGCAAAATCATATGTGGTTAGTGTGCCATCTGCTGGCAGATTTTAGCATTTCTTCTTCCGTATTTTCAGTACAGGGCCAAGAAGTGCTATATTAGTAAATGCTTCTAAAGATCGTATTAAAACATTCATGTCTTGTAATCCGGTGTAGTGCGGCATGTACTCTCCATCATTCCATTTAAAGGGAACATTATTTATATATATTTCTCTATCGTCCTAAGTGGATGCTGGGGTTCCTGAAAGGACCATGGGGAATAGCGGCTCCGCAGGAGACAGGGCACAAAAAAGTAAAGCTTTTACCAGATCAGGTGGTGTGCACTGGCTCCTCCCCCTATGACCCTCCTCCAGACTCCAGTTAGATTTTGTGCCCGAACGAGAAGGGTGCAATCTAGGTGGCTCTCCTAAAGAGCTGCTTAGAGAAAGTTTAGCTTAGGTTTTTTACTTTACAGTGAGTCCTGCTGGCAACAGGATCACTGCAACGAGGGACTTAGGGGAGAAGTAGTGAACTCACCTGCGTGCAGAGTGGATTTGCTGCTTGGCTACTGGACACTAGCTCCAGAGGGACGATCACAGGTACAGCCTGGATGGTCACCGGAGCCGCGCCGCCGGCCCCCTTGCAGACGCTGAAGAGAGAAGAGGTCCAAAATCGGCGGCTGAAGACTCCTGAGTCTTCATAAAGGTAGCGCACAGCACTGCAGCTGTGCGCCATTTTCCTCTCAGCACACTTCACACAACAGTCACTGAGGGTGCAGAGCGCTGGGGGGGGCGCTCTGAGAGGCAAATAAAAACCTTATTAGAGGCAAAAAATACCTCACATATAGCCCACAGAGGCTATATGGAGATATTTAACCCCTGCCTAACTTCAAAAATAGCGGGAGACGAGCCCGCCGAAAAAGGGGCGGGGCCTATCTCCTCAGCACACAGCGCCATTTTCTCTCACAGAAAAGCTGGAGAGAAGGCTCCCAGGCTCTCCCCTGCACTGCACTACAGAAACAGGGTTAAAACAGAGAGGGGGGGCACTGATTTTGGCGATATTGTATATATATAAAAGATGCTATAAGGGAGAAACACTTATATAAGGTTGTCCCTATATAATTATAGCGTTTTTGGTGTGTGCTGGCAGACTCTCCCTCTGTCTCCCCAAAGGGCTAGTGGGTCCTGTCCTCTGTCAGAGCATTCCCGGTGTGTGTGCTGTGTGTCGGTACGTGTGTGTCGACATGTATGAGGACGATGTTGGTGAGGAGGCGGAGAAATTGCCTGTAATGGTGATGTCACTCTCTAGGGAGTCGACACCGGAATGGATGGCTTATTTAGAGAATTACGTGAGAATGTCAACACGCTGCAAGGTCGGTTGACGACATGAGACGGCCGACAATCTATTAGGACCGGTCCAGGCGTCTCAGAAACACCGTCAGGGGTTTTTAAAAAACGCCCATTTACCTCAGTCGGTCGACACAGACACAGACACGGACACTGAATACAGTGTCGACGGTGAATAAACAAACGTATTTCTCATTAGGGCCACACGTTAAGGGCAATGAAGGAGGTGTTACGTGTTTCTGATACTACAAGTACCACAAGAAAGGGTATTATGTGGGAGTGAAAAAACTACCTGTAGTTTTTCCTGAATCAGATAAAATAAAATGAAGTGTGTGATGATGCGTAGGGTTACCCCGATAGCAAATATTGGCGTTATACCCTTTCCCGCCAGAAATTAGGGTACGTTGGGAAACACCCCTTAGGGTGATAAGGCGCTCACACGCTTATCAAGTGGCGTTACCGTCTCCAGATACGGCCGCCCTCAAGGAGCCAGCTGATAGGAAGCTGGAAAAATATCCTAAAAAGTATATACACACATACGGTGGTTATACTGCGACCAGCGATCGCCATCAGCCTGGAGATGCAGTGCTGGGTTGGCTTGGTCGGATTCCCTGACTGAAAATATTTTATTCATGTACAGCATTTAATAGGATGCATTCTATATATATGTATGTGAGATGCACAGAGGGATATTTGCTCTCTGGCATCAAGATAAGTGCGTTGTCCATATCTCCCAGAAGATGTCAGGGACACGACAGTGGTCAGGTGATACAGATCCCATACGGCAGATGGAAGTATTGCTGTATAAAGGGAAGGAGTTATTTGGGGGTCGGTCCATCGGACCTGGGGACCACAGCAACAGCTGGGAAATCCAACCTTTTTTACCCCAAGTTACATCTCAGCTAAAAAAGACACCGTCTTTTCAGCCTCAATCTTTCCTTTCCCATGAGGGCATGCAGGCAAAAGGCCAGTCATATCTGCCCAGACATAGAGGTAAGGGAAGTAGACTGCAGCAGGCAGCCCTTTCCCAGGAAAAGAAGCCCTCCACCGCGTCTGCCAAGTCCTCAGCATGACGCTGGGGCCGTGCAAGCGGACTCAAGGTGGGGGGGTAGTCTCAAGAGTCTCAGGGCGCAGTGGGATCACTCGCAAGTTGACCCCTAGATCGTACGAGTATTATCCCAGGGGTAAAGATTGGAGAGTCGAGACATCTTCTCCTCGCAGGTTCCTGAAGTCTGCTTTACCAACGGCTCCCTCCGACAGGGAGGCAGCATTGGAAACAATTCACAAGCTGTATATCCAGCAGGTGATAATCAAAGTACCCCTCCTACGACAAGGAAAAGGGTATTATTTTTCCACACTATATTGTGGTACTGAAGCCAGACGGCTTGGTGACACATAGTCTAAATCTAAAATGTTTTGAACACTTACATAAAAGGTTCAAATCGAGATAAAGTCACTCAGAGCAGTGATAGCGAACCGGAAAAAAGGGGACTATATGGTGTCCCTGGACATCAAGGATTACCTCCATGTCCAAATTTTGTCCTTCTCATCAAGGGTACCTCTGGTTCGTGGTACAGAACTGTCAATATCAGTTTCAGACGATGCCGTTTGAATTATCCACGGCACCCCGGGCCTTTTTACCAAGGTAATGGCCGAAAAGATGTTTCTTCAAAGAAAAAAGGCATCTAAATTATCCCTTACTTGCACGACCTAAAAAGGGCAAGTTCCAGAGAACAGTTGGAGGTCGGAAGAGCACTATCTAAAGTAGTTCTTCGACGGCACGACTGGATTCTAAATATTCCAAGAATCGCAGCTGTTTTCCGACGATACGTCTGCTGTTCCTAGGGATGATTCTGGACACGGTTCAGAAAAAGGTTTTTCTTCCCGAGGAAAAAGCCAAGGAGTTATCCGACCTGTCAGGAACCTCCTAAAACCAGGAAAGGTGTCTGTACATCAATGCACAAGAGTCCTGGGAAAAATGGTGGCTTTTTACGAAGCAATTCCATTCGGCAGATTCCATGCAAGAATTTTCCAAAGGGATCTGTTGGACAAATGGTCAGGGTCGCATCCTCAGATGCACCTGCGAATAACCCTGTCGCCAAGGACAAGGGTATATCTTCTGTGGTGGTTGCAAAAGGCTCATCTATTGGAGGGCCGCAGATTCGGCATACAGGATTTGATCCTGGTGACCACGGACGCCAGCCTGAGAGGTTGGGGAGCAGTCACACAAGGAAGAAACTTCCAGGGGGTATGGACGAACCTGGAAAAGTCTCTTCACATAAACATTCTGGTACTAAGAGCAATCTAAAATGCTCTAAGCCAGGCGGAACCACTCCTGCAAGGAAAACCGGTGTTGATTCAGTCGGACAACATCACGGCGGTCGCCCATGTAAACAGACAGGGCGGCACAAGAAGCAGGAGTGCAATGGCAGAAGCTACCAAGATTCTTCGCTGGGCGGAGAATCACGTAATAGCACTGTCAGCAGTGTTCTTCCCGGGCGTGGACAACTGGGAAGCAGACTTCCTCAGCAGACACGATATTCACCCGGGAGAGGGGGGTCTTCATCCAGAAGTCTTCCACATGCTAGTAAACTGTTGGGAAAGACCAATGGTAGACATGATGGCGTCTCGCCTCAACAAGAAACTGGACAAGTATTGCGCCAGGTCAAGAGATCCACAGGCAATAGCTGTGGACGCACTGGTAACACCTTGGGTGTACAAATCAGTATATGTGTTTCCTCCTCTGCCTCTCATACCAAAGGTATTGAAGATTATACGGTGAGGAGGAGTAAGAACAATACTAGTGGCTCCGGATTGGCCAAGAAGGACTTGGTACCCGGAACTTCAAGAGTTGGTCACGGACGACCCGTGCCCTCTACTTCTGAGAAGGGACCTGCTACAACAGGGTCCCTGTCTCTTTCAAGACTTACCGCGGCTGCGTTTGACGGCATGGCGGTTGAACGCCAGATCCTAAAAGGGAAAGGCATTCCAGAAGAAGTCATTCCTACCTTGATTAAGGCAAGGAAGGAAGTCACCGCGAAACATTATCACCGCATTTGGCGAAAATATGTCGCGTGGTGCGAGGATCGGAGTGTTCCGACGGAGGAATTTCAACTGGGTCGTTTCCTACATTTCCTACAATCAGGATTGTCTATGGGTCTCAAATTGAGATCTATTAAGGTTCAAATTTCGGCCCTGTCAATATTCTTCCAAAAAGAATTGGCCTCAGTTCCTGAGGTACAGACTTTTGTTAAAGGAGTACTGCATATACAGCCTCCTGTGGTGCCTCCGGTGGCACCGTGGGATCTAAATGTAGTTTTAGATTTCCTCAAATCCCATTGGTTTGAACCATTGAAAAAGGTGGATTTTAAATATCTCACATGGAAAGTGACTATGTTACTGGCCCTGGCTTCCGCCAGGAGAGTATCTGAATTGGCGGCTTTATCTTATAAAAGCCCTTATCTAATCTCCATTCGGATAGGGCAGAACTGAGGACTCGTCCGCATTTTCTCCCTAAGGTGGTATCAGCGTTTCACCTGAACCAACCTATTGTGGTGCCTGCGGCCACGGGCGACTTGGAGGACTCCAAGTTGTTGGACGTTGTCAGAGCCTTAAAAATATACATTTCAAGGACGGCTGAAGTCAGAAAATCTGACTCGCTGTTGATACTATATGCACCCAACAAGTTGGGTGCCCCTGCTTCTAAGCAGACGATTGCTCGTTGGATTTGTAACACAATTCAACTTGCTCATTCTGTGGCAGGCCTGCCACAGCCTAAATCTGTTAAGGCCCATTCCACAAGGAAGGTGGGCTCATCTTGGGCGGCTGCCCGAGGGGTCTCGGCATTACAATTCTGCCGAGCAGCTACGTGGTCGGGGGAAAACACGTTTGTAAAATTCTACAAATTTGATACCCTGGCAAAAGAGGACTTGGAATTCTCTCATTCGGTGCTGCAGAGTCATCCGCACTCTCCCGCCCGTTTGGGAGCTTTGGTATAATCCCCATGGTCCTTTCAGGAACCCCAGCATCCACTTAGGACGATAGAGAAAATAAGAATTTACTTACCGATAATTCTATTTCTCGGAGTCCGTAGTGGATGCTGGGCGCCCATCCCAAGTGCGGATTATCTGCAATACTGTACATAGTTATTGTTAACAAATTCGGGTTATATTGTTAAGGAGCCATCTTTAAGAGGCTCTTTCTGTTATCATACTGTTAACTGGGTTTAGATCACAAGTTGTACGGTGTGATTGGTGTGGCTGGTATGAGTCTTACCCGGGATTCAAATTGCCTCCCTTATTGTGTACGCTCGTCCGGGCACGGTACCTAACTGGAGTCTGGAGGAGGGTCATAGGGGGAGGAGCCAGTGCACACCACCTGATCTGGTAAAAGCTTTACTTTTTTGTGCCCTGTCTCCTGCGGAGCCGCTATTCCCCATGGTCCTTTCAGGAACCCCAGCATCCACTACGGACTCCGAGAAATAGAATTATCGGTAAGTAAATTCTTATTTTTTGTAATGTTCTTTTATAAGTCTGCCACATAAATTTCTACTTAATCCTGTGACATCACAGCCTTTGCTGCGGGAGGTGTCTTGAAATCATCCGCCCCAAACCAATTTGCCTGGCTTGTTTGCTTCCCTATGCATCCTTCCTTGGGCCGTTAATCAGTGCTATGATCTGGGAACTATGTGACTTCCGGCCACTGAAGGTTTGATGTCCTGTAATATAAGCTCCCCTCTTAAGGTCCCCATACACTAGTACGATTTGGCCCTTTTCTACATGATTTTGACCCATCGGGTCAATAAATCGTGTGAAAAGTGTCCATTCGTGTGTCCTTTACTTCCTATTCCGATACAATGCATGGCTGCATGTGTATGGCTGCATTCAATACCTCTGCTTAATGTATGGCCATCTTTAGTCATACTAAAGATATAATTTATGTGACTAGTCCAATCTTTACGTAGGTGCTTAGGGCAGTGGTTCCCAAACTGTGTGCCGTGGCTCCCTGGGGTGCCTCGGGACACTTGCAGGGGTGCCCTGGGTTGGTGGTCCAGGACCAATTCAAATTATTCATGGTCAATATAATAGGCAAAACCAGTGCTGGTGGCTGCCAGTCATAAAATATGTGGCCAAACAGAAGCAAAACCTGTCCCTCACCACACAACTGACCCTAAGGGTGACATATAAACGCCATCTACTTAATGTAATATTTCTTTCTAAATTTCTAAATAAGAAATTTTTGGCCTAGGAGTGCTGTGAAAAAAATTCTGATATTCTAGGGCGCTGTGATTCAAAAAAGTTTGGAAACCACTGGCTTAGGGGGAGACTCTATCAGTTAAAAAAAAAAATCTGGTGTAGTATTGCTGGCCTATCGCTTGATGTCATGTCCAGTCAATATGGGTTCTGATCAGGTGGCCGTTATCTATGATGATTGCTAATCTGTTTGATACACCTTTTTAGCAGATATAATTTCTTTTTCATCCACTAGGGGTCACTGGAGTACTCTTGGGATATGGACGGCCTCCATAGGAACAGGGCACTGAATATTTAAATTTAGAACACTCCACCCCTCTATATCCCAGAGTACCTCAGTGTTTTTTCTGTGCTCGACGTAGC
Organism: Pseudophryne corroboree; assembly: GCF_028390025.1. Lineage (NCBI taxonomy): Eukaryota > Metazoa > Chordata > Amphibia > Anura > Myobatrachidae > Pseudophryne > Pseudophryne corroboree. Next base: position 428,832,875 of record NC_086452.1, on the reverse strand, counting down.
AACAGGTTCTGTGGCTTAGTCCACAAATCTTTTGAATATTTTTTTTTTTTCATACACATCCCTTTCCCCCTTCCATAAGGCAGGGTCAGGGATAGTGCAAACTGCTACTAGCAGCTTTGGCGTGTCGGTCCTCAATAAAAGAGCACCCTCACAGCCATACAGATCCTGCAGAGAGGCTGGCCGGCGCTTACAGAGAAGCCCCGTCGGAGCCTCACCACAGGAGCAGGAGTCAAGGTATGTTGCTCGGGGCGGTCAGCTCACGCTGCCGCCCCGCTGTGTGGGGACAATGTTTTCTTTAACGCTGATGGCCGCTGGGATCCCTCTACAGTCTGCCCGCCGCCGCTGCTTAGAGCGCTTCAGGACGCGCTCCCCGCTGTCTGTTTCCAGCGCGTCCCGCTACCCGGCTCCCGCTGGCGGCCCCACACGCTGCCCGCCCCACATACTGCCTCCACAACGGAGCATACGGGGGGGGGGGGGGGGGGGGCGCGGCATTACAGGCTGCAAGCAGAGGGTACGATCAGCGGCACGAGGGGGGATAAACTGCAGCAACAGCAGTATGCTAGGCTGCAGGGATGATTACACAGGATTTTCATACAGAGTTATATATCAGTTTATAAGCTTATAACCTGTACTGTGACTATGATTTTAAGCATGGCAGCCATTTTAACCATGCTTCCTGTGTCTTCCTGCTGTGATTCCAGAACGTTCCAGTACTACATCTCTACTCCACCGGAGGCGCAGGGGTGTTAGTGGGAATTTGGGATCACATTTCATAGTACTGGCCACGTGTACTGCACTTGGCCAGATATATATATATATAGAGACAACTTAGTACTATTTTACTGAGTCGTGCAAGTGTCTGTTTTTTGTGTATTGTATTGTCTGTCTCCATAATGAGTAAGGCACCAGCAAAAATTAAAAAGCATCACTGCAAAGTCTGTAGCAGTGTGTTACTGGATGGATCTACCACATGTACAGTATGTTTTGTGGATTCAGTTCCGAATACAATTTCTGCTCCGGTTTTAAAGCCAGTTACCTCCCCGGACCCTCCATGGGAAATGCTAGCCAATGTACTGGCTGGGTTGCAATCAGAATTGACCGCCGCTCGACAAAAGCGGGAAGCGGCAAGATCTGTGTCTAGGGTGAGACCGCCAGAACTACCGGAGGCGTCTCAGCCTTGCGAAAGTTCCAAATCCATTTTGGGTAGACGGGATAAATTTCATATGTCTTATGATTTACCAGTTTCTGCTATGTTGCATTCTGACGATTCCATGCCAGACCTCACGGCACAAGATGAGGGTGAGGAGGGCGAAGTGGAGTCAGATAGTGAGGATTTCTCTAACGTCCTAAGTGGATGCAGGGGGCTTCGTAAGGACCATGGGGAATAGCGGCTCCGCAGGAGACTGGGCACATCTAAAGAAAGCTTTAGGACTATCTGGTGTGCACTGGCTCCTCCCCCCATGACCCTCCTCCAAGCCTCAGTTAGATCTCTGTGCCCGAACGAGAAGGGTGCACACTAGGGGCTCTCCTGAGCTTCTTAGTGAAAGTTTTAGTTTAGGTTTTTTATTTTCAGTGAGACCTGCTGGCAACAGGCTCACTGCATCGAGGGACTAAGGGGAGAAGAAGCGAACTCACCTGCGTGCAGAGTGGATTGGGCTTCTTAGGCTACTGGACATTCGCTCCAGAGGGACGATCACAGGCCCAGCTTGGATGGGTCCCAGAGCCGCGCCGCCGGCCCCCTTAAAGAGCCAGAAGGCAGAAGAGGTCCGGAAAAAAGGCGGCAGAAGACGTCCTGTCTTCAACAAGGTAGCGCACAGCACTGCAGCTGTGCGCCATTGCTCTCAGCACACTTCACACTTCGGTCACTGAGGGTGCAGGGCGCTGGGGGGGGTGCCCTGAGACGCAATAAAAACACCTTGGCTGGCGAAAATACATCACATATAGCCCCCAGGGCTATATGGATGAATTTTAACCCCTGCCAGAATCCATAAAAAAGCAGGAGAAAAGTCCGCGAAAAAGGGGCGGAGCCTATCTCCTCAGCACACTGGCGCCATTTTCCCTCACAGCTCCGTTGGAGGGAAGCTCCCCTGGCTCTCCCCTGCAGTCACTACACTACAGAAAGGGTTAAAAAAAGAGAGGGGGGCACTAATTAGGCGCAGTATTAACTATACAGCAGCTATAAGGGGAAAAACACTTATATAAGGTTATCCCTGTATATATATATAGCGCTCTGGTGTGTGCTGGCAAACTCTCCCTCTGTCTCCCCAAAGGGCTAGTGGGGTCCTGTCCTCTATCAGAGCATTCCCTGTGTGTGTGCTGTATGTCGGTACTTTTGTGTCGACATGTATGAGGAGAAAAATGATGTGGAGACGGAGCAGATTGCCTGTAATAGTGATGTCACCCCCTAGGGGGTCGACACCTGAGTGGATGAACTGTTGGAAGGAATTACGTGACAGCTCTGTATAAAAGACAGTGGTTGACATGAGACAGCCGGCTACTCAGCTTGTGCCTGTCCAGACGTCTCATAGGCCGTCAGGGGCTCTAAAGCGGCCGTTACCTCAGATGGCTGATATAGACGCCGACACGGATACTGACTCCAGTGTCGACGGTGAAGAGACGAATGTGACTTCCAGTAGGGCCACACGTTACATGATTGAGGCAATGAAAAATGTTTTACACATTTCTGATAATACGAGTACCACCAAAAAAGGGGTATTATGTTCGGTGAGGAAAAACTACCTGTAGTTTTCCTGAATCTGAGAAATTAAATGAGGTGTGTGATGATGCGTGGGTTTCCCCCGATAACAACTGATAATTTCTAAAATGTTATTGGCATTATATCCTTTCCCGCCAGAGGTTAGGGTGCGTTGGGAAACACCCCCTAGGGTGGATAAAGCGCTCACACGCTTGTAAGGGCTCTACCTTCGCCTGAGATGGCCGCCCTTAAGGATCCTGCTGATAGAAAGCAGGAGGGTATCCTAAAAGGTATTTACACACATACTGGTGTTATACTGCGACCAGCAATCGCCTCAGCCTGGATGTGCAGTGCTGGGTTGGCGTGGTCGGATTCCCTGACTGAAAATATTGATACCCTAGATAGGGACAATATATTTTTGCCTATAGAGCATTTAAAAGATGCATTTCTATATATGCGTGATGCATAGCGGAATATTTGCCGACTGGCATCAAGTCTAAGCGCGTTGTCCATTTCTACCAGTAGAGGGTTATGGACACGTCAGTGGTCAGGTGATGTGTATTCCAAACGGCATTTGGAAGTATTGCTTTATTAAGGGGAGGAGTTATTTGGGGTCGGTCTTTCAGACCTGGTGGCCACGGCAACAGCTGGGAATTCCACGTTTGTACCCCAGGTCGCCTCTCAACATGAGAAGACGCCGTATTATCAGGCGCAGTCTTTTCGTGGACAAGCGGGCAAAAGGTTCCTCATTTCTGCCCCGTGACAGAGGGAGAGGAAAAAGGCTGCAGAAATCAGCCAGTTCCCAGGAACAGAAACCCTCTCCCACCTCTGCCAAGCCCTCAGTATACGCTGGGGCTTTACAAGCAGAATCAGGCACGGTGGGGGGCCCGTCTCAATGAATTTCAGCGCGCAGTGGGCTCACTCGCAAGTAGACCCCTGGATCCTTCAGGTGATATCTCAGGGGTACAAATTAGAATTCGAGACGTCTCCCCCTCGCCATTTCCTAAAGTCGGCTTTACCGATGTCTCCTTCTGACAGGGAGACAGTTTTGGAAGCCATTCACAAGCTGTATTCCCAGCAGGTGATAATCAAGATACCCCTCCTGCAACAGGGAACGGGGTATTATTCCACACTGTTGTGGTACCGAAGCCGGGCGGCTCGGTGAGACCGATTCTAAATCTAAAATCTTTGAACACTTACATACAGAGGTTCAAATTCAAGATTGAGTCACTCAGGGCAGTGATTGCGAACCTGGAAGAAGGGGACTACATGATGTCTCGGGACATCAAGGATGCTTACCTTCATGTCAAAATTTACCCTTCTCACCAAGGGTACCTCAGGTTTATGGTACAGAACTGTCACTATCAGTTCAGACGCTGCCGTATGGATGGTCCACGGCACCCCGGGTCTTTACCAAGGTAATGGCCGAAATGATGATATTCCTTCGAAGGAAGTGAATTTTAGTTATCCCTTACTTGGACAATTCCCTGATAAGGGTAAGATCCAGGGAACAGTTGGAGGTCGGTGTAGCACTATCTCAGGTAGTGTTGCGGCAGCACGATTGGATTCTCAATATTCCAAAATCGCACCTGGTTCCGACGACGTGTCTTCTGTTCCTAGGGATGATCCTGGACACAGTCCAGAAAAAGGTGTTTCTCCCGGAGGAGAAAGCCAGGGAGTTATCCGAGCTAGTCAGGAACCTCCTAAAACCGAGCCAAGTCTCAGTGCATCAATGCACAAGGGTTCTGGGTAAAATGGTGGCTTCCTACGAAGCAATCCCATTCGGCAGATTCCACGCAAGAACTTTCCAGTGGGACCTGCTGGACAAATGGTCCGGGTCGCATCTTCAGATGCATCAGCGGATAACCCTGTCACCAAGGACAAGGGTGTCCCTCCTGTGGTGGTTGCAGAGTGCTCATCTTCTAGAGGGCCGCAGATTAGGCATTCAGGACTGGGTCCTGGTGACCACGGATGCCAGCCTGCGAGGCTGGGGAGCAGTCACACAGGGAAGGAATATCCAGGGCTTATGGTCAAGCCTGGAGACATCACTTCACATAAATATCCTGAAGCTAAGGGACATTTACAATGCTCTAAGCTTAGCAAGACCTCTGCTTCAAGGGCAGCCGGTGTTGATCCAGTCGGACAACATCACGGCAGTCACCCACGTAAACAGACAGGGTGGCACAAGAAGCAGGAGGGCAATGACAGAAGCTGCAAGGATTTTTCGCTGGGCGGAAAATCATGTGATAGCACTGTCAGCAGTATTCATTCCGGGAGTGGACAACTGGGAAGCAGACTTCCTCAGCACGACCTCCACCCGGGAGAGTGGGGACTTCACCCAGAAGTCTTCCACGTGATTAAAAACTCGACAGGTATTGCGCCAGGTCCAGGGACCCTCAGGCAATAAGCTGTAGACGCTCTGATAACACGGTGGGTGTACCAGTCAGGGTATGTGTTCCCTCCTCTGCCTCTCATACCCAAGGTACTGAGATTGATAAGATGGAGAGGAGTAAGCACTATATTCGTGGTTCCGGATTGGCCAAGAAGGACTTGGTAACCGGAACTTCAAGAGATGCTCACGGAGGATCCGTGGCCTCTACCTCTAAGAAGGGACCTGCTCCAGCAAGGACCCTGTCTGTTCCAAGACTTACCGCGGCTGCGTTTGACGGCATGGCGGTTGAACGCCGGATCCTGAAGGAAAAAAGGCATTCCGGATGAAGTCATCCCTATCCTGATCAAAGCCAGGAAGGATGTAACCGCAAAAACATTATCACCGCAATTGGCGAAAATATGTTGCGTGGTGCGAGGCCAGTAAGGCCCGACGGAGGAAATTCAACTGGGTCGATTCCTACATTTCCTGCAAACAGGAGTGTCTATGGGCCTGAAATTGGGGTCCATTAAGGTTCAAATTTCGGCCCTGTCAATTTTCTTCCAAAAAGAACTAGCTTCAGTCCCTGAAGTTCAGACGTTTGTAAAAGGGGTACTGCATATACAGCCTCCTTTTGTGCCTCCAGTGGCACTTTGGGATCTCAATGTAGTTTTGGGTTCCAAAAGTCACATTGGTTTGAACCACTTAAATCTGTGGAGTTAAAATATCTCACATGAAAAGTGGTCATGCTGTTGGCCCTGGCCTGGGCCAGGCGCGTGTCAGAATTGGCGGCTTTATCCTGAAAAAGCCCTTATCTGATTTTCCATTCGGACAGGGAGGAATTGAGGACTCGTCCTCAGTTTCTCCCCAAGGTGGTTTCAGCGTTTCACCTGAACCAACCTATTTGTGGTGCCTGCGGCTACTAGGGACTTGGAGGCCTCCAAGTTGCTAGACGTTGTCAGTGCCCTGAAAATATATGTTTCCAGGACGGCTGGAGTCAGGAAATCTGACTCGCTGTTTATCCTGTATGCACCCAACAAGCTGGGTGCTCCTGCTTCTAAGCAGACTATTGCTCGTTGGATTTGTAGTACAATTCAGCTTGCACATTCTGTGGCAGGCCTGCCACAGCCAAAAATCTGTAAATGCCCACTCCACAAGGAAGGTGGGCTCATCTTGGGCGGCTGCCCGAGGGGTCTCGGCTTTTCAACTTTGCAGAGCAGCTACTTGGTCAGGAGCAAATACGTTTGTAAAATTCTACAAAATTGATATCCTGGCTGAGGAGGACCTGGAGTTCTCTCATTTGGTGCTGCAGAGTCATCCGCACTCTCCCGCCCGTTTGGGAGCTTTGGTATAATCCCCATGGTCCTTACGGAGTCCCCAGCATCCACTTAGGACGTTAGAGAAAATAAGAATTTACTTACCGATAATTCTATTTCTCATAGTCCGTAGTGGATGCTGGGCGCCCATCCCAAGTGCGGATTGTCTGCAATACTTGTACATAGTTATTGTTACAAAAATCGGGTTATTATTGTTGTGAGCCATCTTTCAGAGGCTCCTCTGTTATCATGCTGTTAACTGGGTTCAGATCACAGGTTATACGGTGTGATTGGTGTGGCTGGTATGAGTCTTACCCGGGATTCAAAATCCTTCCTTATTGTGTACGCTCGTCCGGGCACAGTATCCTAACTGAGGCTTGGAGGAGGGTCATGGGGGGAGGAGCCAGTGCACACCAGATAGTCCTAAAGCTTTCTTTAGATGTGCCCAGTCTCCTGCGGAGCCGCTATTCCCCATGGTCCTTACGGAGTCCCCAGCATCCACTACGGACTATGAGAAATAGAATTATCGGTAAGTAAATTCTTATTTTTAACAGCTCAGGCATTGATAATCTCATCAGAGCGGTGCGTCAGTCTCTGAAGTTTACAGAAACTGAGGAGCCTCTGACAAATGATCAGGTCGTATTTACTAAACGAGAACTCCAATGTGTTTTCCTGTTTCGGAGTCTCTTAATAAGATGTTAGTAGAAACAACGACAGACTCCAGATAAACGGTTTTCTATACCTCGCAGATTTAAGTCTAGTTACCCGTTTCCAGATTCTGTGACATGTACATGGGAGAATCCACCAATAGTTGATTCGTCCGTATCGAAACTTACAAAGAAATTAACCATACCAGTGCCAGCTGCTACTACGCTTAAAGACCCTTCAGATCGCAAAATAGAAACTATGCTAAAGTCCATGTATGTAGCAGCAGGAGTGCTGCCGAGACCTGGCTTGGTTGGCATCTGGGTCACTAAGGCACTCATAGTATGGATAACAGAACTCAAGTCTGCCCTACATGACGAACACCTTATACTTCTTGCTGATCAAATGTGTGAGGCTGCGGAGTATCTATATACAGCTTCTACTGACGTCTGTCAGCTCACTTCTCGCCTTTCATCGTCGCTAGTTACGGCACGACGAGCACTCTGGCTGCGTTCTTGGCAAGCGGAGGCAGAGGTCAAAAGAGGTATAGAGGCGTTACCTTACGGTGGCGAGAAGTTGTTTGGTCCTGAATTGGACAAATGGATTTCTGAGGCCACGGGAGGAAAGTCGGTTTTCTTACCATTTCCTCCACCGGTACCAAGACGGAGGTACTCTGGACCTGCGTTCAAATCCTTTAGACGTCAGTCCTTTCTCTTTCATCCATCTGGGGGACGCTGCGCACTTACTAATGGGTTAGAGTGTGTGGGATGGGAGTTTGGCACAGAATCTATAAAAAACTAACTCCTCCCCCCTCTAACCCCTCCCATCTCCTTCCTGCTCAGCAGATTACCTCAGTTTTAGTTTTGTGCCTGAGGAGTACAGGCACAGATTTCTTCAGTGTAGATTTTAGTTAGGTTTCTGTTGTTTATTTTGAATTTTACTTATGTGTGCTTAGTCCCTGTTTACAGGAGACACGTATACTAGGAGTGGGGTTAGTTAGTTATGTGTCTCCCACTCTGCAGAGCCTCTAAGAAGCCACCATACTCTTAGTCACTGGGGCTTACTTGATGCAGGATGGATTTCCTAGGAGGCACTGTACTGGTAAGACAGCCACAACCTGCCTGGGCAGCGTTGGGCTGTTATTGCATATATTGTATTTATAATGGTATTTATTATTATATTTATTATTGTGCTTATGCAGACCCTCCCCCTGCTCAGAGCGGACGGAGCGGTTCAGTCCCGTTTCCGCCGCTCATTTCATGGAAACCGCGGTAGTCATTTCAACGGTTTTACGAAGGTCAGTTGCAGGGGTGGGAAGGCGGTAACCGCAGCGGGACGCAAGAGGATGTTGTGTTCGCGTCCCGTTCTCCCGCCCAGCAGCGTCTTCCCGCCGCCGTCCTCAATCTGTGGGGGCAGGACTCAGCTATAGGCGCCATCTTCTATCTCTGCTAGAGACCATCCGTCAGGTCAGCGGGGGATACTGCGCTGCACATAACACGAGGGAGCCCAGCGTCTCACCGTGTTAGTACAGGCGGGGAGCAGCAAAAACAGCAAGTATAATACAGCCCTTTCATATGCTCTGGAGCTCGTTTATTCTAAGAGATTCTTTAGTGATTCTTGAGTGCCTATATTTCGGTAGTCTCACTGTAATAAAGTTATTTTTACCTCACCCTGTTTATTACACAGGCGGGGATCTTTTCTTAACTAGTGTTGGGCTATTCTGAATTGACAACAGTTGTTTACCGGTTTACAAACATCATGTTATAAAAGGAGCGTTATAGCTCAGTCGGTAGAGCTGAACCACAGCACACAGAGTTATGAGGAACATTATTGTGTGCTATGGTTGTGGCATTGTATATTCCATGACTGTAAACAGCAAATCTCCTAAAAGAACGACAAGTTCAGTAGTTTACTACACAGGAGCTCCAATAGCTTGTGGGCTAATGCTGTGTATTAGTAAGATAGAGTACACAGGTTTGATTCTCATATACATTAAATTGCATGTTCCCAATGTGGCTCCAGACTTCCTAAAGGTAGCACGGACACAGGTACCCCATGCTCCAGGACACCAATTGCAGAGCAGCCGGGAAGTTCATGGGATCAGTTTATGCCTCTGTGGGCCAGACGCACCTCAATCCAGAATAATACAGATGGAGTAGTGGTTAGCATTGCTGCCTCACAGCACTGAGGCCATGAGCTTGTTTACATAGAAGTATATGCATATAACAAGCAGGTTTAAATTGCTCTACAGTCTTAGCCTCTACCACCTCTCATGGGAGGCTATTCCACTTATCCACTACCCCTTCTGTGAAGAAATATTTTCCTTAAATTTCCCCTGAACCTGCCTCCCTCCAGTTCAGAGTATGCCCCTAACTGTGTGAAGTTATATATGTATATATATATATAGTGTTCACTCTAGGAATTTTTTAGGGCAGGGTGCTGATCACGGGGAGGGCACATTTTTCATTCGGGAGGGCACATTTTTCATTCGGGAGGGCACATTTTTCATTTGGGGGGGCACATTTTTCGGTTAGAAGGCAAAATTAGGTACATACTATAATGCTTGGCCCTCCCATCCCCAAATGATAAAGAATGGACAGTGCGCGCCGAAGGCGCGCAGCAAAAATTTAGGGGCGTTGTTTTTCACACAGTAGTGCAGCTAATACACACTGCACCAGGTAGAACCTCCTATACACATTGCACCAGGTAGAGAGCACTGAGACACACTGCACCAGGTAGAGAGCACTGAGACACACTGCACCAGGGAGAGAGCACTGAGACACATTGCACCAGGGAGAGAGTACTGAGACACATTGCACCAGGGAGAGAGCACTGAGACACATTGCACCAGGGAGAGAGTACTGAGACACACTGCACAAGGTAGAGAGCACTGAGACACATTGCACCAGGTAGAGAGCACTGAGAAACATTGCATCAGGTAGAGAGCACCGAGAAACATTGCACCAGGTAGAGAGCACTGAGGCACACTGCACCAGGTAGAGAGCACTGAGACACATTGCACCAGGTAGAGAGCACTGAGACACACTGCACCAGGTAGAGAGCACTGAGACACATTGCACCAGGTAGAGAGCACTGAGATTGAAGTTTACCGCTGCAGTACTTACAAGGTAAATTTAGCCCCCCTTACACTGATATACACACAGCACTGTATCACTGAGACCCCCATACACTGATTATATACACAGCACTGTATCACTGAGACCCCCATACACGGATTATATACACAGCACTGTATCACTGAGACCCCATACACTGATTATATACACAGCACTGGATCACTGAGACCCCCATACACTGATTATATACACAGCACTGTATCACTGAGCCCCCATATACTGATTATATACACAGCATCACTGAGACCCCCATACACTGATTATATACACAGCACTGTATCACTGAGACCCCCATACACTGATTATATACACAGCACTGTATCACTGAGACCCCCATACACTGATTATACACACACATAGGACATAGATATAGGTGACGGCCTCTGGCAGGCGGCTCTCACCTCTCTTCCCGGAGACTCCTAGACCGTGCGCAGAATACCAGCTGTCGGGGACATCAGCGCGGCCGTTTGCTCCGGTGGTGTCGGGATCTTTCTGGGAGTCCGGGCGGTGTAGGGATCTCTGAGGCTGGGTCCGGCGGCGTACAGCTGGGTCCGGCGGCGCGGTCCGGCGGCGCACGGCTGGGTCCAGCAGGGCGCGCAAAAACGGGCAGGGCGGGATTTAGCAGTCTAAAAAAGGGGCAGGGCGCAGCGCCCTGTGAAAGAAACCTAGAGTGTACACTATATATATTCCCTGCAATTGCAGGGATGGGGGTTCCAGGACCGGTCCACAAATACCGGTATTCTTTGAGTCTACTTTTCCTTACACTATGTCAATGTAATGGGTCTGGTACTCTGTTTAATACTTAGCCGCTAGTCTTGGTGATAAGATCACTACTTGGCCTTTTGGCTAAGATCAAGTGTAGTATCTGTTCTTATCAGTTTAATATCTGATATGTTCCCTATCTGGGGGCCATGTATTAAATTTATGTTTAGAACAGGGAAATGGAAGAAGAGATTGCTCTGTCCACTCCACGCATTGACTCGGTATTGCAGTACCTCCGGGACCGGTGCACCTTTCAAAACAGGACAGACTATTTCTATTTTTTGTACGCTATGTACTTATGATTTGCCAAATGGCTGAACAAAGCTCCTTAATCAGTTCATACTGTACAACGAGTCTGGTCTTTGACAGACAATATAGCTCCTTTACTTCAGAGGCGTTTTGAGGCTTCATCTACAGAAAATGGTGAGATAGATCCTGTCAGTGAGGATCCTTCAGGATAGAAATAATCTACTGAATTTCTTGGTTTCCACCTCTTCCTTCACGTGAGAGAATGTTGATGGAAGTCTGACTACACACCAGATGAAAAAGTTTATATTTCCAGGGAAATGTGTCTGTCTCTAGTACATAATGTTTTCGGTTCAGTTTCGGTGTTCTCATTATTAGAGACAGTATTTCTTTATCCTTTCGCTGATGAAGACACTGATCTAATGAAGGTTCCACTAATAATTAGTGGACGCATCCATCAGGGGAGAGCCTAAGGCGACTGTCTTTACTAAAGTACAGTATGTGACCTTAACAGTCACCACAGATTGACAACGGTGAGGCCATTATTATATTGGTATTCATTCTGACAGGAATATTCCTACGCCCTCTCCTGGCTTATGCATGAATCTTTAAACCAGTTGCATTATGCAAGTTGTCCATTCTTGTGGCAGCTGATCCTTTTCAAATTATCCATTGACGGTTTTGGTCTCTCAAGCTCTATTCCCTATCTATTTATCATTGCATCTTTTCCCTGGCTATGACACCTTTCTATTCATTTTGGTTGCGAATCGTGAAATTCTGCTTCCAAATTAAAGCGTACTTTGCAGGCAGGAGCAAATAACTCTATCAATAAGGGGTATGCCTGCGGTATAACAGGTCGTGGGTTCTCATCCTGAGTATAATAGCTGAGACATAGGTATTTAAACCTATGTCAGGAAAATGTGTATTCTTTTGGAAGGCATTTGTCTGCCTAGAACACGGACTTCCGATGTGCCCTCTGCAGGGGCCACGGAGTCGGACAGTCTGGTTCCCAGTGGGGAGGACACCAACTTTCTCAGAGTCCACTGGTCCGTTGGATGTACTGAATTTGTATCACGAACATATATTCTGAATTTTGGGGAACACATACCAAGCAAGAATCTTTAGTGCCCATCTTAGACGGGCTCTAATCATTGCAGTCTGTTCGCTATCCACCACAGGAGTATTCAGTCCAATCCTTTTCCCGTCATCTGGGCATCGCTACCATTTTGGGTCAGTTGTTGCAAAAAAACAACAAAAAAAAACTGTCTCATGCACTTTTTTCTACAGCGGACCTTGGTTCTGGATTTCTTCCTTCGCAGATGATGTTATTCATGGGTATTCTTTGCGATACCTGGTATCTCGAATTTTGGCGGAGTGCAGGATTTACTGACCAGAATAGACTCAGGGGTCAGACATACACTTCCTCTGCAGGACAGTGGTGATTTTATAGGTGTCTCCATTCCCCCGGTCTCCTGCCTGGTTTCTTCAATCTCAGATTAAATGTTATTAATCTCAGGCAGGATTGAGTTTACGTAAACAGCAGTTTAGTTTCTCTATTAAAATACGAAGATATTTTCATTGGTCGATCTTTTCGTTGGGCTACACAATCCAGATCTGACTCATAGGACTTCATTCTGTCTCGACATGGAGGGTCATAACCACAGTCAAAAGTTTCAGACATTACGGTTTTTGGTTTCAACTCTGGCGTTTTCAATGAAACTGATGTCCGAAGTGGAAATGTCACTTCCGATCTACGGGCGATCTACAACGCCTTGACTCCAGCTCAAGGTTTTCTACAAGGTCTTTCCACTGTGGCCTATATCAATTGTTCTGTGACACTTGTAGCTGGAGAGCCATCGGAACAGTATCGAACATATGCAGATGGCGGAATTTTGGATTCCGGCAATATCTGTCATCTCCAGTTCCAGAATGGGCAACTGGGAAGCGGACTTCCTGGATCTTCAGGCTGTTCTTCCTTAAAGTATGTGAAATCAACGGGGAATGTGAAATCAACGGGGATTTCTGGCTTTGGTGTGTCTATAACTAGCCGACATAGACCTCAGGGCTTCATTTGTACTGTGATCGTTTCGGGAGCCTCTTGTGGCAATCGTGGATGCCGTGTCAGCTCCTTGTCACTTTCATCTAGCATATTTATTCTGCCTCTGGCAAAATCTAGTGCGTACTTCAACGCATTTGACCAGTGGCTCTTTCGGTTTTCCTAATCCGCTTCGGATTTGCCTGTTGACTCTGTTCTGCAATGCTATAGGCCAGAGTGACCAGGGCTCCTTACAGGGTACCTTTCCGGCCAGCTCTCCACTCTCAACCTTTACGTCATCACCGGGATTTTGTCTATTCTGCCAGTGACGGCGTGATAGTGGAGAACAACGTCATCAAGCCCTACTACGTTGCTGGCTCTCTAACCAATCACAGTGCCAGAACACTTGTCATCGTTTGTGTGTATTTAACGGTCACTCAGCTGGAGTTCTTAGTCCTTTCCGCCTCTTATTTTTTCTACAACACAGTTGTCAGAACTACTTTGTCTTCTTATCTTAGCAGACTGGGTTCTGCTCTAGAATTTACTTTCCAGAATGGCTCCTGTTTCTCCTTTCCGACCTCTGGACTCTGGTTGAGTTGCGGTTTCTTTTCTCTTACAGTGTTTTTGTTTATGCAGTTAGGGTGGTTTTACTTACAAACCACAAGTTGTATCGTTTTTCCTCTCCTTCAGCACATTGGGCTTCTTGTGTCGTCCCGGGCTTGTCCAGGGCGGGTCGGTACTTGGCCTTATTGGTTGTCGTTCGAACCTTAACTCTTAACTTGTTGGGTTTGTTTGCTACGCCCAAGCGTGGCTGGCTGGCCAATAAGAACAGGGTGATGTGCTGGGTTAATTCTGCTATTCAGCAGGCTTAGGTTTCTTAGGCGTTGCCTGTTCCTGATTCCTTAGGGGCTCATTCGACTCGACCTGTTGGAGCCTCTTGGGCTGTTCGCAGTGGTGTATTCGTCGAGCAGCTGGGTAGAGCGACGACCTGGTCGTCCGTACATACCTTCACGAAGTTCTTCCGTTTTTCATACTTTTGATTTGGAGACTGCCTCTGTTGGGCATCAAATTTTGCAGACTGCTATGTCGTCTGTGTCTCCCTCCTCTAATTAGCTTGCTTTGGGAAATCCCATTAGTAAGTGCGCAGCGTCCCCCAGATGGATGAAAGAGAAATTGGGATTTTTGTTTACTTACCGTAAAATCTCTTTCTCTGATTCCATCTGGGGGACGCTGCGATCCCTCCCATATATATATATTCTGTTCTGCCTCTTCCGGCTTTGCTAAACGTTAACTGAGGTAATCTGCTGAGCAGGAAGGAGATGGGAGGGGTTAGAGGGGGGAGGAGTTAGTTTTTTATAGATTCTGTGCCAAACTCCCATCCCACACACTCTAACCCATTAGTAAGTGCGCAGCGTCCCCCAGATGGAATCAGAGAAAGAGATTTTACGGTAAGTAAACAAAAATCCCTATTTTGCGGACGTGGCAGAGGAACAGCCACGCCTGGTAGACGGGGTCGTGGACGTGGTTTCCAACAAACCAACACAAGTCGTCAGGACGCTAAGGTCACCGACAAGCCAGTGGCATGACGGGCTACCAGCCAATCTCGGTTCTCCGATTGTGGGAGCACGCCTTCAGACGTTCCATTTGGCGTGGTTCCAGACATCCGCGGATGGGTGGATCCGCAATTTAGTGTTAAGAGGTTACAGAATAGAGTTCGACTGTCTTCCGCCACTGCGGTTTTTCAAGACAGGACTGCCTCTGTCGGACGACAAGAGGGCGGTTCTGCAAATTGCCATTCAGTCCCTACTGGATTCAGCAGTTTTGATTCCGGTCCCTTTACACCAACAGGGTCAGGGTTATTATTCCAGTCTGTTTGTGGTACCGAAGCCGGATAGCTCAGTCAGGCCAATATTGAACTTAAAGGGTCTCAATCGGTACGTAACTTACTACAGATTCAAGATGGAATCTCTGCGCTCAGTGATTGCAGGTTTAGAGCCAAAGGAATTCATGATTGCGCTAGATCTCAAGGATGCGTACTTACACATTCCGATTTGGCAGCCTCATCAGAGGTTCTTGCGGTTTGCATTAGAGATGAGCGCCGGAAATTTTTCGGGTTTTGGTTTTGGGTTCGGTTCCGCGGCCGTGTTTTGGGTTCGACCGCGTTTTGGCAAAACCTCACCGAATTTTTTTTGTCGGATTCGGGTGTGTTTTGGATTCGGGTGTTTTTTTAAAAAAACCCTAAAAAACAGCTTAAATCATAGAATTTGGGGGTAATTTTGATCCCAAAGTATTATTAACCTCAAAAAACATAATTTACACTCATTTTCAGCCTATTCTGAACACATCACACCTCACAATATTATTTTTAGTCCTAAAATTTGCACCGAGGTCGCTGTGTGAGTAAGATAAGCGACCCTAGTGGCCGACACAAACACCGGGCCCATCTAGGAGTGGCACTGCAGTGTCACGCAGGATGGCCCTTCCAAAAAACCCTCCCCAAACAGCACATGACGCAAAGAAAAAAAGAGGCGCAATGAGGTAGCTGACTGTGTGAGTAAGATTAGCGACCCTAGTGGCCGACACAAACACCGGGCACATCTAGGAGTGGCACTGCAGTGTCACGCAGGATGTCCCTTCCAAAAAACCCTCCCCAAACAGCACATGACGCAAAGAAAAAAAGAGGCGCAATGAGGTAGCTGTGTGAGTAAGATTAGCGACCCTAGTGGCCGACACAAACACCGGGCCCATCTAGGAGTGGCACTGCAGTGTCACGCAGGATGTCCCTTCCAAAAAACCCTCCCCAATCAGCACATGATGCAAAGAAAAAGAAAAGAAAAAAGAGGTGCAAGATGGAATTATCCTTGGGCCCTCCCACCCACCCTTATGTTGTATAAACAAAACAGGACATGCACACTTTAACCAACCCATCATTTCAGTGACAGGGTCTGCCACACGACTGTGACTGATATGACGGGTTGGTTTGGACCCCCCCCAAAAAAGAAGCAATTAATCTCTCCTTGCACAAACTGGCTCTACAGAGGCAAGATGTCCACCTCATCTTCACCCTCCGATATATCACCGTGTACATCCCCCTCCTCACAGATTATCAATTCGTCCCCACTGGAATCCACCATCTCAGCTCCCTGTGTACTTTGTGGAGGCAATTGCTGCTGGTCAATGTCTCCGCGGAGGAATTGATTATAATTCATTTTAATGAACATCATCTTCTCCACATTTTCTGGATGTAACCTCGTACGCCGATTGCTGACAAGGTGAGCGGCGGCACTAAACACTCTTTCGGAGTACACACTTGTGGGAGGGCAACTTAGGTAGAATAAAGCCAGTTTGTGCAAGGGCCTCCAAATTGCCTCTTTTTCCTGCCAGTATAAGTACGGACTGTGTGACGTGCCTACTTGGATGCGGTCACTCATATAATCCTCCACCATTCTATCAATGTTGAGAGAATCATATGCAGTGACAGTAGACGACATGTCCGTAATCGTTGTCAGGTCCTTCAGTCCGGACCAGATGTCAGCATCAGCAGTCGCTCCAGACTGCCCTGCATCACCGCCAGCGGGTGGGCTCGGAATTCTGAGCCTTTTCCTCGCACCCCCAGTTGCGGGAGAATGTGAAGGAGGAGATGTTGACAGGTCGCGTTCCGCTTGACTTGACAATTTTGTCACCAGCAGGTCTTTCAACCCCAGCAGACCTGTGTCTGCCGGAAAGAGAGATCCAAGGTAGGCTTTAAATCTAGGATCGAGCACGGTGGCCAAAATGTAGTGCTCTGATTTCAACAGATTGACCACCCGTGAATCCTTGTTAAGCGAATTAAGGGCTGCATCCACAAGTCCCACATGCCTAGCGGAATCGCTCCGTGTTAGCTCCTTCTTCAATGCCTCCAGCTTCTTCTGCAAAAGCCTGATGAGGGGAATGACCTGACTCAGGCTGGCAGTGTCTGAACTGACTTCACGTGTGGCAAGTTCAAAGGGCATCAGAACCTTGCACAACGTTGAAATCATTCTCCACTGCACTTGAGACAGGTGCATTCCACCTACTATATCGTGCTCAATTGTATAGGCTTGAATGGCCTTTTGCTGCTCCTCCAACCTCTGAAGCATATAGAGGGTTGAATTCCACCTCGTTACCACTTCTTGCTTCAGATGATGGCAGGGCAGGTTCAGTAGTTTTTGGTGGTGCTCCAGTCTTCTGTACGTGGTGCCTGTACGCCGAAAGTGTCCCGCAATTTTTCTGGCCACCGACAGCATCTCTTGCACGCCCCTGTCGTTTTTTAAAAAATTCTGCACCACCAAATTCAAGGTATGTGCAAAACATGGGACGTGCTGGAATTTGCCCATATTTAATGCACACACAATATT
Organism: Pseudophryne corroboree; assembly: GCF_028390025.1. Taxonomy (NCBI): domain Eukaryota; kingdom Metazoa; phylum Chordata; class Amphibia; order Anura; family Myobatrachidae; genus Pseudophryne; species Pseudophryne corroboree. The sequence goes on along the minus strand of NC_086452.1, from coordinate 428,815,295 downwards.
GCTGGCGTTGTCCGATGCCACAAATCCACAGGAGAGTCCAATTGGGGTAAGCCATTCCGCGATGATCTTCCTCAGTTGCCGTAAGAGGTTTTCAGCTGTGTGCGTATTCTGGAAAGCGGTGATACAAAGCGTAGCCTGCCTAGGAAAGAGTTGGCGTTTGCGAGATGCTGCTACTGGTGCCGCCGCTGCTGTTCTTGCGGCGGGAGTCCATACATCTACCCAGTGGGCTGTCACAGTCATATAGTCCTGACCCTGCCCTGCTCCACTTGTCCACATGTCCGTGGTTAAGTGGACATTGGGTACAACTGCATTTTTTAGGAGACTGGTGAGTCTTTTTCTGACGTCCGTGTACATTCTCGGTATCGCCTGCCTAGAGAAGTGGAACCTAGATGGTATTTGGTAACGGGGGCACACTGCCTCAATAAATTGTCTAGTTCCCTGTGAACTAACGGCGGATACCGGACGCACGTCTAACACCAACATAGTTGTCAAGGACTCAGTTATCCGCTTTGCAGTAGGATGACTGCTGTGATATTTCATCTTCCTCGCAAAGGACTGTTGAACAGTCAATTGCTTACTGGAAGTAGTACAAGTGGGCTTACGACTTCCCCTCTGGGATGACCATCGACTCCCAGCGGCAACAACAGCAGCGCCAGCAGCAGTAGGCGTTACACGCAAGGATGCATCGGAGGAATCCCAGGCAGGAGAGGACTCGTCAGACTTGCCAGTGACATGGCCTGCAGGACTATTGGCATTCCTGGGGAAGGAGGAAATTGACACTGAGGGAGTTGGTGGGGTGGTTTGCGTGAGCTTGGTTACAAGAGGAAGGGATTTACTGGTCAGTGGACTGCTTCCGCTGTCACCCAAAGTTTTTGAACTTGTCACTGACTTATTATGAATGCGCTGCAGGTGACGTATAAGGGAGGATGTTCCGAGGTGGTTAACGTCCTTACCCCTACTTATTACAGCTTGACAAAGGGAACACACGGCTTGACACCTGTTGTCCGCATTTCTGGTGAAATACCTCCACACCGAAGAGCTGATTTTTTTGGTATTTTCACCTGGCATGTCAACGGCCATATTCCTCCCACGGACAACAGGTGTCTCCCCGGGTGCCTGACTTAAACAAACCACCTCACCATCAGAATCCTCCTGGTCAATTTCCTCCCCAGCGCCAGCAACACCCATATCCTCCTCATCCTGGTGTACTTCAACACTGACATCTTCAATCTGACTATCAGGAACTGGACTGCGGGTGCTCCTTCCAGCACTTGCAGGGGGCATGCAAATAGTGGAAGGCGCATGCTCTTCACGTCCAGTGTTGGGAAGGTCAGGCATCGCAAACGACACAATTGGACTCTCCTTGTGGATTTGGGATTTCAAAGAACGCACAGTTCTTTGCGGTGCTTTTGCCAGCTTGAGTCTTTTCAGTTTTCTAGCGAGAGGCTGAGTGCTTCCATCCTCATGTGAAGCTGAACCACTAGCCATGAACATAGGCCAGGGCCTCAGCCGTTCCTTGCCACTCCGTGTGGTAAATGGCATATTGGCAAGTTTACGCTTCTCCGACGACAATTTTATTTTAGGTTTTGGAGTCCTTTTTTTTCTGATATTTGGTGTTTTGGATTTGACATGCTCTGTACTATGACATTGGGCATCGGCCTTGGCAGACGACGTTGCTGGCATTTCATCGTCTCGGCCATGACTAGTGGCAGCAGCTTCAGCACGAGGTGGAAGTGGATCTTGATCTTTCCCTAATTTTGGAACCTCAACTTTTTTGTTCTCCATATTTTATAGGCAGAACTAAAAGGCACCTCAGGTAAACAATGGAGATGGATGGATTGGATACTAGTATACAATTATGGACGGACTGCCACGGTTAGGTGGTATAAAAAAACCACGGTTAGGTGGTATATATTATAATAATAATACAATTATGGATGGACGGACTGCCTGCCGACTGCCGACACAGAGGTAGCCACAGCCGTGAACTACCGCACTGTACACTGGTTGATAAAGAGATAGTAGTATACTCGTAACAACTAGTATGACACTATGACGACGGTATAAAGAATGAAAAAAAAACCACGGTTAGGTGGTATATATTATAATAATAATACAATTATGGATGGACGGACTGCCTGCCGACTGCCGACACAGAGGTAGCCACAGCCGTGAACTACCGCACTGTACACTGGTTGATAAAGAGATAGTAGTATACTCGTAACAACTAGTATGACACTATGACGACGGTATAAAGAATGAAAAAAAAACCACGGTTAGGTGGTATATATTATAATAATAATACAATTATGGATGGACGGACTGCCTGCCGACTGCCGACACAGAGGTAGCCACAGCCGTGAACTACCGCACTGTACACTGGTTGATAAAGAGATAGTAGTATACTCGTAACAACTAGTATGACACTATGACGACGGTATAAAGAATGCAAAAAAAACCACGGTTAGGTGGTATATATTATAATAATAATACAATTATGGATGGACGGACTGCCTGCCGACTGCCGACACAGAGGTAGCCACAGCCGTGAACTACCGCACTGTACACTGGTTGATAAAGAGATAGTAGTATACTCGTAACAATTAGGATGACACTATGACGGTATAAAGAATGAAAAAAAAACCACGGTTAGGTGGTAGGTATATAATAATAAATAATACAATTCTGGTCGGACGGACTGCCTGCCGTGTGCCGACACAGAGGTAGCCACAGCCGTGAACTACCGCACTGTACACTGGTTGATAAAGAGATAGTAGTATACTCGTAACAATTAGGATGACACTATGACGGTATAAAGAATGAAAAAAAAACCACGGTTAGGTGGTAGGTATATAATAATAAATAATACAATTCTGGTCGGACGGACTGCCTGCCGTGTGCCGACACAGAGGTAGCCACAGCCGTGAACTACCGCACTGTACACTGGTTGATAAAGAGAGAGTAGTATACTCGTAACAATTAGGATGACACTATGACGGTATAAAGAATGAAAAAAAAACCACGGTTAGGTGGTAGGTATATAATAATAAATAATACAATTCTGGTCGGACGGACTGCCTGCCGTGTGCCGACACAGAGGTAGCCACAGCCGTGAACTACCGCACTGTACACTGGTTGATAAAGAGATAGTAGTATACTCGTAACAATTAGGATGACACTATGACGGTATAAAGAATGAAAAAAAAACCACGGTTAGGTGGTAGGTATATAATAATAAATAATACAATTCTGGTCGGACGGACTGCCTGCCGTGTGCCGACACAGAGGTAGCCACAGCCGTGAACTACCGCACTGTACTGTGTCTGCTGCTAATATAGACTGGTTGATATTTAAAGAGATATTAGTAGTATACAACAATACTATACTGGTGGTCAGGCACTGGTCACCACTCCTGCAGCAAAAGTGTGCACTGTTAATTAATATAATTGTACTCCTGGCTCCTGCTAACAACCTGCAGTGCTCCCCAGTCTCCCCCACAATTAATTATAAGCTTTTAATTTATACATTGATGACTGTGCAGCACACTGGGCTGAGCTGAGTGCACACAGACTGAGTCACACTGTGTGACTGACTGTGCTGTGTATCGTTTTTTTTTTCAGGCAGAGAACGGATATAGCAGAGAGAAGTGAACGGATATATTATATTAAATAAAAGTTAACTAGCAACTGCACTGGTCACTGACTGTGGTAAACTAACTCTGTCTGCGACTCTGCACAATCTCTCTCTATCTAATCTATCTATCTCTATTCTAATGGAGAGGACGCCAGACACGTCCTCTCCCTATCAATCTCAATGCACGAGTGAAAATGGCGGCGACGCGCGGCTCCTTATATAGAATCCGAGTCTCGCGATAGAATCCGAGCCTCGCGAGAATCCGACAGCGTCATGATGACGTTCGGGCGCGCTCGGGTTAACCGAGCAAGGCGGGAAGATCCGAGTCGCTCGGACCCGTGGAAAAAAAAGTGAAGTTCGTGCGGGTTCGGATTCAAAGAAACCGAACCCGCTCATCTCTAGTTTGCAATACGCCAGAACCATTACCAGTTTCAGGCTCTACCGTTTGGCCTCTCGTCAGCGCCTCGGGTATTCACCAAAGTGATGTCTGTGATGATAGCTCATCTCAGATCCCTGGGAGTGACAATAGTTCCGTATTTAGACGATCTGCTCATCAAAGCCCCGTCTCAACAGATGCTTCTCCAACATGCGCTGCTAACGTACAATGTACTGGTTCACCACAGTTGGATTGTCAACTTCAAGAAATCACATCTCATTCCGTCTCAAAGCCTTCAATTCCTAGGTATGATTCTCGATACAGTAAATCAAAGAATTTACCTACCACAACAGAAAGTACAGATTATTCGCCATCTGGTACAATTAGTGCTCAAGCCACGCACAGTCTCGGTACATTTGTGCATTCGCCTCTTAGGAACAATGGTGGCGGCTTTCGAAGCGCTTCAGTTCGGAAGATTAAACTCACGTCCATTTCAACTGGATGTGCTCGCACAGTGGTCGGGCTCGCATCTGCAGATTCACCACAGGGTGAGGTTGTCGGCAAGGGTGTCTCTACTCTGGTGGCTCAAGGTACACAATTTAACCGCAGGGAAACTGTTCGACGGCTGGAATTGGATAATTCTAACGACGGACGCGAGTCTCAGAGGTTGGGGAGCTGTAGTTCAAAATTGTCAGCTCCAGGGTCTCTTGGCGGATCACGAAAGATTGCTGTCTATAAATGACCTGGAACTCCGCGCAATTTACAATGCACTACGACAAGCAGTACACATGCTTCGCTCTCAGACTGTCCAAGTGCAGTCAGACAACGCAACGGCAGTCGCATACATCAACAAACAAGGAGGAACGAGAAGCCGCATGGCAATGCGGGAAGTAGCTTGAATCCTCAATTGGGCAGAATACCACCAGGTGATATTGTCGGCAGTGTTCATTCCGGGAGTGGACAACTGGGAGGCGGATTATCTCAGCCGTCGGGATTTTCATCCAGGAGAATGGGCATTAAATCCAGAGGTGTTTCACATGTTGGTTCAGCGGTGGGGTTACCCTCAGGTGGACCTGATGGCGTCTCGCCACAATCGCCAAACGCTCCAGTATGTGTCCAGAACGAGAGATCCAAAGGCAGTGGCGGTGGATGCTCTCACAATCGCTTGGCTGTACAGCCTAGTGTATCTGTTTCCACCGTTTCCGCTGCTCCCTCTGGTGCTAAAACGGATCAAAAGAGAGTCTGTCAGAGTCATACTAGTGGCTCCTCATTGGCCTCGAAGAGCTTGGTTCTCGGATCTCCACAGACTACTCGCAGACGATCCTTGGCCGCTCCCTCTACGTCCGGACTTGTTACAACAGGGTCCGTTCCTTTACCACGATTTAACGCGGCTGCGTTTGACGGGGTGGCTGTTGAGACCGCCCTCTTAAGAAGAGAGGGCATTCCGGAATCGGTTATACCAACCATGTTACGTGCTAGGATGCCAGTTACTGCAGCTCATTATTACAGAATTTGGCGTGCCTATATAGGTTGGTGTGAAGCTCGGAAGTTTCCGACATCAGCTTTCAAGTTATCCCGTCTTTTGTTATTTCTACAGACGGGGTTAGATGGAGGACTGCGTTTATCTACACTAAAGGTGCAGGTATCTGCGTTGTCAATTTATTTTCAAAGACGATTGGTTCTATTGCCGTCGGTACACACTTTTCTGCAAGGTGTCCTCAGAGTACGGCCTCCATTCATTCCACCTACAGCGCCATGGGACTTGAATCTGGTTTTAGATTTCTTACAGTCTTCATATTTTGAACCCTTACAGCAAGTGGATATAAAGTTTCTCACTTGGAAAACAATTTTTCTTCTAGCCTTAGTTTCGGCAAGGCGTGTTTCAGATTTGGGTGCCTTGTCATGCACCGTATTTGGTGTTTCATGATGACAGAGCGGAACTTCGGACGAATCCCGCTTTCTTACCAAAGGTAGTGTCATCTTTTCACATCAATCAACCAATAGTAGTTCCTGTGTTGACAGCACATTCTGGAACTCTGGATGTGGTACGCACATTACGAGTTTATGTATCCCAAACGTCTACAGTTCGTAAAACGGATACGTTGTTTGTTCTCTATGATGCTGCCAAGATGGGTTGGCCAGCTTCTAAGCAGACCTTATCCAGATGGATAAAACTGACCATACGTCAGGCTTACCTTCATGCTAGGTTACAGCCGCCTACATCAGTAACAGCTCATTCCACACGTTCTGTGGGAACTTCATGGGCAGCTGGTCGTGGAGCTTCTACGATGCAGCTTTGCCGTGCGGCTACATGGTCTTCCGTGCACACGTTTGTGCGCTTTTACAAGTTTGATACGTTTGCGGCATCAGCATCTAGCTTTGGCCGCCTAGTGTTACAGGTGCCAAACAGCTCTCCCGCCCACGGGGGAAGCTTTGGTACGTCCCAAGAGTACTCCAGTGACCCCTAGTGGATGAAAAAGAAAATAGGATTTTGGTACTTACCAGGTAAATCCTTTTCTTTGAATCCATAGGGGGCACTGGACGCCCACCCAGAGCAGTTTTTACCTGGTTTGTGGTAAGTTCAGGGGATCTTATGGTAACACACTCTCACCGACTGGTTCAAATTATCAAGTGCTGGTTATGGTGTCAACTGTTTAGTTGTCAGTAACGTTATGTGTCAACTTCATTGTTGTCCGTTATGTTATATGTAATACTCCATTGTCAACCTCTCTATAGCTCCTGTTCGGCTCAGTAAAAAACACTGAGGTACTCTGGGATATGGAGGGGTGGAGTGTTCTAAATTTAAATATTCAGTGCCCTGTTCCTATGGAGGCCGTCCATATCCCAAGAGTACTCCAGTGCCCCCTATGGATTCAAAGAAAAGGATTTACCTGGTAAGTACCAAAATACTATTTTTTTTAGCCCAATATCAATGTATCTTTTGCCGGGGGTTAAGGGAAGGTTGTATAGTTAAATATTTTTAGATCATAGTTACATAGTTGTTGAGGTTGAAAAAAGAAAAATGTCCATCGAGTTCAACCTGTATTATAAAATTTTATATCATTTAGGGGGGGCGTGGCTTGTGGCCTGACTGAGAGGACGTGCCCCTGGAGAGCTCCTGCTAATACAAGCTTCTATTTAATTTTAAAACTGCCCTCACGCTGCCTACAGACCCTAAATACTACCCTACACCACTATCTGCATATAAAGACACGTTGGGAGTGAGTTGCGGAGCCGGAGCACAGGCCTGCCCTGTGCTTGCAGGTTGCGGCCCTCCCCACGAGGTGAAGCCGGGACCTCAATTTCCGTCCACCCCCCCCCCCCCCCGTGAGAGATCGACCTCCGGCCGCCTTAAAATACCTCACCGAACCTACCCCGCCGTCCTGCTGGATGCCCCTTGCCTGGAGAGCCTTGGAAGTGGGGCTGAGGTGAGCCGGAGAGCCCCGGGAGCTGCGAGACCGGAGACTAGCGGCACTGAGAAGGTCCGGTGGCGGCGGCCATCTTGGTTGTGGCGTCTGCCGGAAAGCAGGCGCCGCATTGAAACAACCGGCGGGCCGCGGCGGTGACAGAGGGGGCTTAGCGGAGGGTGCAGAGGACACCCAGTGATTAAATAGGGTCTGGCCCCACAGAAATCTGGATGAACCAAGTAGAGGGGGGAAAAAAGAAAGAGAAGCTGCACAGTTCGGACGGCGGCCATCTTGGAGGTGGCAGGTTAGGCCCCTCTCCCCTGAATTGTGCTGCCCCCGCTGGAGATAAATGGAAATACACTCCTTATATCACCAGATCTACTTCAACTGATTTATCATCCCTGATCCCTCACCCTGCAGCTGCTGCTATACCTTTCCATAATTCCATAATTCCAGAGAAAGGGGTGTGTTAAACCGGGACGCTCTCCTGGGGATCCCTCTCACTGATTTCACAGATTATTAGGACCTAGGTCCTGTAAACGATGTAGCACTACGGATGCCTGACTTCCTCCCTCACCCGGACCAATTGTTGAACACGTAACATCCACGTTCACCTCTCTCGACACCAATCCTTAAACGGTCGTTTTTATACTACCAGATATTATGAGCAGAGCGAACACCAGAGCAAAAAAACCGGGAGCTTCACAGGATATCTCGCAACATTTCTCACGCCGGGAAAAACTGTCTGAAACCTCATCTCCACCCCCATCAATGCCTACCCCCATCATGGATCAGACGGAAGCACCTTCAACCAAAGCGGATATTCAATCCCTTCAAAACATGATCTTAGACCTTAAGAATTCCTTCACGTCAGCCCTTCAATCAGCGATCGGGAAAATAAAATCAGATATGGCGGCTCTAGACTCCCGCACAACCGCGCTGGAATCAAGGGAAGACCACCAACAGAACTTCCGTAAACAAGTGGGCGAAGACATGAACTACCTATCCAGCGAGCTGGAAATCCTCAAGGATAAGGTTGAGGATAGCGAAAATCGCGAAAGACGTAACAATTTACGCGTCCGCAATATTCCAGAATCTGTCTCAACTTCCGAACTGGAACCATACCTCCGACGCTTGTTCCTGCAATTGGTCCCGTCGCTTACGGATTCAGCTATTTCGATTGAAAGAGCGCACCGCGCCCTGAGACCTAAACCGAAGGACTCGGACCCTCCTCGCGACGTAATCCTACGGTTTCTGTCCTTTAAGATCAAAAATAGTATCACACTGGCGTGCAGGAATTCAACCACAATTTTATTTGAAGACTCCCGGATTCAGATTTACCAAGACTTGTCACCGGTGACCATTGCCAAACGGCGTTATTTACGTGCCGTCACCTCTACACTGCGCGACAATGGATACAAATACCGCTGGGGTTTTCCTTTTCGCCTCATTGTGGAGATTGATGGCAAAGTTCACACCATCCGCTCTCCTGATGAAGGGGACAAGCTTCTCCGAAAATTGCAGTTGCCCCCGGTTGCTACTTCATAATTTTGCTGCTCATTACGTTTACGTTTATGTTTGAACGCTGCGTTTTTACAACGTCTAGTATGATTGATTTTGCTCTCAACTTTGCTCAAATGCCATGTAATCCATGTTTTTGATATCGTATTGGTATATTGACGACCCTTTTACTGTTTTAACATAATGCTTTTGTTGGCGGACTTTTATACCCCGCGTAAAGCAACGTTCTTGTTTGGTTTCGCCGATCTGGCGGGCGACCAGGAGACGTGGCCCGGTGGCTAGTGTCCTGGACTGACCCCACTTTTGACACCATGGAGCCTGTCTCCGGGCGCCGGCCTGTTCGGAGACGTTATTGTAAGCTCTATTGTTATTAGGTTATTACCCTATTGATACTAGCTGTAACATGCTTACTTTTTTGCTAACATTTGGTATCTGGGACTGATCCGCCCCAGAGCTAAGTTTTGGATAGCTACATATAAGTCCATTATTATTATTTTTGGTGTAATTATGGTCTCGGGTGGGGGGTGTCGGGTCTCTGTCTTGACACATCCTCCCCCGACTCATAGGGATCAAAGGTACTTTCAAACATAGTGGGTTGATACCCTCTTTTGCTATACTGCATTTACATCCCGCAAGTGAGCTCTTTCTCTCACCTAGAGCTCAATCTTGGCAGTCGAGTATCCTGCCTACTGGATACTACGCCTGCTTATTTCTTTTCTCTTTCTCCTTTGCTCCTCTTTCTTCTATTATCTTCCTCCCTTAGACCCCCGTCACGAGACAGTGGCAAGCTGACATATCTGTGTTCACCGACAAATAGGCCTAGTTATTAAGTACTGTTCGTGTACAGTAACATACATTTTCATTCTCCTCTTTATATCTTTCTCTTTGGTTCTTCTTGTCTACCCTAGCAGAGTCCGGGATCTTAGGGGTTACCAGCGAACCACCCCCACTCTTGCTTTAACCATGCCGTTAACATGCCTGTCCATCAATGTTAAGGGTCTGAATACTCCCCAGAAACGCTCACATCTCCACAGATCTCTTAAAACATTAAAAGGTGATGTGGTTTTCTTACAGGAGACACATTTGAAAGCTGACTCCCATCCCTCCCTGACGTCTAAACTATTTCCTATGGCCTGGTACTCTAATCATACAGCAAAAAGACATGGGGTGGCCATACTGGTAAAAGGGTCAGTCCCCTTCCAATTTCTAGATTGTAAACACGACAACGAGGGACGCTACATAATGGTACGAGGAAAAATTGGACACGAGGAGGATACCTTGGCTAATCTATACGCTCCAAACACTGCCCAATCTAAATTCTTCCGTAAGTTTTTTCACGACCTCTACTCATATAGAAGAGGTAAAACACTAGTCGGAGGTGACTTTAACATGGCTCTCACAAACATGGACAGATCCGGTCCTTTGCGCAGCGGTCAAACCCTAAACTCCTCAGTACTACACAGGTGCATGGCCGAGGCTGGTTTGTTCGATGTATGGCGTTTTCTTAACCCGACCACCAGAGACTACACTTTTTATTCCAACCCACATGACGTGTACTCGCGTATTGATATGTTTCTGAGTTGTGCACCCCTATCCCGGACCGCTCATTCTTCCTCGATAATCCCACTTACCTGGACTGACCACGCAGCTTTAGCTGCGGCATTTGACATTTTTGATATCCCTGACGGCAGACCGACGTGGAGACTTAATGAGACGTTATTGAAGATTCCTAAATTCCAAGACTTAATTAAAACTGAGCTTAGAAACTATTTTGCGGTTAATGTGGAAAGTGACTGCAGCATAGCCACTATTTGGGAAGCCCATAAGGCGGTCATCAGGGGGTCTATTATACAATTTGCATCCCACCGTAAGAGAAGTCGGGAAAACCAAATTGCTTTATTAACAAATAACATTGCAAAATTGGATCAGGAACACAAACGCACACGCTCTAAAAAAACTCTAGCCGAACTTTCTAAGGCACGCGACGGCCTACAATCACTTTTGGCGGAGAACGTCGAGCGCTCACTTCGATGGGCTAACCAAACGTTTTATGATAAAAGTAATAAAGCACACACCTTGTTGGCCAATCGCTTGCGCGCCAAAAAGGCTAACCAATGCATCCACTCTATAAAACAGCCCTCAGGTAATACCACTTACGATCCCAAAAAAATTAACAGTGTCTTTTTTGATTATTATAAGACACTCTATAATCTTGATCCCCCGTCCGACTCTTTAGCACAAGCCGATCAGACACAACAATACCTAGACGCATGCGCTCTCCCTCGGTTAGACGAGGAGACTAATACTGCTCTCAATGCCGACATATCTGCTGAGGAAATTGAGGCTGCATTAAAAACCCAGAAACCCTCCAAAGCACCTGGCCCGGATTGCTATCCGATGGTGTACTATAAAACTTTCGCCCCTCAACTTATTCCTCATATGGTTTCTCTGTTTAACAAAATACTCCAGGGCACACTATTTCACCCGGACTCCACGACATCCCGTATTATAGTGATCCCAAAACCCGGAAAGGATCCCTCGTATTGCTCAAACTACAGACCCATATCTTTGATAAACACCGATCTCAAACTTTTTGCCAAAATACTGGCTTCACGCCTAAACGCTGTGCTGCCGTCACTAATAGACCCTGATCAAGTAGGATTTGTTCCCGGCCGTCAGGCCTCGGACAACACCAGACGTATTGTTAACTTGATTCACCAAATAAACACGACAAAAATACCAGCGATTGCTCTGGCTCTAGACGCCGAAAAGGCATTTGATCGCATCTCTTGGCCCTTTTTGTTTTCTACCTTGTCCGCATTCGGCTTCCATGGACACTTTATCACAGCAATAGCGGCTCTCTATTCTAACCCCTCATCAGCGGTCCTGACCAATGGCCTGAGCTCACGTCGAATCAACTTGAAGAATGGTACTAGGCAGGGATGCCCTCTCTCACCCCTACTTTTCGCCCTATGCATTGAACCTCTTGCAGCCCGAATCAGACTTAATACGGATATTGGGGGCGTTACAGTGGGTCAGAATCCGTATAAAATATCATTGTTTGCTGACGACGTATTCTTGACTCTCACTAACCCTTTGATATCCCTCCCTAACTTACAAAGAGAACTACTCTTATATGGTTCCCTCTCTGGCTACAAAATAAACCACACCAAATCCGAGGCTCTTACATTTAACGTTCCACCACATACCCATAGGATCTTAACGTCTTCTTTCCCCTTTATTTGGAGACCCTCGGCTATTAAATACCTTGGCATATTTATTACTAAATCCTACACCAGCCTATTTCAAGCTAATTATGTTCCCATAATTAAAACTCTCACACAAGACCTAGATAAATGGAACCGTTTATTCATTTCATGGATCGGAAGGATCAATGCCCTAAAAATTAATCTCCTCCCCCGTCTTCTTTACCTGTTTCAGACCATCCCAATAATGGTGCCCCGAGTGACTCTGGCGTCCTTGCAATCACAGTGCAACAAATTTGTTTGGGCTCAGCGTAAATCTCGACTAAGACGAGCTATGTTGACAAAGAGTGCCACCTCAGGAGGTTTGGGATACCCTGACCTTCAGGCTTATTTTAACGCATGTCACCTTAACCATATAGTGTCCTGGCACTCCCCCATAGGGATCAGAAAATGGGTAGATATCGAAAATTCACTATATCAGGATGTCCCCCTTGACTCTCTTACCTGGCTCCCCAGGTCCTGCAGACCAGCCTCGGCCTACTCAGTCCCCACGGTTAACTTCACACTCAGACTGTGGGATAAACTCCGCAGCACCCACAAACTATCTTCATACCCCTCACCCTTATCACCCATCTGGGGTCACCCCGCCTTTCCCCCAGGGTGCGTGCAAAGAATAGCGGCCCCATGGCAATCTCAGGGTATCACGAGATTCTTACATGTTAAAGGCCTCTCAGCACCGTCCACTTTTGGAGAAATTCAAGAATGCTTTGGTATTCCATCCTCGTGTCAATACCAATATATCCAAATTCTCAGCTTCCTCAAGTCTCAGCTTAAAACCACCCCACTAAAAACACCCACCTCCTATGAGCATATGTGCTTATGTTCAATCGGCAAAAAGGGGAATATCTCAACAATATACAACTCAATCTTGGCACCAGACCCCCCAATCCGAGAACCCCACGAAATGGCCTGGGAATCAGATCTCTCCCATCCGTTGGAAGACGATCAATGGGAGGAAATTAGAATGCGTATAGCTAAGGCTTCTATCAGTGTAGCACTTAAGGAAACATGTTATAAGGTCTACACTAGGTGGTATCTGGTCCCCTCCAGGCTTCACGCCATTTTCTCTAACGTCCTAAGTGGATGCTGGGGACTCCGTAAGGACCATGGGGAATAGCGGCTCCGCAGGAGACTGGGCACATCTAAAGAAAGCTTTAGGACTATCTGGTGTGCACTGGCTCCTCCCCCTATGACCCTCCTCCAAGCCTCAGTTAGATCTCTGTGCCCGAACGAGAAGGGTGCACACTAGGGGCTCTCCTGAGCTTCTTAGTGAAAGTTTTAGTTTAGGTTTTTTATTTTCAGTGAGACCTGCTGGCAACAGGCTCACTGCATCGAGGGACTAAGGGGAGAAGAAGCGAACTCACCTGCGTGCAGAGTGGATTGGGCTTCTTAGGCTACTGGACATTAGCTCCAGAGGGACGATCACAGGCCCAGCTTGGATGGTTCCCAGAGCCGCGCCGCCGGCCCCCTTACAGAGCCAGAAGGCAGAAGAGGTCCGGAAAATCGGCGGCAGAAGACGTCCTGTCTTCAACAAGGTAGCGCACAGCACTGCAGCTGTGCGCCATTGCTCTCAGCACACTTCGGTCACTGAGGGTGCAGGGCGCTGGGGGGGGGCGCCCTGAGACGCAATAGAAACACCTTGGATGGCAAAAAATGCATCACATATAGCTCCTGGGCTATATGGATGCATTTAACCCCTGCCAGAATACATAGAAAAACGGGAGATAAGGCCGCCGATAAGGGGGCGGAGCCTATCTCCTCAGCACACTGGCGCCATTTTCCCTCACAGCTCCGTTGGAGGGAAGCTCCCTGGCTCTCCCCTGCAGTCACTACACTACAGAAAGGGTTAAAAAAGAGAGGGGGGCACTAATTAGGCGCAGTATTAACTATACAGCAGCTATAAGGGGAAAAACACTTATATAAGGTTATCCCTGTATATATATAGCGCTCTGGTGTGTGCTGGCAAACTCTCCCTCTGTCTCCCCAAAGGGCTAGTGGGGTCCTGTCCTCTATCAGAGCATTCCCTGTGTGTGTGCTGTATGTCGGTACTTTTGTGTCGACATGTATGAGGAGAAAAATTATGTGGAGACGGAGCAGATTGCCTGTAATAGTGATGTCACCCCCTAGGGGGTCGACACCTGAGTGGATGAACTGTTGGAAGGAATTACGTGACAGTGTCAGCTCTGTATAAAAGACAGTGGTTGACATGAGACAGCCGGCTACTCAGCTTGTGCCTGTCCAGACGTCTCATAGGCCGTCAGGGGCTCTAAAGCGCCCGTTACCTCAGATGGCAGATATAGACGCCGACACGGATACTGACTCCAGTGTCGACGGTGAAGAGACGAATGTGACTTCCAGTAGGGCCACACGTTACATGATTGAGGCAATGAAAAATGTTTTACACATTTCTGATAATACGAGTACCACCAAAAAAGGGGCATTATGTTCGGTGAGGAAAAACTACCTGTAGTTTTCCTGAATCTGAGAAATTAAATGAGGTGTGTGATGATGCGTGGGTTTCCCCCGATAACAACTGATAATTTCTAAAATGTTATTGGCATTATATCCTTTCCCGCCAGAGGTTAGGGTGCGTTGGGAAACACCCCCTAGGGTGGATAAAGCGCTCACACGCTTGTAAGGGCTCTACCTTCGCCTGAGATGGCCGCCCTTAAGGATCCTGCTGATAGAAAGCAGGAGGGTATCCTAAAAGGTATTTACACACATACTGGTGTTATACTGCGACCAGCAATCGCCTCAGCCTGGATGTGCAGTGCTGGGTTGGCGTGGTCGGATTCCCTGACTGAAAATATTGATACCCTAGATAGGGACAGTATATTTTTGCCTATAGAGCATTTAAAAGATGCATTTCTATATATGCGTGATGCACAGCGGAATATTTGCCGACTGGCATCAAGTCTAAGCGCGTTGTCCATTTCTGCCAGTAGAGGGTTATGGACACGTCAGTGGTCAGGTGATGCGTATTCCAAACGGCATTTGGAAGTATTGCTTTATTAAGGGGAGGAGTTATTTGGGGTCGGTCTTTCAGACCTGGTGGCCACGGCAACAGCTGGGAATTCCACGTTTGTACCCCAGGTCGCCTCTCAACATGAGAAGACGCCGTATTATCAGACGCAGTCTTTTCGTGGACAAGCGGGCAAAAGGTTCCTCATTTCTGCCCCGTGACAGAGGGAGAGGAAAAAGGCTGCAGAAATCAGCCAGTTCCCAGGAACAGAAACCCTCTCCCGCCTCTGCCAAGCCCTCAGTATACGCTGGGGCTTTACAAGCAGAATCAGGCACGGTGGGGGGGCCCGTCTCAATGAATTTCAGCGCGCAGTGGGCTCACTCGCAAGTAGACCCCTGGATCCTTCAGGTGATATCTCAGGGGTACAAATTAGAATTCGAGACGTCTCCCCCTCGCCGTTTCCTAAAGTCGGCTTTACCGATGTCTCCTTCTGACAGGGAGACAGTTTTGGAAGCCATTCACAAGCTGTATTCCCAGCAGGTGATAATCAAGATACCCCTCCTGCAACAGGGAACGGGGTATTATTCCACACTGTTGTGGTACCGAAGCCGGACGGCTCGGTGAGACCGATTCTAAATCTAAAATCTTTGAACACTTACATACAGAGGTTCAAATTCAAGATTGAGTCACTCAGAGCAGTGATTGCGAACCTGGAAGAAAGGGACTACATGATGTCTCGGGACATCAAGGATGCTTACCTTCATGTCAAAATTTACCCTTCTCACCAAGGGTACCTCAGGTTTATGGTACAGAACTGTCACTATCAGTTCAGACGCTGCCGTATGGATGGTCCACGGCACCCCGGGTCTTTACCAAGGTAATGGCCGAATTGATGATATTCCTTCGAAGGAAGTGAATTTAGTTATCCCTTACTTGGACAATTCCCTGATAAGGGTAAGATCCAGGGAACAGTTGGAGGTCGGTGTAGCACTATCTCAGGTAGTGTTGCGGCAGCACGATTGGTTTCTCAATATTCCAAAATCGCACCTGGTTCCGACGACGTGTCTTCTGTTCCTAGGGATGATCCTGGACACAGTCCAGAAAAAGGTGTTTCTCCCGGAGGAGAAAGCCAGGGAGTTATCCGAGGTAGTCAGGAACCTCCTAAAACCGAGCCAAGTCTCAGTGCATCAATGCACAAGGGTTCTGGGTAAAATGGTGGCTTCCTACGAAGCAATCCCATTCGGCAGATTCCACGCAAGAACTTTCCAGTGGGACATGCTGGACAAATGGTCCGGGTCGCATCTTCAGATGCATCAGCGGATAACCCTGTCACCAAGGACAAGGGTGTCCCTCCTGTGGTGGTTGCAGAGTGCTCATCTTCTAGAGGGCCGCAGATTAGGCATTCAGGACTGGGTCCTGGTGACCACGGATGCCAGCCTGCGAGGCTGGGGAGCAGTCACACAGGGAAGGAATATCCAGGGCTTATGGTCAAGCCTGGAGACATCACTTCACATAAATATCCTGAAGCTAAGGGACATTTACAATGCTCTAAGCTTAGCAAGACCTCTGCTTCAAGGTCAGCCGGTGTTGATCCAGTCGGACAACATCACGGCAGTCACCCACGTAAACAGACAGGGTGGCACAAGAAGCAGGAGGGCAATGGCAGAAGCTGCAAGGATTCTTCGCTGGACGGAAAATCATGTGATAGCACTGTCAGCAGTATTCATTCCGGGAGTGGACAACTGGGAAGCAGACTTCCTCAGCACGACCTCCACCCGGGAGAGTGGGGACTTCACCCAGAAGTCTTCCACATGATTAAAAACTCGACAGGTATTGCGCCAGGTCCAGGGACCCTCAGGCAATAAGCTGTAGACGCTCTGGTAACACCGTGGGTGTACCAGTCAGGGTATGTGTTCTCTCCTCTGCCTCTCATACCCAAGGTACTGAGATTGATAAGATGGAGAGGAGTAAGCACTATATTCGTGGTTCCGGATTGGCCAAGAAGGACTTGGTAACCGGAACTTCAAGAGATGCTCACGGAGGATCCGTGGCCTCTACCTCTAAGAAGGGACCTGCTCCAGCAAGGACCCTGTCTGTTCCAAGACTTACCGCGGCTGCGTTTGACGGCATGGCGGTTGAACGCCGGATCCTGAAGGAAAAAAGGCATTCCGGATGAAGTCATCCCTATCCTGATCAAAGCCAGGAAGGATGTAACCGCAAAACATTATCACCGCAATTGGCGAAAATATGTTGCGTGGTGCGAGGCCAGTAAGGCCCGACGGAGGAAATTCAACTGGGTCGATTCCTACATTTCCTGCAAACAAGAGTGTCTATGGGCCTGAAATTGGGGTCCATTAAGGTTCAAATTTCGGCCCTGTCAATTTTCTTCCAAAAAGAACTAGCTTCAGTCCCTGAAGTTCAGACGTTTGTAAAAGGGGTACTGCATATACAGCCTCCTTTTGTGCCTCCAGTGGCACTTTGGGATCTCAATGTAGTTTTGGGTTCCAAAAGTCACATTGGTTTGAACCACTTAAATCTGTGGAGTTAAAATATCTCACATGAAAAGTGGTCATGCTGTTGGCCCTGGCCTGGGCCAGGCGCGTGTCAGAATTGGCGGCTTTATCCTGAAAAAGCCCTTATCTGATTTTCCATTCGGACAGGGCGGAATTGAGGACTCATCCTCAGTTTCTCCCCAAGGTGGTTTCAGCGTTTCACCTGAACCAACCTATTGGTGGTGCCTGCGGCTACTAGGGACTTGGAGGCCTCCAAGTTGCTAGACGTTGTCAGTGCCCTGAAAATATATGTTCCAGGACGGCTGGAGTCAGGAAATCTGACTCGCTGTTTATCCTGTATGCACCCAACAAGCTGGGTGCTCCTGCTTCTAAGCAGACTATTGCTCGTTGGATTTGTAGTACAATTCAGCTTGCACATTCTGTGGCAGGCCTGCCACAGCCAAAAATCTGTAAATGCCCACTCCACAAGGAAGGTGGGCTCATCTTGGGCGGCTGCCCGAGTGGTCTCGGCTTTACAACTTTGCCGAGCAGCTACTTGGTCAGGAGCAAATACGTTTGTAAAATTCTACAAAATTGATATCCTGGCTGAGGAGGACCTGGAGTTCTCTCATTTGGTGCTGCAGAGTCATCCGCACTCTCCCGCCCGTTTGGGAGCTTTGGTATAATCCCCATGGTCCTTACGGAGTCCCCAGCATCCACTTAGGACGTTAGAGAAAATAAGAATTTACTTACCGATAATTCTATTTCTCATAGTCCGTAGTGGATGCTGGGCGCCCATCCCAAGTGCGGATTGTCTGCAATACTTGTACATAGTTATTGTTACAAAAATCGGGTTATTATTGTTGTGAGCCATCTTTCAGAGGCTCCTCTGTTATCATGCTGTTAACTGGGTTCAGATCACAGGTTATACGGTGTGGCTGGTATGAGTCTTACCCGGGATTCAAAATCCTTCCTTATTGTGTACGCTCGTCCGGGCACAGTATCCTAACTGAGGCTTGGAGGAGGGTCATAGGGGGAGGAGCCAGTGCACACCAGATAGTCCTAAAGCTTTCTTTAGATGTGCCCAGTCTCCTGCGGAGCCGCTATTCCCCATGGTCCTTACGGAGTCCCCAGCATCCACTACGGACTATGAGAAATAGAATTATCGGTAAGTAAATTCTTATTTTCCCCACAACATCAAATCTGTGCTGGAGACACTGTGGAGAGGAGGGAACTTTTTTTCACATATGGTGGACTTGCCCCTCTATCCGTCCCTTCTGGAACACGGTCGGAGCACTTATTGCTCAAACCTGCGAGCATACCTTTGACCCCTCTCCTGACATTGCTTTGCTTCACGCCCCCATACCGTCAATACCCAAAACCCAAGACAAGCTAATCATGCAACTTTGCATGGCGGCTAAAGCACTGATCGCTAAATGCTGGAAAGACCATAAGCCGCCCTCCAAGGCTGTACTGATGAATAAGATTAATCACATAGCCAATATGGAATACATTACAAGCCTAAGGAATAACACTGTGGCACAGTTCCACAACACCTGGTCTCCTTGGTACTTCGCCCGCTGTCTAGTGATGCCCGGACTCTGCTAATTCTGCTAATCCTGTTAATTTTCCTAATACTGATAATACTGCTAATATTAATAATATAGCTAATACTGCTACTATCACTAGCATTACTTTCTCCTCTAGCCCACTGATTGTCCCTCCTTATGGTATCAAACCAGAAGAATATCCCCAATCTCTTGCTTTCTTATAGGGAACCTTCTTAATCTTCCTCCTTTAATACCGCCCACTCTCTTGCTTCTCTACTCCCTTCCCCCTCCTCCTCTTTCTTGCTTCTATCCTCCATAGAATTACACTCAGTCTAGATATAGAATTGATTCGATAAATAAAAAATAAAATTGAGAATTGTTTAGGCTTACGAATAGACTTTTATATGACACATTTTGATGATACCGATTTGTTTTTATCGCCATAGAAATGTCTCTATTTAGACGGTATGTTATGTACACAACCTGTAACCAAGTTTAAGCCCTCAACCTGTACAACCTAACTATTGTTCATGTTATGGACACTGTTCATTCTCAATAAAAAAAATTCTAACTTTAAAATTTTATATCATTTAAATGTTGTATACTTGGATGTTTCTTTCAGTTAGGAATTTATCTAGTCCATTTGCACACTTGTTGATTGAGTCTACCATTACTACCTTCTCTGGCACAGAATTCCAAGTCCTTACTGCTCTTACTGTGAAGAACCCTTTTTGCCATTGTGTATGAAACCTTTTTTTCTTCTAACTTCAGGGAGTGTCCTGTGTAGCGGTTTTTTTTTATAAACCGATCGTCTGATAAATCCTTGTATTGTCCCTTTCTGTATTTAGAAATATTAATAATGTCCTTTCTCAGACGCCTCTTTTCCAGTGTAAACACATGTAACCTTTAGAGTCTTTCCTCATAATTCAGTGCCTCTAACCCCTTTACCAGTTTGGTGGCTCACCTCTGTACCCTTTCGAGTTCCAAGATATCTTTTTTTTTTTATAGTGAGGTATACAGATCTCTGCTAGATAGGGTAGAAAAGTGGTCAAAGGGTTAATACAGAGGTTCCCAAACTGTGTGCCGTGGCTCCCTGGGGTGCCTCGGGACACTTGCACGGGTGCCCTGGGTTGGTGGTCCAGGACCAATTCAAATTATTCATGGTCAATATAATAGGCAAAACCAGTGCTGGTGGCTGCCAGTAATAAACTATGTGGCCAAACAGAAGCAAATCCTGTCCCTCACCACACAACTGGCCCTAAGGAGGACATATAAACGCAATCTACTAAATGTAATATTTCTTTCTAAATTTCTCAATAAGAAATTTTTGGCCTAGGGGTGCCGTGAAAAAAAATCTGATATTCTAGGGCGCCGTGATTCAAAAAAGTTTGGAAACCACTGGGTTAATACATGAGGAAAGTTTGTTGTAAATGTAATGTTAGCTATGTCTGTTGATGAGCCACAGCTGTGTGGATATGAAGCAGGGGGGGTACCTGTAATCATGTCAGGAACAGTTTTACATACGCATATGATGATGAAGTGCCATTTGTAAGCCTAGAATGTGAGTGTTGTTTTGTTTTCTCCCGTAGCCCTGAATCAGTTGAAGCAAGTCCTGCAGTTAGTGGAAAGACCATCTATGCAACTCACAGTTACCCAGGCAGCCAGAGCCACGGATACCGGGGTCTGCCTTATGCAGTAAGTACAATGCGTTTCACTAGCCTGGCCCCAGCTCCTATGTAAGATAAAGTCTCCCATCCGTCTCGGGATTTCTCAATTCAGTCTCCCTGTGACCTCTCCCTCCACCAGTCACTCCATTCGCAGGGTCCTATCCAGAAAGTTCTTCTCGCTTGCTGTCCTTGCAGACTAGGTTAATGCAAAAGACAATAGGTGTTTTAGATTTAATCATATTTTGGACTTTTAAGATCTGCTTGATTAGGGTCTAGACACTTTCTGATATTCAGCCTCCTTATCCTGTTCATCATAGGGATATTCACAGCATGAGATAAGTGTGCTGTCCATGTGTGTAATGGGGTAGTGAGGGTGAGGCAGTGTCATGATGTGGGGAAATAGCCAGCCACAGAGCCATAGTGTATGAAGCAATAGTGCAGAGAATTGATGTGAGCCTTCAGTCATACTGATGCAGGAAGACTGTACTAGGAGCTGGCTTGTAGTCTTCTCCTGACCACACAGCTCATTCTGATGGCACTGGCGGTCAGGGACCAGACAACAGTGTTATGAGATGCAGCTTGTATAATCTGTTCAGCTGTTTTATTGTTGCTGGGAGAGGAGCCTTTCCATTTATATTTCTAGTAACTGATTGACTTTGCATTGTAAATCTGCATGTTTAAAAATCCATCCCTCCGCTATATAGGATCACAATTATGGAGCCCCACCACCACCAACACCACCTGCATCGCCACCTGTCCAGGCCATCATTCCCCGTGCAGAGCTCAATGGCATCCACTCACCGGAGGAGGAGCACTCTGGGGAAAGTGAGAGCTCCTCTGACGGAGAAGGGAGCCCCAACTGGTGTCACTGCAGTAACTCCACGGATGGCTTTCTTATCAAATGCGAGAAATGCAGGTGGGTCAGCCTTCCCGCCACCTCTGATGGCTTGTAACATGGCAAAATTAATACACGCTGCCACCAGAAATGGGCACCGGCGCCTCTCAGTGTGTTGGTAATCCCTTAGGTTGTTACAGTTGTCTTAATTGTACTTTTTGGGTTTTTTTCTTCTCAGGGGCGTGAACAGAAGTAAAGTTATCCAGCTGAATCGCCGTAAGCAAGACAACGTCTCCGGTACGTCGCCCGTTATCATTCTTATTACTAATATGATACGCCTGGAAGGATTAAGCTAACTGAAGTGTTGGACATACAGCTGGTAGTAAAACAGGCATGTGGGCAGATTGGCTCCTGTTTTGCCAGCTTTACAGTCACAAATCTAAATACATGTATCCTACGTCGGTTCCGTCTCCGTGTTATATTTTGACATAAGTCTCTATCAGTTTTGTCATATTTCGCTATCCACGTAACATGCTAATACTCATCATCTGTGCTCTGTACAGGAGGTGAGAGCAGTGCTACAGAGAGCTGGGATGAGGAGCTGTCTCCATCCACTGTGCTGTACACAGCCACCCAGCACACACCCACCAGCATTACTCTCACCGTCAACAGGGTCCGGAGAAGTAAACCGAAAAAGAGGAAGAAAAGCACAGAGAAAGCTCGGAATGCTCCAAAATCCAAAAAAGTAAAGGTAGAGAAACGCATTAATGCTGCTGTATCTCTTTGTCCACCATAAATGCTCGGATAGGAGGCTCTAATCTCAACTGTCCGCTACAAGTAATGGGTTAGATGGCTCTATAATCTCTTGTCCACCATAAGTGATGGGATAGGAGGCTCTATCTTCCCTTGTCCATCATAAGTGATGGGTTTAGGGGCTCTGCTCTCTCTCGCCCACCATAAGTGATGGTTTTGGAGGCTCTAATCTCCCTTGTCCATCATAAGTAATGGGTTAGATGGGTCTAATCTCCCTTGTCCACCGTAAGTGATGGGTTAGGTGGCTCAAGTGTTCCTCACCCTTCATAAGTGGTGGTTAAGATGTCTTATCTCCCTTGTCCACCAAAAGTTACGGGTTTAGTGGCTCTGTTCTCTCTCGCCAACCATAAGTGATGGGTTAGGAGGCTCTAATCACCCTTGTCCACCATAAATGATGGGTTAGGTGGCTCTATTGTCCCTCGCCCACCATAAGTGATGGTTAAGTTGGTTCTATTCTCCCTTGTCCTGCAGAAGACATTTTAATTGGAGATATTTTAAGTCTATGCTACAAGCTGCGAACACCGCTTTCTGTGTCACATGTTTAGGTGAATAAACCTTTGAATCTATCTTTATGCTCAAGGTCACTCGGTCACTTTCCGATTCAGTGTGTTGTAGTATTGTCTGGCCACCTCCGGTGAAGTCTCATTGTGCATAATGCGCATGCTATAATTGCTGCTAAGCCTAATTTGTTGTTGGACAGCAAAACGACTCGTCGCCGTGTTTGTGTCAGAACGTATGCATTAGGATATTGAACAAGTATAGTGATACCATAATCTTAGGCATGTGCCTGTAAGTGATCACTCTCAATTAAATGTTCATCTGTCCAGTAGTCTGATTGCTGTTTTTGTTGTTTGCACAGGCATTTAGGGAAGGTTCTCGCAAGTCTCTCCGCATGAAGGTGAGTTTCTCTTCCCTTGACAATACTTAAAGTGTATCAGTCACTTACAGTGGAGACAGCCATGTTGTGGGCTTAACCAATGATTGCGGCAGAGCAGCCTATTGAATCACTAAGTGTCCCTTATTCCTAGTGAGCAGATAGGCTGGACGGATTTGTCTGTTTTGTTGACGCAACAGTTACACTTTAAGCATTCGGTCACTATAAATGGCAGACACCAAGTATAATTAGCCGCAGCCTGTTATTCTATACAGACTTGTGTGTGCAAAATGTATGCAAGTTCAGGTTTGCACCAGACTGGCACATCCTATAATGCAGAAGGTGTCTGTGCAGACCCCACTGCTTCATGGTGACCAAATAAAGTGAAGGTCACTGTTTTCCCCAGACTTGTGTATACTACCCTGCATTACACAACTTGGGTGCTTCCATAAAGAAAGAAAAGTTATACCTACAGTACAAACACGTTGTCATTGCAATCTGGCGCGTGACCCACCAGAATTTTCAGCCTATTGAGCAGTTTGGAAGAGCGCCTGTACTAGAAGTTTACTATAGAGATTTATACAAGGTATACTTTTTATTGGTGTCCAAGCGCCATGCATTTCAGGCACATGTCTATAACATCTTGTGTTTTGAGATTTCACTGCACGTAATCCCCAAAAAATAGTTGAAACATTTGCCTTGTCTATGACAAAATGAATGTTGCCCGATAACTTGTTGTTTACTGGTCAGTTGGTGACAACGCAGCAGATAGATGCGCTGTCAGTGAATCTGAAATTGTTCTATTAGCCGATGGCCAGTCAGCTGACAGTCATTTGTTGTGCCCTGCAGAATTCACCTTCAGACGTTAACAACTTGGACGAAAATACTACAGAAGGCTGGGAGAACCGGATCAGGCTTTGGACTGACCAGTACGAAGAGGCCTTTACGAACCAGTACAGCGCAGACATGCAAAGCCTGCTGGAGCGAAACGTTCGCACCAGCAAGGAGCTGGCAGGCAAATCGGCGTTGCCTGAAACCATAAAGAAAACGGAGCTGTCATGTAACAATACCGTTGTGGGATCTCAGATGCAGGTATGGAACTCTCTTTCCTTTACATAATCTGGGACAGATGGTGTTTTTCCAGACTGGGTAGGGGCGCAGCTCCACTGGGTAGATCATTAAGCTGACCCATGGTCATTGTTATAGGTGGGTGGCGATATTGTGTCCCCATACCGGTATACCAAACCATATACATAGGCTAAACCTGACATTTATGGGCGCAATAAAAAAAGAACAATTGAATATCGTCCCGCAACCTCCCGTCACTAGACGTGAGATTGGGTGCGATATAACAATTGAATCCACCCCCATGTTGTCTAATTGTTATCATCTTGGAATATGTGCCTGTATGCTGCCCCGCACTGTTTTATGATGCGTCACTTTTCCAAGTGATCTGTAGTTGATGACGTGCATGTTCTGTTTATTATAAAATCTTCTAAAAATCAATGAAAAAAAGCACTTTATTGGATTTCCAGAAAAGCAAGTTCTTTACAAATGGGTCTTGTGATGAGACCAACTTTGTGTTAGATGTATATTTTATTTAGCTTATTTTAACCTCCTTGTATCGCAGTTCCAGCTGGGAAGAGTGGCACGTGTGCAAAAGCACCGGAAAATCTTGCGCGCGGCTAAGGACTTGCCCTTGAACACTCTCGTCATTGAATACCGGGGCAAAGTCATGTTGCGGCAGCAGTTTGAAGTCAACGGCCAGTTCTTCAAAAAGTAAGCATGCCATGTTTGTACTAGTCCTTATTTCTGGTCATCTGACTTTTCCATCAGCAACGCTTTACATAGATGGCAAGTGCAAGTTTGGCAGAAGGATTCAGCAGCAACGCTGCCATAATTATCAGTATATAGATTTTGGAACCTATTTTACAGATGCCTCAGTTATAAAGTATTTCTCCTGGACGCTTCATGCCAGTATCACCTGGTTACTGGAAAAGATTCAGTGTGAGGTTATATTGCCATAAGATTGGACGAGGTTACTAACATGAAGGCAGATAGGGCAATCTGCTACCGGGACCGTGATCGCCGTACAGTCTGTTGTCTCCCGGGTGCTCGGGTACGGCACATCGCGGACCGGGTAGATAGATTGTTGGGAGGGGCTGGGAAAGACCCGGCGGTCTTGGTGCACGTTGGCACCAATGACAAAGTTAGCGGAAGGTGGGATGTCCTTAAGAAAGACTATAGGGACTTAGGAAAGAAACTGAAGGCAAGGACATCTAAGGTAATATTCTCGGAATTATTACCCATGCCACGCGCTAGTCCAGGGAGGCAGAGGGAGATTAGGGAGGTAAATGTGTGGCTTAGGGATTGGTGCAGGAAAGAGGGGTTTGTGTTCCTGGAACACTGGGCGGACTTCTCAGTCAGGCGCCATCTCTTTTGTCGTGACGGATTGCACCTGACTGAGGAGGGGGCAGCGGTGCTGGGGGGAAGGATGGTTAGAAGGTTGGAGGAGATTTTAAACTAGGAGCCTGGGGGGAGGGTTTAGCTAGAAACTACGGGTCATGCAGTGAGAATAGTGGGGATGGCGGTAGTAAACGAAATGGGGGAGAAGTTGGGGGGAGGGTAAGAGCAGGCGGTAAGGTTACTAACATGGGTACTAAAAGAGATTTTACCAAAGCACTAACCAATGACGATTACAGGTCATCATTGCTACATAAGGTGAAAGATGTCCCTAACGCAAGGGAAAATACTTACCTTAGTTGTATGTATGTAAACGCCAGAAGCATTACTGGTAAAAAGGGTGAACTAGAAATACTTGCAGCAAGCAAACAGTATGATATTATAGGCATTACTGAAACTTGGTGGGACGAATCTCATGATTGGACAGTCAATCTAGAGGGCTATACACTGTTTAGGAGAGACAGACTAAATAAAAAGGGTGGAGGGGTGTGTCTTTACGTAAAGCCGTTTTTAAAACCTGATATACGGGAAGATATTCAGGAGGGACTGTAGACACTGTCGAGACATTATGGGTAGAAATTGCATGCGGGGAAAAGGAATATTTAAGCGAGGAAGTAGTCTGTGACCGATTAAAACATTTAAAGATTAATAAATCACCAGGGCCCGATGGTATTCACCCAAGGGTTCTAATGGAGCTTCACTCTGAACTGGCAAAACCGCTATTTTTGATCTTTAAGGATTCAGTTATATCAGGTATGGTTCCCAAAGACTGCCGTATAGCGGAAGTAGTGCCTGTATTCAAAAAGGGAAGTAAAGCTGAACCAGGTAATTATAGACCAGTTAGTCTTACATCTATAGTGGGGAAAGTATTGGAAGGTATTCTAAGAGATAGTATTCAGAAGTTCCTTGAAGTCAATAAGGTCATTAAAAGGAATCAACATGGGTTTATGACGGACAGATCCTGTCAAACCAGCTTACTTGGCTTTTATGAAACAGCGCAAACCTAGATCAGGGTAAAGACGTGGATGTAATCTTTTTAGATTTTTCCAAAGCGTTCGATACTGTACCACACATGAGACTTATCTACAAGCTACAAGAATCAGGGCTAGGAAGCACAATATGCACTTGGGTCAAAAACTGGTTAGATAATAGGGAGCAGCGCGTTGTGGTTAATGGATCTTTTTCAACTTGGACTGAAGTGCTAAGTGGTGTGCCGCAAGGCTCAGTATTAGGACCGCTATTGTTCAATATTTTCATTAACGACCTAACAGAAGGTCTAGAGAGCATGGTGTCAATTTTTGCAGATGATACCAAATTGTGTAAGGCTATAAATACAGAGGAGGATGCCGAGTCTCTACAGAACGACTTAGTTAAATTAGAAGCATGTGCAGCCAAATGGAGAATGCGCTTCAACACAGACAAGTGTAAGGTAATGCACTGTGGTAACAAGAACAAAAATTACACCTACCTACTAAATGGGGTAAAATTAGGGGATTCTGTACTGGAAAAGGACTTAGGTGTCCTCATAGAAGGCAAACTAAGCAGTAGTACCCAAAGTAGGACTGCAGCAAAGAAGGCTAATAAGATATTAGCATGCATAAAACGGGGTATTGATGCTAGGGACGAGAGTATTATACTCCCGTTATATAAATCACTAGTGAGGCCACACCTTGAATACTGTGTACAATTCTGGGCACCGTACTACAAAAAGGATATCCTGGAGCTAGAAAAGGTTCAGAGGAGGGCGACCAAACTAATTAAGGGCATGGAGACGATGGAATACAAGGAAAGGCTTGAAAGACTAGGCATGTTTACATTGGAAAAGCGGAGACTAAGAGGGGATATGATCAACATCTACAAATATATAAGGGGACAATACACAGAGCTTGCGCGGGACCTGTTTTTGGTTAGATCAACACAGAGGACTCGTGGGCACTCGCTCAGGTTAGAGGAGAGGAGATTCCGCACAATACGGCGTAAAGGCTTTTTCACGTTAAGGACAATACGTGTTTGGAATTCCCTGCCTGAGGGAGTTGTAATGGCGGAATCTGTCAACACCTTTAAGAATGGGTTAGATAAATTCCTAATGGATAAGGATATCCAGGGGTATGGTGCATAGTCATGCATTATAGTTACTATAAATAGGGATAAAATGCAACAGCTGACCTCAGTATCAGTCAGAAATTTTAGTCAAATCATCATGCATAGGAGAGGTTGAACTCGATGGACAATTGTCTTTTTTCAACCTCAGATACTATGTTATAAGATTGTTTTGTACATTTACAATTGTAGCTTAGTGCTTCTGTCATTCAGGAGACTGAGGGGCAGATGTGTTAACCTGGGGAAGGCATAAGGAAGTGATAAACCAGTGATAAGCACAAGGTGATAAACGCACCAGCCAATCAGCTCCAATATGCAAATTGACAGTTAGCAGCTGACTGGCTGGTGCGTTTATCACCTTGCGCTTATCACTGGTTTATCACTTCCTTATGCCTTCTCCAGGTTAATACATCTGCCCCTGAGTAACCCAGTGCACTGGGCACCTGGCTCTGTGGCCTTTATTTATAGCCCAATGATATAGTCTGTAACTCAATAATTTGAACGCCTTCCAAGGATCAACGTCTGTTTGAAAATGGTTTAAAATTTGCTGGTACGGACTCTAGATAAGGGTGATTGAATAACCAGGGATCTGTATGACTTATCGGTTCACCAACCAATGAGCTTAAAATAGTGCTACATGGCTAAGAGCGTAGCGCATAGTCCCTCAGTGTGTAGAAGTAGGTGCAGGATAGTTTTCTCTTTCATCCACTAGGGGACACTGGAGCATCCATTTACATTAGTGGTGTGAAGCTTGCAACCGGAGGTGTGGCACAATCTAAAATTAGCATTGTGTGCACAGCCGGCTCCTCCCCCTTCACATCCCTCCTCCCTCAGTTTGGAAAATTGTGCCAGGAGGAAGAAGCACAAGAAGGGAGCTCCTGCTCCTTGAAGACAATTCTTTATTTTATTTATTTATATTTTTAATTTTTATTGTTTTATACTGGCCCAATCCCTCCTAACTAAAAGGAGGGTGCAGGTTTTTTCCTAAGGAAAGCTGCCCAATCCCACCTAATGGAAGGAGGGTGCAGGCTTTAACACAGGAAAAAAGACTATGCCCAATCCCACATAAATGGAAGGAGGGTGCAGGCTTAACAGAATAAAGGACTCCGTCCACCTAGTAAAAGGAGGACAAGTGTCTGCAGTGTGGAGAGACACGGATCCCAGCTAAAGGGATCTACATCTCTCAACATGAGGAGGACTCAGAGGTGGTCGTGAGTACTTGTGGTAACAGAAGCCCTAGTTTATTAGCCCCACACCACGCTGCTGCCAAATGACTATTTATTACAATAGCAGCGCAGCGTCCCCCGCTCTCCCTCCCTCCACAGCTTTATCTAATACCAGCTCTCCCTGCGTCCCCCCCTCCGTGAGCGCTGCGTTATTTTTACACACTGATCTCCCATGTTAACAGCGGTGGGGAGATCAGTGTAGCCGCAGCAGGAGTGAGCGGACGTAAGAACGGACAGAGAGCTTAGCACACCCCCCTCCCGCCGCCGCTTCACAGAGACACTGTCACAGTCTCCCAGCCTTCCGGCCAGCTGCAGCCGTCCCTTCCAGCTCCTACGCTGCACACGCGGCGAGGTAACCCGCGGTGCAGCATATGGAGGAGATCGGGAGAGACGGTGTTGTGCGAGCGGCGGGGTGGAGGGTGACTCAGGCAACAGAGGCACCGCGCTGTGGAACGCGCTGCGAGGACAACATTAGCGGCTCCGGCCGGCGGCCACAGGGTACCTTTGTAAAGTATTGAGATGTCACAACATTTTCAAATGCGGCCATTTTTCGTGACTAACAGGCGCCAAATGTCACTGCTAGCAGAAAACACGCCCTCTTAGTGGGGACTTGAGGTCTAGCCAGTCAGAATAGGGGGTGGGGTCTTATATTAAAATATGAGGACTCTCTCTCCTTAGGAGAAATCTGGCCTGTTAAAAGTATAGATTTGGCTCCCTCTCCTTGTGAATAGTGGTCGCTGCTGCAAAAGATCCTCCTGTATATTAATCATAGATCTTTATGCTTTATATATTCAACTTCTATTTAAAAGATCCTGTGAAAATAAAGGGATGCAACTGAACATCAAACGCGCTCATAAAAGCGGATTCACAGTTGGAGGTGCAAGGGTTGTAAGACTGTTATATGGAAGATAATAATAATAATTTAATTCTGAAGATACAGCCGACCAGGTAAAGGTTATCTTTTGCTTCATCCCTACGGTCTTTCTCTACCTAATTAAAAGGGTGAAAGTACCGCTGAATATTCTATGTGTGTGTGTCTGCTGTTTCAGTCAAAAGCACCAGCCAAGCACGCTAACCCAGATTGCGGTTACAGAAAGCGTAAAGGAAGGGAACACGCTCATCTTTGCAAATAGAATAAAACTAAGATTGGTGGAGGAATTTCTCATCAGGTTAACGCCACCCACACATACAGAAAGGAATGTGCGCAAGGCAGTTAAGAAACCTCTTCCTATTATACTGGAAGGAGGAAGAGGGTCTTCTCATTGATACAGAGAAAGGTGAGTTCATTGAATCTAACCTAAGCGCCGATTTTCCAGAAAAGGACACGGCAATCTTAGGTCTTAAATCTTTATTTGAAGCGGTAATGGAAGAAGAATTCGAATTGTTCGAATCCCAAAAGCCGCGGTCAGTGGTATTTGCCATTCCTAAATCCTCCCAATCTCAAATGGAAGAGGCTTGGGAATCCTCTAGCAATCATTTTCAATTTCCCCCCCAAAAAAATGACGTCTCAAGTAACTTATCCCCTGCCTATGGGTGTAATGGTTAAGTGGGAGAACCCACCAGTAGTGGATGCTTCCCTAGGAAGGTTGTCAAAGAAGACAATCTTACTAATACTTAATGTGACGATTTTGAAAGGCAAAGTTTTGGTAGCAGCAGGTGCAACACAGAGACCTGCGATCATCTGAACTTGGGTCTACAGGGCCATGGGAGCATGGTCTGGACGTATTGTACAGGCTATTGAGGAAATATAGCTTAGAAAAGATTACCCAGCGGGCGGAACACAGTCATGAATCTGTTTCATGCTTGTGTCAGCCTCAAAGAATATTAGCAGGATAGCATCGCACATCTCTGCATCGGCCATATCGGTTAGACGGAATTTATGGCTCAGAGAATGGCAAGGAGACTCTGACACCATGAGGGCGGTAGAATCCACCCCCTTTGGGGGTGAAATGCTTTTCGGTCTACAGTTGGACAAGGGGATTTCGCAGGCTACTGCAGGGAAGTCCACCTTTATACCTACGCCTTATACAAGAACCACTCCACAAGTTCGGAGAGGTTAATTGGGACCAGTTTTTCATTCATTTAGATCACGGTCCTTTTGAGCCCGGGGAAGAGGTTTCGGTACACAAGTACGTGGGGGCAGAGGAATGGTCGGCTGTGGCCTAACTAGAACAGCGGCCGCCTGCAATGCTTGAACACCCGGGTTCGATAGAGGCTGCTCACAGGCAGCAACCAGAAAGCAGGATAAACCTGCTGACAAAACCATGGCATGACAGCCTAACAGCTCACCTGGGGTCCCCGTTGGTGGGCTCACGTCTGGAAGGTTTTAGGGCATCTAGGCCAAAACCTCACCAGACCCTTACATACACAACAGAATCTCCCAACAAACTGGATTTTCACAAGGACCTCACAGTCAGTTTGTTTACAACAGGATTGCCTCACCGCCCTCAGAAAGCATACAATATGCATGTCTGCATATCCAAATCTGGGCTCCTCACCAGGCTGAGTAAGGTTCGCGCTGGTGACGGATCGCTGCCAATTCTGGGACTTGCCATTAGGTCTATCATCAAAATCTTTACGAAGACCCTGGCAATCAGGGTTGCAGGATTGAGTTTGTTGAGTGTCACGATTTATACCTTTTCTAGACGATCTCTGAATCAAGGCATGGGAACAGTTGATCAAGGATGTTCAATCATCTCATCTATTTCTCATGCAACATGGGTGGACTGTAAATTTCCAGAAACCCATCCTCATGCCAACTCAACAGATTCAATATCCTCAGTCTCCTCTTGGACAAGGTACACTTGGGAGTGTTCCTACCAGAGTGCAAGGTCCAGGTCCTGCAGAGCTTAGTGGCTCGGGAACTGCGGACACACACACGGTGTAGCTACACCTCTGTGTGCATCTTCTCGGGACCATGATGGCATCGTTCGAGGCTATCCAATACAACAGACTTCCTCTTCGACAATGCCGGATAAACCTCATTGCTTAGGGAGCAAGTTCGCACTGGTTTCTATATCGAAGAATCCGGGTTCCACCGCGCATACGAACCTCCTTAAATTGGGGTTGTTACGTAGGAATCTACCAGCTGGCAAGAGATTCGGCATTTAGGAATAGAGGATCCTGACAACAGACGACATTTTCAGAGGTTTGGGTGTCGTCTTAGAGAAACATCAGTTTCAGGGCAGATGGACGTTACTGGAGAGCAACCTGCCCATAAACATTTTCAAACTGAGAGCAGTGTACTTAGCCGAAGACCTAGTTATGGGTCAACACGTCAGGATACGGTCGGACAATGTCATGACGACGGCTTGCTTAAACCGTCTAGGAGGAACAATGAGTGGGAAGGCGCCAAGGGCTGACACAAGGTTCTTGTTGTCGGCAGAAAGGCGACGCATCATCCTCTCGGCAGTGTTCATTTCAGGGGATGAATACTGGGAAAGCAGATTCTCTCATGTCGCCAGGACATGCATCCGGGAGAGTGATGACTACACGGATGTTCGACATTGTGGTATGGAAATGGGGTCTACCTCAAGTGGACCTAATGACGTCTGGACAAAACCATCAGCTGCCCAGATGGGTGTCCAGGACAATGGATCCAACAGCAGACGGTGTGGAAGCATTAACGCTTCTTTGGTATTGCAGGAGGGTTTACATTTTTCCTCCTTTCCCACTCATACCAAGGTTCTGAAAGGGTTGAAATAAGAACGAATGTGGGCGATCCCGATCGCACCAGACTGATCCCGCAGGAGTTGTACTCAGAACTGCAAGGATTACTAGGGGAAGATCCTTGGCGGTGGCCTCGGAGGGAGAACCTGTTATCTCAGAGACAGTTTCAACACCCAGTCCTGCACAGGTCGCGTTTAACGGCGTGGTTCTTGAAACCCGGATCTTAAGAGACAGAGGGATACCAAGAACGGCCATTTCTACGATGTTTGTCGCTAGGTAGCAGGTCACAATCATGTACTACTACATAGATTGGAAGAGATATATGGCCTGGCGTCAAGTATGTGGGTGGAATTCGACGAACTTCCACTTATCCAGACTTCTAATTTTCCTTCAGGCCGGTCTAGAAGTAGAACTGATACTGGGCGTTCTGAAGGTTCAACTTTCGGCTCTCTCCATCCTATTTCTACGGCGGTTGGCATCCTTGCCAGAGGTCAAACCTTTTCATTGGGGGTTCTGAGCATACGTTCCCCTTTTCGTCCTCCCACTGCGCCGGTGGACTTGATTTTGGAGTTGGAGTTTTTTTTTTGAGAACTCCAACTTTTGAGCCGTTTGCAAGAAAGACCTGAAATATGTCTCTTGGGAGATCACATTAATGCTGGCCTTAATTTCGGCCAGGCGGGTTCATGAGTTGGGAGCCCTATAGGGTAGACGTCCTTTTTTTTTTTTTTTTTTCTTCATTTTTCAGGCGGATAGGACGGAATTCTGTACAGGAACAGATTTTCTTCCAAAGTTTGTTTCGGGGGTTCACGTAAACCAGCCATGCATGGTCCCCTCCTTCTAGTATCTTGCAGATTAGTCTTGCAAATGGGGATGCGTCTTTGCATGTTGTCAGAGCTTTCAGGGGTATACGTGTAGGTTACATCGACTTTTCCGAAGGTCGGACCATTTGTTTTGTTTTTAGATGGGCCAAAGAAGTTTTGGCCTGCACCTATACAGTCTTTTGTCTAGACGGATTTGACTTGCTATTCGGTAAGCTTATATTTCCTGTAACACAGGTTTCGATTCAGGCTGGTGCTTCTACCACCCAATCAGTGGGGGCCTCATGGGCGGAGGCCAGAGGTGTTTTCCACTACTCAACCTTGCAGAGTGGCAACGTGGTCTTTAGCCCACACGTTCACAAAAGATTACAAGTTTGATAACTTTGCGTCCGGAGACTCTAAGTTCGGATGTTTAGTTTTGCAGGCCACCGACAGCACTCCCTCCCTTGGGGATAACTTTGGGACGTCCCCTAATGTAAATGGATGCTCCAGTGTCCCCTAGTGGATGAAAGAGAAAAGAGGATTTTGGTACTTACCGATAAATCCATTTCTATGAATCCTCTAGGGGACACTGGACGCCCGCCTCGGTGCTGTCGGCTTTCTGTGTTCGAAGTTCTCGTTTAAACAGTTCGTACAAACAGCGTTCGTTTATCGGTTAACCGTTTCTTGGATACTGTTTGACATGTTGTACGGTTCGGTTCCTCGCCAGGTGCTAGAGTATCATGTCCTATTCTCTCAGTCAAATTTTCCAAACTGAGGGAGGAGGGATGTGAAGGGGGAGGAGCCGGCTGTGCACACAATGCTAATTTTAGATTGTGCCACACCTCCGGTTGCAAGCTTCACACCCCTAATGTAAATGGATGCTCCAGTGTCCCCTAGAGGATTCAGAGAAATGGATTTATCGGTAAGTACCAAAATCTTCTTTTATATTCACCAAACATGTTTTTGTGTTCCTTCGCCAGACCGTACCCCTTTGTGCTGTTCTACTCCAAATTTAATGGTCTGGAAATGTGCGTGGATGCACGGACTTTCGGTAATGATGCCAGGTTTATTCGACGCTCCTGTACGCCCAATGCCGAGGTAAACTTAGACATATTGCATGTGTGATTTCTCTAATAGTGTGTAGTTGCTGGGAATACAGTATGTACTGCTTGGGTTCTGGTGTCAGGGACAGTCATCCTGAGTTGCTGTCTAGAGGGTGTAGCCATTCAAACGGTGTTGCTAACAGCTGCAGAAACAGCTTTATTAATGGAATAGCAATCATGTAACGTAGCCAGTTTGATTTGTGACTTAAACATATTTGTTAGATAGTACATCTTATCTGCATGCAGGGACATTGGGGCAGATGTATTAAGCCTGGGGAAGGCATAAGGAAGTGATAAACCAGTAATATGTGCAAGGTGATAAACGCACCAGCCAATCAGCTCCTAACCGATCATTTACATATTGGAGCTGATTGGCCAGTGCGTTTATCACTTTGCACTTATCACTGGTTTATCACTGCCTTATGCCTTCTCCAGGTTAATACATCTGCGCCATTGTTCCTAGTAGTTTGGTAAGATGTATATTGGTCCATTACGGAAAAAGGACTATCCTGCATGGTTGTCGGGTACCCATAAATACATAGGGCATAGAGCATGAAAGCACCTTCCTATAGATTGCACACAGGATGCATTTACATGTATTAATCTCCAGGGTTAGAACATGTTATCTTGTGGGAGGCTGCTACTTTTGCCTTCATATGCCTGATGTGATTTACGATGGGGCTACTTATGCCCTAGCAGAAAAGGGAATAAAGAAGCGACAGAGTAAGGGTTAATAAGTGAAAGGAGCATGGTCCTCCAGCGCATAGAGTATATCAGGAGATGAGTGATGTGTTAGTGAGGAGGGGAACAGAGGTAGCAGAAAGCCGCAGACTGAGCGTTATATAGTGAAAGGAGCAGGGTCCCCCAGCCGCACACAGTATATCAGGAAATGAGTGATGTGTTAGTGAGGACAGGGCTGCATGTGACAGGGGCAATGTCATGATGTGAGGGGGGCAGAAAGCAACAGATTGAAAGTAATATAGTGGAAATAGCAGGGTCCCCCAGAAGCACAGAGGAGTGATTTGAGGCTTCTGTCAAAATATAGCAAGAAGATTGCAGTATTTGACATGCCTCCTTATTAAATGGAGTCTATACATCAAACTTGTTTATAGCTGAAACGTGAAGGTTTTCCTACAGTACCAGTAGCAGCAGTGTAATTACCAGGCCCAGCTGGCCATAGGAATATTTGTTCTTCAAAATGGTTACTTTTAAGTGCTTTAAGTTGTGTTAAAGAGGTGACAGTGCCGTTTGCTTCATCTAGGTCCGTCACGTGATTGCAGATGGGATGGTCCATCTCTGCATTTATGCCATTGCTGCTATTGCAAAAGACACAGAGGTCACCATTGCCTTTGACTTTGATTACAGTAACTGGTAAGTGCGGGTTTTAGTGATTATCCTCTAGTCATTCAGTCTTTACTCTACGCTTACTGTATGTAAGGATTTCATCGGATAGCAGCACAACTCCTTTTCCTTTTATATTTGTTTGGTGCAGATGACTCTGGAAACATATCTCTTCACACAGTATGGGGGGGGGATCCTATTACCCGCGATTAAGTTGCGGCGCAAGTGAGTGCAGATTTTTTTTCTGCACTACCGGACGTGTGTATTACCATTTGCAGCCCCATATAGCTGCAAACAAAAAATAACAATCTTGGCACTAGAAGAGGCCAATTTGGGTGCCTTTTCTGGCGTTAACATGCCGCCGCAGCAGTAACTCTGAGCTGTTCGTGGGTAATTGGATTCCCCCCAAGAGTCTTGCTTATGCCTGTAGATGGCAATTAACTGAACTCTGCGCTGTTGGCTTAGTAGATGAGTGATTGCGCCATCTGTCTTACTTTTTCCAGTAATTATAAGGTAGACTGCGCGTGCCACAAAGGGAATCGGAATTGTCCTGTACAGAAACGCAATCCCAACTGCACGGACATGTCACCTCCTGTCCCTCCTTCGCTGTCGATTGGAGCAGAGACGAGGCATCGGAAAGCCCGGAGGAGAGAGTTGGAACAGCAGGGTTACGCAGGGGACGAAAATGCCAGTCACCAGACTGATGAACTGGCTGAGACTCCA
Source organism: Pseudophryne corroboree (assembly GCF_028390025.1). Lineage (NCBI taxonomy): Eukaryota > Metazoa > Chordata > Amphibia > Anura > Myobatrachidae > Pseudophryne > Pseudophryne corroboree. Next base: position 428,778,474 of record NC_086452.1, on the reverse strand, counting down.
GTAGCGGCTGATGCAACTGGTGACCACGAGGTAAATAACTATAGAGTATATTGTTACAGAATAAGTAACCTGTATTCTATGTAGTCTTTCTGATCTCAAATGGTGTATCGGAACACCTGGGTGTAAGAGGGAGAGGAGGAAGAGATATCTGCACCATTTCACACCCCGTAGCTTTGGGGTTTAGCTTCCTCGTTTTGTATAACTAGACTGGTGCATTTTGATAATAAGAGTGGATTAGGTTTGTTCAGTTGTAGATTTAAAGGTCTTTGCTCACATGAAACTAATCCCACGCGTTTATCGGTCTGCAGGGGGGGGGGGGGGGGGTGTTAATCATGAGAACCAAACCTCTTCCTTTTCTAGTACAAGTTACCGAATTAACTTGGACAGCGGCCAAAAGATCCCAGTGACTTCATAGGTGGCATTTTCACAAATATACCAGCCCAAAACGGACTGCCTCAATATTATGTTGGTGTCTGACAAACCTTAGTAACATTTGAAGTTAAATCCTTGTTGCATTGTGTTTTATCATCTGTGAGCATTAATAATCTAGTCGAGCCCTGTCCCCTCATCGCAGGCGGAAGGCGACATGGCAGATAAGCGGGAAGATACTAAAGAGGAGGAAGAGATGGGACCCATGCCTCGGACTAGAAGGGTGCGTGCTGTCCCCTTTGCCTGTTATTTGCTGCATAGTTCAGCTGCAACTTTAGCTAAACCAGTGGGATCTGAATATTTTCATGAAGACGCAACATTTAGGTTATAAGGGCGTTACAGGCCAAACAGTTTAAAAAAAATAATAATTGACAGTTGTTTGTTTTTCGAGATATTTTGAGCAATAAAAATTTTTTTGGGATCGGCGCATCTGATCTGCAGGTCCCCAGTCCAGAGCTGGAGTATTCCATTTAATTCATAACTTCGCCAGCTAATCTTTGAATACAGTAGTTAGTGTTATTGTGTAAAGATCCCAGGCTGAACAAGTATTTATTTGCAGCTGGGGCTTCTAGAGCTTCCTTTTCAATTTATTGCTGGTTCCACCTAATAAATCCATCCATTTATGTCCCCCCTCCCTTTATTTCACCACGGCCTGCTAATGCCCTAAAGATGCTTTTATCCTGCTAAACCAAAGTCCGTCTGTTCCACAGCCACTTGCCACTGGTTGCATTCAGTGAATTTTCCACTGATTTTGATCTTACTATGCTGAGCAGAAATTGTTTATGCGAGCATAAACTCCACTATGTTTAGTGAGGTTATGTGGGTGCTAGATTTAGCCGATGATATACTCTTACTGTGTGTCCCACCTGCAAACAAACTAGACACACGTTGTTTTTCTGTCCTTGCAGTCGAGAGAAGAAAAGAAAGTAGATCTCACCATGCAGTCACTTGAGAGCTTGGAGAAAAGAAGGCGACGCAGAGAACAGCAGCCAGAACAAGCGGTTGCTGAAACCGAGGCCCCTCCTGCTGCGGAGGTCCGCCCCATCGTAGAATCTGCACCTCAAGCTGATGCTTCGGAGCCAGAATCCGAAAGCCCCACGTTAGCAGAACCTACGACCAATCCCACGCAGCCGGGAGTGAACACCAGAAGATCATCACAGGCATTGGTGAGGAGCTGCACGGTGTGGCGCTGAAGTGTTACACTGCGAAAACTTAGTTTGGGTTAACAAGCCAAGTCTTCCACAACATTTTATGGGATGTCACAGTAGATCATATCTCTTCAGCTCATGTTCTCTGGAGACCTTTTAAACTTGCGGCATGTATTCAATGTCTGTTCTTTGAGACACCATTTAAAACTTTGTACAACCATTTTCTATGCAGTGTCTTCGAGGAACCCATTCCACTTTACTTGGATGTCACTGCTAAACGTCTTCTAATGGTATGAAGTTTTCTCACAGTTCTGTCAAAATAAGGACGGTACAGTTAATTCACTGGAGGCATTCGTAGGAAGCCACCCCTTTGCCCTTCTGCCTTCCAGACCCTGTAGAATATTGTATGTTGGAGTAAAAGGAATAGGGGTAATGTTTTTGCCCTTTCCAGATTAGTTTTGCAGACACTAAAGAACTTTTTAGATTTCCTAAATTTTCTCTAAACTAGACTTTTTCAAATATTTATTTTTTATCTACTTGGTCCCCACTTTAGTGTTTAATAAGATAAAGGACTCCCATCATTTTTAGTGAGGTCTAGATACAATTATTGTAGACGTATCGTCCACTTTATAAAGTTATTTTGTTTATATTTGTGTGTGTGTTTTAAAAACATTCATTGTCACATGTATTACTCTGTCCCCTTTTTTACATCGTAATTTCAAATTCATTCAAAATTGAGTTAAGCCACGGTACCCAGCCCTTACTAGTAGTATATTGCTTTGTGTGTCTTGTTTGTCGGTTGTAATTCTCTGTCTTCCCATACTACTCTGTGCCGGCAGAGAAATGGGCCTGCACCATGTTTGGGACTGGACGTAATGATGTTAAATAGCCCGTTAGTGTCTGGTCCCTACTTCGGGTGGTTAGAGTACACTGGTTCCTTCTAACATGTCTTGTTTTGGGGGGAAGGCCCCCAATTTGTGCCCCCTACAGCTCTGAATGCACTGATTATGTCTGACCGTGTCTCATCTTATGCATGGATATCATATTCTCCAGTGTTACTACTGCTCTTTCCTGAGCTGGCAAATATTAGGCCCATTAGACAGCCAATCTCCAATTTCTCATTCCCTGTACTGTTGGCCAGAGACAGGATTTGTGGGGCTGAGGGAGTGGGTTCCTTGCTCAGGGTTCAGTTATCTGTCCAGCTTCAGGGATTTGGATCACTGTTAAACTGTACCACATCCTCTGATATATCCCTTCCACCACCTGGCACAATTTCAGCCATTGAGGACATTTAACCACGTCACATGGATGTCCAAGTCACATCTGTATCTATGGTGGTGTCTTATACTAGAGTGTGTATGGGGTACTTCTGTTGATTTTGAGTCCTTTACCGAAACAAGGAGATGGCTGCGGTCTACTAGTTCCAGTATGCGGGTGACCCACCCATTGCTCAGTGTATGTTCCGTCCTGGAATTACAAGGTGTAAGAGTTGCTATATGGATAGAGAAAATTGTGCGTGAAAGTTGGGCTGAATCAGTTAGAATGTCATCTGAAGATAAAACTCCTTGAGATCAGATGTTGACGTACCAGTCCTTATAAAGAAGAATGATATCCGTGCCACTATAGCGGAATCACAAAGTATTGCTACAACAGCTAATTACTAAAATATGGCTGCTTTGCTTCATTTAATGGTCAGGTGATGCATAATCCAAATTCACACACTGTACCATACCTTTGTGGGTCTTATACTTAGTTGGGTCAGGGTTCGGTTATCTATTGCAAAAGCAATAGCTGAAAAAACTGAATTCCCTGTAAGAAGCATTCAAAAGGTAGGACAAATGCCTTAAGAGAATAGATATTGCAGATGGCAGTATCAGAAAAGCAAATGTGAAGGTGATTCTTCATTCCCTATGTTACTGAAGGAGGGTGAATATCGGGCAAGGAACAATAGCAGAGGTCCATATTTGGATTAGGGTTTATTGATTGGAAAAAAAGGCCAATCTGACTACTTCATCAATGAAATTATCTTTGGGCATTCTAGGCACAAGTTTTTTTTCCAGGTGTAGTAAAAGAGTTCCCAGGATCCTAAAATGTTCATCACTAATTGAAATTGATAACCCCAGGAAAAGAGAGCACATTTGGATTGAGGTTTCCTGGAAAGTGTGAGACGTCACAAGGCTGTATGTAACTTATGGAGCGCTGTTAACAGTATTACAGACCTTAAATGCCACAAAAGGAATTTCAGCTGTAAATGCACCGATTATGTCTGACCGTATCTCATCTTATGCAGGGATACCAAACACCCCAGTGTTACTAATGTTCTTTCCTGAGCTGGCTGGAGAACTATTTTGTCAAGGCACAAAATGCATACTTTTCTGTCAGCCACTAGGGGACACTGGCATAACTTCAAGACCATGGGGAACAAAAAGCATATTTCTGTCATATTGGACCTGTACAAGATCTGAAGCCTCATTGGAGCAGATTTGCAGTGTAGCAACATGCTCCAGTTTTCACATTTTCTCCAAACATAATTTGATGTTGAACTTGGATTTGACTTTTCATCAAGAAGTATTTCAAGCCTTGAATATCTCTAATTAAATGTGATTTTTTTTCTCCTGGTATTGGCTGCGTGGAAGTATAAGGGAAATGTAAATGACTTTTACTGGTAATTGTGTTTTCCATATAGGGGGATATTCAATTAGTTTCGGATCTTCTATGACACTGAGCATCCGACACTGCAATATTCTATTGCGGGCCGTTTCCGCCCATTTCCCCTCTTTTTCCGACCATTCATTTCCACCCTCTCTTATGGGTGGAAATGAATGATTGAAAACTGACTCGTTTTCGACTGCGGCGGGGTCAAAAACACATGGATGAGCATAGATTCCGCTCATCCCCGTGTGTTTTTCGACTTGTCTGCATTTTCGACAGGGAGGAAAAACGGCACTTTAATTGAATATTGAAGTGTCAAAAAGTTCCAATTATTTGGCGGGAAGTGCCGTCCTTCCGCCATATCAAAACTTCCGACCCTAATTGGATACTCCCCATAGAGTCTGTGACAGCACCCTTATTGTCTGAAGTATGGACGGGATGAAGGGGCTGTTCTGCCTCTACTTCCTGTCCCTTTCACAGGGCAGTCTTATCTTTGGGTGGTGCTGTCATGGAGACTACATTGAGATGCAGTTATCAGGAAGAGCCTTTTACATATGAGCTGCCAGTAGTGATACTTTTAATGGGTTTGGCCACACTGATGGTTTGGGGAGGAGTCTCTGTAGGTGGATCAGTAAGTGATGACATGGGACAGATGAATGTAGGCGTGTGCTTGTCTGTGCAAGGACATAATTTAGCCTTTATTGATCCGTGACTGTCCAGCTAAGTATGCCCTGCTATGCCAGGCAGAGCTCCGCGTCCTGCCTCTATAGGTTACAGTGCGCAGACACTCTGTCATGTGAGCCTACCTCTTACTAGTTACAATGTACCAGTTAGATGAGAGATCTAGGCTTAAGTAATTTCAATTAAATATCTGTCCTTTAAAAATAAAAGTTTGGTGGGACGTCCAAAAGTACAGTCACTAATAAGGGTATTTATTTTGTTTACATAGGAAGCCAATACAGAGAAACCTGCTCCTAAGCCAATTACACCAAAATCCACCAGGCCTCGTCCAAAAAGTCGCATGTCACGTTACCGCAGTGCTTCAGCGCAGAGGTTGAGGAGGCAACGTCAAGCTGTGGCTCAGCAAGTAGAGCTGGCGCCCCCGGTGGCGGAGGATAGGACCACGAGTGCAGCCACGACAGAGGCCGGGACCACAGAAAATGTAGGAATCAGCGACATACCACAAGGTTCAGAGTCTCCTACTGTAGCCCAGGTGGTCACCCAGCCAACCCGCGCAAGCCTTAAATACCACAAGACTAAAAAGGTTGGTAGTGTTTCTTACATCAGTCATAGTGATCAGGTTATATGTCCGTTATGCGCCCAAACTCTCCAATCTGCGTTTACTTAACAAGTACCTGTCTCTTCCCAGTACCTAGTAACAGAATGGTTAAACGACAAGGTGGAGAAGCAGGACTGTCCCATTGATCACACTTTGCGGATTACCACAGATCCAACCGTGTTGGCAACTACCCTTAACATGCTCCCTGGACTATCCCATTTCCCATCCATATGCACAGCTCCCAAACACTACATACGCTTCGTGTCTCCTTTTATGCCAGAGAGGCGGAGGAGACCTCCAAAGGTGGATGGCACTTATGGGTCCTGCAAAAAGGTTGGTGTTAATTCTGCGTTGTGATTGGAAGCTCTTGTGCTCTGATATCCATATGTCCACTTTCAGAATGGTTTCTGTCACTTTTGAAAGAGTAGAACTTAATGTGTAGTTCCCTAAATGTTCTTGATAATACTATGTGTGATTGGTGTCATTGATCTTTTTATTTTCGTCGTCAGCGCTGGATTAAACAATCCATGGAGGATATCATCATGCTGCCAGCTAGCTCTATACAGGAGAAACCCGAACCTTTATACCAAAGCAATGAGAGCAGCAGCTCTCCCAACAACGGCACCAATGCAGGTAATGGGCTCTGTCAGGACAAGGGAACAGTACCACTGTTTTCAGAATCTAAATAGATGTGAAAAATAAAGTACAGTATGTTGGTTGAGCAGAAAAAACATTTTGCAGATTTAGCTGTGCAGAACATGAATAATGGGAAATTCCATGTACAGTACAAGAAACTCTTATACTTGCAAGTTCCCCCATAAGTAAATATTAATCACTTTGTAATTTATAATCTGCTTTGTCTTTTTTTACAGAATGTCCGCTGCCTTATGTGCAGTATATAGTATCTTTCTGCAGCGGGATACATTGGTTTCCACAGGGAAACATCGGGGTGTACAGATGGATCTTGATCCAGGCACCAACAGGCTAAAGCTTTAGACTGTCCCAGGATGCATTGCGGCCTCCTCTATAACCCCGCCTCCAGGCACTGTGAGCTCAGTTTCGAGTTGGTGCCTGCAGAAGCAGGTCACTCAACAGGGGGGCTGCACTGGGCAGCGCTGAAAAAGCTTTTAGAAGACTTCAAGGGCCACAACACTTACATGTCACAGTGACATTGTGTGCTGCAGCTCCGTCACCTCCCCAGTGGCTCTGTTCCTGGGTACTTGCGGCGGAGACGCTCCGGCTCTAGGCACACAGTCGCAGACACTCTCCTGGTTCACATGGCTGCTACTGAAGGGAGGAGGTAAAGAGGGTGCCCCAGGCGGGATCCGCCATTAAATCGCAATCCAGTCGCAGTCTAAGGAGACTGATTGAGACACTGGCGGGGACACTGTAACAGAGCAGGGACCCCACTATATCCACCAGGTCATAGGAGTACAGGTCGGATATATAAATATATAACAATGTGCGGTCCGAGACCGAATGTATGTATCGGAATACTCGTACAATATATTCTGGCCCAGGTACACTTGTTCTTAACTAACGCTGTCTTAATGATGACATGTAGAATACTTAAGTGTCTGTAAAATCAAGGTGCTGATGTACAGGCGGATTTACAGAGGAGACCTTGACCTGCAGTCCCGGAGACCAGTCGCAGATAATCATAGAAAATGGGCCCAGCATCTCAGTCAGGGAGTGAGGGAGAGTGTGAGGCAGCTCCAGAGCGGGAACACCAGCAGTAGGTGGCGCCTGGAGCTGGCGGAGGGGCTACATGTCAAGCACCTTCTCCCCTATTATGGTCATCACCACCTGGTACTGTGGAGTCTTAATAAAGAGGAGATATATATATATATATATATATATATATTTCTCTATCGTCCTAAGTGGATGCTGGGGTTCCTGAAAGGACCATGGGGAATAGCGGCTCCGCAGGAGACAGGGCACAAAAAAGTAAAGCTTTACTAGGTCAGGTGGTGTGCACTGGCTCCTCCCCCTATGACCCTCCTCCAGACTCCAGTTAGATTTTGTGCCCGAACGAGAAGGGTGCAATCTAGGTGGCTCTCCTAAAGAGCTGCTTAGAGAAAGTTTAGTTTAGGTTTTTTTCTTTACAGTGAGTCCTGCTGGCAACAGGATCACTGCAACGTGGGACTTAGGGGGAAAGTAGTAAACTCACCTGCATGCAGAGTGGATTTGCTGCTTGGCTACTGGACACCATTAGCTCCAGAGGGATCGAACACAGGCCCAGCCGTGGAGTCCGGTCCCGGAGCCGCGCCGCCGACCCCCTTGCAGATGCTGAAGCGTGAAGAGGTCCGGAAACCGGCGGCTGAAGACTCCTCAGTCTTCATAAGGTAGCGCACAGCACTGCAGCTGTGCGCCATTTTCCTCTCAGCACACTTCACTGGGCAGTCACTGAGGGTGCAGAGCGCTGGGGGGGGGCGCTCTGAGAGGCAAATATAAACCTTATACAAGGCTAAAAATACCTCACATATAGCCCATAGGGGCTATATGGAGATATTTAACCCCTGCCTGACTGGAAAAATAGCGGGAGAAGAACCCGCCGAAAAAGGGGCGGGGCCTATCTCCTCAGCACACGGCGCCATTTTCTGTCACAGCTCCGCTGGTCAGAACGGCTCCCAGGTCTCTCCCCTGCACTGCACTACAGAAACAGGGTAAAACAGAGAGGGGGGGCACATTAATGGCTATATATATATATATTAAAGCAGCTATAAGGGAGCACTTAATATAAGGATATCCCTTGTATATATAGCGCTTTGTGGTGTGTGCTGGCAGACTCTCCCTCTGTCTCCCCAAAAGGGCTAGTGGGTCCTGTCTTCATTAGAGCATTCCCTGTGAGTTTGCGGTGTGTGTCGGTACGTGGTGTCGACATGTATGAGGACGATATTGGTGTGGAGGCGGAGCAATTGCCAAATATGCAGATGTCACCCCCCAGGGGGTCGACACCAGAATGGATGCCTTTATTTGTGGAATTACGTGATGGTTTATCTTCCCTTAAACAGTCAGTTGAGGACATGAGGCGGCCGGACAATCAATTAATGCCTGTCCAGGCGCCTCAAACACCGTCAGGGGCTGTAAAACGCCCTTTGCCTCAGTCGGTCGACACAGACCCAGACACGGGCACTGATTCCAGTGACGACGGTAGAAATTCAAACGTATTTTCCAGTAGGGCCACACGTTATATGATTTTGGCAATGAAGGAGACGTTACATTTAGCTGATACTACAGATACCGTAAAACAGGGTATTATGTATGGTGTGAAAAAACTACAAACAGTTTTTCCTGAATCAGAAGAATTAAATGACGTGTGTGATGAAGCGTGGGTTGCTCCTGATAAAAAGTTATTGGCATTATACCCTTTCCCGCCAGAGGTTAGGGCGCGCTGGGAAACACCCCCTAAGGTGGACAAGGCGCTCACACGCTTATCCAAACAAGTGGCGTTACCCTCTCCTGAGACGGCCGCACTTAAGGATCCATCAGATAGAAAGATGGAAGTTATTCAAAAGAATATATACACACATGCAGGTGTTATACTACGACCAGCTATAGCAACTGCCTGGATGTGCAGTGCTGGAGTAGTTTGGTCAGAATCCCTGATTGAAAATATTGATACCCTAGATAGGGACAATGTTTTACTGTCGTTAGAACAAATAAAGGATGCATTTATCTATATGCGTGATGCACAGAGGGATATTTGCACACTGGCATCTCGGGTGAGTGCTATGTCCATTTCAGCCAGAAGAGCCTTATGGACACGACAGTGGACAGGCGATGCGGATTCAAAACGTCACATGGAGGTTTTGCCGTATAAAGGGGAGGAGTTATTTGGAGTTGGTCTATCAGACTTGGTGGCCACGGCTACTGCCGGGAAATCCACTTTTTTACCTCAAGTCACTCCCCAACAGAGAAAGGCACCGACCTTTCAACCGCAGCCTTTTCGCTCCTACAAAAATAAGAGAGCAAAGGGCTTGTCGTACCTGCCACGAGGCAGAGGAAGAGGGAAGAGACACCAACAGGCAGCTCCTTCCCAGGAACAGAAGCCCTCCCCGGCTCCTGCAAAAACCTCAGCATGACGCTGGGGCCTCTCAAGCGGACTCGGGGACAGTGGGGGGCCGTCTCAAAAATTACAGCGCGCAGTGGGCTCACTCGCAGGTAGACCCCTGGATCCTGCAGATAATATCTCAGGGGTACAGGTTGGAATTAGAGACGGATCCTCCTCATCGTTTCCTGAAGTCTGCCTTACCAACCGTCTCTTCCGAAAGGGAGAGGGTGTTGGAAGCCATTCACAAGCTGTACGCTCAGCAGGTGATAGTCAAAGTACCCCTATTACAACAAGGAAAGGGGTATTATTCCACTCTATTTGTGGTACCGAAGCCGGATGGCTCGGTAAGGCCTATTCTAAATCTGAAGTCCTTGAACCTCTACATAAAAAAGTTCAAGTTCAAGATGGAGTCACTCAGAGCAGTGATAGCGAACCTGGAAGAAGGGGACTTTATGGTATCCTTGGACATCAAGGATGCGTATCTACACGTTCCGATTTACCCCGCACACCAGGGGTACCTCAGGTTCATTGTTCAAAACTGTCACTATCAGTTTCAGACGCTGCCGTTCGGATTGTCCACGGCGCCTCGGGTCTTTACCAAGGTAATGGCCGAGATAATGATTCTTCTTCGAAGAAAAGGCGTATTAGTTATCCCATACTTGGACGATCTCCTAATAAGGGCAAGGTCCAGAGAACAGCTGGAGACAGCTTTAGCACTATCTCAAGAGGTGCTAAGACAACACGGGTAGATTCTGAATATTCCAAAATCCCATTTAATCCCGACAACTCGTCTGCTGTTCCTAGGAATGATTCTGGACACGGTTCAGAAAAAGGTTTTCCTTCCAGAGGAAAAAGCCAAGGAGTTATCCGATCTGGTCAGGAACCTCCTAAAACCAGGAAAAGTGTCAGTACATCAATGCACAAGAGTCCTGGGAAAAATGGTGGCTTCTTACGAAGCAATTCCATTCGGCAGATTCCATGCAAGAATATTACAAAGGGATCTGTTGGACAAATGGTCAGGGTCGCATCTGCAGATGCACCTGCGAATAACCCTGTCACCAAAGACAAGGGTGTCACTTCTGTGGTGGTTGCAGAAGGCTCACCTATTAGAAGGCCGCAGATTCGGCATTCAGGATTGGATCCTGGTGACCACGGACGCCAGCCTGAGAGGCTGGGGAGCAGTCACACAAGGAAGAAACTTCCAGGGAGTATGGACGAGCCTGGAAAAGTCTCTTCACATAAACATTCTGGAACTAAGAGCAATCTACAATGCTCTAAGCCAGGCGGAACTTCTCCTGCAAGGAAAGCCGGTGTTGATTCAGTCGGACAACATCACGGCGGTCGCCCATGTAAACAGGCAGGGCGGCACAAGAAGCAGGAGTGCAATGGCAGAAGCTGCCAAGATTCTTCGCTGGGCGGAGAATCACGTGATAGCACTGTCAGCAGTGTTCATCCCGGGCGTGGACAACTGGGAAGCAGACTTCCTCAGCAGACACGATCTTCATCCGGGAGAGTGGGGTCTACATCCAGAAGTCTTCAACATGTTAATAGACCGTTGGGAAAGACCAATTGTAGACATGATGGCGTCTCGCCTCAACAAGAAACTGGACAAATATTGCGCCAGGTCAAGAGATCCACAGGCAATAGCTGTGGACGCACTGGTAACTCCTTGGGTGTACCAGTCAGTGTATGTGTTTCCTCCTCTGCCGCTCATACCAAAGGTATTGAAGATCATACGGCAAAGAAGAGTAAGAACAATACTAGTGGTTCCGGATTGGCCGAGAAGGACTTGGTATCCGGAACTTCAAGAGATGCTCACGGACGAACCGTGGCCTCTACCTCTGAGAAGGGACCTGCTACAGCAGGGTCCCTGTCTTTTTCAAGACTTACCGCGGCTGCGTTTGACGGCATGGCGGTTGAACGCCAGATCCTAAAAGGGAAAGGCATTCCAGAAGAAGTCATTCCTACCTTGATTAAGGCACGGAAGGAAGTCACCGTGAAACATTATCACCGCATTTGGCGAAAATATGTAGCGTGGTGCGAGGATCGGAGGGTTCCGACGGAGGAATTCCAACTGGGTCGTTTCCTACATTTCCTGCAATCAGGATTATCTATGGGTCTCAAATTGGGATCCATTAAGGTTCAAATTTCGGCCCTGTCAATATTCTTCCAAAAAGAATTGGCCTCTGTCCCTGAGGTCCAGACTTTTGTCAAGGGAGTACTGCATATACAGCCTCCTGTGGTGCCTCCGGTGGCACCGTGGGATCTAAATGTAGTTTTAGATTTCCTCAAATCCCATTGGTTTGAACCATTGAAAAAGGTGGATTTGAAATATCTCACATTGAAAGTGACTATGTTACTAGCCCTGGCCTCTGCCAGGAGAGTATCTGAATTGGCGGCTTTATCTTATAAAAGTCCTTATCTAATCTTCCATTCGGATAGGGCAGAACTGCGGACTCGTCCGCATTTTCTCCCTAAAGTGGTATCAGCATTTCATCTGAACCAACCTATTGTGGTGCCTGCGGCCACTAGCGACTTGGAGGACTCCAAGTTGTTGGACGTTGTCAGAGCCTTAAAAATATACATTGCAAGGACGGCTGGAGTCAGAAAATCTGACTCGCTGTTTATATTGTATGCACCCAACAAGTTGGGCGCACCTGCTTCTAAGCAGTCGATTGCTCGTTGGATTTGTAACACAATTCAACTTGCACATTCTGTGGCAGGCCTGCCACAGCCTAAAACTGTAAAAGCCCACTCCACAAGGAAGGTGGGCTCATCTTGGGAGGCTGCCCGAGGGGTCTCGGCATTACAACTCTGCCGAGCAGCTACGTGGTCGGGGGAGAACACGTTTGTAAAATTTTACAAATTTGATACCCTGGCAAAGGAGGACCTGGAGTTCTCTCATTCGGTGCTGCAGAGTCATCCGCACTCTCCCGCCCGTTTGGGAGCTTTGGTATAATCCCCATGGTCCTTTCAGGAACCCCAGCATCCACTTAGGACGATAGAGAAAATAAGAATTTACTTACCGATAATTCTATTTCTCGGAGTCCGTAGTGGATGCTGGGCGCCCATCCCAAGTGCGGATTATCTGCAATACTTGTACATAGTTATTGTTAACTAATTCGGGTTATTGTTAAGGAGCCATCTTTAAGAGGCCCTTTCTGTTGTCATACTGTTAACTGGGTTTAGATCACAAGTTGTACGGTGTGATTGGTGTGGCTGGTATGAGTCTTACCCGGGATTCAAAATGCCTCCCTTATTGTGTATGCTCGTCCGGGCACAGTACCTAACTGGAGTCTGGAGGAGGGTCATAGGGGGAGGAGCCAGTGCACACCACCTGACCTAGTAAAGCTTTACTTTTTTGTGCCCTGTCTCCTGCGGAGCCGCTATTCCCCATGGTCCTTTCAGGAACCCCAGCATCCACTACGGACTCCGAGAAATAGAATTATCGGTAAGTAAATTCTTATTATATATATATATATATATATATATATATATATATATATATAGACAAAAAATGAGGTATTTAAAAGCAACCACTGGTGCTAAACAATTGTAATAAGGCAAGGTAGTTGTAAAAAATGATACATGGATTTATTATATAGCACTAAAACAAAACTGAGTTAAGATTCCGAGCAAAAAGAGGTAACATGTAGCTAGAAGAGTAAAAACATGTACATAAAAGCAATGCATAAAAAAAGACATGGGACATAAAATATAAAAAGTTTTTAGAAGAGCTCAAAATATAAAAAATAGGAGTAAGAATATCTTATTGATAAGTGAGGTAAGATCAAGGCAACATCCAACGCGTTTCGTCCTATCTGGACTTCATCAAGGGGTGATCACTTATAAATAAGTTAAGATATTCTTACTCCTATTTTTTATATTTTGAGCTCTTCTAAAAACTTTTTATATTTTATGTCCCATGTCTTTTTTTATGCATTGCTTTTATGTGCATATTTTTACTCTTCTAGCTACATGTTACCTCTTTTTGCTCGGAATCTTTTCAGTTTTGTTTTAGTGCTATATAATAAATCCATGTATCATTTTTTTACAACTACCTTGCCTTATTACAATTGTTTAGCACCAGTGGTCGCTTTTAAATACCTCATTTTTTGTCCATAAACTCTTTTCGTAGGTACTTATACCAGTACCTTATTACACTTGAGGTAACCAGCCGACGCCCTGTGAACTCACAGGGAGTGCTGTGTTTAGGCAGGTATTATAGCAATTTATAGGATTGTCCACGTACCAGTGTTGATATTTTGAATACTGCATCTGTGGCGCTGCTAGATCTCCCGGTACACACACACACACACACACACACACACACACACACACACACACACACACACACACACACACACACACACATATACTAGTCCAGTGCAGTTTTATTGTCTTACTAAAATAATTATCTGCATTGTCACTGTGACTGTGTGTGCCTGTATCTGCTGTGTGGATTTCACTTTCAGTGTATCCCAGCTATATCTATCACTGTATTCTGTACCCTAAGGGACTAGGTGCGTCAGGGTCCATATATAGTGCTTCACAGTATTTACCAGTTAAAGTGTACTCTACTGTGTACTCAGTCACTTAATACCGTATTTATTCGCTGGTGTTGTGTACTGGGCACTCCGTCGCATAATACCGGACTTATTCGCTGGTGTGTACTGTGTCCGTAGTCACATACTAGGGGATTTATTCGCTGGTATTGTACTCTGTCTGGCCATATCGTACTCATACGCTCTGCGGTTACATTCACTAAAATGTCTAACACAAAGGGTGGGGAATCCACGGACGCTCCTGTATCATGCAGCGCATGCGCTAGGGTTTTGCCTGAGAAGGAAGCTTTGTATGACTGTCTGTGTACTGTGTACCATACATCTCCCAGTCAGTCCGCAGCTCCTGTAACCAATCAGGAGCCACCTTGGGCAGCGTACTCAACTATGCTCAATACGCTTATGACATGCCTATGGGACCTCCTTTGCCATTCTAACCACATATTGTCCCTATGGTAAAACCGCCTTGGGCGGATAATTTGTCTACCCAGTTGCAGCAATTGAATCAATCTTTGGTTACACATAAAACTACCCCAACTCACTCTCGTGTCAAGGGGTCATCTAAGCGGGCCACTTCCGCCTCACAATCCACTAATCTCTCGGAAGATTTTTCTGGTGAGGATGGGGAGTATACTGACCCGTCAGACACTGATACAGCTGCTTCTGACGAGGACTCTACTATGCAGGTTGGTGTCCCTGATTTACTGGTTGCTATTAAGCAGAGCCTACAGATCACTGATGATAATGATGATTCCACTACAGTTTCTTAGAAACCTGATATGTTTAAACCGGAGAAGGTAACTAAAACATTATTACTGCATTCTGACCATTTAGTAGACGTACGTCAAGAACCCTGGTCTTCGCCAGGAAAGAAATTATCTCTATCTAAAAAGATGGTAGCTCGTTATCCTCTCCCTTCTGAGTTGTGTAACAAGTGGGAAAATTAACTGCTGGTGGATTCCCATGTCACTTGTCTCGTGGTGTTATCTATTCTGCCTGTCACCACTGTCACCTCACTGAAGGAACCGACAGATAAGCGTGTGGAGGGATGCCTGAAGTCTATTTTCTCCCTTACAGGTGCTGTACATAGACCCACTATAGCAGCCTCTTGGGCTGCAAAAGGAATTGAAGCATGGGTTTAGGCATTAGAGGAAGAACTGCCTCAGGATATACAGTTGTGCTCATAAGTTTACATACCCTAGCAGAATTTGTGATTTTTCTGGACATTTGTCAGAGAATATGAATGATAACTTACACACTTTTCTTTCACTCATGGTTAGTGGCTGGGTGAAGCCATTTATTGTCAAACAACTGTGTTTACTCTTTTTAAATCATAATGACAACAGAAACTACCCAAATGACCCTGATCAAAAGTTTACATACCCTAGAGATTTTGGCCTGATAACATGCACACAAGTTGACACAAACGGGTTTGAATGGCTACTAAAGGTAACCATCCTCACCTGTGATCTGTTTGCTTGTAATCAGTGTGTGTGTGTAAAAGGTCAGTGAGTTTCTGGACTCCTGAAAGACCCTTGCATCTTTCATCCAGTGCTGCACTGACGTGTCTGGATTCTGAGTCATGGGGAAAGCAAAAGAATTGTCAAAGGATCTGCGGGAAAAGGTAATTGAACTGTATAAAATAGGAAAGGGATATAAAAAGATATCCAAGCAATTGAGAATGCCAATCAGCAGTGTTCAAACGCTAATTATGAAGTGAAAAATGAGGGATTCTGTGGAAACCAAATCACGGTCAGGTAGACCAACAAAAATTTCAGCCACAACTGCCAGGAAAATTGTTCGGGATGCAAAGAAAAAGCCACAAATAACTTCAGCTGAAATACAGGACTCGGAAAAAAAAGTGGTATGGTTGTTTCAAGATGCACAATAAGGAGGCATTTGAAGAAAAATGGGCTGCATGGTCGAGTCGCCAGAAGAAAGCCAGTACTATGCAAATGCCACAAAGCATCCCGCTTACAATACTCCAAACAGCACAGAGACAAGCCTCAAAACTTCTGCAACAAAGTCATTTGGAGTGATGAGACCAAAATTGAACTTTTTGGCCACAACCATAAACGTTACATTTGGAGAGGAGTCAACAAGGCCTATGATGAAAGGTACACCATTCCTACTGTGAAACACGGAGGTGGATCGTTGATGTTTTGGGGATTTGTGAGCTACAAAGGCTCTGGAAACTTGGTCAAAATTGATGGCAAGATGAATGCAGCATGCTATCAGAAAATATTGGAGGAAAATTTGCACTCATCAGCCCGGAAGCTGCGCATGGGACGTACTTGGACGTTCCAACATGACAATGATTCAAAACACAAGGCCAAGTCGACCTGTCATTGGCTACAGCAGAATAAAGTGAAGGTTCTGGAGTGGCCATCTCAGTCTCCTGACCTCAATATCATTGAGCCACTCTGGGGATATCGCAAACGTGCAGTTCATGCAAGACAGACCAAGAATTTACAGGAACTGGAGGCTTTTTGCCAAGAAGAATGGGCAGCTTTACCATCTGAGAAAATAAAGAGCCTCATCCACAACTACCACAAAAGACTTCAAGCTGTCATTGATGTTAAAGGGGGCAATACACGGTATTAAGAACTGGGGTATGTAAACTTTTGATCAGGGTCATTTGGGTAGTTTCTGTTGTCATTATGATTAAAAAGAGTAAACACAGTTGTTTGACAATAAATGGCTTCACCCAACCACTAACCATGAGTGAAAGAAAAGTTTGTGAGTTATCATTCATACTCGCTGACAAATGGCCAGAAAATCACAATTTCTCTAACGTCCTAGTGGATGCTGGGGACTCCGTCAGGACCATGGGGGATAGCGGCTCCGCAGGAGACAGGGCACAAAAGCAAGCTTTTAGGATCACATGGTGTGTACTGGCTCCTCCCCCTATGACCCTCCTCCAAGCCTCAGTTAGGTTTTTGTGCCCGTCCGAGAAGGGTGCAATCTAGGTGGCTCTCTTAAAGAGTTGCTTAGAAAAAGTTTTTAGGTTCTTTATTTTCAGTGAGTCCTGCTGGCAACAGGCTCACTGCATCGAGGGACTTAGGGGAGAGAATTTCAACTCACCTGCGTGCAGGATGGATTGGATTCTTAGGCTACTGGACACCATTAGCTTCAGAGGGAGTCGGAACACAGGTCTCGCCCTGGGGTTCGTCCCGGAGCCGCGCCGCCGACCCCCTTGCAGATGCTGAAGATTGAAGAGGTCCGGAACCAGGCGGCAGAAGACTTTTCAGTCTTCCTCAGGTAGCGCACAGCACTGCAGCTGTGCGCCATTGTCTGTCAGCACACTTCCCACAGCGATCACGGAGGGTGCAGGGCGCGGGGGGGGGCGCCCTGGCAGCAATGTAGAATACCTGTATGGCGAAAAATACATCACATATAGCCCTTGAGGCTATATGGATGTATTTAACCCCTGCCAGACTTCACAATCTCCGGAGAAGAAGCCCGCCGAAAAGGGGGCGGGGCCTATTCTCCTCAGCACACAGCGCCATTTTCCCTCACAGAAAGGCTGAGGGGAAGGCTCCCAGGCTCTCCCCTGCACTGCACTACAGAAACAGGGTTAAAACAGAGAGGGGGGGCACTGATTTGGCGATATACATATATATTAAATGCTATATGGGAGGAACACTTATATAAGGGTTGTCCCTGTATAATTATAGCATTTTGGTGTGTGCTGGCAAACTCTCCCTCTGTCTCCCCAAAGGGCTAGTGGGTCCTGTCCTCTATCAGAGCATTCCCTATGTGTGTGCTGTATGTCGGTACGTGTGTGTCGACATGTATGAGGAAAATGTTGGTGAGGAGGCGGAGCAAATTGCCTGTAATGGTGATGTCACTCTCTAGGGAGTCGACACCGGAATGGATGGCTTACTTATGGAATTACGTGATAATGTCAACACGCTGCAAGTGGGTTGACGACATGAGACGGCCGGCGAACAAATTAGTACCGGTCCAGGCGTCTCAGACACCGTCAGGGGCTTGTAAAAACGCCCATTTACTTCAGTCGGTCGACATAGACCCAGACACGGACACTGATTTCAGTGTCGACGGTGAAGAAACAAACGTATTTTCCTTTAGGGCCACACGTTAAGGGCAATGAAGGAGGTGTTACATATTTCTGATACTCCAAGTACCACAAAGAAGGGTATTATGTGTGAGGTAAAAAAACTACCTGTAGTTTTTCCTGAATCAGATAAATTAAATGAAGTGTGTGATGATGCGTGGGTTTCCCCCGATAGAAAATTATTGGCGGTATACCTTTTCCCGCCAGAAGTTAAGGCGCATTGGGAAACACCCCTCAGGGTGGATAAGGCGCTCACATGCTTATCAGAAAAATATCCTAAAAAGTATACACACACATGCTGGTGTTATACTGTGACCAGCGATCGCCTCAGCCTGGATGTGCAGAGCTGAGGTGGCTTGGTCGGATTCCCTGACTAAAAATATTGATACCCTTGACAGGGACAGTATTTTATTGACTATAGAGCATTTAAAGGATGCATGTCTATATATACGAGATGCGCAGAGGGATATTTGCACTCTGGCATCAAGAGTAAATGCGATGTCCATATCTGCAAGAAGATGTTTATGGACACGACAGTGGTCAGGGGATGCAGATTCCAAACGGCACAAAGATGTATTGCCGTATAAAAGGGGAGGAGTTATTTGGGGTCGGTCCATGGGACCTGGTGGCCACGGCAACTGCTGGAAGATCCACCGTGTTTTACCCTAAGTCACATCTCTGCAGAAAAAGACACCGTCTTTTCAGCCTCAGTCTTTTCGTCCCTATAAGATATCTGCCCAGGGATAGAGGAAAGGGAAGAAGACTGCAGCAGGCAGCCCATTCCCAGTAACAGAAGCCCTCCACCGCTTCTACTAAGTTCTCAGCATGACGCTGGGACCGTACAGGACCCCTGGATCCTACAAGTAGTATCAAAGGGGCACAGATTGGAATGTCGAGGCGTTTCCCCCCTCGCAGGTTCCTGTAGTCTGCTGTACCAATGTCCCCCTCCGACAGGGAGGCAGTATTGAAAACAATTCACAAGCTGTATTCCCAGCAGGTGATAATAAAATTACCCCTCCTACAACAAGGAAAGGGGTATTGTTCCACACTATAGGGTGGTACTGAAGCCAGAAGGCTAGGTGAGACCGATTCTAAATCTGAAAAATTTGAACACTTACAAGGGTTCAAATCCAGATGGAGTCACTCAGAGCAGTGATAGCGAACTGGGAACAAGGGGACTATATGGTGTCCCGGGACATCAGGGATGCTTACCTCCATGTCCCAAAATTTGCTTTTCTTACCAAGGGTACCTCAGGTTCGTGGTACAGAACTGTCACTATCGGTTTCAGACGATGCCGTTGGAGTGTCCAAGGCACCCCGGGTCTTTACCAAGGTAATGACCGAAATGAGGATTCGTCTTCAAAGAAAATGGACGACCTCCTGTTAAGAACAAGGTCCAGAGAACAGTTGGAGGTCGGAGTAGCACTATCTCAAGTAGTTCTACGACAGCACGGGTGGATTCTAAATATTCCAAAACCGCAGTTGTTCCGACGACACGTCTGCTGGTCCTAGGGATGATTCTGGACACAGTCCAGGAAAAGGGTGTTTCTCCCAGAGGAGAAAGCCAGGGAGTTATCCGAGCTAATCGGGATTCTCCTAAAACCAGGAAAAGTGTCAGTGCATCATTGCACAAGAGTCCTGGTAAAAAAATGGTGGCTTATTACGAAGCGCTTCCATTCGGCAGATTTCACGCAAGAACTCTTCAGTGGGATCTGCTGGACAAATGGTCCGGATCGCATCTTCAGATGCATCAGCGGATAACCCTATATCCAAGGACAAGGGTGTCTCTCCTGTGGTGATTACAGAGTGCTCATCTTCTAGAGGGCCGCAGATTCGGCATTCAGGATTGGATGCTGGTAACCACGGAGGCCAGCCTGAGAGGCTGGGGAGCAGTCACACAGGGAAAAAATTTCCAGGGAGTGTGATCAAGTCTAGAGAATTCTCTCCACATAAATATACTGGAGCTAAGAGCAAATTTGTAATGCTATAAGCTTAGCAAGGCCTCTGCTTCAAGGTCAGCCGGTATTGATCCAGTGGGATAACATCACGGCAGTCGCCCACGTAAACAGATAGGGCGGCACAAGAAGCAGGAGGGCAGTGGTCAAAACTGCAAGGATTTTTCGCTAGACGGAAAATCATGTGATAGCACTGTCAGCAGTGTTCATTCCGGGAGTGGACGACTGGGAAGCAGACTTCCTCAGCAGGCACGACCTCCACCCGGGAGAGTGGGAACTTCATCGGGAAGTTTTCCGCATGATTGTGAACCGTTGGGAAAGACCAAAGGTGGAAATGATGGCGTCCCGCCCGAACAAAAAACGGGACAGGTATTGCGCCAGGTCACGAGACCTTCAGGCGATAGCTGTGGACGTCCTGGTAACACCGTGGGTGTAACAGTCGGTGTATGTGTTCCCTCTTCTGCTTCTCATAACCAAGGTATTGAGAATTATAAGACGTAGAGGAGTAAGAACTATACTCGTGGCTCCGGATTGGCCAAGAGGGACTTGGTACCCGGAACTTCAAGAGATGCTCACAGAGGACTAATGGCCTCGGGAGCTAAGATGGGATTTGCTTTCAGCAAGAACCATGTCTGTTCCAAGAGGAACCGTGGCATCTGCCTCTAAGAAAGGACCTGCTCCAGCAGGGACCTTGTCTGTTCCAAGACTTACCACGACTGCGTTTGACGGCATGGCGGTTGAACGCCGGATCCTAAGGGAAAAGGCATTCCGGAAGAGGTCATACCTACCCTGGTCAAAGCCAGGAAGTAGGTGACCGCACAACGTTATCACCACATGTGGTAAAAATATGTTGCGTGGGTGAGGCCAGGAGGGCACAATTTCTGCTAGGGTATGTAAACTTATGAGCACAACTGTATCTGACATTGCCAGACTGTACCTCTCTCACATTAACACCGCCGCCTATTACATTCAGGAGGCGTCCTCTGAGGCAGGTGTGTTGGCGGCCAGTGCATCGACTACGTCCATCCTGGCTCGCCGTATTCTGTGGTTGAGGTCGTGAAAGATGGACCTGGACATCCTATTTGGGGAAGATCTTAATAAGATTGTGACTGACTTAGCAGCTGATAAGACTGAATTTCTCCCGAATACTAATCCTGCTGCACAGAAGGCAAAAGGTACCACTTTTCGCTCCTTTCGGCCTCAAGGGAAAGCAAAAGGCAGGCATTCCCGAGACGATCTTGTGCTCCCAAAACCACCAAGCCCAAGGCAAAACAATCTTGGGCCACCCGTCAGCCTGCTGCAAGACAGGGCGGGTCTCCCCCTGGGGGACCCCAGGGGTGGGAGGCCGACTTCTGTGTTTCATCCAGGTCTGGTTAAAGACCACTTCAGACGCATGGGTGCGAGAAGTTCTCTCTCACGGGTACGCAGTCTTTCAAGAGACGTCCGCCTCGCCAGTTTTGCACAACGGTTATCCTTTCGGATCCGTTGAAGGCGCAAGCTCTACAACTGGTTGTGCATTGCCTCCTGGATACAGAAGTGGTAGTGCCGGTACCTCTGTCCCAGAGAGGCACAGGATACTACTCGACCCTGTTTCTAGTCCCAAACCCAATGGGTCTTTCCGGCCTATACTCAACCTCAAATCACTGAACAAGTTTGTGAGAGTGTCCAAGTTCCGTATGGAAACACTGCGCTCAATTGTTTTGGCCATAGAACCCGGAGACTATATGGTATCCCTGGATATACAAGATGCTTACCTGCATATTCGTATTGCCATATTGCATCAGCAATATCTACGGTTTGCTATTGGCAACCTCCACTATCAATTCCAGGTTCTGCCGTTTGGACTGGCAACGGCCCCTTGGATCTTCACCAAGGTTATGGCCGTGATGATTGCTCATCTCCGTTGCCAGGGAGACAGAATCTGGACGACTTGCTGATTCTGGCAAACTCCCAAGATGTCCTCCTTAGTCATCTACAACTGACGGTAAACTTCCTACAAGTCCATGGGTGGCTAATCAACTTCAAGAAGTCCTCGCTGGTCCCTGCTCGGAGCAGGGTGCACCTGGGGGCACTTCTGGACACACACAGTCAACTGCTGTTTCTGTCTCCAGAGAAGATCCTGAAACTTCAGGACAGGATCAGATACTTCCTCTCTCGCTCAAGAGTGTCAATACACTTGGCGATGCAAGTACTAGGCATCATGGTGTCTGCTTTCGACATGGTGGAGTACGCTCCATTTCATTCCCGCTCTCTGCAGTGGTTAATTCTTTCTCAGTGGGAAGGCCTGAATCATCTCATCAGGTCTCACATGATATCCTTGACTCCAGAGGTTCGTCGGTCGCTGACCTGGTGGCTACAGGACCAGCAGTTAAGCAGGGGACGTCCCTTCTGGATCCCCAACTGGGTCCTACTGACTATGGATGCCAGTCTGAGGGGTTGGGGCGCGGTGTTGGAGCAACACTCCTTCCAGGGTCGGTGGACCAAGGAGGAATCACTCCTCCTGATAAACATTCTGGAATTGCGGGCGGTGTTCAATGCTTTGTCTCTCGCCCTGCCTCTGTTACAGAACAGGCCTGTTCAAGTACGGTCAGACAGTGCCACCACGGTGGCATACATAAACCATCAAGGAGGCACTCGAAGCTGCATGGCAATGATGGAAGTATCAAAAATCCTTCGTTGGGCGGAACGCCATCTGCTAGCAATATCGGTAGTGTTTATTCCGGGGGTCCTCAACTGGGTAGCGGATTTCCTCAGTCAGCAGGACGTGCATGCCGGAGAGTGGAGTCTTCATCAGGAAGTCTTTCAACTCCTAGTGGACAAGTGGGTCCTACCAGATGTAGACCTGATGGCGTCTTGACACAATCACAAAGTTCCGGTCTTCGGATCAAGAACCAGGGATCCTCAAGCAGCGTTCGTGGACACACTAGGAATTCCATGGAACTTTCGACTGCCCTACGTGTTCCCTCCAGTGTCACTTCTGCCCAGGGTACTGCGGAAGTTCAAGCAAGAACTATCGATAGAGCGTCCTCTTCTACTTCCTCAACGCCCAGACCTCCTCGCTCAGGGCCTTTGTGTCTACCCGGACCTGGCCAGACTGGCTTTGACGGCGTGGCTCTTGAAGCTTCACTCCTGAAGGCAAAGGATTCTCCGAGGCGATTATCCAAACTATGCTGAAGGCCCGCAAACCCACATCTGCGCGGATTAATTATAGGGTCTGCCATTCTTACTTCACCTGGTGTGCTGCTAAGAATTACGATGCATACAAATTCAGAACTTCCAGACTTCTGGCTTTTCTGCAACAAGGCCTGGACTTAGGCCTTCTTCTGGCCTCCCTCAACGTTCATATTTCTGCCTTGTCGGTGTGGTTTCAGAGAAAAATTGCGTCTATTCCTGATGTTCATACTTTCACTCAGGGTGTGTTATGGATTCAGCCTCCCTATGTCCCTCCTGTGGCTCGGTGGGATCTGTCTGTTGTCTTGAATGCCCTGCAAGAGTCTCCATTTGAACATCTTAAGTTAGTGGACCTTAAATGGCTTACAGTCGAGGTCCTGTTCCTACTGGCTATCGCCTCTGCTAGGAGGGTGTCAGACCTAGGTGCTTTGTCCTGTCGTCCACCCTTCCTGGTATTTCGCCGTGAACGGGCAGTTCTTAGAACTCGCCCGGGTTAATTAACTTAGGTGGTGTCATCTTTTCACCTTAACCAAGAGATTGTGGTTCCAGCTTTCATCTCTTCTGGTTTTTCCTCCAAAGAGCGGTCTTTGGATGTGGTACGGGCTCTCCGTATATACGTGGAGAGGACTGCCTCTATCAGGAGGTCAGATACCCTTTTTGTACGTTTTGGTTTTCACAAATGTGGCTGGCCTGCGAATAAGCAAACCTTGGCCAGATGGATTAGAATGGTGATTGCATAAGCCTATGCAAAGGCTGGACTCCCAGTTCCTGCTGCTGTTAAAGCTCATTCTAATCTGTCTGTTGGACCATCTTGGGCGGGCCGCCGAGGCGCATCCGCTGAACAATTGTGCAAAGCGGCTACGTGGTCCTCAGTGAACATGTTCATTAGGGTCTATGCCTTCGATACTTCCGCCTCCCAGGATGCTTCCTTTTGACGCCGGGTTCTCATACTCGCTGTGGCGTGTCCCTCCCATGAGGAACTGCTTTAGGACATCCCCAATTTTTCTCTGTGGAAACCAATGTACCCCGCTGCAGAAAAGGAGATTTATGGTAGACTTACCATTGTTAAATCTCTTTCTGCGATGTACATTGGTTCCACAGGGCGCCCACCCTGACGCATCTAGCTTTCTATGGGGGTTTATATGGCATTAGCCGCTAGTCCCTTCTCCTGTCGTGAGAACGTGGTTCTATGTGACTACCATCTACCTTCTCTTTTACCTGCTCCTGCATTGGACTGGTTAACGAAACTGAGCTCACAGTGCCTGAAGGCGGGGTTATAGAGGAGGCCCCAATGCATCCTGGGACAGTCTAAAGCTTTAGCCTGTTGGTGACTGGATCAAGATCAATCTCTAAGTCTACCATTACGCTCCTTTTCTCCCCATCCTCTTTCTACCTCCAACCTCCCGCCCCCCCTTTCCAAATCTCACTCCACCCCATCCTCTCTCCCCACCTTCTATTCTCCCCCTTTCCCATCTTCTCAGGCGCACATGCTGTCAGTGCCCAGAAGTTGTCACCTAGTCAGGTCCATAAATATTGGGACATCGACACAATTCTAATATTTTGGGCTCTATACACCACCACAATGGATTTGAAATGAAATAAACAAGATGTGCTTTAACTGCAGACTTTCCGCTTTAATTTGAGGGTATTTACATCCAAATCAGGTGAACGGTGTAAGAATTACAATGGTTTCTATATGTGCCTCCCACTTTTTAAGGGACCAAAAGTAATGGGACAGTCGACTCAAAAGCTATTTCATGGACAGGAGTGGGCTATTCCCTCGCTATTTCATCATCAATTAAGCAGGTAAAAGGTCTGGAGTAGATTCCAGGTGTGACATTTGCATTTGGAATCTGTTGCTGTCGACTCAATATGAGATCCAAAGAGCTGCCACTATCAGTGAAGCAAGCCATCATTAGGCTGAAAAATCAAAACAAACCCATCAGAGAGATAGCAAAAACAACTGTTTAGAACATTCTTTAAAAGAAAAAACTCACCGGACAGCTCAGCAACACCAAAAGACCCGGAAGACCACGGAAAACAACTGTGGTGGATGACAGAAGAATTATTTTCCTGGTGAAGAAAAACCCCTTCACAACAGTTGCCCAGATCAAGAACACTCTCCAGGAGGTAGGTGTATATGTGTCAAAGTCAACAATCAAGAGAAGACTTCAAAAGAGTGAATATAGAGGGTTCACCACAAGATGTAAACCATTGGTGAGCCACAATAATAGGAAGACCAGATTAGAGTTTTCCAAATAACATCTAAAAAAGCCTTTACAGTTCTGGAACAACATCCTATGGACAGATGAGACAAAGATCAACTTGTACCAGAGTGATGGGAAGAGAATAGTATGGAGAAGGAAAGGAACTGCTCATGATCCAAAACATACCACCTCATCAGTAAAGCATGGTGGTGGTAGTGTCATGGCGTGGGCATGTATGGCTGCCAGTGGAACTGGTTCCCTTGTATTTATTGATAATGTGACTGCTGACAAAAGCAGCAGCATGAATTCTGAAGTGTTTTGGGCAATATTATCTGCTCATATTCAGTCAAATGCTTCAGAACTCATTGGATTGCGCTTCACAGTGCAGATGGACAATGACCCGAAGCATACTGCGAAAGCAACCAAGGAGTTTTTACGGCAAATAAGTGGAATGTTATGCAATGGCCAAGTCAATCACCTGACCTGAATCCGAGTGAGCATGCATTTCACTTAATGAAGACAAAACTGAAGGGAAAATGCCCCAAGAACAAGCAGGAACTGAAGACATTTGCAGTAGAGGCCTGGCAGAGCATCACCTGGGATGAAACCCAGCGTCTGGTGATGTCTATGCGTTCCAGACTTCAGGCTGTAATTGACTGCAAAGGATTTGCAACAAAGTATTAAAAAGTGAAAGTTTGATTTAGTATTGTTTTACGTTGTCCCATTACTTTTGGTCCCTTAAAAAGTGGAAGGCACCTATAGAAACCGTAGTAATTCCTACACCGTTAACCTGATTTGGATGTAAATACCCTCAAATTAAAGCGGAAAGTCTGCAGTTAAAGCACACCTTGTTTGTTTCATTTCGAATCCATTGTGGTGGTGTATAGAGCCCAAAATATAAGAATTATGTCGATGTCCCAATATTTATGGACCTGATTGTATTTGATTAAATCACGTCTGCATTTCTCCATTTACAGTCTACTTTTTAGTTTCACTTTTCTGTAAAACCTTTTATTATCCAATTGTTTTACATGTTTTAGAGTTCCACACTGTGGTTTGTATTTATGAATTCGACTTTTTGAGCTATTGTTAAGCCTGGTAAATTTGGTGACAACTTGTTTGCCAAACCCTCCCTGACTCTTAATGCTTTTCCTAACAGAAATCACCATTCCATTTAAAAAATGGAAGATGAAATACATCTTGGAGGAAAATTCTGGCATGTTATCCAGTCCTGTACAGTTTCCCCCTGCACTCCCCAACTCCTTAACCATGGATTCCCTAAGTCCACTGCAGACCACGCCCAGCTCTTCCCTCCCCGGTGAAGAGGAGTCCCGATTTGGATATGGACTCGTGTTCTCCCCGATCCCATCGCTCGCTGCTAGTCGCTGCAATACTCCACTACAGTTTGAGGTATTTGGCAGGAATGGACAGTTCTGACATTTTAGGTTGATATCATTCCCTATCATGGGGATCCACTTGTTTTTGTACCAAATATATCCATAGTGTAAGACAATACGCTTTAATTGGTTTTTGTATTACTTTAAGGAATGAGTTGAGGCCAATGATATTGGCATAAACATTGATACAGACTACAAAATGAGTTCTCAACACAGTCAATCACTTCTCATGCCTAAAAGTCACTGTAATAGTGCCTGGATTATGCCATCGGCCAACTTTTATCCAATAGTAATTTAGTAAAAAAAACAAAACAAAAAATTGCACAGGCCTAGTGACTGCACAAGCTTTGGTCTATTCATTCGTAATGATGGGCTGTAGTATTCTGTACTGTGTTGTAAAGATCGTAAGAATTACATACTTTACAGTACAAATAAGAACAATATTGGGAAGATCATTCTGCCAATACGAAGGTATAGTAGGTATCTCAGGCTACAGATTAATTACAGTAACGCATTATCAATCTCAGCACATTGCCTCATTTTCTTAGTTATGGCCATGTATCCATTAGTTATGCCTTTGGTTCACACCTGGGATGTAGGGACAGGTGTCCTTATTATACCTTGTATAGTCAGATACAATACTCCGTGATCTTAGTACAACATTATTCTGTCTATAATTGAGGTAGTCACTCTGTGGGTATTCATACCAGCTGTTAGCTCATTAGGAACCAGTGATCTCACCGAGACAAGAGGTTCCTAGTCTGCACCTGGCTAATTGATAAGGTGCACAGTGGGTCCCAGGCATGCAGAAGGGACAGGTATGATCTTCGTAAATACATAATAAAATATAGCCCTGTACCGTGTATGTCTACATTTATTGTAGCTGCTAAAGACCACACTGAGCAGGTGTTTGCAGACTTGTACGAAGAGGCAGAGCTCAGTATGATTTTCCATCCATTGCAAACAACACAGAAGGGGAGATTCATTATAACATTTCACAGTGACCGTTTTATTGTTACAGACTAAATATTCCATTTGTTTGTCCCATTTTATTCCGTCCTGATATTACAGACCTCAGGATCTCCTTCATTTCACTAGCCTGCGTTTCTTCAGTAGCCCCTGTCATCTGCAGCATTGTGTTCTGTGTCTCTCACAATTTTGCTTCACTCCCTTGGGGTGGAACATTAACCACTGCTAATAAATTAGTTCACGGTGGCTCTCCTGTCTGATATGTGTCTCTCACCAATCTCATTGCTGCTGCAACAGTCACTCATACAGGAATCATTTCTAGGTCTGTTATGTGACTCGCTGCTTTTGTTTGCCTAGACACAAATGTCAGTACATATGGTGAGCATATGTTTATTGTAAATGCCATTTGGTAAATCTGCGGCTGCAGTAGATAAGTAACCGTTTGCTTTTCCCTCCTCTAGAACATATCTTCCCCAGAGAGCTCCCCAGCGCATAGACCCGAGTCCCTGTCACCAGAGGTAGATATGTGTTTATGGCTGTAGCTGGGCAGTGTGTGGGAGGGGGGCTCCGGGATGTGACTTCCCTGTCTTTGCCGAATGCTTAAGGCTGGCGAAGATCACATGGGGCTAATCATTCAACTTGGGGATCATGGATCCGTTGTGGCTCAATAGATCCTATGTGCTCGAGTTTTGTGAGTACTATACACTAGCTGATCTCTGGGGTTTGAACTTCACATTTAATTTATGGGCGCATAAAAACCATGACACTAGGTCTGGCGTTCTTTATTTTATAAAATAATTTGGGTAATTTTTAATTGAAAGAAACAAAGCTGATGACGAGTCAAAGTTTTTAATACC
Source organism: Pseudophryne corroboree (assembly GCF_028390025.1). Classification (NCBI taxonomy): domain Eukaryota; kingdom Metazoa; phylum Chordata; class Amphibia; order Anura; family Myobatrachidae; genus Pseudophryne; species Pseudophryne corroboree. Next base: position 428,749,716 of record NC_086452.1, on the reverse strand, counting down.
ATTGTGTCAATGATTGACGCATGCAAAGAATAATTCAGACTGGAATTTGTATAGTGTTGCACTCGTCTGAATGAGGAACGGGAGGGTTGGGTCTATTGCGTAAACAGTTCTTCTTAAATGTAATATAATTACAAGTTGACTAAAGTTAAATCTGTGTATAACAAATATTTTTGCTTTTCTTCTTTGTTTCCCACCTCTTTCCCTCTATGATTTCCCATTCCTTTGCTGGCGCATAATTTTTAGCCTTGCCTGCGGCCTGACGTGGACCTCGCGAAGGCCAGTTTCTTGGATTCATCCATGGATATTTGCCAAGAACCCCAAACCACCGTCAGCACTGGTCCAGTGGAGCTTGCTGCTCAGTCACCAAGCACATCTGTGCCGTACAGCGGCACACCGGACGCAAGTGTTCTGGGAAAAAGCGGAGAAGGGTCAATGCTGCTAAGAGCCTCGGAACAGACTTTCCGGACTGAGTTCAATTTAATGTATGCTTTCTCCCCTTTGAACGCTATGCCTCGGGCTGATGGCTCATTACGTGGCTCTCCCCTCGTAGGGGAACGAAAGCCTTCCCAGTCAGATATGTACTGTGGTTCTCCAGTGGAGGCATACTTTGGCAGACAGGGTCCTGGACTTGTAAAAGACTCTGCCCAAGGATCTATGTCTCCTTGTAGCGAAAGGACTTGTGAGGGAGTCAGATCTTCTCCACAGAACCCACCACAAAGGAAAAAGGTAAATGTTAGTAGCAAGTAATAACTGTTTGTTTGTTCTGCAAGGTGGGACTTGTGCGTGTGGCCTGCAGAGGTGGGGCCTGTACGTGTGTGCCCTGGAAGGGTGGGGCGTGTGCCCTTCTTGATCATTTCTGTATGTGTGACATTCCCTTACTCCTTTTCTTTACAGGAGTTTGTTAGTTGTGCTTAGGCACTACACTCTATTTTAAGTGTATATGTGACATGGTCACTCATACTTTCAGCTGAATATGCCCAAAGTAAAAAAAATATATATAAAAAAATAATATATATATATATTTGTTAATATCTGTATTCTCATCAGAGAGAACCCAGTATCCTAGCAACATTACATTTAGGTCCTCCCCTCAAAAGTCAATATTGCAGGCTGACGTTGGATGTGTCAATGTTCACATCTTTATTAAAGCTAGCAGCACATAAAACAGGATGTAGTTAAAATGCCGGCTTTCTGTATCCCGGTGTAGTAGCCGGCTTTCTGTATCCCGGAATAGTAGTAAGATGGGTACACACCTATATAATCGGTGGCCCGTTCTCCCAATATCTGGTGAACGGCCGTTGATTGTATAGGTGTGTACTCTGTACCGATGCAGGGGCGTTAGCCAATAAACACCTTATAACGCTCCTGCAGCGGTCGGAATTGGGAGGTCGCATCTTATATGCTGCACATGCGAGCTCCCGATCCCCATAGAGGAGCCACTAAACCCTGCTGCCGCCCGCGCCTCACAGGAGGTAGTAGTGGTCACAGCAGGGTACATACAGAGCCCGGCTGATCAGAAGCGTTTTACCCGATCAGCCAGGGATCGTACAGGTATGTACCCAGCTTAAGTTTGATTGATCTGTGTAGAGGGTACAATCAGAATAGCATAGGGAGGTTAAGAGGCTGGTTTGCTAATTTAATAAGGTTGTCTGACGATGATTCCAGATTGCTTTGAAGATTTGGTGGCTGGGGATAGTTGCTGGGGGAAGGGAATTTCACAGACTGGGTACAGCCTGGAAAAAGTCCTGTAATTGAATGGGAAAAGAAAGGGGGGGATGAAGGGCACAGATCTTGCTCAGACCAGAAGGGTCAAGTTGGGGAATAATTTGAGAAAGGTGGAGAGATGAAAGTTTGTGTCTGCTTTGGTAATGACCTTGTAAAAATCATTTTCTATTGGGGTTAGTGAATTACAGGTTTCCAGCATTGGGACTGGCACAGGGGATGCATTTTGCAGTCTTGATGCTGCATTCAATATAATAGACTGTAGGTGGGAAAGCCTGGGTAAGGGAAGACCAATGAATAGTGCGGGAGATGGCGAGATATTGGAAATGGGGAACAAAGGACTGTTCTGATTTGTGGATGTGATGCTAATACAGTGAGCTTCAGTGTTCAGTCTGGTACTTACAGTGTTACCCAAAACACGTCCACATGCCCCCCCGCTTTATCTGCTGACACTACTGTTCTGTGCACAGCAAGTGGTAATTGCTGAACAGTCCGGGACAGGAAGTCGCTGCTGATCAGAAAGTATTTTCCAATTACAGACTTGGGCTTGTGTTTCCTCTAGAGGTAAATTCAATTAGTGCCGTGTTTTCAGACATTCGGAAAATCTGCACTAATTTGACCTGTGGGTATTCAATTGCGGGTGTTTTCGACAGTGTTTTGTCCATTTTTGCCATGCCTTTTCGGGTGTTTTTTTTTTGTTTTTTTTGGCTAAACATCATGGCCGAAAACGGAACAAAAAACTGTCAAACACCTGCAAATTCGACAAAACTGCACTAATTGAATACCCCCAATAGTATGAATAGAAGTGTATTTGTTTGCTCTCACATCTCCCCGGTCTTCCTTACCTTTCCCCTATTTATGCTACATCTACAGTGACTGCTCTGTCTATTGTACTATTATTCTGTGCAATTAAACTACAGCCTCCATTGTTCTACAGTAGGTTCACAATAGCTCCATATATTTGCAATAGCAGGTTGTTCTCTTCAGAAGGATCAAGTGTTTCTGGTGACACAATATGCTAAACAAGAAGGAAATTACATAACACCTGTCTTTGATATCCATGTATGTATGACTTTCAAGTTGCAGAAATGTTAAAATGATGGGTGCTTCTTATTTATAATTCTGTCAAGTCTGGCTCTATTACATCATGAGTGAATGTAAGATGCTGACCTTGCAGCACTGCAGGCCAGCCCGACTTGGAGCAAGAATGTTGCAGCTTTAAGCAGTGCTGCCCTAGAAAACTAGAATATGCATGTCTGCTATTGGGCACTTGGTTCTGGTATAATGACTCTGCTGCCCGTTCCATCTACATTGACTCCTCTCTTCACTGTTAGGTTTCTCTGTTAGAATATCGGAAGCGGAAACAGGAAGCCAAGGAGGTCCCATCTTCTCCCGGTGGTGACCTCATACGCTGTGCTGTGACCCCAACCCGCCAGAGCAGCAACGGCTCCATTTCTGACACAGACCTGTCAAGTGCTTTTCAGCTCCAAGCTCCATCTTCCCCACAAAGTGGCTTCTCGTCTCCTGCCCACCCTTCCATGCCTCAGGCTGAGGATATCAGTCCGACGGAAATAAGGACAATAAGCTCTTCCTCACATTGCAAGCAGACTGAAAACATCAGCAGCAGGTGGTAAGTGGATTTATTTCTCCTTTTATCCCATCTGGGGGATACTGCATTGTTGCATCCGTGTACTTGGTAGGGAACAATTTCACCATTTCTCAGAGTGAGGTTGCAGGTTCCTTAATATATAAATGTGCAACAATGTACTTTTGTGGCTGACTGCTTCTGAATGAGGGATACAGTAGGTCAGTGCAACATAGGGCCGATTCAATTATTATAGTGGTCGCCACAAGAGGGCGCCCGTTGGCGTCAAGTCAGTTTTGCTGTTTGGGTGCCCAGCGGCCACAGAGGACACATATTTTTTTCTTGCAGCCTACTGTGGTGCGAGAAAAAATATGTTGAAGTTGGGCACTTTGGGCATCGTAAACAGGAGTGTGGACGCCCAAAGCAGGGCGTTTAGACTGGTTTCACCATTTTAGACGGCTAAACCCGGTCTGTTTGGGCGGGATGTGCATGGGCGCCTAAAGACAATTGAATTGTGACAATTTATTTGGGTGTCTACAAAGTCCTGTTTAGACGGGAATTTTAGAGGCCCAGAACAATTGAATCTGCCCCTATGTGTAGGGGTTGGCCTTCACTGGAGATACTTTGAACTGTTACCATATTGAACTTGAAGGCATGTAGGTGTCCTATCTTGTTTCTTAATTTTATTTCATTAACAGGATGGTTCCAACATCAGTGGAGCGGCTACGCGAGGGACAGGGATTCCTGGAGCGGGTTTTGCGAAGTGGGGTCAAAGTGCCACACAGGGGAGAGCTATCGCCTTCCAGGGAGAGCAGTCTGGACAGAGAATCAGGTACTCAATAGCATTTCAAAGGGATTCTTAATATTTTTAGTGGTTGTCTTTTTGTTTTTTAATGAAAGATTTAATTGTGCAGTTTTAACAAGTGAACAGAGGGGGGCAGCACATGCTGCATTTACCTCACTAGTTCAGAATGTGCTTGTTGTACACCAAATGCCCAGACCATCGGTCTCCTTTAGTCAGAGGAATACAACAAGAAAAAATCCCTTTCATAGAAAAAGTTCTGTGCTTTTTTTTAGGATTTTTTTAAAATTATTATTATTTTGCTCGTCGTGTTCATTTCCATCAGCAATAGTCATTGGCCTTTTGTTATCATACTCTATACCCTCTTGTCACGTTTCATGTGTCATATTGTTTTCGCTCACAGAGGATGGAGAAACGGAGATGCTGAACATGGCTGGTTCTAAAGGACCAACTGTCTACAGCCCTTCCAGATACAACTATCAGGTAAGAATAACTGAGGTGACCGATTCTTTATACTGCCCCCAAAACGTTTGTCCTGCCACCCTCACTACTGCTCTCGATTTGGACTTTGTGGAGCCGACCTTCCATACATTTTTTTTATCACACATATATTGCCTACATGCCTCTCAGTCTGCTGTTTCCTTCTGCTTTCAGTTCCAGCAGTGCGACAGTCCTCAGTCAGAGCCGATCAACCTCCTCTCTCAAAGTTCCTCCCCGTTCCGTGGATCTGCTGCTCAGCCTAGCGGATACAGCTACAGGACACCGCAGAGGACAGCGCACGGCCATGCAGAGTCCTCGGTAATTTCCGCTTCCTATTCAAGCCCTTCTCATGTTGCTTCCACGGACTCACCCAGCACTCAGAGTTCAGGAAACTCTGGGTTTTACAGCAGCCAGCAGATTTATGGGAGCAATGCTAGCATGTGTCAGCCGAGGAAAAGCTTCCACCATCGAGCCCCCAGCCGTGAGGCAAGTCCAGCCCAATTGCTCAGGACAGAATCTGTACCCTCGGACTCGCAGGCCAGCACTGGGGCTTCTAGCACCTCCTCCACCCCGCAAGGGTCGAGGTCAGACTCGAGAACTATAACTATGTCAGGCTCCAGGATATCTGCTGTTACCAGCCCGCAGCATTATCCGCAACGGGGGTCTACCGTACCACACCAGTACCGGCTGCAGCAGATGCAAGCCTCAGGAGTAAAACCTCAAACGGGCCTTTCTTAGTAGGACTGCTGAAGAGAACAGGATAGAACTTATGTCAGCCTGTTTCACCTGGTGCATGGCTCTCAGACTCGAGCAGGAGGCCGATACCTTTGCTGGTAGTGACCAGCTCCTGTTCTCTGCACTCACATTGCAAGAAGAATAAACACCTTGGAAAATCACACAGTGATAGTCGTGTAGACCTTCAGTATCATTCAATCAACTCGGTTTAACCGTATCACCAGAAATTTCCTGTAGTCACTTGTGCAGTAAGGACAACATTTATATGATTAAGAAATAAATGGTTAAAAGATGAATTAAAGGGGTGGGGAGGAGGGGTTTAAAGAAGCACCTATATTTGTAGCATCGTGTTATAGCAGGTTTTTGGGGGTGGGCCGAGGAAGGCAAGGTGAAGGCCACAGTCGTACTGTATCGGTGGCCGGTCATTCCAGGCCTGCACAGATCTGTCCTTCAGTTCCTCTATTTTGGCCTCCACCACTGCCAGTTAGGGTGATGACACCTGTGTAATTACTGTCGGAGGGTCTCTAAAGTGAGAATGTATCTGTTTTTTATTTATTTATTTTTTATGTTCTTTTTTGGGAAAGGGTTGAAGACCCAGGCAGAGCAGTGTACCTACCTACCTGGCTGCTGGGGTCATGTCAAAAGTGCTGGAATATGAATTGCCGTCTCATATGCTCAAATTCCATTAGGGTTTAAAATCTGGAAAGGGGGGAAAAAAAACCTGCATGAGAATCAGGTTGTCACTGTAAGCCGTTCCAGTACTAGCGCCATCAAGTTCTTCAATGTCACTTTAGCACACAGCGAGTCTGCGGTCTAAATTTGTGTTTCTGCTTCCAGAATTGGGTTTATAAATATACATATATATATATATTTTTTTTTTTTATATGAAGCTCTGGAGGTGCCAGTAAACCACACCTGCTGTAAATATAGAGCAGAATTGTCATGAGTAAACATTAGTAGACCAACGTCATTTACTGTATATCCTGAGCGCAGATGATAGATAGATAGATGGGCTGTATATAGGCTTGATCATCTTGTACCAAGTGTACACTCTATAGCAGGATTTCATGTTCCAAGTAAATGCTGCATTGTACTATGCTGTATAGTAATGGACATCTTAATGATACCTATATTTTTATATGAAAAAAAAAAAGTTTTGTTTTGTTATTTTTTTTATTTTATTTTTATTTAAAGTTTTGTGCTTAAATTGTGTGCTATATTTTACACTTACGATGGTGCCCCCGACAACAGAATCTGTGTGCTGCGTGGAGGCCAGTCAAGTTAAGCTGCAAAATATTTGCACCGGAATAATGAGACACATTGAATGTTGCGCATATCGTCACTGTTTCCTGTGTAGTGCGTGCCACCTGTGTAAATAAGTGAGGGCAGTCATTGTGGGCTGATCCAGTGTTCTTGACATTATAGCCTTATCCGTTCATTGGGAACTGTAAAGGTAACAGGTGCACTCCATCAACTAAGTGGCGATTCATGTTATATGTCCCAGCTTGTCCCCCATATTATATTGCAGCATACATTAGGCAAAGCAAGTGAAGGCTCTCCAATTGTTAGCTGAAAAAGTCCAGCATCCTTTAAGTAAACAGTTCATACCGAGATGTGGTATAACAGCAGCTAGTTGGCCAAGGTTGCTGTGCCGTTTTCCAAGTAGCATATTGGCATAAAATAATGCTTTGAGTTCTAATTCAGAGACCGGACATCGAACAGAGTTCTTACACACAGGCGATTTACCCCTGCATCCGTGGAACATTCGCTTTGAGCAGTGTGTATGGTTTGGTGAAAGCAGGTCAAGTGTTCTTCTGTTCGGGATGCAGGCTGTCCGGATACCGACGTCGGTCTCCTGATCCTGTCTGGATTCCGGCTTTGGCATTCTGACTGCCTGGATCCCCACAGCAGGCATCTTCACCGCATCCCATCCTTCTGCGTAAAGAGCCGACAGTCGAGTATTCGTAGTGGGCAGGGAATGGATGATGGATTTTGTATTCTCGTGTGCCTATTTTCCTCTACAAATACTCCTTCATAGTGTTCAGGGAATCCTACTGTTTGCTGAACGATGATCTCTGCTCCGTGCGAACACACCATAGGTGCTGTCCCTGCGAGTCACTGATCTATTAGCGTAGTGCCCACACCCTGCGCACAGCGGCCTGTAATACTGGCATTTTCCCCCTTTTAAGAAAAAGCGAATCTACGAAGTCTATTGGTTTGTAAAATAATCACACATTGTTGGTTTTATTTGAAGTATTCAAGAGTGATGTCAAACAAAAAAAAGTCCTTAGTTTCAAAATGAAGCAATTAAATGAATAATAGAAGGATTTGGGATTTTATTGGCTATAATTGTATAGTAAGAATTGGAAGTAATCAAGGCTTTATTTTAGACCCCATACAGCTCCTATTTTGGCACCAGCCATTTGATCATAAACTTATGTGTTTGATTGGTTTTGGTTTCTTTTTAAACTTTGCTGGGGGGGGAATCTAACAAAAAGTTGTTTTGTTTTTTTTTTTCCCGCCCCCCACAAGTAACAAAACTTTATTCCTTGTCCTTACACTTGGTTACTTTAATAACTGGCAGTTGATTTTATTTAATTTTATATTCAGCTTATAAGCATTGTAGGCTAGCTAGTTATATGGAAGTTATAATCCACGGTGCTACATTGACTCATTTTGTTTTCGAACAAGATAATACTGTGAGTCTTTACCTCCCCCCTTTTCTCACCCCCCACCCCCCATTCTTTTTTTTCTCTCTCCAGCTCTCTAATCAGCAGTTGTCCTTTTTTTTTTTTTTTTTTAGTTCGGTGACTGTTACAAGAATATTGTGTCCCTCCGAATAGTGGTAAAGAGATTTTTTTACGAAGATTTAAAGCAAAAATAAAATTAATATTATTTTTTTTAAACTGCTTAATTCCCCCCCCCCTGAAAAATAAATTAAAAAATAATTGTACAACTGTGAGACTGGTTAGGGATGGAAACCACATCACCCTTGTTTTGGGTCTTGTATACTGTATATTATACGTGTATAAACATCACAGGGTCTGTATTGCAAGCCTCCACTTTCTGATGGTCCTCGCGACACGGACAGATGCCTCTTTATGACTGAATATGGTTTGCATTTGGTTGCACATTTATACAGACGGGCCTGTGGCGCAAGGTCACAGGAAGGAGCCTACCGCTATCATCACTCACGTGGAGTTTTTACACAATGATGTAACATTTGATCTTTCAGAAGAGATGTAATAATTTTGATAATAAAATACTTACCTTGAATTATGTTTGCTGTCATTAGTGTAAAACAAAAAAAGTATTTGCTTACAGATTGCGAAAAACACTGATCCGTTCTCATCAATGAATCTCAGTGCGACATGCCTCCCTGCATCTGCCTGATCACGGTAAGGCCATTAGTGGTACGGAATGGTCACAGGTAGCAGGGCTGCTGATTTAGAAGCCATTGATAAGACAAAGGAGTGTTAGGGTTTGAATGTCTGACATTGGGAAAGAACTAGGAAGAGAATGTAAGTATTGTGATTACAGGTACTGTTTGAAGAACACAATGGTGAATTGTTAGCCTACAATCTCTTACGACTAAGAAAATAAACTTTCATCTCTACATTTTAATGGCTAATCAATATTTCCGGGGGCGCCCTGGGCAGCAATAAACCTCAATTTGGGCATAAATATGTTGGATTAGGCTGTGGGACAGTAAATCCACGGACCCCCGCCATTTTCTTACAATATCATGAGGGGACCAAAGCCCGCCGTCGGGTGGGCGGGGCTTGATCCTAGGCACTAACCAGTGCCATTTTCTCTATCGTCCTAGTGGATGCTGGGGTTCCTGAAAGGACCATGGGGAATAGCGGCTCCGCAGGAGACAGGGCACAAAAAGTAAAGCTTTAGGATCAGGTGGTGTGCACTGGCTCCTCCCCCCATGAAAACAAAGAAAGAAGAAGAGAAATTTTGCTGCGCCGATGTGTCTCTATTCCTCTAATAAATTAAGCAAAATAGCTTATAACTTGAAAATAAGATCCCAAGTGTCAGAGGTGTGTGCGCTTCTATAAGGAGTAGTGAGTTACTCCTAGATAGATAAACTAAAGAAAAGTGGATATAGAATATGACCCTCCTCCAAGCCTCAGTTAGATTTTTGTGCCCGGCCGAGAAGGGTGCAATCTAGGTGGCTCTCCTAAAGAGCTGCTTAGAAAAGTTTAGCTTAGGTTTTTTATTTTACAGTGAGTCCTGCTGGCAACAGGATCACTGCAACGAGGGACTTAGGGGAGAAGAAGTGAACTCACCTGCGTGCAGGATGGATTGGCTTCTTGGCTACTGGACATTAGCTCCAGAGGGACGATCACAGGTACAGCCTGGATGGTCACCGGAGCCTCGCCGCCGGCCCCCTTGCAGATGCTGAAACGAGAAGAGGTCCAGAATCGGCGGCAGAAGACTCCTCAGTCTTCTTAAGGTAGCGCACAGCACTGCAGCTGTGCGCCATTTTCCTCTCAGCACACTTCACACGGCAGTCACTGAGGGTGCAGGGCGCTGGGAGGGGGGCGCCCTGGGAGGCAAATGAAAACCTTTTTTGGCTAAAAATACCTCACATATAGCCTCCGGGGGCTATATGGAGATATTTAACCCCTGCCAGAATCCGTTAAGAGCGGGAGACGAGGCCGCCGAAAAAGGGGCGGGGCCTATCTCCTCAGCACACGGCGCCATTTTCCCTCACAGAAAGGCTGGAGGGAAGGCTCCCAGGCTCTCCCCTGCACTGCACTACAGAAACAGGGTTAAAACAGAGAGGGGGGGCACTAATTTGGCGTTAGAAATATATAAAAAAGATGCTATAAGGGAAAACACTTATATAAGGTTGTCCCTATATAATTATAGCGTTTTTGGTGTGTGCTGGCAAACTCTCCCTCTGTCTCTCCAAAGGGCTAGTGGGTCCTGTCCTCTATCAGAGCATTCCCTGTGTGTGTGCTGTGTGTCGGTACGTGTGTGTCGACATGTATGAGGACGATGTTGGTGAGGAGGCGGAGCAATTGCCTGTAATGGTGATGTCACTCTCTAGGGAGTCGACACCGGAATGGATGGCTTATTTAGGGAATTACGTGATAATGTCAACACGCGCCAAGGTCGGTTGACGACATGAGACGGCCGACAAACAATTAGTACCGGTCCAGACGTCTCAAAAACACCGTCAGGGGTTTTAAAACGCCCGTTTACTTTAGTCGGTCGACACAGACACAGACAGGGACACTGAATCCAGTGTCGACGGTGAATAAACAAACGTATTCCTTATTAGGGCCACACGTTAAGGGCAATGAAGGAGGTGTTACATATTTCTGATACTACAAGTACCACAAAAGAGGGTATTATGTGGGATGTGAAAAAACTACCGTAGTTTTTCCTGAATCAGATAAATTAAATGAAGTGTGTGATGATGCGTGGGTTCCCCCCGATAGAAAATATGGGCGGTATACCCTTTCCCGCCAGAAGTTAGGGCGCGTTGGGAAACACCCCTTAGGGTGGATAAGGCGCTCACACGCTTATCAGAACAAGTGGCGGTACCGTCTATAGATAGGGCCGTCCTCAAGGAGCCAGCTGACAGGAGGCTGGAAAAATATCATAAAAAGTATATACACACATACTGGTGTTATACTGCGACCAGCGATCGCCTCAGCCTGGATGTGCAGAGCTGGGGTGGCTTGGTCGGATTCCCTGACTAAAAATATTGATACCCTTGACAGGGACAGTATTTTATTGACTATAGAGCATTTAAAGGATGTATTTCTATATATGCGAGATGCACAGAGGGATATTTGCACTCTGGCATCAAGAGTAAGTGCGATGTCCATATCTGCCAGAAGATGTTTATGGACACGACAGTGGTCAGGTGATGCAGATTCCAAACGGCACAAAGGTGTATTGCCGTATAAAGGAAGAGGAGTTATTTGGGGTCGGTCCATCGGACCTGGTGGCCATGGCAACTGCTGGAAAATCCACCGTTTTTACCCTAAGTCACATCTCTGCAGAAAAAGACACCGTCTTTTCAGCTTCAGTCCTTTCGTCCCTATAAGAGTCATATCTGCCCAGGGATAGAGGAAAGGGAAGAAGACTGCAGCAGGCAGCCCATTCCCAGGAACAGAAGCGTTCCACCGCTTCTGACAAGCTCTCAGCATGACGCTGAGACCGTACAGGACCCCTGGATCCTACAAGTAGTATCCCAGGGGTACAGTTTGGAATGTCGAGACGTTTCCCCTGCGCAGGCTCCTGAAGTCTGCTTTACCAAGGTCTCCCTCCGACAAGGAGGCAGTATGGGAAAAAAATTCACGAGCTGTATTCCCAGCAGGTGATAATTAAATTACCCCTCCTACAACAAGAAAAGGGGTATTATTCCACACTATATTGTGGTACTGAAGCCAGAAGGCTAGGTGAGACCTATTCTAAATCTAAAAAATTTTTGAACACTTACAAAGGTTCAAATCAAGATGGAGTCACTCAGAGCAGTGATAACGAACCGGGAAGAAGGGGACTATCTGGTGTCCCGAGACATCAGGGATGCTTACCTCCATGTCCCAAATTTGCCCTTATCACTAAGGGTACCTCAGGTTCGTGGTACAGAACTGTCACTATCAGTTTCAGACGCTGCCGTTTGGATTGTCTACGGCACCCCGGGTCTTTACCAAGGTAATGGCCGAAATGATGGTTCTTCTTCGAAGAAAAGGCGTCTTAATTATCCCTTACTTGGACGATCTCCTGATAAGGGCAAAGTCCAGGGAACAGTTGGAGGTCGGAGTAGCACTATCTCGGATACTGTTACAACAGCAGGGGTGGATTCTAAATATTCCAAAATCGCAGCTGATCCCGACAACAAGTCTCCTGTGCTTAGGGATGATTCTGGACACAGTCCAGAAAAAGGTGTTTCTCCCGGAAGAGAAAGCCAGGGAGTTATCCGAGCTAGTCAGGAACCTCCTAAAATCAGTGCATCATTGCACAAGGGCCATGGTAAAAAAAATGGTGACTTCCTTCGAAGCAATTCCAGTCGGCAGATTTCATGCAAGAACTTTTCAGTGGGATCTGCTGGACAAATGGTCCGGATCGCATCTTCAGATGCATCAGCGGATAACCCTATATCCAAGGACAAGGGTGTCTCTCCTGTGGTGGTTACAGAGTGCTCATCTTCTAGAGGGCCGCAGATTCGGCATTCAGTTTTGGATGTTGGTGACCACGGAGGCCAGCCCGAGAGGCTGGGGAGCAGTCACACAAGGAAAAAATTTCCAGGGAGTGTGATCAAGTCTGGAGATTTTTCTCCACATAAATATAGCTAAGGGTAAATTTATAATGCTCTAAGCTTAGCAAGACCTCTGCTTCAAGGTCAGCCGGTATTGATCCAGTGGGATAAAACATCACGGCAGTCGCCCACGTAAATAGACAGGGCGGCACAAGAAGCAGGAGGGCAGTGGCAAAAACTGCAAGGACTTTTCGCTGGGCGGAAAATCATGTGATAGCACTGTCAGCAGTGTTTCATTCCGGGAATGGAAACTGGGAAGCAGACTTCCTCAGTAGGCACGACCTCCACCCGGCAGAGTGGAAACTTCATGGGGAAGTTTTCCACATAATTGTAAACCGTTGGGAATTACCAAAGGTGGACATGATGGCGTCCCGTCTGAACAAAAAACGGGACAGGTATTGCGCCAGGTTAAGAGACCCTCAGGCAATAGCTGTGGACGTTCTGGTAACACCGTGGGTGTACCAGTCGGTGTATGTGTTCCATCCTCTGCATTTCATACCTAAGGTACTGAGAATTATAAAACGTAGAGGAGTAAGAACTATACTCATGGCTCCGGATTGGCCAAGAAGGACTTGGTACCCGGAACTTCAAGAGATGCTCACAGAGGACTTATGGCCTCTGCCGCTAAGAAGGGACTTGTTTCAGCAAGTACCATGTCTGTTCCAAGACTTACCGCAGCTGCGTTTGACGGCATGGCGGTGGAACGCCGGATCCTAAGGGAAAAGGCATTCAGGAAGAGGTCATTCCTACCCTGGTCAAAGCCAGAAAGGAGGTGACCGCACAACATTATCACCACATGTGGCGAAAATATGTTGCGTGGTGTGAGGCCAGGAAGGCCCCACGAAGAAATTTCAACTCGGTCGATTCTTGCATTTCTTGCAAACAGGAGTGTCTATGGGCCTCAAATTGGGGTCCATTAAGGTTCAAATTTCGGCCCTGTCGATTTTTCTTCCAGAAAGAATTGGCTTCAGTTCCTGAAGTCCAGAAGTTTGTCAAGGGAGTAGTGCATATACAACCCCCTTTTGTGCCTCCAGTGGCACTGTGGGATCTCAACGTAGTTCTGGGATTCCTCAAAACACATTGGTTTAAAACCAGTCAAATCTGTGGATTTGAAGCATCTCACATGAAAAGTGAACATGCTCTTGGACCTGGCCTGGACCAGGCGAGTGTCAAATTGGTGGTTTTTTTTTCCCTCAAAAAAGCCCATATCTGTTTGTCCATTCGGACAGGGCAGAGCTGCGGACTTGTCCCCAGTTCTCTCCCTAAGGTGGTGTCAGTGTTTCACCTGAACCAGCTTATTGTGGTGTCTTGCGCCTACTAGGGACTTGGAGGACTCCAAGTTGCTAGATGTGGTCAGGGCCCTGAAAATATAGGTTCCAGGACGGCTGGAGTCAGGAAAACTGACTTGCTGTTATCCTGTATGCACCCAACAAACTGGGTGCTCTTGCTTTTAAGCAGACTTTTGCTAGTTGGATGTGTAATACAATTCAGCTTGCACATTCTGTGGCAGGCCTGCCACAGCCAAAATATGTAAATGCCCATTCCACAAGGAAGGTGGGCTCATCTTGGGCGGCTGCCCGAGGGGTCTCGGCTTTACAACTTTGCCGAGCGGCTATTTAGTCAGGGGCAAACACGTTTGTAAAATCCTACAAATTTGATACCCTGGCTAAGGAGGACCTGGAGTTCTCTCATTCGGTGCTGCAGAGTCATCCGCACTCTCCCGCCCGTTTGGGAGCTTTGGTATAATCCCCATGGTCCTTTCAGGAACCCCAGCATCCACTAGGACGATAGAGAAAATAAGAATTTACTTACCGATAATTCTATTTCTCGGAGTCCGTAGTGGATGCTGGGCGCCCATCCCAAGTGCGGATTATCTGCATTACTTGTACATAGTTACAAAAATCGGGTTATTATTGTTGTGAGCCATCCTTTCAGAGGCTCCGCTGTTATCATACTGTTAACTGGGTTCAGATCACAGGTTGTACAGTGTGATTGGTGTGGCTGGTATGAGTCTTACCCGGGATTCATAAATCCTTCCTTATTGTGTACGCTCGTCCGGGCACAGTACCTAACTGAGGCTTGGAGGAGGGTCATGGGGGGAGGAGCCAGTGCACACCACCTGATCCTAAAGCTTTACTTTTTGTGCCCTGTCTCCTGCGGAGCCGCTATTCCCCATGGTCCTTTCAGGAACCCCAGCATCCACTACGGACTCCGAGAAATAGAATTATCGGTAAGTAAATTCTTATTTTCTCCACAGAGGCAGCATGAGAAAACGCTGGCTCCCTGTTCTCTCCCCTGCTGAGCTTCACAGGCTGGAAAAAAGAGGAGGGGGGCACATTGGCGACACAGTGAGTGGAGATTAACATTATAAATATATAAAAGCGCTATCTGGTCATATATTCCAGTGTTGGGCGCTGGGTGTGTGCTGGCATTCTCTCTCTCTGTCTCCCCTAAGGGCCTGGTTGGGGTTTTGTCCCCTGATAAGTAACTCCCTGTGTGTGTGTGGGGTGTCGGTAGGTGTGTGTCGACATGTCTGAAGCGGAAGGCTTCTCCAAGGAGGAGGTGGAGCAAATGAGTGGTGTATCCCCCGTCGCTGGTGCCGACTCAGGATTGGACGAGCATGTGGCATAGGTTAAATGCAAGTGTGACATCTTTACATGAGAGGCTTGATAAGGCTGAATTTAGGGGAACATCAGGGGGTCAATCCTCAGATTGGACAGATTCACAGGGCCCGTCGGGGTCTCAAAAACGTCCCTTAACACAAGACACTACTACCGACACGGACTCTGATTCCAGTGTCGACTATGACGAAGTAAAATTGCACCCTAGGGTGACTAAAACCATTCAGTGTATGATTGTAGCAATTAGGGATGTCTTGCATATTGAGGATGAACCCTCGGTCCCCGACACTTGTTTAAGGAAAAGAAACAGATTATTAATTTTCCCACATCTCATGAATTAAATGAATTCTTTATAAAAGCTTGGGAGACTCCGGAGAAGAGGCCGCAGATCCCCAAAAGAATTTATATGGCATACCCCTTCCCTAAACAGGACAGGGAGATTTGGGAATCACCTCCCACTGTGTACAAGGCCTGACGCGCTTGTCCAAGAAGGTGGCGCTACCGTCTCCTGACACAGCTGCCCTTAAGGACCCTGCAGATCGCAGGCAAGAAACTACCTTAAAGTGTATTTATTCTCATACGGGTGCTGTACTACGACCGACGATTGTGTCGGCATGGGTGTGTAGCGCAGTTGCAGCTTGGGCAGATGAGCTGACAGATAATTTTGAAAATATGGATAAGGATACTATATTCTTAACTCTAGCCCATATAAAAGACGCAGTCTTATTTATGCGGGATGCTCAAAGAGACATTGGATTGCTGGCTTCTAGGGCCAATGCCATGTCGATCTCAGCGAGACGATCCTTATGGACTCGCCAATGGACGGGTGATGCGGATTCCAAAAAGCATATGGAAGTACTACCCTATAAGGGTGATGTATTGTTTGGGGATGGGCTGACGGACCTGGTTTCCACAGCTACAGCAGGTAAATCAAATTTTTTACCATATATTCCCCAACAGCAAAAGAAAATGCCACCCTATCAGATGCAGTCCTTTCGGTCGCACAAGTCCAGAATAATAATAATAATAATAATAATACTTTATTGTCATCAATAGTTCAATGAACAATCAACGAAACTAAAAAGCAAGCATATACAGAGACCATAAGAACAGAACGAAGAGAGCACTCCTAAACCCAAGACATTCCCAATTGTCAATTTATCTCGGTCCTATCTGGTTTAACATGTTTATTGCTTTTGGGAAAAAACTACCCCTTAACCGGTTTGTCCGACAAAGAATAGAACGGTAACGCCTATTAGATGGCAACACAGAAAACATCCCCCCATTTGGATGAAATAGATCTCCCAGAATACTTTTCACCTTAGTGAGGAGCCTTTTTTCATATATATCCTGAATACAGGGCAGGCTGACTCCAATTACTCTACTTGCAGTTTTAACCACTCTCTGAAGGGACTTACGTTCTATAGCAGTACAGTTTCCAAACCATACTATAATTCCGTATGTGAGGACACTCTCTAAAATTCGGGGATCGGGGATCGGGGATCCTCCTTCCTTGCCAGAGGTAAGGGCAGAGGCAAAAGAGCACCTGCTTCGGCAGGCGCCCAGGAACAAAAGTCCTCCCCGGCTACTCCAGAACCCACAGCATGACGCCGGGACTCCCCTGAGGGAGTCCGCACTGGTGGGCGCACGTCTTCGACTTTTCAGCCAGGTCTGGGTCAGCTCAGACCTGAATCCCTGGGTGTTAGAAATAGTTTCCCAGGGTTACAAACTGGAATTCGAAGAGGTGCCCCCGCGCCGATTTTTTAAGTCGGCCCTACCAGTTTCCACGTCGGAACGGGATGTAGTGTTAGCTGCAGTTAAAACGCTGTGTATACAGCAAGTGATAATCAGGGTTCCCATGAACCAGCAGGGAAGAGGTTACTACTCAACCCTCTTTGTGGTCCCGAAACCGGACGGTTCGGTCAGACCTATCTTGAATCTGAAATCCCTAAACCTGTACATAAAAAGATTCAAATTCAAAATGGAATCGCTCAGAGAGATAATAGCCAATATGGAGGAGGGGGAGTTTATGGTGTCTCTGGACATAAAGGATGCGTACCTTCATGTCCCCATATATCCCCCCCATCAAGAATTCCTGAGATTCGCTGTACAGGATTGTCATTACCAATTTCAGACGTTGCCGTTTGGACTTTCCACGGCCCCGAGGATTTTCACCAAGATAATGGCGGAAATGATGGTGGTCCTGCGCAAGCATGGAGTCACAATTATCCCATACTTGGACGATCTCCTGATAAAAGCGAGATCAAGGGAGAAATTGCTGAGCAGTGTGGCGCTCTCTCTGAGAGTGCTCCAGCAACACGGTTGGATTCTAAATCTACCGAAGTCACAGTTGATTCCGACAACTCGATTACCGTTCCTAGGTATGATACTGGATACGGAACAAATGAAGGTCTTCCTTCCAATGGAGAAAGCCCAGGACATCCAGAACATGGTCAGAGACCTGCTGAAACCGAAAAGGGTGTCTGTTCACCAGTGCACTCGAGTTCTGGGAAAGATGGTGGTGGCCTACGAGGCCATTCCATTCGGAAGGTTCCATACAAGGACTTTTCAATGGGACCTTCTGGACAAGTGGTCCGGGTCCCATCTACACTTACATCGAAAAATAACTCTGTCCCCAGGGGCCAGGGTGTCTCTCCTGTAGTGGTTGCAAAGTGCTCACCTACTGGAGGGTCGCAGATTCGGAATTCAGGATTAAATCCTGGTTACCACGGACGCGAGCCTCCGAGGATGGGGAGCAGTCACACAAGGGAGAAATTTTCAGGGACTTTGGTCAGACCAGGAGTCATGTCTACACATCAATGTGTTGGAACTCAGGGCCATATACAACAGCCTTCGACAAGCGGAGAGTCTTCTTCGAAACCTACCGGTTCTGATTCAGTCAGACAATGTCACAGCAGTGGCTCATGTGAACCGCCAAGGCGGGACAAGAAGCAGAGTCGCGATGGCGGAAGCCACCAGGATTCTTCGCTGGGCGGAAAATCATGTGAGCGCTCTGTCGGCTGTCTTCATTCCGGGAGTGGACAACTGGGAAGCAGACTTCCTCAGCAGACACGATGTCCATCCAGGAGAGTGGGGACTTCATCAAGAAGTCTTTGCAGACATAATACGTCTTTGGGGAACTCCTCAAATAGACATGATGGCGTCATGCCTCAACAAAAAACTTCGGAGGTATTGTGCCAGGTCTCGGGACACTCAGGCAGTAGCAGTAGACGCTCTGATAACACCGTGGGAATTCAAGTTGGTCTACGTGTTTCCTCTTCCTCTCATCACAAAAGTGCTGAGGATCATAAGACGAAGAAGAGTACAGACAATACTCGTTGTCCCAGACTGGCCTCGAAGGGCCTGGTACTCAGATCTACAAGAGATGCTCACGGGAGATCCCTGGCCTCTTCCGCTGAGGGAAGACCTGTTGCAACAGGGGCCCTGTGTATTTCAAGACTTACCGCGGTTACGTTTGACGGCATGGCGGTTGAACGCCGAATCCTAGCAAAAAAGGGGATTCCGGAAGAGGTCATCCCTACTTTAATAAAGGCTAGGAAGGAGGTGACGGTTAAGCATTATCACCGTATCTGGCGAAAGTATGTGTCTTGGTGTGAGACCAAGAATGCACCTACGGAAGATTTTCATCTGGGTCGTTTTCTCCACTTCCTACTGACAGGAGTGGATATGGGCCTGAAATTAGGCTCTGTTAAGGTTTAGATTTCGGCCCTCTCGATTTTCTTTCAGAAGGAATTGGCTTCTCTTCCAGAAGTCCAGACGTTTGTAAAGGGAGTGCTGCACATCTAGCCCCCTTTTGTGCCTCCAGTGGCACCATGAGACCTCAACGTGGTGTTGCAGTTCCTAAAATCACACTGGTTTGAACCGCTTAACAAGGTTGAGTTGAAATTTCTTATTTGGAAGGTGGTCATGTTGTTGGCCTTGGCATCGGCAAGGCGAGTATCAGAATTGGCGGCTTTGTCACACAAAAGCCCCTACTTGATTTTTCATGTGGATCGAGCTGAATTGAGGACACATCCGCAATTTTTGCCTAAGGTGGTTTCTTCATTCCATGTGAATCAACCTATTGTGGTGCCTGTGGCTACAAGTGACCTGGAGGATTCCAGATCCCTGGACGTAGTCAGGGCCTTAAAGATTTATGTAGCCAGGACGGCTAGAATTAGGAAAACAGAGGCCCTGTTTGTCCTGTATGCGGCCAATAAGATTGGCGCACCTGCTTCGAAGCAGACTATTGCTCGCTGGATCTGTAATACGATTCAGCAGGCTCACTCTACGGCTGGATTGCCGGTGCCAAATTCGGTTAAGGCCCACTCCACTAGGAAGGTGGGCTCTTCTTAGGCGGCTGCCCGAGGCGTCTCGGCATTACAACTTTGCCGAGCGGCGACTTGGTCGGGGTCAAACACTTTTGCTAAATTCTACAAGTTTGATACCCTGGCTGATGAGGACCTAGCGTTTGCTCAGTCTGTGCTGCAGAGTCATACGCACTCTCCCGCCCGATTGGATGCTTTGGTATAAACCCAATGGTCCTTACGGAGTCCCCAGCATCCTCTAGGACTTAAGAGAAAATAAGATTTTAAACCTACTGGTAAATCTATTTCTCCTAGTCCGTAGAGGATGCTGGGCGCCCGTCCCAGTGCGGAAACTCTGCAAGACTTGTATATAGTTGTTGCTTACATAAGGGTTATGTTACAGTTGACATCGGTCTTGGACCGTTGCTGTTTTTTGTTCATACGGTTAACTGGTTGTGTATGATCCAGGTTACATGGTATGATTGGTGTGGGCTGGTATGAATCTTGCCCTTGGATTTCTAAATCCTGCCTTGTAGTGTCCATCTCCTCTGGGCACAGTTCTCTAACTGAGGTCTGGAGGAGGGGCATAGAGGGAGGAGCCAGTGCACACCCATAGTCAAAGTTCTTTTAGGTGCCCTATCTCCTGCGAGCCCGTCTATACCCCATGGTCCTTACGGAGTCCCCAGCATCCTCTACGGACTAGGAGAAATAGATTTACCGGTAGGTTTAAAATCTTATTATTTAGTGACATCACTGGCCCAGCCCCGTTTGTGAATCCACCAATCAACATAAAGCATTTTTTGAGCATATCTGTACATAACGGTCAGTCATTGTCAGCTGTGTTATAGAGCCTTCTCTTTCTCTCCTCTATTACAAGCTACCAGAGGATTGAAAGCATTATGGGCAGGTGTAGTTATGAGCTCCCCATGTATTTCATGTACACTATTGAGCTCCATAATGCATAGCCCTGATGTATATTCATATCAATAATGGATTTATCAACCCTCTAGGTAAGAAATCTACTATCCGCTCAAGCTAATATTTACTTCAGCAATTAAATACACTGAGGTAAATGAGTCTGCCCAATGTTTTTAAAGTGGAAATCATTTAAAAAGTGAAACCAAGTTTGTTTTGCTTTTTTAACTGATTGCCACTTTAAAAACATTGGGCGGACTGTCCAGTACTTGCTGACACATGCAAGTCACAGGCTATTACATACACCCGGATTGGGAGGAGAAGTAAGAAGAAACTGTATAGTTGACGCACTAGAAAGAATTAATTAATCATAAAATGTAACCTTTATTAAATTTACATTAAAATATAGAATTTCATTGACCCAGACTACAGTGACCATGATAACATATGGATTGTGGGGATCATATATTTTACCAGTCCCCAAGGGGTATCTAATGCATCAGGCACTATCCTGTACTGCATGTTTAATCACACAGTGAAATTTATATAACCTCAAGGGACACAATATATGGGGTTGATGTACATTATGATTAGGAGTGCTATCTCCTTGAATAATAGTTTTACATCTTTGAATAAAATAAACAGAGAATGAACTCAAGTTATTGTGACATATTGCAGTTCATAGAACCTATTTAGGTCACATGTGGGTCATTAGAGATTGTAATCTGGGATTGCTATATTCCCTTAAAAGACCCACACAGATATGAGGATTGCTATATCCCTTAAGTAAATCTGAATCGTAATATCTAGAACCTATTTGGGTTGGAAATATACGTGGATTATTGGAGATTAAAATTTGGGACTGCTATACCCCTTAAAATAATCCACACGAAGTGGGGACTGCCATATCCCTTGGGTGAAGAAAATTCTTTCCCTGTTTTCCCCATATATATGCCCAGATAACTGTGTGTGCCACAATAAATGTGGGATAATATATTTTTGTGCCAAGATTATGTCAGAGATCTTGATACCCATTTTTCAGCTGACCTTGATTTAGAAGTATATTATATATAAGTATTTTGGCTACAATTGGGGCTCATACACTATCTAATTAACTCTCTATCATACTTATATCTACTGACACTCACAGTCCCCATATCTGGGAGAATTTCTCAGGGGTTATTTTTGTGGAGTGAATGACGATATATATAAGATAGTATTGACTCTCTGGAATTATCAGCCGGGAGAGTGCTAACTATCATTATTTGCTGTAACAGCCACTATTTAAACAGAATCATACCTATAATGGATTAAATATTGGTGATTTCTGAATAGATATAAGAATCCTATAAGTGATATATATAAAACACACGCAGGACACGCTTTTTAAATTTCTTTATTCACCTTCTTGTAGGTTTCACATATATGTCAGTTTGTTTGATTTTAACTCTTATGTTTCACTGTAGTCTGGGTCAATGAAATTCTATATTTTAATGTAAATTTAATAAAGGTTACATTTTATGATTAATTCTTTCTAGTGCGTCAACTATACAGTTTCTTCTTACTTCTCCTCCCAATCCTATTGCATATATACTATAATTGACAGCACCCCCTCTTGTTACTGAGCATTATCCAAGATAAAATAAAAGGGGTTCCGTACAGTGATTGTATGGTGATGATTCACATACACTCACACTATCCGAAAAATATATAGTGAGTGTGCAGATACCCAACCCTTGTGCATTACATACACCCCACTGGCGTTACAGGATATTATGCCATTTTTATATATTTGTGATCTTCCTATGGCTTTTAGTTTTATGTACAATCTGCTTAAACTGGTTCTGTGCTGGCACTTACGATTCATATGTGGTGGCTGCCTACTTAGTGAATTCACTGAAGTTAGAGATGGATCTAATGTATAGGTTGTCCCCATATGGTCAACAAGTTCAAATGGCTGACATATTTTTGGGGTGTTTTTTGAGTTATTACAACTTTGGCTTGATTTACTAACCACATGGACTACAATTGGGAATAGTAACAATTGCCCGAAGCTAGTCTGCAAGGGTACACTTCTCCACTAATTTGGCTCACGTGGTTAAACAGGCAAAAATGAAACCGAAAAATTTAAAAATACATTTCCCACGTCGACCTGTTGACCTAATGCATGTCGACTATTGGGTATATCCGACGGAAATGACCCGACAGCTCTTCATTCAATGCTGCCGTTCCAGATTAGTGTCAGTCGGATTGACATTGTCGGAAACTGGGCTAAAACCTGTTAGGTTTGGCCTTGCTTCCGACAATACATGCGATCCGCGTGTATTCCGGCAGTCTTCCGACAAGTCGGAAAAAAAGAGGTTGGATTGAATAGGTTGGAACACTATCCGACCTATTCCAGTCGGAGACTGCCGTCTTTCCGACAAGACTGCAATTTCCGACTCTAATTGATACCCCTATGTGGGGATGACCTAATAGCTGTCTATTTATTGTAGATCTTATATACCACACCCATGTATCCTGAACACAGTGGCAATGACAGCTCGTCATTACTGAATTCAGGTATTTCGATCAGACCCAATGCCACAGGTGTATAAAATAAAGCACCTGGCTGTGCAGTCTCCATTTAGATATTCTACAGTCAACTGTAAGCAATATATTAGATAGTGGGAGCGTTTAGGAATAACAGCAACTCGGCCATGAAGCAGAGGACGACGTAAAATCACAGAGTCGGGTCAACAACTGCTAAGGAGCATGGTGTGTAAGTTGCCAGTGCTCTGCTGATCCCATAGCTGAAGAGTTCCAAACTTCCACTGGCATTAATGTAAGCATAAAAACTGTGTGGCAGGATCTTAATGCAATGGGTTTCCATGGCCGAGCAGCTGCATGCAAGCCTCACATCACCAAGTCCAATGCCTAGCTTCTGATGGAGGGGAGTAAAGCACACAACACTGGACTGTGGAGCAGTGGAAACATGTTCTGTGGAGTGATGAATCACGCTTTTCTGTTTGGCAGTCAGATGGGCGAGTCTGGGTTTGGCGGATGCCGGGAGAACGTTACCTGCCTGACTGCGTTATGCCAACTGTGAAGTTTGGTGGAGGAGGGATAATGGTATGGGGCTGTTTTTCAGGGTTTGGTCTAGGCCCCTTTTCTCCAGTGAAGGCAATCTTAATGCTTCAGCATGCCGAGACATTTTGGATAATGCTATACTTCCAACTTTGTGGCAACAGTTTGGGGAAGGCCCTTTTTTTTATTACAGCATGACTGTGCCCCCGTGCACAAAGCAAGGACTATAAAGACATGGGTTGACAAGTTTGGTGTGGAAGAACCTAACTGACCCGCACAACCCTGACCTCAACCCCATCGAGCACCTTTGGGGTGAACTGGAATGGAGATTGCTAGCCAGGCCTACTCATCCAACATCAGTGCCTGACCTCATAAATGCTCTACGCAATGAATGGGCACAAATTCCCACGGAAACACTCCAAAATCTTGTGGAAAGCCTTCCAAGTAGAGTGGAAGCTGTTACGAAAAGGGGAATCAACTCCATATTACAGTATATGTATTTAATTACAATGTCATTACTGTCCCTGTTGGTCAGGCGTGCAAATACTTTTGTCCATATAGTGTATTTAGGGTGACGTCCCATTCCGTGCTTCCTATCTTGAATTGTCTCACAAAAACACGAAGATTTAACTGACCAGCTCTTCTCCAGAGTCAGCCTGGCAAAGGGTTTTATTTCTTGTTATTCACAATACCTTTCTAACGTTAACTGTGTAACCTTTTCTTTAATGCCATTACATTATATCACTTGCAATCCGTTTATACATATTTTATTCTGTAAAAGATGAGGATTAATTCCTGTAGGTGGTAGGATTTTATGTCTGAAGTGAAATAGAGATTGCTACAGCAAAGGGTTTCTTTCCAAACAATATTTTACTATTCCAAAAAAAGAAAAGGGGAGGAGCGAGTCCATTGATATAATGCATATCAGGGGTTGCTGATCAAGATATTTGGGATCATTGAAGCTATGAGACAGGTGCCCCTTGATGGCAAAAAGGTGTGGTTTGGTTCTTATCTGCCACCCAATAAAACACATTTATACCCTGTGTGTATGTTGGTACAGTCATAATGGAATATATGTTTTCTCTGCTGTTCTAATAAAGTAGAAACTATATAATAGGCCATCAGGATAAATATATCTCTCTACATATATAGTGGTATTGCAGGTGTGGCATACTTTCAATAACAGACATAAGAGGCGGAAGGTTAACTTAAATGTTTCAATAGCTACAGTATGTATTGTCATCAGGATCCTGATGACAATACATAGCTATTGACACATTTAAGTTAACCTTCCGCCTCCTGTGCCTGTTATTGAAAGTATGCTTTGAGTGCCGCAACTGCAATACTACTATCTATTCCCTTGTGAGGGCAACGGCAGCAGCTAAAGTGATTTGTGTGGAGTGGCAGACCCCCGGACACACATCTAGATTGATCTATAGATATATATCTATAGATATATATATCTCAGTGTATATAAAATGTTATGTACCTACAGTATATTGACTATACCTGTTCTTCTATGGTATAATAATGTATATGGTTTCTGCCAATGTTTTGCAGTCTTGTTTAATGTTTTATGGCTGATTGATCGAAACCTTTAGAAAAACTTTTCTCTAACGTCCTAGTGGATGCTGGGAACTCCGTAAGGACCATGGGGAATAGCGGGCTCCGAAGGAGGCTGGGCACTCTAGAAAGATCTTAGACTACCTGGTGTGCACTGGCTCCTCCCACTATGACCCTCCTCCAAGCCTCAGTTAGATTTCGTGCCCGGCCGAGGTTGGATGCACACTAGGGGCTCTCCTGAGCTCTTAGAAAGTTATAGTCTTAGAATTTGTTTTTTTCAGTGAGACCTGCTGGCAACAGGCTCACTGCAGCGAGGGACTAAGGGGAGAAGAAGCGAACTCGCCTGCTTGCAGCCGGATTGGGCTTCTTAGGCTACTGGACACCATTAGCTCCAGAGGGATCGACCGCAGGCCCAGCCTTGATGTTCGGTCCCGGAGCCGCGCCGCCGTCCCCCTTACAGAGCCAGAAGCAGGAAGATGGTCCGGAAAATCGGCGGCATGAAGACATCCTGTCTTCACCAAGGTAGCGCACAGCACTGCAGCTGTGCGCCATTGCTCCTCATACACACTTCACACTCCGGTCACTGAGGGTGCAGGGCGCTGGGGGGGGGCGCCCTGAGGCAGCAATAAAAACACCTTGGCTGGCTAAAATACCTCAATATATAGCCCCTGGGGCTATATATGAGGTAAATACCCCTGCCAGAATCCCCAAAAAAGCGGGAGAATAGGCCGCGAAAAAGGGGCGGAGCCTATCTCCTCAGCACACTGGCGCCATTTTTCCCTCACAGCTCGGCTGGAAGGAAGCTCCCTGGCTCTTCCCTGCATTTCTACAGTACAGTAAGAGGGAAAAGAGAGGGGGGGCACTAAAATTGGCACTGTATACAGTATAAGCAGCTATTAGGGACATAACTCAGTTAGTCCCTGTATATATATAGCGCTCTGGTGTGTGCTGGCATACTCTTACTCTGTCCCCCCAAAGGGCTTTTGTGGGTCCTGTCCTCTATTTGAGCATTCCCTGTGTGTGTGGAGTGTGTCGGTACGGCTGTGTCGACATGTTTGAGGAGGATAATGATGTGGAGGGGGAGCAGATGCCTTTAGCAGAGATGTCACCCCCTGGGGGTCAGACACCTGAGTGGATGGTATTATGGCAGGAAATGAGTGCACGTATAGACTCCTTACATAAAAAATTTGACGACATGCCGACTGTGGGACAGCCGAGTCTTCAGCTCGTGCCTGTCCAGGGGTCTCAAAAGTCATCAGGGGCTCTGAAACGCCCGTTATCTCAGGTGGCACAAGTAGATGTCGACACGGATACTGACGCCAGTGTCGACGACGATGAGTCAAAATTAATGCCCGTTAAGGCCATTCGCTGCATGATTGAGGCAATGAAAGAGGTGTTAAATATTTCTGATTTACATCCAGGTACCACAAAAAAGGGTATTATGTTTGGGGAGAAAAAACTACCTGTAGTTTTTCCCCCGTCAGATGAATTAAATGAAGTGTGTGAAGAAGCGTGGGCTTCCCCTGATAAGAAATTGGTGATTCCTAAGAAATTACTAATGGCGTTCCCTTTCCCGCCAGAGGATAGGTTACGTTGGGAAACGCCCCCGAGGGTGGATAAAGCGCTCACACGTTTGTCAAAAAAGGTGGCACTACCGTCCCAGGATACGGCCGCCCTTAAGGAACCTGCTGATAGAAGGCAGGAGGCGATCCTGAAGTCTGTATATACACACTCAGGCATTATACTCAGACCAGCGATTGCGTCAGCTTGGATGTGCAGTGCTGCCGCTGCATGGTCAGATAACCTGTCAGAAAATATTGACACGCTAGACAGAGACACGATCCTGTTAACAATTGAACATATCAAAGACTCAGTCTTATACATGAGAGATGCACAGAGGGAAATCTGCCGGCTGGCATCTAAAATAAGTGCATTGTCCATCTCTGCTAGGAGATGCTTATGGACTCGCCAGTGGACTGGAGATGCAGATTCCAAAAGGCACATGGAAGTTTTGCCTTATAAAGGGGAGGAATTATTTGGGGATGGTCTCTCCGACCTAGTTTCCACAGCAACGTCTGGGAAGTCAGCATTTTTACCCCATGTCCCCTCACAGCCTAAGAAGGCGCCATTTTATCAGGTTCAGTCCTTTCGGACCCAGAAAAACAAGCGGGGAAAAGGAGGGTCTTTTCTGTCAAGAGGCAGAGGCAGGGGAAAAAGGCTGCAGCAAACAGCAGGTTCCCAGGAACAAAAGTCCTCCCCCGCTTCCTCTTCCAAGTCCGCCGCATGACGGTGGGGCTTCACAGGCGGAGCCAGGTACGGTGGGGGCCCTCCTCAGGAATTTCAGCGATCAGTGGGTTCGCTCACAGGTGGATCCCTGGATCCTTCAAATAGTATCTCAGGGATACAGGCTGGAATTCGAGGCGACTCCACCCCGCCGTTTCCTAAAATCCGCCTTGCCGATTGCTCCCTCAGACAGGGAGGCAGTGCTAGCGGCAATTCACAAGCTGTATTCCCAGCAGGTGATAATCAAGGTACCCCTACTTCAACAAGGCCGGGGTTACTATTCCACACTATTTGTGGTACCGAAACCGGACGGTTCGGTGAGACCCATTTTAAATTTGAAGTCCTTGAACACATACATAAAAAAATTCAAGTTCAAGATGGAATCGCTCAGGGCGGTTATTGCAAGCCTGGACGAGGGGGATTACATGGTATCCCTGGACATCAAGGATGCTTACCTGCATGTCCCCATTTACAATTCTCACCAGGAGTACCTCAGATTTGTGGTACAGGATTGCCATTACCAATTCCAGACGCTGCCGTTTGGACTCTCCACGGCACCGAGGGTATTTACCAAGGTTATGGCGGAAATGATGATACTCCTTCGAAAAAAGGGAGTCTTAATTATCCCATACTTGGACGATCTCCTAATAAAGGCACGATCCAAGGAACAGTTGTTAGTGGGAGTAGCACTATCTCAGGAAGTGCTGAGCCAGCACGGTTGGATTCTGAATATCCCAAAGTCACAGCTGGTCCCCACGACACGTCTAATGTTCCTGGGAATGATTCTGGACACGGCCCAGAAAAAAGTGTTTCTCCCGGAGGAGAAAGCCAGGGAGTTGTCTTCCCTAGTCAGAGACCTCCTAAAACCAAAACAGGTATCGGTGCATCACTGCACGCGGGTCCTGGGAAAGATGGTAGCTTCTTACGAAGCAATTCCATTCGGCAGGTTCCATGCCAGAATTTTTCAGTGGGACCTGTTGGACAAGTGGTCCGGATCGCATCTTCAGATGCATCGTTTAATAACCCTGTCTCCACGAACCAGGGTGTCTCTTCTGTGGTGGCTGCACAGTGCTCATCTTCTGGAGGGCCGCAGATTCGGCATACAGGACTGGGTCCTGGTAACCACGGATGCCAGCCTACGAGGCTGGGGGGCAGTCACAAAGGGAAGAAATTTCCAAGGACTATGGTCAAGTCAGGAGACTGCCCTTCACATAAATATTCTGGAACTAAGGGCCATTTACAATGCCCTAAGTCAAGCAAAATCCCTGCTCCTACACCAGCCGGTGCTGATCCAGTCAGACAACATCACGGCAGTCGCCCATGTGAATCGACAGGGCGGCACAAGAAGCAGGACGGCGATGGCAGAAGCCACAAAAATTCTCCGATGGGCGGAGAATCATGTACTAGCACTGTCAGCAGTGTTCATCCCGGGAGTGGACAACTGGGAAGCAGACTTTCTCAGCGGGCACGACCTCCACCCGGGAGAGTGGGGACTTCATCCAGAAGTCTTCCAAATGATTGTAAATCAATGGGGTCGTCCACAGGTGGACATGATGGCGTCCCGCCTAAACAAAAAACTAGAGAAGTATTGCGCCAGGTCAAGAGACCCTCAGGCGATAGCGGTGGACGCCCTAGTGACACCATGGGTGTACCGGTCAGTGTATGTGTTCCCTCCTCTACCTCTCATACCAAAGGTACTGAGAATAATAAGAAAGCGAGGAGTAAACACAATTCTCGTGGTTCCGGATTGGCCAAGAAGAGCGTGGTACCCGGAACTTCGAGAGATGATCTCAGAGGACCCTTGGTCCCTGCCGCTCAGACAGGACCTGCTACAGCAGGGCCCCTGTCTGTTCCAAGACTTACCGCGGCTGCGTTTGACGGCATGGCGGTTGAACGCCGGATCCTGAAGGAAAAGGGCATTCCGGAGGAAGTCATTCCTACGCTTATTAAAGCCAGGAAAGATGTTACGGCAAAGCATTATCACCGCATATGGCGGAAATATGTTGCATGGTGCGAGGCCAAAAAGGCCCCAACAGAGGAATTTCAACTGGGTCGATTTCTGCATTTCCTGCAAGCAGGAGTGAATATGGGCCTAAAACTAGGCTCCATTAAAGTACAGATCTCGGCTCTGTCGATTTTCTTTCAAAAAGAACTAGCTTCAGTACCTGAAGTTCAGACATTTGTGAAAGGAGTGCTGCATATTCAGCCCCCATTTGTGCCTCCTGTGGCACCTTGGGATCTCAACGTGATGTTGAATTTCTTGAAATCACATTGGTTTGAGCCACTAAAAACCGTGGATCTGAAATATCTCACGTGGAAAGTGGTCATGTTATTGGCCCTGGCTTCAGCCAGGCGAGTGTCAGAATTGGCGGCTTTATCATGTAAAAGCCCTTATCTGATTTTCCATATGGATAGGGCAGAATTGAGGACTCGTCCCCAGTTTCTCCCTAAGGTGGTGTCAGCGTTTCACCTGAACCAGCCTATTGTGGTGCCTGCGGCTACTAAGGATTTGGAGGACTCCAAGTTGCTAGACGTTGTCAGGGCCCTGAAAATATATGTTTCCAGGACGGCTGGAGTCAGAAAATCTGACTCGCTGTTTATCCTATATGCACCCAACAAGCTGGGTGCTCCTGCTTCTAAGCAGACTATTGCTCGTTGGATTTGTAGTACAATTCAGCTTGCACATACTGTGGCAGGCCTGCCACAGCCAAAATCTGTCAATGCCCATTCCACAAGGAAGGTGGGCTCATCTTGGGCGGCTGCCCGAGGGGTCTCGGCTTTACAACTTTGCCGAGCAGCTACTTGGTCAGGGGCAAACACGTTTGCAAAATTCTATAAATTTGATACCCTGGCTGAGGAGGACCTGGAGTTCTCTCATTCGGTGCTGCAGAGTCATCCGCACTCTCCCGCCCGTTTGGGAGCTTTGGTATAATCCCCATGGTCCTTACGGAGTTCCCAGCATCCACTAGGACGTTAGAGAAAATAAGAATTTACTCACCGGTAATTCTATTTCTCGTAGTCCGTAGTGGATGCTGGGCGCCCATCCCAAGTGCGGTCTATCTGCAATACTTGTACATAGTTATTGTTAACTAAATCGGGTTATTGTTGAGCCATCTGTTGAGAGGCTCTATTGTTTCATACTGTTAACTGTGTTTCATATCACGAGTTGTTCGGTGTGATTGGTGTGGCTGGTATGAGTCTTACCCGGGATTCAAAATCCTTCCTTATTGTGTACGCTCGTCCGGGCACAGTACCTAACTGAGGCTTGGAGGAGGGTCATAGTGGGAGGAGCCAGTGCACACCAGGTAGTCTAAGATCTTTCTAGAGTGCCCAGCCTCCTTCGGAGCCCGCTATTCCCCATGGTCCTTACGGAGTGCCCAGCATCCACTACGGACTACGAGAAATAGAATTACCGGTGAGTAAATTCTTATTTTCCTTTGTCACTTTGCATGAACCTCTGCTGCTCACTTTGTCCAAGCAGCCCTAATTGGCTTCTTACAGCCGTCTCTCTTCCACTTCTCTATAATGAGACTAATACACAGCCAAACAGCATTACTGCCTCCTCACATCAATGCTAAATCGTATATTTCAAGATCAACATTGACCCTGCAAGGCACTTAATATGAGATAAATACATTTTGCTGTTCCACGGTGTTAAGGGCCCCATACACTAGGCCGATTTGGCCCAATTTCAGCCCAATTCGGGCGTTCGGCCCGATATATTGGGTTAAATTGGGCATTTTCGGGGTGCTTGAAAAGCCGATCCGATGCGCGTTCCCGTGAGCATCGGCTCGGATCCCCCTTTATCCGACATATCACGAGTGCTGCACTCGTTACATGTCGGATCCCGCAGTAAATAAATAGGATAGTAAAAGATACATCGGGGATACAGGCTGGAATTTCAAAATCTCCCTCATCGTTTTTTCAAGTCAGGCTTACCAACTCTGTTTGAAGACAGCACTGTGCTACAGGACGCTGTCCTAACACTGGTGGAGGCACAGGTCATTGTTCCACTACCACCTCACATGCAGAACAAAGGTTACTATTCGAACCTTTTCGTGGTACCAAAACCGGATGGTTCGGTCAGGCCCATTCTGAACCTGAAATCATTGAACCTCTTTCTAAAGGAGTTCAAGATGGAGTCTCTCAGGGCGGTGATATCAGGTCTGGAAGAGGGGGAATTCCTGGTATCACTGGATATCAAGGATGCGTACCTCCACATTCCGATCTGGCTGCCGCATCAGGCTTATCTCTGCTTCGCATTGCTGGACTGTCATTTCCAGTTCCAGGCCCTGCCATTCAGCCTTTCCACAGCACCAAGGGTGTTTACCAAGGTGATGACAGAAATGATGGTTCTCCTCCGCAAACAGGGTGTGAACATCATTCCATATCTGCACGATCTGCCGCAGAAGGAGAAGCTGCTGCACTCCATTGTTCTCACAACATGCCTCCTCAAGAGTCACGGTTGGATTCTGAACCTTCCAAAGTCACATTTAGAACCAACCCAGAGGTTGTTCTTTCTGGGAATGATCCTGGACACGGAAGTGCAAAGGGTGTTTCTCTGACGTCCTAGTGGATGCTGGGAACTCCGTAAGGACCATGGGGAATAGCGGCTCCGCAGGAGACTGGGCACAACTAAAGAAAGCTTTAGGACTATCTGGTGTGCACTGGCTCCTCCCACTATGACCCTCCTCCAAGCCTCAGTTAGATCTTTGTGCCTGGCCGAGGTTGGATGCACACTAGGGGCTCTCCTGAGCCCTTAGAAAGAAAGTATATAATTAGGTTTTTTATTTTCAGTGAGACCTGCTGGCAACAGGCTCACTGCAGCGAGGGACTAAGGGGAGAAGAAGCGAACCTGCCTGCTTGCAGCTAGCTTGGGCTTCTTAGGCTACTGGACACCATTAGCTCCAGAGGGATCGAACACAGGTCCAGCCTCGGAGTCCGGTCCTAGAGCCGCGCCGCCGGCCCCCTTACAGAGCCAGAAGCAAGAAGAGGTCCGGAAAATCGGCGGCAGAAGACATCAGTCTTCATCAAGGTAGCGCACAGCACTGCAGCTGTGCACCATTGCTCCTCATGCACACCACACACTCCGGTCACTGAGGGTGCAGGGCGCTGGGGGGGGGGCGCCCTGAGCAGCAATATTAACACCTTGGCTGGCAAAAATACATCACATATAACCCCCAGGGCTATATGGATGTACATTAACCCCTGCCAGAATCCATAAAAATGCGGGAGAAAAGTCCGTGAAAAAGGGGCGGAGCTATCTCCTCAGCACACTGGCGCCATTTTTCCCTCACAGCTCCGTTGGAGGGAAGCTCCCTGGCTCTCCCCTGCAGTTAATACACTACAGAAAGGGTTAAAAAGAGAGGGGGGGCACAATTTAGGCGCAGTATACAATATATATGCAGCTATAAGGGAAAACACTTTTTTATAGGTGCTATCCCTGTGATATATAGCGCCCTGGTCTGTGCTGGCATACTCTCCCTCTGTCTCCCCAAAGGGCTTTGTGGGGTCCTGTCCTCTATCAGAGCATTCCCTGTGTGTGTGCTGTGTGTCGGTACGGCTGTGTCGACAGGTATGTGGAGGATAATGAGGTGGAGGCGGAGCGAATGCCTGTAAATATGTTGTCACCCCCTGCGAGGTCGACACCGGTGTGGTTGAACTTATGGAAGGATTACGTGAAAGTGTCAACTCCTTACATAAAAGGTCGACGACACGGAACAGCCGGCTACTCAGCTTGTGCCTGTTCCAGCGTCTCAAATGTCATGGGGGGCTCTAAAATCGCCCGCTACCTCAGATAACAGACACAGATGTCGACACGGATACTGACTCCAGTGTCGACATCGATGAGACTGGTGTACCCTCCAAATAGGTCCACCCGTTACAGGATTGAGGCAATGAAAAATGTATTACACATTTATGATTATACCCCAGGTACCACATAAAAGGGTATTGTGTTTGGTGAGAGAAAACTATTAGTAGTTTTTCCTGCATCTGAGAAATTAAATGAGGTGTGTGAGGAAGAGTGGTCTTCCCCCGGTAAGAAATTGATAATTTCTACAACGGTTATTGGCAGCGTACCCTTTCCCGCCAGAGGATAGGTCACGCGGGGAAACACCCCATAGGCTAGATACAGCATTTACACGCTTATCAGAAAAGGTGGCACTACCGTCTCCGGGTACGGCCGCCCTGAAGGAACCTGCTGATAGAAAGCAGGAGGTTACCCTATAAGATATGGTCACACACTAGGGCATTATATTGCGACCAGCCGTTGCTTCGGCATGGATGTGCAGTGCTCCCGCTGCGTGGTCAGATTCCCTGTCGGAAAATAACTATGGATAGGGACAATATTTTGCTGAAAATAGAGCATATAAAAGACGTGGTCTTATACAAGCGTGATGCACAGAGGGATATTTGCCGGCTGGCATCAAAAATAAGCGCTAGGTCCATTGCCGCCAGACGGGGGTTATGGACTTGGCAATGGTCAGGCGATGCCGACTCGAATCGGCACATGGAAGTTGCCCTATAAGGGGGTAAAACTGTTTGGGGATAGTTTTTCAGACCTCGTTTCCACAGCTACTGCTGGGAAATTGATTTTTTTGCCACAGGCTACCCCACAACAAAAGAAAGCACCGTATCATCAAGTACAGTCCTTTCGGCCCCAGAAAAGCAAGAGGGCTAGAGGCTCATCCTTTCTGCCGAGAGGCAAAGGTAGAGGAAAAAGCTGCAACACACAGCTAGTTCCCAAGAGCAGAAGTCCTCCCTGCGTCCGGTAGGTCCACAGCATGGTGCTGGGGCTGCTCAGGCGGACCCGGGTACGGTGGGGGCCCGTCTCAGATATTTCAGCGGACAGTGGGCTCTCTCACATGGATCCCTGGGTCCTTCAAGTAGTATCTCAGGGGTACAGACTGGAGTTCGAGACGTTCTTCCCCCCGCCGTTTCCTAAAATCTGCCTTACCGGCACCTCCCTCTGCCAGGGAGACGGTGTTGGTGGATATTCAACACTATAATCACAACAAGTGATTGTCAAGGTGCCCCTCCTTCAGCAAGGAAGGGGTTACTATTCCATAGTGGTTGTGGTACCGCAACGGTTCGGTGAGACCCATCTTGAAATTAAAATACTTGAACTTTTATATCAGAAGATTCAAGTTCAAGATGGAATCGCTCAGGGCGGTTATTACGAGCCTGGACGAGGGGGATTACAGGGTCTCCCTGGACATCAAGGATGCGTACCTGCATGTCCCCATTTACCCCCCTCACCAGGAGTACCTCAGATATGTGGTACAGGACTGTCACTATCAGTTCCAGACGCGGCCGTTGGAGTTGTCCACGGCACCGAAGGTCTTTACCTAGGTAATGGCCGAAGTGATGATACTCCTTCGCAAGAAGGAAGTTTTTATTATCCCGTACTTGGACGATCTCCTGATAAAGGCGAGGTCCAAAGAACAGTTGGTAGTGGGGGTAGCACTCTCTCGGGAAGTGCTACAACAGCACGACTGGATTCTCAATATTCCAAAGTCACAGCTGGTCCCGACGACACGTCTTCTGTTCCTGGGAATGTTTCTGAACGCAGACCAGAAAAGAGTGTTTCTTCCAGTGGAAAAAGCCGAGGAGTTGTCATCTCTAGTCAGAGACATCCTAAAACCAGGACAGGTGTCGGTACATCAATGCACACGAGTCCTGGGAAAAATGGTAGCTTCGTACGAAGCATAATTCCATTCGGAAGACTCCACGCAAGGACGTTCCAGTGGGACCTGTGGGACTAATGGTCCGGGTCCCATGTACAGATACAACAGCGGATAACCCTGTCAGCAAGAAACAGGGTGTGTCGCTGCTGTGGTGGCTGCAGAGGGCTCATCTACTAGAGGGCCGCAGATTCGGAATACAGGACTGGGTCCTGGTGACCACAGATGCCAGCCTTCGGGGCTGGGGTGCAGTCACACAGGGAAGAAATTTCCAAGGAGATTTCGCTTCACATAAATATTCTGCAGCTAAGGGCCATTTACAATGCCCTAAGCCAAGCAAGGCCCCTGCTTCAGAACCAGCCGGTACTGATCCAATCAGACGACATCACGGCGGTCGCCCATGTAAACAGACAGGGCGGCACAAGAAGCAGGATGGCGATGGCAGAAGCCACAAGGATTCTCTGATGGGCGACCTACACCCAGGAGAATGGGGACTTCATCCAGAAGTTTTCCAAATGCGGGTAAACCGTTGGGAATGACCACGGGTGGACATGATGGCGTCCCGCCTCAACAAGAAGTTGAAAAGATATTGCGCCAGGTCAAGGGACCCTCAGGCGATCGCTGGGGACACTCTAGTGACACCGTGGGTGTACCAGTCGGTTTATGTGTCTCCTCCTCTACCTCTCATACCCAAGGTACTGAAAATAATAAGAAGGCGAGGAGTGAAAACCATACTCGGGGTTCTGGATTGGCCATGAAGAGCTTGGTACCCGGAACTTCAAGAGATGCTGGCAGAGGACCCTTGGCCTCTGCAGCTCAGACAAGACCTGCTGCAGCAGGGACCCTGTCTGTTCCAAGACTTACCGCGGCTGCGTTTGACGGCATGGCGGTAGAACACCGGATCCTAAAGGAAAAGGGTATTCCGAAGGAAGTCATCCCTACCCTGATCATAGCCAGGAAGGATGTCACCGCAAGACATTATCGCCGCGTTTGGCGAAAATTTGTTGCTTGGTGAGAGGCCATGAAGGCCCCGACGGAGGAATTTCAACTATGTCGATTCCTGCACTTCCTGCAAGCAGGGGTGACGTTTGGGCCTCAAATTGGGGTCCATCAAGGTCCAGTTTTCGGCTCTGTCGATTTTCTTCCAGAAAGAACTGGCTTCACTGCCTGAAGTTCAGACTTTGGTTAAAGGAGTACTACATATTCAGCCTCCTTTTGTGCCTCCTGTGGCACTTTTTGGATCTCAACGTGGTGTTGGATTTCCTAAAGTCGCATTGGTTGAGCCACTTAAAACCATGGAGCTAATGTATCTCGCGTGGAAAGTGGTCATGCTGTTGGCCTTGGCCTTGGCCAGGCGTGTGTCAGAATTGGCGGCTTTGTCATGTAAAAGGCCTTATCTGATTTTCTATATGGATAGGGCAGAGTTGAGGACTCATCCTCAGTTTCTCCCGAAGGTGGTCTCAGGTTTTCACTTGAACCAACCTATTGTGGTGCCTGCGGCTACTGGGGACTTGGAGGATTCCAAGTTGCTGGACGTAGTCAGGGCCCTGAAAATTTTATTTTTCCAGGACGGCTGGAGTCAGGAAAACTGACTCGCTGTTTATCCTGATGGCACCCAACAAGCTGGGTGCTCCTGCTTCTAAGCAGTCTATTGCGCGCTGGATTTGTAACACTATTCAGCTGGCGCATTCTGCGGTAGGATTACCGCAGCCTAAATCAATAAAAGCCCATTCCACAAGGACGGTGGGCTCATCTTGGGCGGCTGCCCGAGGGGTCTCGGCTTTACAACTTTGCCGAGCAGCTACTTGGTCAGGGGCAAACACGTTTGCAAAATTCTACGAATTTGATACCCTGGCTGAGGAGGACCTGGAGTTCTCTCATTCGGTGCTGCAGAGTCATCCGCACTCTCCCGCCCGTTTGGGAGCTTTGGTATAATCCCCATGGTCCTTACAGAGTTCCCAGCATCCACTAGGACGTCAGAGAAAATAAGAATTTACTTACCGATAATTCTATTTCTCGTAGTCCGTAGTGGATGCTGAGCGCCCATCCCAAGTGCGGATTGTCTGCAATACTTGTACATAGTTATTGTTAACTAATCGGGTTCTTGTTGTGAGCCATCTGTTCAGAGGCTCCTCTGTTATCATGCTGTTAACTGGGTTTCATATCACAAGTTGTACGGTGTGATTGGTGTGGCTGGTATGAGTCTTACCCGGGATTCAAAATCCTTCCTTATTGTGTACGCTCGTCCGGGCACAGTATCCTAACTGAGGCTTGGAGGAGGGTCATAGGGGGAGGAGCCAGTGCACACCAGATAGTCCTAAAGCTTTCTTTAGATGTG